>NC_047102.1:21866350-22466350 GCF_902459505.1 Geotrypetes seraphini
AAGGTGCGCTAAGCGTTTTAGCATGCGCTAAATATTAACGTGCTAAACGCTAACGGGTGCATGTTAGTCCATGGACGTGTCAGCGGTTAGCGTGTGCATATATTGAGCATGTGCTAAAATGCATAGTATCGGCATTTGGCATCGGCATAATGTGTGGTCATGAATTTGTCAGTGCATTTTGAAAATTTGTGTGCTTCAAAGTACTAACCAGTTCTGTATGCTGCTTTCCAGTGCTCTTTGTGTGTGAGTCACCGTTCTCTCCGAAATAGTATATCATGCACAGGGTGACTGGGGAGGGCTGCGTCTAAGAACAGTCCAAAATGCGGCCGTCCGCCTCATCTATGATCTCAAAAAATACGACCATGTTAGCCCCTACTACACCAAACTCCATTGGCTCCCAGTAGAGGCAAGGATCATCTTTAAGTTCGCCTGCCTCTGTTTCAAAACTCTAACAGGATCTACTTGTCTGAGCACCTTGAAATAGCAGGCCCCTCTCGCACACGAAACGCCCACCTATTCACCTTTCCCTCCCTAAAAGGCTGCCTTTGAATCTACAAGAGATTCACTGATAGAACCCTAGCATTCCAAGCGGGCAAATGGAACAATTGCCTTACCGCCCTCATCTCCAACTCTCCACCCTACCACCTGTTCAGGAAGTCACTAATTCTTCGACAAATTCCGCTAACGCTGCCTTCCCCCCTTCCCTGCACCCTCCTGACCTCGACATGCCTCCATTCCCTCTGACTACGCCCCCCTCCCAAGCCACTATGGCCTCTCTTTCTCAAGCTCTGTTTTATCTAATTGCCCTGCCTTTTCATAGCCTCATATTTAACATCACTGTAAATGTACCACCGCTTTAACATGGAACATCGCTGTATACGTACAGTCTCTTCTTTTTATTACTGCTATTTTATTACTCTTTTTATTACTGCTATTTATGTAACATCTTTGTAAATGTAATAACACTGTAATATGTATCATCGCTGTAAATGTGCAGTCTCTTCTATTGTTAACCGCATTGAACTTCCATGGTATTGCGGGATACACAGAATAAAGTTATTATTATTATTATCATGAATTTTCACATGGCTCTTTGTGCTGGCATGTGTGCACAGCTAGGATGTATGGGATCTAATGGCACATTATTTTGTGCACTCTGATGGCATATTTTTCTACTCCCACGACCTAATTCTTCTAAGAGCGGAAATAAAATACCATTTTTGCATATCATTACACTATTTGGCTTTTCTCTGCACTGCTACTTTTTTTTTTTTTTTTTTTGAAAAATGTGAAACTGTCCTCATGTTGATGTTCCTCCTCTGTCCATCATATTGAGAACAAACATGTCACAGTAGTTCTGTGCTCAGAGTTTCATAAAATGATAACTTATAAGACTGTTCTTGTTTTATGAGATGAGAAAAGGATAGGGGGGTTTCTATGAATAATTGAAGAATTATATTCTCAGGAAGTATGATTACAGTCTCCTAATATCAGTTGGAGGTTTTGATAATATATGGGAGATTTTTTTGGGGGGGGTTTTGGGGGAGGAGTTAAAAACAAAAATTAAGTATAATTTCTTACTTTGTTGGGAGCTATTGATGCTTTCTTTTTGATTATTTACTTTGAATAAAATATATTAAAAGGAAAAGATAACTTTCAAGAATCAGAGTTCTCCTTAAAATGTTTCCAGATATTATATTTGATATTCAGTTAAAAGTCATGTCTCCTCAATTCAATTCAATTCAAGACTTTAACTGGTCTAAGCCAGGCTCTCAAATGTCCTAATTCAAAGTCTCTTATTTGGTTTTCTTGTGTGTTGTCTCTCTTGACTAGTGTAAGCTCAGTAATCTATGTTCGACAAGGTTCCGCATGAATGACTACTTCGGAAAATTGAGAGCCATGGAGACTCACATGCAAGGGGGGGCGGTCCGCCCCGGGTGCACGCCCCAAGGGTGCACGCCCCAAGGGTGCTGGCCACTCTCCAGTGTTCTCCCTAGGGCAGTGGTTGGCAAACTGCGACTCGCAGCTCATCTACAGCAGGTGTGCCCAACCTGCTTCCCTTCTCTTCTCACTGCCACCACCCAAGCCACCACCGCATCCTCTCCATGAAAATAGAGCTTGGCACAGTTTACAAAAATTTAATAAAGGAAGAGTTTAGTGGATTGAGAATAGGGGGGAGGAGAGCGTTATGTTTTTGTGAAAAGACTGTAATTCTGAAAAAGATTTTCCCAATTTTCCCGCATAGAGGATACCTTTTAGAGAGGGGAAGGAAAATTTAAGTTTTTTGGGATTGTCGGGATTCGGTGAGTTCCAAAATAGAGGGATTAGAGGATGCCGTGTAGGATTTTAAAAGCTAGGCAGGAGCATTTAAAATGAACCCTGGCGATTATTGGGAGCCAATGGAGTTTGGACAAAAGTGGAGAGACATGGTCAAATTTACGTTTTGCGAAGATTAGCTTGGCCGCAGTGTTCTGAATTAGTTGAAGTCTATAAAGGCTCTTTTTTGTTAGACTAAGGTAGATGGAATTGCAGTAGTCTAGTTTGGAAAGGATGATGGATTGAACAAGGATTGAACAAGGATTGAACAAGGATTGAACAAGGATTGAACAAGGATTGAACAAGGATTGAACAAGTGTTGTTGGTTCGAACCTTACCAACCTCTCTGAGAACATAACAGCCTGTATAACTAAACTCCAATCCTGGTCCCTCTCTGTTCAAATGAAACTGAACAAATCCAAAATGAAACTTCTCTGGCTCGGTCCAAAATTAGAACAGTTGCCCTTCGCACTGCCCTCTGGTGCCACGCTGCAGCTTGAGTTCTCAAGCAAAGTTCTAGGCATCATCATCGACTCTTCTCTTTCCTTCAATGACCACCTCAACTCCCTGGTAAAATCATGCTTTTTCAGCCTCCACATGCTGAGGAAAATGAGATCCTGCTTCCGCCAACAACACTTTGCCGTCCTTGTTCAATCCATCATCCTTTCCAAACTAGACTACTGCAATTCCATCTACCTTGTCTTGAGAAGGACAAGGATGTCGTCGGCATAAGTGTAGATTGTTTCAAGGAAAGATTGATGGAAGATTTTCAGGGAAGACATGTAGATGTTGAAGAGAATAGGGGATAGGGGTGATCCCTGCGGGACTCCACAGGTCGGTTTCCAAGGTGCGGACATGATGCCATTTGTGTTGACAGTGTAGGAGCGGGAACATAAGAAGTTCAAGAACTATTCTTAAGACTGTCTATCTCAGAAAGTTGATAAATTAGAATATCGTGGTGAACGACATCGAAAGCTGCAGAGAGATCGACTTGTAACTTGTTGCACCTTTGAAATTAATGAGACCAGGAGGGATTCGATGCTGAAATTGGGTCTGAAGCCGTATTGGTAAGGGAAGAGAATGGAGAATCTCTCTAGGTAGGAAGAGAGCTGGGTGGAAATGATGGCCTCTAGCATTTTAGTCAGAAGAGGGATGTTTTCTATGTGACAGTAGTTAGAAGGGGAGGAAGGGTCAAGATCGGCTTTTTTCTGTAATGGGGACAAGGCAATATGTCCCATTTCTGCGGAGAATAGGCCTGATGTTAAAGCGGAGTTTATAAGCCCGGAACGTCCTCTCCGACATTAGAATTGATGTCGGGTGGCGAGAGTTGGTCGGCCCCGCGGGGAAGAAAAGCAGGGAGAACTCGGCGCCAGCCTGTTCCCGATTGCGGCAGTGGCAAGGGCAGGAAGCCAGAAAGAAAGAAAGGGGGCAGGGTGAAACAAAGAAAGAAAGAAAAAAAAATGGGGCAGAGAGAAAGACAGACATGGGCAGGAGAAAGGGGGCATGGAGAGAGAAAGAAAGAAGGGGCAGGGTGAAATTGGGGCATGGAGAGAGAGAAAGACAAACATACAGAAAGAAAGGGGGCATGGAGAAAGAAGGGGCAGGATGAAAGAAAAAGAAAGAAATGGGGCACGGAGTGAGAGAGAAAGACATACAGAAAGAAAGGGGGCATGGAGAGAGAAAGAAAGAAGGGGCAGGGTGAAAAAGAAAGAAATGGGTCACGGAGAGAGAGAGAAAGACACATACAGAAAGAAAGGGGGCAGGGTGAAACAAAGAAAGAAATGGGGCATGGAGAGAGAGAAAGACAGACAAAGAAAGGGGCATGGAAAGAGAAAGAAAGAAGGGGGCAGAGTGAAAAGAAAGAAAGAAAGAAATGGGGCACAGAGAGAGAGAGAAAGACAGACAAAGAAAGGGGGCATGGAGAGAGAAAGAAAGAAGGGGGCAGGATGAAACAAAGAGAGAAAGACATGGGACATGGAGAGAGAGAAAGACATGGGACATGGAGAAAGAAAGAAGGGGGGCAGGGTGAAAGAAAGAAATGAGGCACGGAGAAAGAGAGAGAAAGACAGACATACAGAAAGAAAGGGGAGTTGGGGGAGGGAATGAGGTCCGGAGGAGAAAAAGCAAACAGGAGGCTGAAAGAAGGGAAGAAATATTGGATGCACAGTCAGAAGAATAAAGTGCAACCAGAGACTGATGAAACAAAGGTAGGAAAAATGATTTTATTTTCAATATAGTGATCAAAATGTGTCCGTTTTGAGAATTTATATATGCTGTCTATATTTTGCTCTATGGCCCCCTTTTACTAAACCGCAATAGCGGTTTTTAGTGCAGGGAGCCTATGAGCGTCGAGAGCAGCATAGGGCATTCAGCGCAGCTCCCTGTGCTAAAAAAACATTATTGAGGTAAAAAGGGAGGGTGACATTGCATAAAATCATCTGCCTTGACCTCTTTGAAAACCCGCAGAATATAAATGATAATTAACATTTTCTCTGCGTACAGTGTTTTTAAAATTTTATTGTTGGTAGATCATTTTTACTTGGCCACGAAGGTAAGGGCCAAGCTGAGGGAGGGGAGCTGCTGAAAGACATCTAGTAATCCTTGCAGGCTTAACTGTGCAGGGAATTATTTTTTGTAAAATCATGTTTTGTTATGTGACTGGCATTATTTAGACTTTAATTTCTATGAATGAATAAAATGAAAATGATATAAAATTACTTGCTTGCTTGGTGTGTGCGCTGAAGAAAAGTGGAGAGAGCACTGGGCTGAGGGGCTGAGGACGCTGAAGGGAAATGGGGAAGAGAGAGTGGGGAGAAGACGCTGATTTATAAATTGACAATTGTACAGAATATTGTTTCTTTTAATGGATGGAATCAGGTGGTTTGCGGGGATGGGGACAGGGAAGGGAAGGAAACAAATTTTTTTTCCCCTTTCATTCTCTAAGCTCTCCCACGAATTGATTTTGACTACATGCGGATGAGTGGGATGTCAGTCGGGTTGACGTAGTGCAAGCGGGCATGGGGTATGGCTCTCAAAAAAATGTTAATCATTGTACTGCTGATTTTGACTCTTTTGCCTAATGAGTTTGCCTTCCACTGCCCTAGGGCCTTTTAGCCGGGGTGCTGTGCCCAGCTAATTTAGATGATCGCCCCGCTGACATCTATCGCGAATCCTGCCGCTGCTCAACATTTAAAAAAACCCAACGACCCCCACCTTGGCTTGGCGATTTCCCACCTTAGCTTCGGGGCTTTAAGGTGTGCGTGCCAGCTTCCCTTCTCTTCCCTCCGAAAACAGAAGTTACGTTCCGGGGGGAGGCACGCACACGTTTGAGCCCTGGAGCATGAGTTCGCTAAGGCTAAGGTCAGGGAAGCTAATGGAGGGATGGAGGGATGGAGGTCAGAGATGGAGGGAAGTTAAAACTTGTCTCAGGTCCTGCCTACCTTCTGTTTCTGCGAAGGCAGGACCTGGCAACGAGAAAGGCCCGAAACAAGGAAGAGCAGCAAGAGGTCAACGATGGAGGGAAGCTTGCGACCCCACTGATGGGAGAGATGGGAAGAGAAATGCTGCTGTTGCTGCACCTGGGGAGTGGGGAAAAGAGATGCTGTTGGGGGGGAGGGGGCAAGAGAGAAGTGCTGCTGCACCCAATTGAGGAAAGGGAGGGGGAAGAGAAGTGCTGCTGCTGCACCCAAGGGGGGAGGGGGAAGAGAGATGCTGCTGCACCCAATGGGGGAGGGGAGGGGGAAGAGAAATGTTTTGCTGCTGCACCCCATTTTTTGGGGTGAGGGGAAGAGAAGTGCTGCTGCACCCAATTGGGGAGAGAGAGGGGAAGGGAGAGGAAAGAGATGCCAATACCATGGGAGGAAAGGAAAGGAGCTACCAGACCATGGAGGGGGGGGGAGAAATGTCAGGGGGAGGGAGAGGAGGCAGATGCCAGACCAGGTGAGAAAAGAAGGAGAAGAGATGCTAGATAATGGAGTGGAGTGGGAAGGAAGGAAGGAAAGGAGAAGAAAGAGATGCCAGAGCTTAGGGGAGGGGGTGAAGCCAAAATGAATCAGAGAGAGGGTGGATAACAGTTTGAAGGTACCGTGAAATTCAAAACGGGCCTTTGAGGGGAGAGAGGAAAAGGGTAGGAGTTCGGGAGGACCGTTATTGAGGAGAGAGAGAGGAGAGCGGGTCAGTTGTTTAGGAATTTCAGGAACAGGTATATTTTTAGGCGCTTCTTCAATTCCCCGTAAGTAGTGGGCGAAAGCAGTTGATCTAGGTCTTTATCCTATGGGCTGCTTGGTGAGAGAGAAGGTGTTCATGGTGTTTTTTTAGTTTGCAACCTCTAACTGGAGGGGAAATGAATTTTGAATGCGTGTTTCTCTTGTGTTTGTTGGTGGAAAAGGAGAAAAGGTCCGTTATGTCCATAACGGGGGCTAGTCCATATAGTACTTTGAAGCAAAGGCAGGCGAATTTAATCCTTACATGTCGGCAGCACATGTAATAAGGTGTCACGTAATCAAATTTCTTCAGCCCGAAGATGAGTCTGACCGCGGCATTTTGCATTATTTGAAGACGTCTCATATTCTTTTGGGAGATTGCTAAGTAGGCGATGTTGCAGTAGTCAAGTTGACTTAGTACGAGGGATTGACATATCGAAATATGATTTAATGGATCTGAGTTTCCAGAGAGTAAGAAAACCCTTTCTGAATAGGGAGTCCTTTCTGAATAGGTCTTTCATAGTTAGGCATTGATCTAGAGTTACACCTTAGTGGGCTGGATAGGGTAATTAAGTTTATTGATGCATAGTGGGGTTTTATTGTCAAGCAGGTGGGGAGAGGCATCGAAGAATTTTGTTTTTTCTGGGTTAAGTTTGAGCTTGAAATCTGTCAGAGAAATTTGGAAAATTTTCAGGATACAAGATAAATTCTTCCACTTAATGTTCACTGTACAAAAGGTTTGTTTGATTCATTTCCCTGGATGGAATAAAGTACTTAGGCATTTGGATTAAAAAATACCCTGGAAGAAACAATGAAAATAAATGAAAAACTTTTATTACGGAAGGTAACAGAAATGTGTGAGCAATGGAATCCTTTACATCTTTCATGGTGGGGGAGAGTCCAAACTATTAAAATTATGATTTTGCCTGTGGTTTGTTATCAGATGAGTATGTTGCCGTTTTTTTTCAAGGGTCCTTTTATAAAAAATTAAATAGCATTCTTACAAAATTTATTTGGCTGGGTAAAACTCCTAGAGTTGCTTTGGTATCTGTACAAAAGACGATTTTACAGGAGGGGGGTCATGCAATTCGACATGAGCTCTGGTAGGCCACGGGAAAATGTTGCAATGCCTAGACTCCATTGGTATCAGGGATGAGGTACTGAACTGGTTCCGTACCAGGTACGCTTCAACTATGATCACTCCGACACCTGGAGCAACTCATCAGGTGTGCCACAAGGGTCACCACTTTCCCCACTGCTTTTCAATGTCTACATGTCCTCATTGGGCGTGAGACTAACCCAACTGAGGATAAAATTATTCAGCTACGCAGATGATTTTACGATCATCATCTCATTCGCTAACTCTATCACGGAAACCATTCCCAAGGCGGGTGATGTGATGTTTAGTGGGCATATTAGTCCATGTCTAAGGAAGTATCGGTGCCTGTCTTGGCAAAGGAGATGAGGGAAGAGAAGACTTCCAGGTCTTCCTTCTCTTTGTAACTTTTCCTTCAATTACATTCCAATTTCCCCCTCCCCTAAGAGGCTTAATGTTACCATGCATAATTTTTCAGGATTACAGTCTTATCACATGATAACTGAAGTTCAGATTTTGAGGAAGTGCACAACAGCATGGTTTCCAGCCATGGTGTTCCTGTTCCAGCCATACAGTGCAGAAGATGCATCTTTTGACTTAGGTGGAAAACCAAGAGGTACTTCAAATAGTTTCCCTTCTGAAAATGCTTTTCAGACCCTTACAGAGGTATTCTCTGTCCTCTTAATTTGAGGTTCATTAGAACTTTGCCACCGGTTTCCGGACAAACACATTCAAAGAGCACCATCCCAACACTGGCACCAGGAGTATACTGGGAAGCTTGGGGAGGAAGGGAGCCAGTGTGACCACATCATGTAAAACATGCACCTTCAGCTACTCTTAATGATGACTTAGAAAAATTGCAGCATCCTAGCTCTTAGGTAGATCCAAATTTTATTTTAGAAAATGTAAAACTGGTGGCTATAGGAGTTGTCCTTTGATGCGGTAATACTGGCAAAAAAATAGGTTTTCAGTCATATAGAGCTATATCATGCATAAAACTGTTAAGTAACATGCATTAATGTAACATGCATTAATGTAACATGCATCTAGCCCATAGTTAGTGGCTAGAAAAATAAATATCTCTTTTTCTTCTGAGGCATTGTCAGTGGTGTGGAAAGCTCCTCATTACTTAGATTAAATAAACATCTGAACGCAATGGTTGAATGACTGGTATATGAAAATCAGAATATAGCATCATAAATTTGCTCAAAGTTGGAACTTTTATTTTTAAAAAACAAACAGCTGTGGTAGTGGTCCTAAAATTGTATACCCTGTGGAAAAAATGATAAATATGTAAAAGGTACATTAAAGTATGAAAAAGAGAAACTTAGGAACAAGAAGAAAAGGAAATGGACCCAAGGAACAGAATCATGAATAATCATGAGTCTGCTCAGTGGTCTTCACTCAGTTTTAAGTAGGGGCCACTTTGGATCCAAATGAACTGAAGGAAAGACGCCAAATATCTTCCCATGCAAGGCCAGTACGTGTCTATGACATCTGCCTGCCTTCAAGCCTTTTGTTGGGCGTATCCTCAGGGTGGTGGGCATTTCCAAATGCATCCTCTTCATCTATTGAGAAATGCCTTGTCCTTCAAACGTGGCTCATTCCCTCATCCACTTCCCCCTTGCTGTCATGAGTTTGGATAGAGGGGCATGGAGTAACAAACTAAAGGACAGAATAATGATGAGGACCACTCTAGATAGTCTCCAGGGGCCACCGTTGGGCTCCCGTTCCTTGCGTTGAAAAACACTGGTCAAAGTGCAGTTAGAACGTGTTTGCAATGTCAGAAGTCACCAAAGGATTGTCGGACCTTTATTTCAGTACTAAGCATAACCTGGAAACAGAAGGATTTTCTATATATACATTCCACATGTATGGAAAACATGCAGATTTTCTCTAAGAATAGAGGAGGTGAAGCAAACAGCAACAGTCCGGCCAGTAAATGAATTCTTGAGACTTCATGCTTAGCAGACATTTTTACATTATTATTCAAAAACATTGTATAAATTCCGTGTGTGTGAGCAAGAGAGCGAGTGATGTAGTAGGCACAAAACATCATTAGAAGTCACTAAGAATATAGTACTGCAAGTCAGTCGTCTTCCTATTGTACACAGTTTTGTAAAGATTTACAGTACTTTATGTAGACAGTAATAAACCCCTCCATCTTACCTCAAATAGTTCTGCATGGTAAATACCACGCTCTATACCCTGTATAATGGGTATAATGAGAGAGATCCACTTACTAGGTGGTGATGCCACCAGGTTGGACTCTTTCATGTAAGAATATTTGTTTAAGAATTTTTTGCTATATTTTCATCATATTTCCTCTGCTCTGAGAACTCTCCATTTGTGCTCAAAATAAAGCCACACTTGAACCAATTTGTGGTATTTTGAAGATTCATCCTTTTTGTAGGATTCTGTTGCTTGTCTCACCAATAAAACAAAATACCTGTTCACATACAGAAAGACATGGACACGCCTGAATAAAGAGGTTAAATACTATGATTAATGGTTATTAAGAACCCATCTCAAATTTATTTCCTCCAGCTGAGACCAGCATCCACCACAAAGGGAGTGAACACAGACAAAGAAAGATCAGGTTCATTGATTTCATCTTTGTAAATGTGTCTCCTCTACCTTTTGAAGAGATCCCCTCAGACATATAAGAAACTGGTCTGACCCAATAGGGCTATTCTTATGTGTTTAGGATTTTTGATAGGATATTTAAATCTGACTTTGGACTTTTTTTTAAATCTTTATTCATTTTCAAACTTACAATAAGTGTTAAAACTTACAATAATATGTTAAAACAGATTAACAATAAATATATCACTTAATAATCATCAATAATACAAATGATATGCTTCTATCTCCCACCCTTCCCACCCTTTCCTATTATATAATCAAATACCTTGTACAATATGTAATAATAAAATTACCCTCCCTCCCACCTCATAATTGAACCTCTAAATTTAAGGGAAAAAATGTCTTCTAATCAGTACAATATTTTGTTAATAGCTCCCACACATCTTGAAATTTCCTAAAACTAAACCAATAAATATACAATAAATAAGAGATGAGTAAATTGTGCAAATATTGGTTACTGACTTGCATATACATAATCTAAATACATAATCTATAGTAAATACATGCATGAACATTAACAAACATTAGCAAATTGTGCCTAACATATAATACACTTAATAAAAAAGGTTCCTTACTAAATAAATATATTAATAATATATGCAAAACAAGACATGAAAAATTGTGCAAATATAATAAATAAATAGAATGTTGTGAATGAGATCTAGATTTGCAAAAAGTGCCAGTGCATGAAATTTCTATCACTAAAAGCAGCAAATTCTAACTAGAAAAGTCATCATCAAATCAATGATTCCGAAAAATACAAATAGACGTATTGGAGACATGAGTTGCCATTCTAATCACAACCAATCTGGGAGTTTTTCCATGAGCTCTGGGAGGACCCAATACATACCCTGGCGCAAAATATAGGATTGATGGTACCTAAAAAAATTGGGAAAATTTACCCCCCCCCCAGATACCAAAGCAACTCTAGGAGTTTTACCCAGCCAAATAAATTTTGTAAGAATGCTATTTAATTTTTTATAAAAGGACCCTTGAAAAAAAACGGCAACATACTCATCTGATAACAAACCACAGGCAAAATCATAATTTGAATAGTTTGGACTCTCCCCCCACCATGAAAGATGTAAAGGATTCCATTGCTCACACATTTCTGTTACCTTCTGTAATAAAAGTTTTTCATTTATTTTCATTGTTTCTTCCAGGGTATTTTTTAATCCAAATGCCTAAGTACTTTATTCCATCTTCTTTCCAAAGAAAGGGAAATGAATCAAACAAACCTTTTGTACAGTGAACATTAAGTGGAAGAATTTATCTTGTATCCTGAAAATTTTCCAAATTTCTCTATTAATTCAAGTAAGCAAGGAATGGTTGTCTCAGGATTTATACTCACGATACTTTATATTCACGATCTCCTTCGCTTGCTGAATAGCACGATCTGTATCTCCTTCGCTTGCTGAATAGCTAATAACAAGGGTTCTACTACAATATCAAAAAGGAAAGGAGATAAGGGACAGCCTTGTCTAACCCCCCTCTGCAACCTGAAACCTTCTGAAAAATTATTATTAATATATAGTTTAGCAACAGGGGAGAACCATGTTTGAACCATTTGTATAAATCCTGATCCTATACCAAACAATTCCAATACATGAAGGTACATTCAACTCGATCAAAGGCCTTCTCTGCATCTAGGGATACAGAAAAAGCCGGATCATTTAAGGCTTTTGATAAATTCAATATATATAAGGTCAGCCTAGTATTGTTAGAAGAATGTCTCTGAGCGACGAATCCTGTTTGATGCATTCCAATAATAAAAGGGAGAGCTTTAGTCAAACGTATAGCCAATGTTTTAGCATTCTGCATTAATTAAGGAAATAGGCCTGCAATTGGATAAATTCCTGACAGATAAAGGAATTGAGGGATACAGATAAGGGTAAAGATAGGATACAGAAAGGGTATCAAGGCGAATTTTAAGGGATCATGGACCTGATGGGCCGCCGCGGATGCGGACCGCTGGGCGTGATGGACCACCGGTCTGAACCAGCAGAGGCGACTTCTTATGTTCTTATATACATATAACAAATATGGTAATACGGTAATTTGGAATGATTTATAAAACTCTACCGTAAAACCATCTCCACCTGGAGCGGATCCAACTCTTGAGAAAAACATCTAAAAATTGGGTGGGAGAAAATATCCGTTTTTGAACACACAAGATGTCTAATTTTTTTTTTTTTTAATGGCCCAGCTAGATGTTTTGTCCAGCTAGATATTTAATTTTGTTTGCCATCTTTAAAAAAAAAAACCCCCCAACAACCCCCAAATCATCCAAATTCAAAACAAGCCATTTGCTTTTAAGAAGGTCTGACTGGCCATACAGACACTGTTTTTTTTCCCCAAGAGATGTTTCTTGAGAATTTTATGTCAAGTTACAAACCACCTATTCTACTGCACAATTTTCAAACTAAACTCAATGAGTCTAAGGGTGCGTCATGGGCCTTAATATGCTAAAATGCTAAATGCTAAAATGCTAATAGCGTATGCTAAAATGCCACGCGCACTAGCCGCTACTGCCTCCTCATGAGCAGGCGGTAGTTTTTTGGCTAGCGCACCTTCGTAAAAAGGAGCCCTAGTATAAGTCAGATTCCTGTTAGAATCCGAGCAGGCAGAGAAAAGGGGGGTGGAAAGGGGGGAAAGGCTTCCCGATCTGCTTGAATAGCACAGGCCTGAAGGGGGAGGGAAGCAGGGAAGGAAGGGAGAAATGAACTCAGCACCGCTGCAGGTCTCCACCACTCTGTGCGAGAGTAGCGGTGAGGACAGGAGAAAGAACGGTATCTCTATCGTATTCCTAGTGGGGACTAGCCTACTGTCTCCTCTATGTTGCTTTATTTGTTAGGCTGTGAAGAGGATGATGGTCTTTATCCCTTTCTTGAACTTTCCAGTCTCTTTTTCTTGTTTTAATTCCTTCAGAAGGGAGTTCCACCACCTTGGAGCCATCACTGAGAACATTCTTGTCCTGACACTTTTGTATTTGATGCCTCTGAAGGAGGATATGTTCAGCAGGTATTCTTGGCTCACCCACAGGGCGTATGGAAATGTAGTCTAGTTGCAAGATATTTTTGGTTCTGAGAGATGAATGATTTTGTGTGTCAGCAGATTTTGCAACCTGCATGTGTAAGATTTTATAAAACGATGCGATGGTCTCCAATGTGTGGCCCCAGGGCTGAAGGCCATGAAGCCCTCCATTGCGGCCCTCAAATAGCTAAAATGCTCTTCAAATACTGTAAAAATGTTAATTTTTACACATTATATAATAACTGCAAACAATCTTTTAAGTGTATTGCTCAAGTATCTCATTTATGGAATAAAGTGAGTTTGCAAAATTCCAAAATCCTTAAAAGTGCTGTAGAATTAATATTAATTTTTAATATATAATATCCAGACTGAATGAGCAGATCAAGGCAGTTTACAAAATTAATAGTATGTGTATGCTTGAAATCTGTTGGTGGCCCTCCGAGCTTTCTCATATTCACACAGTGGGCTTTCATATGAAAAAGAGTGGCGACCACTGCCCTAATGTATTAAGTAACTGTGAATAAAATTATTCTCTGGACTTTCATGTCATAATGTATTCAATAGCAAAGATCTGGCATGGAGCCCAGATGCATGCATAGTCGATTGGGTGCTAACCAGTTATTGGCACTTAATTGGAACTAATTGGCACTTAATTGGCACTTAATTGGAACTAATTTGGACTCATGTGCTCACTCATGTGCTCACTCTGTACGATCTGTTCGTGATCCCCTTCTTAATCATTCCTAGCATTCTGTTTGCCCTTTTTGCCGCCGCCCACACTGCACAGACAGCTTCATCGACTTGTCGATCAGTACTCACAAGTCTCTTTCCTGGGTGGGGGGGTCTCTCCAAATACTGCCCCGGACATCTTGTATTTGTATATGGGATTTTTGATACCGACATACATTACCTTAAAAAAAAATTATAAATCATTAACCAGGTGTCAGGTCAAAAGCGCGCCGGTACAAAGGCGTGCGCAGACAATTGAGCGCAGCGCGGAGGCGCGTGCCAAAGAAAATTACTGTTATCGCTCAGTTGTCGGCGCGCACCTTTGTCTTTCGCGGTGTTGTCTATGAACCCATTAACCAACATTGCACCATACAAACACATAGGGAAACTAATACAATCTCTGTTATCAGGAAGAATCAATATATCCCACAATCATGAATCTCCTATAGATCCTACTGATCTACCTGTTAAGTGGTAGCATCAAAGACGTTAACTCTCTTTACCCACAATTACAATCTATCCATCACCCAGATCTATCTTTCATCCACAAGAAGACACAATAAATCATATTAATGTTATCTCAAATAAAAAAAGACACCACCGTACCCTTAAAAAAAGAACAGAAACTGCCGCATCCACTTCTATTCCTCGCGCATATCTCAATACCAGATCTGTTAGAAATAAGGCGTTCCTTATTAATGACTGGGTCATCAGCAAACAAATAGCCTGCCTCTTTCTAACCGAAACTTGGTTACTGTCTGAAGATGATCCAATAATAATTGATCTTCTACCAGACAATTTCAAAATCCTTACGTTAAACCGCACAGGCAAAAAAGGAGGAGGATTAGCAATTATCCTTAAAGAAGGATTCGAATTCGAACTTCATGATTCCAAAATGACTGACCACCTAGAAATCCTAGCCTGTAAAATCAATAACACCCAACTAGTAGAATCCTTATCCTATGTCCCGCCTAAAAGCTGGCCCAAAGCCAAAGAAGATTTCTGTCCTACACAACTCTATTGGCCCAGACTACAACATCATCGCAGGGGACATAAACATACACATAGACACAAAAGAGCTTAAAAACTTCCTGTCTCTACTCAACTACAATATCCCCGCACCCACGCAAACTCACGAAAAAGGCCATCATTTAGATCTGGTTGCCATGTCCACAAAGGAAATCCTTGACCCAGTCATCTCTCTGCCTGAAGGCACCTGGTGTCACGACATCTGGTCCAACCATTTCACTTATTATTTTAAGTTAATCTGGTCGCACCAAAAATCCAAAACACGTCAGATGATAAAAAAAAAGAGCACCACACAAGAGGTTATATTAATCCAGAAGAATACTGGTCACAATACGGACTGCAGACAGTAATAGAGGAAGGAGTAGATTTTTGGGACCACTGGATGACAACCAGCACATCCATTCTAGATAAAATTGCCCCTATACACAAAAGCAAAAGCAATACAAACAAATGGTTCGATACTGAATTACTAAAAACGAAACAACTAGCTAGGCGATTAGAAAGAATTTGGAATAAAACAAGAAAACTGGCAGACCGCAACAAATGGAGAGCCCACATAAAAACCTATAAACAGCTGATAAAAGAACGCAAAGCGTTCTACTCTACCAAAATCAACCTATCCTGCAATGTTTCACGAGGAACCAATACAAAAGAGTTGTTCAACATAATCACAAATCTATTTGACACCACCCGCCACACCATACCCGTGCACAACACGAAGTTATCCTCTGCGAAAGATCTAGCGCTATATTTTGATTCCAAAATTAAAAACCTAAGAAATAACTGTGTAAGAAATAACGATGTAACAAGCATCCCTAGCGATTACCAAATAGCTAACTCACATGACAATGAAATACCAATAGACATTATCTGGAGTTCCTTTCAAGATTTAGAATGGAATAACTACACCAAACTATACAACAAATACTCGAAATCTCACTGCGTTCTAGATACGTGCTCCCCGGAGATTATGAAAATGGCACCATTATAATGGTACCCTATCATTGCTACACTAAAAAATCATTGCTAACCTAAAAAATGGGAATTTCCCCACCAATAACAGTCACATAATAATAACCCCTATCCCAAAAAATTAAAAAGAATCTCCAGCGCTATACAGACCTATAGCATCATTGTAAAAATCATGGAGGGATTAGTTCACACCCAACTGATGGAATATCTTAATCAGTTCTCTCTCCGGCATGAAACTCAACCCGGTTTTAGACCCTTATTCAGTATGGAGGCAGTGATTGCTGCCATCTTAGACTATCTGCGCCTATTATTTAGCAAGGGCCTCAATGCCCTGATCATGCAATTCGACATGAGCTCTGGTAGGCCACGGGAAAATGTTGCAATGCCTAGACTCCATTGGTATCAGGGATGAGGTACTGAACTGGTTCCGTGGCTTCCTTACATCCCGTACCTACCAGGTACGCTTCAACTATGATCACTCTACCTGGAGCAACTCATCAGGTGTGCCACTTTCCCCACTGCTTTTCAATGTCTACATGTCCTCATTGGGCGTGAGACTAACCCAACTGAGGATAAAATTATTCAGCTACGCAGATGATTTTACGATCATCATCTCATTCGCTAACTCTATCACGGAAACCATTCCCTGACATTTGTGATGTCAGGGACATTTGTGATGTTTAGTGGGCATATTAGTCCATGTCTAAGGAAGTATCGGTGCCTGTCTTTTCTTTCAATTACATTCCAATTTCCCCCTCCCCTAAGATGTAGTAAAACGAGGCTTAATGTTACCATGATAACTGAAGTTCAGATTTTGAGGTGTTCCTGTTCCAGCCATACAGTGCAGAAGATGCATCTTTTGACTTAGGTGGAAAACCAAGAGGTACTTCAAATAGTTTCCCTTCTGAAAATGCTTTTCAGACCCTTACAGAGGTATTCTCTGTCCTCTTAATTTGAGGTTCATTAGAACTTTGCCACCGGTTTCCGGACAAACACATTCAAAGAACACCATCCCAACACTGGCACCAGGAGTATACTGGGAAGCTTGGGGAGGAAGGGAGCCAGTGTGACCACATCATGTAAAACATGCACCTTCAGCTACTCTTAATGATGACTTAGAAAAATTGCAGCATCCTAGGTAGATCCAAATTTTATTTTAGAAAATGTAAAACTGGTGGCTATAGGAGTTGTCCTTTGATGCGGTAATACTGGCAAAAAAATAGGTTTTCAGTCATATAGAGCTATATCATGCATAAAACTGTTAAGTAACATGCATTAATGTGCACATGGTAACGGGGCAATGCCTTTTAGTAAATCTAGCTAGAAAAATAGTTAGTGGCTAGAAAAATAAATATCTCTTTTTCTTCTGAGGCATTGTCAGTGGTGTGGAAAGCTCCTCATTACTTAGATTAAATAAACAGGGTTCAATGGGAACGCAATGGGTGAATGACTGGTATATGAAAATCAGAATATAGCATCATAAATTTGCTCAAAGTTGGAACTTTTATTTTTAAAAAACAAACAGCTGTGGTAGTGGTCCTAAAATTGTATACCCTGTGGAAAAAATGATAAATATGTAAAAGGTACATTAAAGTATGAAAAAGAGAAACTTAGGAACAAGAAGAAAAGGAAATGGACCCAAGGAACAGAATCATGAATAATCATGAGTCTGCTCAGTGGTCTTCACTCAGTTTTAAGTAGGGGCCACTTTGGATCCAAATGAACTGAAGGAAAGACGCCAAATATCTTCCCATGTAAGGCCACGACACTGCTGATCAGTACGTGTCTATGACATCTGCCTGCCTTCAAGCCTTTTGTTGGGCGTATCCTCAGGGTGGTGGGCATTTCCAAATGCATCCTCTTCATCTATTGAGAAATGCCTTGTCCTTCAAACGTGGCTTATTCCCTCATCCACTTCCCCCTTGCTGTCATGAGTTTGGATAGAGGGGCATGGAGTAACAAACTAAAGGACAGAATAATGATGAGGACCACTCTAGATAGTCTCCAGGGGCCACCGTTGGGCTCCCGTTCCTTGCGTTGAAAAACACTGGTCAAATGCAGTTAGAACGTGTTTGCTTTGTCATACTAGCAATGTCAGAAGTCACCTTTATTTCAGTACTAAGCATAACCTGGAAACAGAAGGATTTTCTATATATACATTCCACATGTATGGAAAACATGCAGATTTTCTCTAAGAATAGAGGAGGTGAAGCAAACAGGCAACAACAGTCCGGCCAGTAAATGAATTCTTGAGACTTCATGCTTAGCAGACATTTTTACATTATTATTCAAATTCCGTGTGTGTGAGCAAGAGAGCGAGTGATGTAGTAGGCACAAATCATCATTAGAAGTCTGGAACACTAAGAAGTCAGTCGTCTTCCTATTGTACACAGTTTTGTAAAGATTTACAGTACTTTATGTAAACCCCTCCATCTTACCTCAAATAGTTCTGCATGGTAAATACCACGCTCTCTCTCATTTACCCTGTATAGAGATGGGTATAATGAGAGAGATCCACTTACTAGGTGGTGATGCCACCAGGTTGGACTCTTTCATGTAAGAATATTTGTTTAAGAATTTTTTGCTATATTTTCATCATATTTGAGAACTCTCCATTTGTGCTCAAAATAAAGCCACACTTGAACCAATTTGTGGTATTTTGAAGATTCATCCTTTTTGTAGGATTCTGTTGCTTGTCTCACCTTAGCTCCTTGTTACCAATAAAACAAAATAGCTGTTCACATACAGAAAGACATGGACCACACTTAGGATGAAGGTCCGGATTTTATCTGTACGCCTGAATAAAGAGGTTAAATACTATGATTAATGGTTATTAAGAACCCATCTCAAATTTATTTCCTCCAGCTGAGACCAGCATCCCCCACAAAGGGAGTGAACACAGACAAAGAAAGACCAAATCAGGTTCATTGATTTCATCTTTGTAAATGTGTCTCCTCTACCTTTTGAAGAGATCCCCTCAGACATATAAGAAACTGGTCTGACCCAATAGGGCTATTCTTATGTGTTTAGGATTTTTGATAGGATATTTAAATCTGACTTTGGACTTTTTTTTAAATCTTTATTCATTTTCAAACTTACAATAAGTGTGTCAATATGTTAAAACAGATTAACAATTTTTACATTTAATAATCATCACTTAATAATCATCAATAATACAAATGATACCCTTCCCACCCTTTCCTATTATATAATCAAATACCTTGTACAATATGTAATAATAAAATTACCCTCCCTCCCACCTCATAATTGAACCTCTAAATTTAAGGGAAAAAATGTCTTCTAATCAGTACAATATTTTGTTAATAGCTCCCACACATCTTGAAATTTCCTAAAACTAAACCAATAAATAAATAAATATACAATAAATAAGAGATGAGTAAATTGTGCAAATATTGGTCAAGCGACCCCTCAGACCCTAGCTTAGATGGCGGGGTCGGGGGCCAATTACTTCTGACGGTAGCTCGGGATCAGGTAACAATGGTGATACCATTGTTATGGGGTATTTGTTAATGTTTAATTGTGGCTGTTAACTTATGTATATTTAATTGTGTTAAGTGTTTTAAGAATATGTTATTATTCAATAAACAGGGCTGCGGCCAGGTGTTTTCCAACTAAGGTGTATTTGTCTTCTTGGGATTGGGAAGGGGTATGCTGTCAAGTGTAACAGGAAGCGGGTCACTCCAGGTACCGCTGTTATAAGTAAGCCCGAGAGCTGGGTGGCCCGCTGAGTCGCCCGTCGGGCTAGATAGGATAGAGGGAGTCAGGATAGGAGAGGGAATGAGAAAGCTGGGGGAGGGGGATCGAGATCGTGGTCGAGAGATCTCGTGGTCGAGAGATCTCTTCTTCCCCTCGCTTCGGGTTGTCGCGGCCGAAGGGGATTGTGGGTGGGAGGGGTTAAAAAGGAAACGTGCTCGGAGGACCTAAACGGTTTGGTCCTCCGAGACAGCTTTCCCACCCGCCCGCCCTTTAGTTTCAGGGTGCGTGAGGTTGGTTGGGGTTGCGGTATCCCGAGCTACTGGCGACTGGGGCTCATCAAGGGATGAGCGGTGGGCCGGCTGGGAGCCGTGCCTGGTGGGTCGCTTGACTCTGGATAATGGGCAGACTGAATGGATCATTCGGGTCGTTATCTGCCGTCATCTACTATATTACTATGTTACGTTTGTATGGAATCGATCCCCTTTTAACTTTAGAGAGTGCCCACTCGTTCTCTACCTTTATCTACAAAGTCTATTCCCTTCATTATCTTGATTGTTTCAATCATGTCTCCCAGTCTCCTCTTTTCAAGGGAGAATAAGCCCAGCTTCTCTCTCACTGTACGGCAACTCCTCCAGCCCTTTAACCAGTTTAGTCGCTCTTCTCTGGACCCTTTCATGTATGGCGACCAGGTGAGGGCGTACCATGGCCCAGTACAGCGGCATGATAACCTTCTATGATCTGTTCGTGATCTCCTTCTTAATCATTGTTAATGTTCATGCATGTATTTACTATAGATTATGTATTTAGATTATGTATATGCAAGTCAGTAACCAATATTTGCACAATTTACTCATCTCTTATTTATTGTATATTTATTTATTTATTGGTTTAGTTTTAGGAAATTTCAAGATGTGTGGGAGCTATTAACAAAATATTGTACTGATTAGAAGACATTTTTTCCCTTAAATTTAGAGGTTCAATTATGAGGTGGGAGGGAGGGTAATTTTATTATTACATATTGTACAAGGAAATTATATAATATATAATTTATTATATATGATTATATATGATTATATAATTATATATATAATTATATATTATATAATTATATAATATATATATAATTATATAATTATATAATATATATAATTATATAATTATATATTATATAATTATATAATGATTATTATATATGATTATATAATAGGAAAGGGTGGGAAGGGTGGGAGATAGAAGCATATCATTTGTATTATTGATGATTATTAAGTGATATATTTATTGTTAATCTGTTTTAACATATTGACACACTTATTACAATAAGTGTGTCAATATGTTAAAACAGATTAACAATAAATTAACAGTTTGAAAATGAATAAAGATTTAAAAAAAAGTCCAAAGTCAGATTTAAATATCCTATCAAAAATCCTAAACACATAAGAATAGCCCTATTGGGTCAGACCAGTTTCTTATATGTCTGAGGGGATCTCTTCAAAAGGTAGAGGAGACACATTTACAAAGATGAAATCAATGAACCTGATTTGGTCTTTCTTTGTCTGTGTTCACTCCCTTTGTGGGGGATGCTGGTCTCAGCTGGAGGAAATAAATTTGAGATGGGTTCTTAATAACCATTAATCATAGTATTTAACCTCTTTATTCAGGCGTGGTCCTAAGTGTGGTCCATGTCTTTCTGTATGTGAACAGCTATTTTGTTTTATTGGTAACAAGGAGCTAAGGTGAGACAAGCAACAGAATCCTACAAAAAGGATGAATCTTCAAAATACCACAAATTGGTTCAAGTGTGGCTTTATTTTGAGTACAAATGGAGAGTTCTCAGAGCAGAGGAAATATGATGAAAATATAGCAAAAAATTCTTAAACAAATATTCTTACATGAAAGAGTCCAACCTGGTGGCATCACCACCTAGTAAGTGGATCTCTCTCATTATACCCATCTCTATACAGGGTAAATGAGAGAGAGCGTGGTATTTACCATGCAGAACTATTTGAGGTAAGATGGAGGGGTTTATTACTGTCTACATAAAGTACTGTAAATCTTTACAAAACTGTGTACAATAGGAAGACGACTGACTTGCAGTACTATATTCTTAGTGTTCCAGACTTCCAAGGTAGAGAACGAGTGGGCACTCTCTAAAGTTAAAAGGGGATCGATTCCATACAAACGTAACATAGTAATATAGTAGATGACGGCAGATAACGACCCGAATGATCCATTCAGTCTGCCCAACCTGATTCAATTTAAATTTTTTAAATTTTTTCTTCTTAGCTATTTCTGGGCAAGAATCCAAAGCTCTAACCGGTACTGTGCTTGGGTTCCAACTGCCGAAATCTCCGTTAAAACCTACTCCATCCCATCTAAATCCTTCCACTCCATCCCATCTAAACCCTCCCAGTCCTCTCCCTAAAACAGCCAAATACAGACACAGACCGTGCAAGTCTGCCCAGTACTTAGTTCAATATTTAATATTATTTTCTGATTCTAGATCTTACGCTTCTTTGAACGCAGTCACCATTTTCCTCTCCACCACCTCTCTCCATAAAGTAGAATTTCCTAACATTGCTCTTGAATCATATGCCTCAACCTCAAATTATGTCCTCTGGTTTTACCATTTTCATTTCTCTGGAAAAGATTTTGTTCTACTTTTCCTCTCATCTACTTTTCCTTTCCTCTCATCTCCCCTGTCTCTCCTTTCCTCTAGTTCAACTGCCGGTCCACGGACCGGTGCTGGTCTGCAGGAAATTTCTGCCGGTCTGCGCAGGGCCGGCAAGATTAAGGTGCTGGGGACAACGGGACAGGCGATCATTTCCTGTCCCTACCTGTTGTGCAAAAGAAAAAAAAGCCTCCCTCCTTCCTTTCCCCGGGTCGTCTGCTAAAAGCCGACAGGAAGTCTTCTGGCTGGTCAGCTGGCTGGCTGGCCCAATCGCTGCCTGGCTGGCCCAGAACGTCCTCTCCGACGTCAGAAAGAAGACTTCGTGTCGGCTTTAGAAGTAGCAGCAGCAGGGCGGTAAGATAGCAGCCGACCCGGGGAAAGGAGGCTTTTTTTTTTTTTCTCCTAAGACCTCCTCCCTTTTCAAAAGCTTGAGTCTTTTGTCTCTGTGCTGTACTTCCGGGTCACTTTTGCAACCTTTGCCCTGATGGGTCAGGCTAAGGTATGACCTCTCTCTGCTACCTGAATCCAAGCTCTGTCCCTATTGGGTTCTTTGCCTAAGAATTCTTTGTCTCAGAGTCAGTCACATTTATGCTACCATCTGAAACACAGGTTCAGATGTTCCCCCTCCTCCCCCCCAAAAAAAAGACCAGTCTTTTTACCTGAAGCTATCTGATGAAATGCATGAATAATTCAACATTTCATTTCTGGAAGTTGGAATACCTTACTGTCTAACTATTCTGCCACAAAGCTTGTTCTTTAAATCTTCACCTCCAGCTGAAATATTAAAAAATCTACCAACTGTGAGTCCTATATAGTTATTTATTGAATAAAGTATATTTCAGAAAACTATAAGGACTTCCCATGTGTGCGTTGGTATGCTAAGGTAGTCTAGGAATTTCTATTATTTGTTCCTGCCCTGACCATGGCCCTTTTGGGTTGCAATCGAGATATTTTGAGTGTGCAGCATGAACAGAGTGAGCACATGAATCCAAATTAGTTCCAATTAAGTGCCAATTAACTAATGCCAATAACTGGTTAGCACCCAATCGACTATGCATGCCTCTGGGCTCCATGCTCTTTGCTATTGAATACATTATGACATGAAAGTCCAGAGAATCATTTTATTCACAGTTACTTAATACATTAGGGCAGTGGTCGCCATTCTTTTTCATATGAAAGCCCACTGTGTGAATATGAGAAAGCTCGGAGGGCCACCAACAGATTTCAAGCATACACATAATATTAATTTTGTAAATTGCCTTGATCTGCTCATTCAGTCTGGATATTATATATTAAAAATTAATATTAATTCTACAGCACTTTTAAGGATTTTGGAATTTTGCAAACTCACTTTATTCCATAAATGAGATACTTGAGCAATACACTTAAAAGATTGTTTGCAGTTATTATATAATGTGTAAAAATTAACATTTTTACAGTATTTGAAGAGCATTTTAGCTATTTGAGGGCCGCAATGGAGGGCTTCATGGCCTTCAGCCCTGGGGCCACACATTGGAGACCATCGCATTAGGTCATTTTAGAAGGTTAGGCAGTTACATGTGTAAATGGTCCTATGTATGTAGAAAAGCCATTGCTTAAAAAAGTATACCCTTGGCATGCACATATTTGGATGGGATTAAAAAGTCCGAGAGCCTGTCTCGATGGACGGCTCTAACGCGGAGCTGGAAGGCCCGCGGGGCCGTCCGTCGGGCAGGTTTTAGGAAAAAGGGGGGGGGGGGTAGGTAAAGAAGAAGGGTATGGGTAGAGGCTGTCCCGAGGGGGGAAAATTGTGATTGGTGGTTGTCGCGGCCGTCGGTGGGGGCGGGGGGTGGAGGGTTGTTTAAGAGGGTCTCGGAGGACCTTAACGGTTTCCGGTCCTCCGAGACAACTTTTGAGCCAGGTCGGGTGATCGCGGGTCTCGGGCCTACCACGTGGCTGTGCCTCCACGCGTGTCGGTCCTCTGGGTGCGCGGTGGTGGTAGCGGTTCGGCGGCGCGAGTCGGGTGCCGAATAAATAACTTATAAAAAAAAAAAAAAAAAATTAAAATGGCTCGTGTCCCTACCTCTGCTGCTGCGGATCCTGCAGAGCTGTCCCTGGTCGCCGGTGACTCGTTCGACGAGGAGGAGCGGGACCCGGTGAGTGCCTCGAGGGGGAGGGGTAGACCCTTACCTCCTAGACGCTCGCGTTCGGCTGCCCGAACTGCGATAGCGCTGGAGGTCGGTGGAGAGGCGTTGGTTTTTAGAGCCAGCGCGGGGTCGGCCCGCAGGGGCCGTGGAAGACTGCAGGGAGGAAGGGGGAGGAGCCGGGGTGCTTCACAGGCTGGGGATAGGCCGGCAGGCATAGTTCCTGTCGCTCAGGCTGGGACTGTGAGCGAGCTGGATGCTGGGATCCCTTTGCCGGGTGGGTCTGTTACTGCTCGGGCCGGGGTGGTGATTGCGGGAGAGGGGTCGGGGTGTGGCCGTCCGGACAGCGTGGCTCATGCCTCGGAAGGGTTTGGAGTCCTGGGGGCTGGTCCGTCCGAGATCCCAGCGGCGCCCGCTCCCTCGGGATTGGGTCACGGGATGCCTGGAAGCGCGGGGAGCTGGTGGTCTTCGTGGCCGCCAGGTTCTTGGGGGTCCCCTTGGGGTCCTAATCCCTGGGCCCTGGTTCCTCCTCCCTACCATGGGGTTGTCCCTCCGCCGCCTTGGAGCCCGGGCATCCCCGTTGGGGGTAGCCCCCGAGGGATTGAGGGGTTGAGAGATCAGCGGGTGGGGGTCTGGCCCTCTGGGTTAATTTCTTCTTCTGCTGTGCAGGTTGCTGGCCCCTGTCTTGATTTTTTCCCCCAGGCTTCTGCTGCTGACCGCGAGTGTGTCCCCGGGACTTCTGCATCTGGAGTGCCTACCGAGGGATTGGATGCTGCACGGCAGACCGGAATCGAGGACCGTGATCGGGCGACCCATCGGAGTCCTGCTATGGTGGTAGCTGCGGATGGCGCCACTCCTGGAGCGGCAGGTGGCGGAGAACGACCGGCTGGAGACCTGAACACGGGTAACATGGCCTTAGCGGCTGGGGTTCTTGGTAAGGGTAGGCGAAAGAAGGGTAAGGGCAAGGGTAGGAAAGGTCGTAAGGGTAAGGATTCTTCTTCTTCATCTTCGTCTACTGTATCATCCTCTTCTTCTTCGACGTCCTCTTCCTCGTCTGATTCACCTCGGAGGGGGACGGGTGCGAGCTCAGTACGGGAGGGTGCTGATCGGGGGGCCCCGGCCCTTGTGGCGTTGTCGGAGCTGTGGGAGAAGGTTCCGCGGTCTCTTCGCCGCAAGATTAAGAAGCGTTCGTGTGTGGACGTTTTCCGGCTTTTGGAAGGCCGGGTACGAGGTCGGAAGAAAAAGAGTAAGAAGGAGGGGGGGAAGCCTAAAGGGAGTGTTGTGTCCCGTAATATTGTGAATTGGTCGCGCGCGTTTCTTCGGTTAGCCAGCGTTTGGGGCCGCGAGCGTCCTCAGGACTACGGCCTGTTGTTAGCTTACGCGGATTCCATTCTTGATGGTTATCAGAGGTTCGGGGGTTGGGCCTGGCTAAATTATGATGAGGCCTTCCGTGACAAGATGGAAGAGAACAGGCACATGTCTTGGGGTACTCAGGACATTAATCTATGGCTCACCCATATGGCAAAACCTGGGGGGTCTGGCCTGAGCGTTGCTGGTAAGGCGGGGTTTCCGGTAGCGGGGGGAGGTCGTTCCTTTCGTCCCACGGGAGGCCCGGGGGCCGGTGGGGGGCCGGGCCTCTGCTGGCAGTTCAACAAATCCTCCTGTTCCTTTACAGACTGTCGCTTCCGGCATGCCTGCTCCATATGTGGCCAGGGACACTCGGCGCTTAAGTGCCCCAAAAAAGGAGCTGGGCCCCCCCTTGCTCCACCCAAGTGAGGTCAGGGTGCAGGGGCTGCCCACTCCGGTCCGGGTGGGAGCCATGAGACCTTGGTTGGACCTTTACGGGGATAAACAGGCGGCTGAGGTGTTGGCGGGGGGATTTAGCGACGGTTTCGTTATTCCCTGTTCTCTTCCCTTGTCTAACGTGCAGGCTTCCAATGCTTCGTCGATTTCTATGTTGCGGGGCGAGGTTCAGCGTAAGTTGTGTGAGGAACTTGCTCTTGCGCGGGTTGCGGGTCCCTTTCAGGTCCGTCCATTCCCTGTGATGGTGTTGTCCCCTTTGGCAATTATTCCTAAGAAGGAACCTGGGAAATTTCGCCTGATACACAACTTGTCCAGGCCCGTGGGCCGTTCGGTGAATGACGGTATTCCTCGTGATCTCTGTTCGGTTCGCTACGCATCCTTCGACAGTGCTTTGCGTTTGGTGAGTATCGCGGGCAGCGGAGCTTTGCTGGCGAAGGTGGACATTGAGTCGGCCTTTCGGTTATTGCCGGTTCATCCATCCTCCTATCCGTTGCTGGGCTTTAGGTTTGAGGGTGCCTTTTATTTTGACCGCTGCCTGCCGATGGGTTGTTCCATCTCCTGCGCGTTTTTTGAGTTGTTCAGCTCCTTTCTACACTGGGTTACAGTTCGACGCGCGGGGAGAGACTCGGTGGTTCATTATCTAGATGATTTTCTGTTCGTTGGGGAAGCGAGCTCAGGTGATTGCGGTCTTTTGAAATTAACCTTCGAGTCGATGGCCGCCGAATTCGGAGTGCCGTTGTCTGCCGAAAAGTCGGAAGGGCCCACTACTTGCCTCACCTTCTTGGGGATCGAGATTGATACGGTTGCAATGGTGACTAGGCTGCCCCACGGTAAGGTGCAACAGTTGTTAACCTTGATTTCTTTGGTGCGGGGTACCCAAAAATCTACTCTGCGAGTCGTGCAGTCTTTGTTGGGGTCCCTTAACTTTGCCTGTCGGGTACTGCCTATGGGTAGGGCTTTTTCCCGTCGTTTAGCGGCGGCGACGTCAGGTGTTCGGGATCGTAGACACTTTGTTAGGATTTCAGCGGGGATTCGGGCGGATCTGCATATGTGGTCTCTCTTCTTGGCTCGTTTTAATGGATCGCTTCCCATTCAGTTCCCGGATATCTCCAGCGTGGATCTGGAGCTGCAGTCGGATGCGGCGGGGGGTGTAGGCTTCGGACTCTACTGTCAGGGGGACTGGTGCGCGGCTGCTTGGCCTGATAGTTGGCGGAAGGCTGGTTTAACACGTAATGTGACCCTGTTAGAGCTGTTCCCCTTGTTAGTCGCCTGTGAGTTGTGGCCGGAGAAGTTGCGGAATCGGAGAGTGGTTTTCTGGTGTGACAACATGGGGGTGGTCGAAGTAGTGAATAGGCAGGCTGCAAAATGCTTACAGGTGAATAGAGTAATGCGGGAGCTGGTCTTGCGTTGTTTGCGCCTTAATCTATTTGTCCGGGCTCGCCATGTGCCCGGGGTTCAGAACAGACTTGCTGATACACTTTCTCGATTTCAATTTTTGCAGTTTCGCCAGTTGGCGCCTTCAGCGAAGGAGGAGGGGTCGCCGATGCCGGAGCATTTATGGGGCTTGTTGGTGAACGGATCTGGAGCTTGTTGCAGCGATCGGTAGCGCCTGCCACTTGGATTCGATACAACCGGGGTTTTGTGACTGTTTGTCGATTTCTACGTACGCGGGGTTGGGTCCCCGGTCCTGTTTCGGAGGTCCTGCTAGCGGACTTCTTAGCGGAATCTCAACAGGAAGGTTGCTCCCGGAGTGCGGCAGCGGGTCACCTGGCGGGCTTTGCATACTTTTGCAGGGCCTTTGGGTGGTCCTGCCCATCTGCCGGGTTTTTGCCCCGTAGGATGTTGGCGGCCTGGGATCGCGTGGCTCCGCGGATGCCGGATACCCGGCTACCCATCACACACGCCTTATTGTCCCGTATCATAGCAGTATTGCCGGTGGTAGCAAGTTCTAGTTTTGAGGCTTGTCTGTTTCGGGTGGCCTTCTCCTTGGCTTTCTTTGGGGCGCTGCGGGTGGGCGAGTTGCTGGTACACCCGGCGGACGTCCTTGGAGTGCGAGGTCTCTTGTTTAGTCAGGTTCGCTTGTCTGGAGATGCAGTGAGTTTGTTTATTGCCCGGTCTAAGTCGGATCAGCTGGGCAGGGGGCGCACTCTGGTCCTGCGCCGAGTGGTGGGCTGTGCTTCATGCCCGGTCCAGTCGCTAGAAGCCTACATGGCGATTCGACCTAGCTCCAACTTGGCTTTGTTACTGCACGCGGACGGTGCCCGTCTCACTCGATACCAGTTTCTGACGGTCTTGCGTCGGGTACTGGGACGGTGTGGTGTCGAACCGGCACGCTTCGGCACCCACTCTTTTCGAATCGGAGCTGCCACTAGTGCTTTTGAGGCAGGTGTTCCCGATGGGGCCATTCAACGATTGGGCAGATGGGCTTCAGGGGCAAGTAAATGTTCAGTCCGGTAGTTCAGGTTAACGGGGTCTCCTGGGTTTGGTTGGTTGGCAGGGGGTTTAGTTCTTGGGCGGGGGATAGAGTTCTAGGTATAGATGTTTGCTTCGTGATGTGTGGGCGGGTGCTCTGCTTGACTTCTTGTTACTGACCTTTTAAGTCTTAGGACGTGGACTTGACTGTTGAGTTTTGCTTTTCAGGTGCGGCGCGGCGTGTCCTATCGGTGTGGATCATTGGGCACTCCTTTGTCCATTGGGCCGGGGAGCGCGCCGTGATTCGGCCCGGCGGGCAGCACCTGGGGCTCCATCATCGTGGAGTCTACGTCTCCTGGTGGGGTCAGCGCGGGATGCGTTGGCACCAGCTGCTCCCCCTACTGGAGGACCTGCGGCATCGTGCTCGGTGTCCCGATCTGTTGCTCTTCCATCTCGGAGGCAACGATGTGGACGCGATTAGTGGGAAGCAGTTGATAGATATGGTAATAGGTGATCTGGGGGTGGTTCAGGGTTGGTTCCCGAGTGCACGGCTTGTCTGGTCAGACATTATTCCGCGGCCGAAGCGGTTGGTGTCTAGACGGTGGACTCGGGGACTTACTAAAGTGAACAGGCAAATTGGTCGTTGGGTGGAAGCTCGGGGCGGGGTTCAGATTAGACACTCCTGGGTGGATGTTAGTTGTTCAGGTTTGTTCTTCCGGGATCAGGTACATCTTTCGGATATTGGGTGGGACCTCTTACTCGATGACTTTGCTGTGAGCGTGTGTTGGACTCTTGATTGCAGCTCTGTTTATTGGGGGAGCCTGTAACGGGTTACAGGCTTGTGGCGGTATCCCGAGCTACTGGCGGCTGGTCTCATCATGGAGATGAGCGGTGGGCCGGTTGGGAGCCGTGCCTGGTTGGTCTGATGATCTTGGACAATGGGGCATGTGGGGACATGCCACCCCTCGGACCCTTGCTTAGATGGCAGGGTCGGGGGCCATTTACATCTGTGCAGTAGCTCGGGATCTGGGTCGCAATGGTGATACCATTGTGAAGGTTAATAGAAAATGGTTATTTAAAGTTGTTTTGTAATGTTATTTATATTTAAATGTTATTTAAATATGTTAATTTACAATAAACAGGGCTGCGGCCAGGTTTTCTCCACGCAAGTGTACGTGTCTTCTTTGGGGATGTGTTGAAAGGTTTGATGGGTAGATTGATGTTAACAAGAAAGCGGGCCTTTCCAGCTTCCGCTGTTATAAAAAGTCCGAGAGCCTGTCTCGATGGACGGCTCTAACGCGGAGCTGGAAGGCCCGCGGGGCCGTCCGTCGGGCAGGTTTTAGGAAAAAGGGGGGGGGGTTAGGTAAAGAAGAAGGGTATGGGTAGAGGCTGTCCCGAGGGGGGAAAATTGTGATTGGTGGTTGTCGCGGCCGTCGGTGGGGGCGGGGGGTGGAGGGTTGTTTAAGAGGGTCTCGGAGGACCTTAACGGTTTCCGGTCCTCCGAGACAACTTTCCCGCCCTCCCGCCCGTTAGTTTCTGGGGTGGGAGTTTACTTTGGTTAGCGGTACCCCGAGCTACTGGCGGCTGGTCTCATCATGGAGATGAGCGGTGGGCCGGTTGGGAGCCGTGCCTGGTTGGTCTGATGATCTTGGACAATGGGGCATGTGGGGACATGCCACCCCTCGGACCCTTGCTTAGATGGCAGGGTCGGGGGCCATTTACATCTGTGCAGTAGCTCGGGATCTGGGTCGCAATGGTGATACCATTGTGAAGGTTAATAGAAAATGGTTATTTAAAGTTGTTTTGTAATGTTATTTATATTTAAATGTTATTTAAATATGTTAATTTACAATAAACAGGGCTGCGGCCAGGTTTTCTCCACGCAAGTGTACGTGTCTTCTTTGGGGATGTGTTGAAAGGTTTGATGGGTAGATTGATGTTAACAAGAAAGCGGGCCTTTCCAGCTTCCGCTGTTAGTGGTTTGGGTAGATCTTAAAAGTATGCATAAGAACGTAAGAATTGACAAACTGGGACATCAAACCCAGTATCCCAACAGTGGCCAACTCAGGTCCTACGTACCTGGCAGCTCATATTGTGATGTCATTAATGCCTCATTCCTAAGGAATGCCTCAAAGGCAGACAAGTGGTATTCTGAGATTCCCCGTTGTGTCTTTTTAAAAGTATTATAAGCTGCTTCATAAATTTAAACAATAGTTTGAAAAATCTTTGAGATAAGCAGCATAAAATCTGTTTTACAGCTTGGGTTCTAGCTTGGTACTTGTGACCAGGGTTGGCCACTGTTGGAAACAGGATACTGCACTTGATGAACCTTCGGTCTGTCCCAGTATGACCAATTCATATGTTCTTATGAGAACCAAGCATAGGGCAATCAAGCCATTGTGACATCAGTGATGTTTGGCATGAGGCATGAGGCTCTTAGGAATGAGGCATTATGACATCACAATATGAGCTCTGGAATGTTGCTGTCCTTTAAGTGCAGAATGTTCCCCTGATCAGTTGTGTTAAAACACCCTTGTGAATATTAAATCTTTATAAATATGTTTTAATATTTCATTGTATTTATATTGCTAGTACTTAAGCTTTTTTTGTGGTCACTGTTAGGGACTGCTATGCTGACATGTTTTGCAGGACATGCTTTATCGAGGCCATCGATTTTGACCAAAATTAACACAACTGATCCAGGGAAGATTCTGCACATACAGCTTAGCATTATAAACCTGTAAAAATGCGGAGTGGTGCATCTGAAAAAAACAGTAGTATGTAGCATTACATACAGTACATACAGTACATTACAACAGTAGTATGTAGCCCTAGTATAAGTCAGATTCTAACAGGGCTCCTTTTTACGAAGGTGCGCTAGCCAAAAAACTACCGCCTGCTCATGAGGAGGCAGTAGCGGCTAGTGCGCGTGGCATTTTAGCATACGCTATTAGCATTTTAGCATTTAGCATTTTAGCATACGCGTTAAGGCCCATGACGCACCCTTAGACTCATTGAGTTTAGTTTGAAAATTGTGCAGTAGAATAGGTGGTTTGTAACTTGACATAAAATTCTCAAGAAACATCTCTTGGGGAAAAAAAACAGTGTCTGTATGGCCAGTATGTCAGACCTTCTTAAAAGCAAATGGCTTGTTTTGAATTTGGATGATTTGGGGGTTGTTGGGGGTTTTTTTTTTTTTTTAAAGATGGCAAACAAAATTAAATATCTAGCTGGACAAAACATCTAGCTGGGCCATTAAAAAAAAAAAAAAATTAGACATCTTGTGGGTTCAAAAACGGATATTTTCTCCCACCCAATTTTTAGATGTTTTTCTCAAGAGTTGGATCCGCTCCAGGTGGAGATGGTTTTACGGTAGAGTTTTATAAATCATTCCAAATTACCGTATTACCATATTTGTTATATGTATATAAGAACATAAGAAGTCGCCTCTGCTGGTTCAGACCGGTGGTCCATCACGCCCAGCGGTCCGCATCCGCGGCGGCCCATCAGGTCCATGATCCCTTAAAATTCGCCTTGATACCCTTTCTGTATCCTATCTTTACCCTTATCTGTATCCCTCAATTCCTTTATCTGTCAGGAATTTATCCAATTGCAGGCCTATTTCCTTAATTAATGCAGAATGCTAAAACATTGGCTATACGTTTGACTAAAGCTCTCCCTTTTGGAATGCATCAAACAGGCTCAGAGACATTCTTCTAACAATACTAGGCTGACCTTTGAATTTATCAAAAGCCTTAAATGATCCGGCTTTTTCTGTATCCCTAGATACCTTTGATCGAGTTGAATGTACCTTCATGTATTGGAATTGTTTGGTATAGGATCAGGATTTATACAAATGGTTCAAACATTGTATAGCTCCCCTGTTGCTAAACTATATATTAATAATAATTTTTCAGAAGGTTTCAGGTTGCAGAGGGGGGTTAGACAAGGCTGTCCCTTATCTCCTTTCCTTTTTGATATTGTAGTAGAACCCTTATTAGCTATTCAGCAAGCGAAGGAGATACAGGGCATTCCTTGTAGAGATCGTGAATATAAAGTATCTGCTTATGCGGATTTATTTAAGAAATCCTGAGACAACCATTCCTTGCTTACTTGAAATAATAGAGAAATTTGGAAAATTTTCAGGATACAAGATAAATTCTTCCACTTAATGTTCACTGTACAAAAGGTTTGTTTGATTCATTTCCCTTTCTTTGGAAAGAAGATGGAATAAAGTACTTAGGCATTTGGATTAAAAATACCCTGGAAGAAACAATGAAAATAAATGAAAAACTTTTATTACAGAAGGTAACAGAAATGTGTGAGCAATGGAATCCTTTACATCTTTCATGGTGGGGGAGAGTCCAAACTATTAAAATTATGATTTTGCCTGTGGTTTGTTATCAGATGAGTATGTTGCCGTTTTTTTTCAAGGGTCCTTTTATAAAAAATTAAATAGCATTCTTACAAAATTTATTTGGCTGGGTAAAACTCCTAGAGTTGCTTTGGTATCTGTACAAAAGACGATTTTACAGGGGGGGGGGGTAAATTTTCCCAATTTTTATAGGTACCATCAATCCTATATTTTGCGCCAGGGTATGTATTGGGTCCTCCCAGAGCTCATGGAAAAACTCCCAGATTGGTTGTGGTTAGAATGGCAACTCATGTCTCCAATACGTCTATTTGTATTTTTCGGAATCATTGATTTGATGATGACTTTTCTAGTTAGAATTTGCTGCTTTTAGTGATAGAAATTTCATGCACTGGCACTTTTTGCAAATCTAGATCTCATTCACAACATTCTATTTATTTATTATATTTGCACAATTTTTCATGTCTTGTTTTGCATATATTATTAATATATTTATTTAGTAAGGAACCTTTTTTATTAAGTGTATTATATGTTAGGCACAATTTGCTAATGTTTGTTAATGTTCATGCATGTATTTACTATAGATTATGTATTTAGATTATGTATATGCAAGTCAGTAACCAATATTTGCACAATTTACTCATCTCTTATTTATTGTATATTTATTTATTTATTGGTTTAGTTTTAGGAAATTTCAAGATGTGTGGGAGCTATTAACAAAATATTGTACTGATTAGAAGACATTTTTTCCCTTAAATTTAGAGGTTCAATTATGAGGTGGGAGGGAGGGTAATTTTATTATTACATATTGTATTTGATTATATAATACGTATTTGATTATATAATAGGAAAGGGTGGGAAGGGTGGGAGATAGAAGCATATCATTTGTATTATTGATGATTATTAAGTGATATATTTATTGTTAATCTGTTTTAACATATTGACACACTTATTGTAAGTTTGAAAATGAATAAAGATTTAAAAAAAAGTCCAAAGTCAGATTTAAATATCCTATCAAAAATCCTAAACACATAAGAATAGCCCTATTGGGTCAGACCAGTTTCTTATATGTCTGAGGGGATCTCTTCAAAAGGTAGAGGAGACACATTTACAAAGATGAAATCAATGAACCTGATTTGGTCTTTCTTTGTCTGTGTTCACTCCCTGTGTTCACTCCCTGGTCTCAGCTGGAGGAAATAAATTTGAGATGGGTTCTTAATAACCATTAATCCTCTTTATTCAGGCGTACAGATAAAATCCGGACCTTCATCCTAAGTGTGGTCCATGTCTTTCTGTATGTGAACAGCTATTTTGTTTTATTGGTAACAAGGAGCTAAGGTGAGACAAGCAACAGAATCCTACAAAAAGGATGAATCTTCAAATAATAACAGGATCTGGATGAGCTCCCCTGTTCCCTGTAACCCCTATCCTAGATCCCCATCCTACTCATCCTACCCATTCAACAAAAACACGCCAACTCTATATTTGGTAATTAGCCGCAGCTCAGTTTATTAATAGTAAATTAACACATTATAATTTCATTACAACTTTGATTAACATAAAACAAGAGCTCTCCCCGAGCTACCAAAAACAAACATTCTGTGCCCTCGACCCTGCCACTTCAACAAGGGTCAGAGGGGTGGCATGTCCCTCATGCCCCTTTGTCCGGGTCACCTGACCCACCAGGCACGGCACCCCGCCGGCCCACCGCTCATCACCCGATGAGCCCCAATGACCGAGTAGCTCGGGAGATCCGCCACAGGCCTGTGGTCCCACAGGCCCCCCCCCCCCAAACAACAGAGCAGCGGCTAACCCAAACCCAAAACGCGTTCGCAACCCACCGCGAAATCATCCAAGAGTAAATCGCACCCGATATCGGACAAATGCACCCTGTCAACGTGAAAAAGCCCACCACAACCAACGTCAACCCACCCATGCAACAATTGTAAACCGCCTTGCGACTCGACCCACTTTCCCACCTGACGGTTAAACTTAGCCAACCCTCTAGTCCACCGACGGGACGCAAGACACCGCGGGCGCGGGATAACGTCCGACCACAACACACGCGAGCCCGGAAACCAAGCAAAAAGAACCCGCAAATCGTCCTTAATAACGTTAACCAACTGTCGGGCCGACAGTGAATCAACATCATTGCCGCCCAAATGAATAATGATCACGTCCGGACGACGAGGGCAATCCCGCAAATGAGACAAGAACGGCAAGAGCTGATACCATCTCATGCCCCGCTGACCCCACCAAGATACTTGAACACCCAGATGGCCCAGCCCAAGGTGACGACCTCCGGGACGCAACAATGACCTCTCTCCAGCCCAGTGCACAAAAGAATGGCCGATTATCCACACGGAACTGCTCCGACCAGCACCTGAAAGACAAAACAAATGAGCCACAAACAGAACAAATACACACCCCACAACCCCACAATAACATTACCTGCCATCCGAGCTACCACCAGGTCCCACCAGGACCGGACGGTCTAATATAACCACGGAAGGCCCCAGACACCCAGCGACCCAACCGCCGAATGCCATCCTCCGACATACCGGCAGCACGGGCACAATCCGAAACGAGTGAGTGCCGTAACGACTAGGCTCCTCACCACAGCGCACCAAGGCCAAACGAAGCACCGCCAGGAACTGGAATCTGGAAAGAGAGGACCCGTTCGCGTGAACGAATAAGACAGGGGAAACCGCAACCCGCACGGACAAAAAATCGCGCAAACAAACAACTGGACAAGAAACACAACCGACCACCCGATGAAGGACTAACCACTGGCCACGGCCGGCCTGATCCGTCTTAGAACTAGCCACACAGATTCGCACCTCATCGACTCCCAGCCGCACATGGTGAACCATCAACCCACGCCCTCTGGCCCTATCAGCAACACTGACCAACAACTCCCCCACCCGCAACGCCCCAAAAAAGGCAAGTGAAAAAGCCGCCCGAAAAAGGGACGACTCGTACGACGAGTGGGCAATATCAGGTAAAACCAATAAAAGCCGAACGAGTAAGCTATGCTGAATCGGCAAGCGCGAATCAGGCCTAGGAGGAACAACCCGGCCCGAAGCAAACGCTGAACCACGAAACCCAAAGCCCGACAGAAAAAGGCAAACCCCGCCAACCGTCCCTGAACCACCCGTTTTGAGACACCAGCTCTGCTTGAGTCCAGCACGAAATCCTCAAGAAAGGATTCGGCCACATGCCCCGGAACCCAACCCCTGCTGAACAAAAAGTTAGAAACCACCCGGAAGCCAGCTGAGTAATGCGACCAAGTCACAGGTGCTACCGACAAACGGAGCATTTCCCACACTCCTTCTCGACCAGGCTCCACAAATTCTCCGGCATCGCCAAACCTTCCACATGAGCCTCTGGCGCGAGTCGACGAAACTGTGAAAAATGGAAACGGGAGAGAGCGTCAGCAATGCCATTCTGCAAACCGGGCACATGCCGAGCCCGAAGAAAGACATTAAGACGCAAGCAGCGCAGAACCAACTCCCTGACCAGCACAGCTATTGACAGGCAGTGAGCCGTCTGCCTGTTAACAACCTCCACAACCCCAAGGTTATCACACCAAAACAGCACACGCCTATCCCTCAATTTATCGGGCCACAGTTCACATGCTACAATGAAGGGAAACAATTCCAACAGCGTGATATTACGTGTGATACCCCGAGCCACCCAATCTTCAGGCCACCGCTCAGCACACCAGGCACCCTGACAGTAAAGGCCAAAACCGACTCCTCCTGCCGCGTCGGAAAATAACTCTATGTCCCCGTTAGACACCTCCGGGGCCTGCATAGGCAAGCAACCATTAAAATCTTGCAAAAAACAGGCCCACATGCGGAGGTCCGCCCGAACCCCAGCCGACAGTAGCAAAAAATGCCGCTTATCCCGTACCCCAGCCGTGGAAGCAGACAGCCGACGCGAAAAAACGCGGCCCATTGGAAGCACCCGGCAAGCAAAGTTAAGGGAGCCAATCAGCGACTGAACAACATGCAAAGTAGACTTACGGGCAGATAACACCCGCCCAATAAGATCAAGCAACTGCCGAACCTTGACCGCCGGCAGCCGAGTTACCAGCGCCTCCGAATCCAACTCGATCCCTAGAAAAACCAGGGACGTAACCGGACCCTCAGACTTGTCGATCGCCAAAGGCTGACGATGGCTGACGAATTTGGGATACCAAATTCGTCAGCCATCGCTTCAAAAACCCCTTTAAGTCGCCCGCATTCGTCCGAATCACGAGGGCCTATGAACAGAAAATCATCGAGGTAATGTACCACCGCGTCCGACCCAGCACGCTCAACAACCACCCAATGAAGAAACGTGCTGAACATCTCGAAATAAGCGCAAGAGATAGAACATCCCATGGGCAAACATCGATCGTAAAAATAGGCACCCTCAAAACGAAACCCCAACAAATGATAAGATTGCGGGTGAACGGGCAATAGCCTGAAGGCAGATTGAATGTCCACCTTCGCCAACAGGGACCCCCGGCCAGCCCTGAGGATAAGCCGCACGGCACAGTCCACTGAAGAATACCGCACCGTACACAAATCACGTGGTATACCGTCATTAACAGAACACCCAACAGGACGAGATAAATTATGAATGAGGCGGAACTTACCAGGTTCCTTTTTTGGAACAACCGCCAGAGGAGACACCATCATAACAGGAAAAGGTCGCTCACGGAAAGGACCGGCAATACGCCCCAAACGCAATTCTTCCCCCAATTTATGACGGACTACCGAACGCAACTGAGTAACCGACGACGCGTTGCGCAACCGCGCCCCCGACAATTCGCCCTGAAAAGGTATCACAAAACCGACTGAGAACCCACGTTCCAACAGAGAACCGACGCGCTCTGGCCGGTAACGACGCAACCAAGGACCCAACGCACTCACCAAAACCGGTGTGGGAACGACACCGCTACTTGCCCAGGCTCGGGGGCCCCGCAGGCGGTTTCTTGGGACACTTAAGCAAGGAATGCGGCTGCCCACATTGAGAGCAGGCGTGACGAAACCTGCAATCTGTGAAGGAGCAACTCGATTTGTTGAATCTCCAACAAACGTCACTACCTGCTCCCCCGCCGGATCCCACCCCCATCCCGGACCGAAAGGGCCGTCCGCCACCCGAAGCGCCCACCGGAACGCGATCCCCGCTCCAGACCGCCCCAGACTTGGAGGACATATGTGTTAGCCATAGGTTAACATCCTGCGTTCCCCATGACATATGAGAATTCTCCTCCATTTTATCTCTAAACGCCTCATCATAGTTCAACCACGTCCAGCCCCCGAAACGCTGGTACGCGTCAAGCACAGAATCGGCATAAGCAAGCCATAGTCACTAGGACGCGCACGCCCCCATACACTAGCAAGCCGCATAAACGAACGGATCCAGTTAAGTATAGACCGCGCAACTGGAAAAGGCTTGGAAGAACCCACATCCCGCTTCGATTTCTTACGGCTCCGCCGATGCACCCTACCCTCCATAAGACGAAAAATATCAATACACGAGCGCCGCCTAATCTTACGCCGCAAAGAACGCGGCACCCGCTCCCAAAGTTCGGTCAGGGCCACCAAAGCGGGTGCACCCCGACCCTCACCCTGTGGAGCAACAGCGCTGCCCCCCGCAGAACCAGCCTCCCTCACCGGCCCGAGAACCAAAGAAGAGGAGGCCGACGAGGAAGAGGAGGACGAAGAAGAGGACTGGCTAGATGAAGAAGACTCACGCCTGCGCCTCCGCTTCCCTCTACCCCCTTTCCTACCGGACTTCCCCCCAGCAACCAAAGCAGGCGCCGCCTTACCCGCAACAGCAGGGGCTTCCACAGGAACGGAGATGCCACTGGAAACAACCTCCGCCGCAGATACAGATGGACGCTCCACAACAGCGACGCCTCGGCCAGCAACCGCCACATCCACCAAGGGACCAGCAACGCCACCGCCAACAGCTACTGTCTCCGATGCCGAAGTAACCGGAGCTCTCTCGCTGTGCTGCCGATCAGATACCACACCAACGCTGCCTGCCGATGGACCAGGAACACCGCCGACTGCGCTCCACTGGCTCTCCGGAACGACCAACGGACTCTGTGAAGAAAAACCACAACCAGGAACAGAGCCCAAGAAACCACCCCCAGGCACCCCCCAACCAGCACTACCAGCCCCACACGGCAGGGGCCCGCCATTCCACCCGGGAACAACACTCCCGCCCCAAAAAGGAGAAAAAATTCCGGGGTTCCATCCCTGTGGCCCCGCACCCCACCCTTGCTGCCCGGGACCCCACGGGAAAGCCCCATAAGGGACTCCATAAGGCCCCCCAGAACCTGCACCCCACGGTCCAACACCCCAGCTAGTGGATGGCTGAGGCGGCTCACGAAAACCCCCCCCCCTCAGCAGGGGCAGACCCATCCACCCCAAGAAAGGGGGATGCCTGCCCTGCAGCACCACTACTGCCGGAAGTGGGAAGAGAAACAGCTACAGGCTCAAGCTGTTCACCTGAAGCCTGCTGGGCAACCGGAGCCACACTCCCCATCCCCGGCAGCAAACTAGGATCCCCTGAGCTGCTGCTTGCCGGCCGAACGGTCTGCCGGCCGCCCAACTTGCCCCGCCCACCCTGCTTCGCCTTTGCCGACGACTTGCGCGGCACAGCCCCAGCCGCGGGCGCCGCAGGCGCCGAAGAACCTCCTGCCACGCGGCCCGAGGAGGCCGCGATCGCGATGGCCGACAGGGCGTCCCTTTTTGACCTGCGGGACGGCATGCCCTGCATCGCTAACACTCCCGGACCCACCTGGTCTGCAGGGTCCTCCAGCAGGGAATCGCCTGCATCGATTGAAATTTCGGCCACATCAACCAATCGCTCCGCCATGCCGCCGCCGAAAAGACACGGAAGCCAGCAAACAAAAACGCCCTGGAGGACCCGAAACGGCTGAGTCCTCCAAGGCCCTCCCCTTTTTATCCCCTCGTGTCGCAAGCCCGCTGTTACCCGACCAATCAAATTAAAAGTTGGCTTTTTGCCTTTTACCAGGCCAATCAGCCATCGCGCATATTTATTTATTTATTTTTTTTATTTATTTCCGCCCCTCCGACCGCCCCCGCCGACGAGCAACGCAGGAGGCTCACCATCCCTGCATTATCTTCCGCCCATCGACACTCGGTCTCTGGCTCCCATATACCACAAATTGGTTCAAGTGTGGCTTTATTTTGAGCACAAATGGAGAGTTCTCAGAGCAGAGGAAATATGATGAAAATATAGCAAAAAATTCTTAAACAAATATTCTTACATGAAAGAGTCCAACCTGGTGGCATCACCACCTAGTAAGTGGATCTCTCTCATTATACCCATCTCTATACAGGATAAATGAGAGAGAGCGTGGTATTTACCATGCAGAACTATTTGAGGTAAGATGGAGGGGTTTACATAAAGTACTGTAAATCTTTACAAAACTGTGTACAATAGGAAGACGACTGACTTGCAGTACTATATTCTTAGTGACTTCTAATGATGTTTTGTGCCTACTACATCACTCGCTCTCTTGCTCACACACACGGAATTTATACAATGTTTTTGAATAATAATGTAAAAATGTCTGCTAAGCATGAAGTCTCAAGAATTCATTTACTGGCCGGACTGTTGTTGCCTGTTTGCTTCACCTCCTCTATTCTTAGAGAAAATCTGCATGTTTTCCATACATGTGGAATGTATATATAGAAAATCCTTCTGTTTCCAGGTTATGCTTAGTACTGAAATAAAGGTGACTTCTGACATTGCTAGTATGACAAAGCAAACACGTTCTAACTGCACTTTGACCAGTGTTTTTCAACGCAAGGAACGGGAGCCCAACGGTGGCCCCTGGAGACTATCTAGAGTGGTCCTCATCATTATTCTGTCCTTTAGTTTGTTACTCCATGCCCCTCTATCCAAACTCATGACAGCAAGGGGGAAGTGGATGAGGGAATAAGCCACGTTTGAAGGACAAGGCATTTCTCAATAGATGAAGAGGATGCATTTGGAAATGCCCACCACCCTGAGGATACGCCCAACAAAAGGCTTGAAGGCAGGCAGATGTCATAGACACGTACTGATCAGCAGTGTCGTGGCCTTGCATGGGAAGATATTTGGCGTCTTTCCTTCAGTTCATTTGGATCCAAAGTGGCCCCTACTTAAAACTGAGTGAAGACCACTGAGCAGACTCATGATTATTCATGATTCTGTTCCTTGGGTCCATTTCCTTTTCTTCTTGTTCCTAAGTTTCTCTTTTTCATACTTTAATGTACCTTTTACATATTTATCATTTTTTCCAATTTATCATATTTCCAATTTTAGGACCACTACCACAGCTGTTTGTTTTTTAAAAATAAAAGTTCCAACTTTGAGCAAATTTATGATGCTATATTCTGATTTTCATATACCAGTCATTCACCCATTGCGTTCAGATGTGAACCCTGTTTATTTAATCTAAGTAATGAGGAGCTTTCCACACCACTGACAATGCCTCAGAAGAAAAAAGAGATATTTATTTTTCTAGCCACTAACTATGGGCTAGATTTACTAAAAGGCATTGCCCCGTTACCATGTGCACATTAATGCATGTTACTTAACAGTTTTATGCATGATATAGCTCTATATGACTGAAAACCTATTTTTTTGCCAGTATTACCGCATCAAAGGACAACTCCTATAGCCACCAGTTTTACATTTTCTAAAATAAAATTTGGATCTACCTAGGATGCTGCAATTTTTCTAAGTCATCATTAAGAGTAGCTGAAGGTGCATGTTTTACATGATGTGGTCACACTGGCTCCCTTCCTCCCCAAGCTTCCCAGTATACTCCTGGTGCCAGTGTTGGGATGGTGTTCTTTGAATGTGTTTGTCCGGAAACCGGTGGCAAAGTTCTAATGAACCTCAAATTAAGAGGACAGAGAATACCTCTGTAAGGGTCTGAAAAGCATTTTTCAGAAGGGAAACTATTTGAAGTACCTCTTGGTTTTCCACCTAAGTCAAAAGATGCATCTTCTGCACTGTATGGCTGGAACAGGAACACCATGGCTGGAAACCATGCTGTTGTGCACTTCCTCAAAATCTGAACTTCAGTTATCATGGTAACATTAAGCCTCGTTTTACTACATCTTAGGGGAGGGGAAAATTGGAATGTAATTGATGGAAACATTAAGCCTCGTTTTACTACATCTTAGGGGAGGGGGAAATTGGAATGTAATTGAAGGAAAAGTTACAAAGAGAAGGAAGACCTGGAAGTCTTCTCTTCCCTCATCTCCTTTGCCAAGACAGGCACCGATACTTCCTTAGACATGGACTAATATGCCCACTAAACATCACAAATGTCCCTGACATCACAAATGTCCCTGACAATGCCTTGGGAATGGTTTCCGTGATAGAGTTAGCGAATGAGATGATGATCGTAAAATCATCTGCGTAGCTGAATAATTTTATCCTCAGTTGGGTTAGTCTCACGTCCAATGAGGACATGTAGACATTGAAAAGCAGTGGGGAAAGTGGTGACCCTTGTGGCACACCTGATGAGTTGCTCCAGGTAGAGTGATCATAGTTGAAGCGTACCTGGTAGGTACGGGATGTAAGGAAGCCATGGAACCAGTTCAGTACCTCATCCCTGATACCAATGGAGTCTAGGCATTGCAACATTTTCCCGTGGCCTACCAGATCGAATGCAGAGCTCATGTCGAATTGCATGATCAGGGCATTGAGGCCCTTGCTAAATAATAGGCGCAGATAGTCTAAGATGGCAGCAATCACTGCCTCCATACTGAATAAGGGTCTAAAACCGGGTTGAGTTTCATGCCGGAGAGAGAACTAATCCCTCCATGATTTTTACAATGATGTCTGTAGTTGGTTATTGGCGCTGGAGATTCTTTTTAATTTTTTGGGATAGGGGTTATTATTATGTGACTGTTATTGGTGGGGAAATTCCCATTTTTTAGGTTAGCAATGATTTTTTAGTGTAGCAATGATAGTGTACCATTATAATGGTGCCATTTTCATAATCTCCGGGGAGCACGTATCTAGAACGCAGTGAGATTTCGAGTATTTGTTGTATAGTTTGGTGTAGTTATTCCATTCTAAATCTTGAAAGGAACTCCAGATAATGTCTATTGGTATTTCATTGTCATGTGAGTTAGCTATTTGGTAATCGCTAGGGATGCTTGTTACATCGTTATTTCTTACACAGTTATTTCTTAGGTTTTTAATTTTGGAATCAAAATATAGCGCTAGATCTTTCGCAGAGGATAACTTCGTGTTGTGCACGGGTATGGTGTGGCGGGTGGTGTCAAATAGATTTGTGATTATGTTGAACAACTCTTTTGTATTGGTTCCTCGTGAAACATTGCAGGATAGGTTGATTTTGGTAGAGTAGAACGCTTTGCGTTTGTCTTTTATCAGCTGTTTATAGGTTTTTATGTGGGCTCTCCATTTGTTGCGGTCTGCCAGTTTTCTTGTTTTATTCCAAATTCTTTCTAATCGCCTAGCTAGTTGTTTCGTTTTTAGTAATTCAGTATCGAACCATTTGTTTGTATTGCTTTTGCTTTTGTGTATAGGGGCACTGGTTGTCATCCAGTGGTCCCAAAAATCTACTCCTTCCTCTATTACTGTCTGCAGTGCGTATTGTGACCAGTATTCTTCTGGATTAATATAACCTCTTGTGTGGTGCTCTTTTTTTTTATCATCTGACGTGTTTTGGATTTTTGGTGCGACCAGATTAACTTAAAATAATAAGTGAAATGGTTGTCGTGGATGTCGTGGATGTCGTGACACCAGGTGCCTTCAGGCAGAGAGATGACTGGGTCAAGGATTTCCTTTGTGGACATGGCAACCAGATCTAAATGATGGCCTTTTTCGTGAGTTTGCGTGGGTGCGGGGATATTGTAGTTGAGTAGAGACAGGAAGTTTTTAAGCTCTTTTGTGTCTATGTGTATGTTTATGTCCCCTGCGATGATGTTGTAGTCTGGGCCAATAGAGTTGTGTAGGACAGAAATCTTCTTTGGCTTTGGGCCAGCTTTTAGGCGGGACATAGGATAAGGATTCTACTAGTTGGGTGTTATTGATTTTACAGGCTAGGATTTCTAGGTGGTCAGTCATTTTGGAATCATGAAGTTCGAATTCGAATCCTTCTTTAAGGATAATTGCTAATCCTCCTCCTTTTTTGCCTGTGCGGTTTAACGTAAGGATTTTGAAATTGTCTGGTAGAAGATCAATTATTATTGGATCATCTTCAGACAGTAACCAAGTTTCGGTTAGAAAGAGGCAGGCTATTTGTTTGCTGATGACCCAGTCATTAATAAGGAACGCCTTATTTCTAACAGATCTGGTATTGAGATATGCGCGAGGAATAGAAGTGGATGCGGCAGTTTCTGTTCTTTTTTTATTTGAGATAACATTAATATGATTTATTGTGTCTTCTTGTGGATGAAAGATAGATCTGGGTGATGGATAGATTGTAATTGTGGGTAAAGAGAGTTAACGTCTTTGATGCTACCACTTAACAGGTAGATCAGTAGGATCTATAGGAGATTCATGATTGTGGGATATATTGATTCTTCCTGATAACAGAGATTGTATTAGTTTCCCTATGTGTTTGTATGGTGCAATGTTGGTTAATGGGTTCATAGACAACACCGCGAAAGACAAAGGTGCGCGCCGACAACTGAGCGCAAGACGGAGGTGCAGTAAAATGTGGGGGGTTACAACCCCCCAAACCCCCCCCAATGCGGCACGATCTCTATTAAATAAAGTCGGAGCCCTAAAAACAGTAATTTTCTTTGGCACGCGCCTCCGCGCTGCGCTCAATTGTCTGCGCACGCCTTTGTACCGGCGCGCTTTTGACCTGGTTAATGATTTATAATTTTTTTTTAAGGTAATGTATGTCGGTATCAAAAATCCCATATACAAATACAAGATGTCCGGGGCAGTATTTGGAGAGACCCCCCCACCCAGGAAAGAGACTTGTGAGTACTGATCGACAAGTCGATGAAGCTGTCTGTGCAGTGTGGGCGGCGGCAAAAAGGGCAAACAGAATGCTAGGAATGATTAAGAAGGGGATCACGAACAGATCGTAGAAGATCATGCCGCTGTACTGGGCCATGGTACGCCCTCACCTGGTCGCCATACATGAAAGGGTCCAGAGAAGAGCGACTAAAATGGTTACAGTGAGAGTACAGTGAGAGTACAGTGAGAGAGAAGCTGGGCTTATTCTCCCTTGAAAAGAGGAGACTGGGAGACATGATTGAAACATTCAAGATAATGAAGGGAATAGACTTTGTAGATAAAGACATGACCTAAGGTATGACCTCTCTCTGCTACCTGAATCCAAGCTCTGTCCCTATTGGGTTCTTTGCCTAAGAATTCTTTGTCTCAGAGTCAGTCACATTTATGCTACCATCTGAAACACAGGTGGTCGTGTTCCCCCTCCTCCCCCCCCCCCCCAAAAAAGACCAGTCTTTTTACCTGAAGCTATCTGATGAAATGCATGAATAATTCAACATTTCATTTCTGGAAGTTGGAATACCTTACTGTCTAACTATTCTCTCACCTCTGCCACAAAGCTTGTTCTTTAAATCTTCACCTCCAGCTGAAATATTAAAAAATCTACCAACTGTGAGTCCTATATAGTTATTTATTGAATAAAGTATATTTCAGAAAACTATAAGGACTTCCCATGTGTGCGTTGGTATGCTAAGGTAGTCTAGGAATTTCTATTATTTGTTCCTGCCCTGACCATGGCCCTTTTGGGTTGCAATCGAGATATTTTGAGTGTGCAGCATGAACAGAGTGAGCACATGAATCCAAATTAGTTCCAATTAAGTGCCAATTAACTAATGCCAATAACTGGTTAGCACCCAATCGACTATGCATGCCTCTGGGCTCCATGCCAGATCTTTGCTATTGAATACATTATGACATGAAAGTCCAGAGAATAATTTTATTCACAGTTACTTAATACATTAGGGCAGTGGTCGCCACTCTTTTTCATATGAAAGCCCACTGTGTGAATATGAGAAAGCTCGGAGGGCCACCAACAGATTTCAAGCATACACATACTATTAATTTTGTAAACTGCCTTGATCTGCTCATTCAGTCTGGATATTATATATTAAAAATTAATTTTAATTCTACAGCACTTTTAAGGATTTTGGAATTTTGCAAACTCACTTTATTCCATAAATGAGATACTTGAGCAATACACTTAAAAGATTGTTTGCAGTTATTATATAATGTGTAAAAATTAACATTTTTACAGTATTTGAAGAGCATTTTAGCTATTTGAGGGCCGCAATGGAGGGCTTCATGGCCTTCAGCCCTGGGGCCACACATTGGAGACCATCGCATTAGGTCATTTTAGAAGGTTAGGCAGTTACATGTGTAAATGGTCCTATGTATGTAGAAAAGCCATTGCTTAAAAAAGTATACCCTTGGCATGCACATATTTGGATGGGATGTGGTTTGGGTAGATCTTAAAAGTAAGAATTGACAAACTGGGACAGACAGAAGGTCCATCAAACCCAGTATCCCAACAGTGGCCAACTCAGGTCCTACGTACCTGGCAGAAACCCAAAGGACAGCAACATTCCAGAGCTCATATTGTGATGTCATAATGCCTCATTCCTAAGAGCCTCATGCCTCATGCCAAACATCACTGATGTCACAATGGCTTGATTGCCCTATGCTTGGTTCTCATAAGAACTGGGACAGACCGAAGGTTCATCAAGTGCAGTATCCTGTTTCCAACAGTGGTCACAAGTACCAAGCTAGAACCCAAGCTGTAAAACAGATTTTATGCTGCTTATCTTAAGAATAATCCCCTCAAAGATTTTTCAAACTATTGTTTAAATTTATGAAGCAGCTTATAATACTTTTAAAAAGACACAACAAGCAGGAATCAACAAGCAGACAAGTGGCATTCTGAGATTCCCCTTGTGTCTTTTTAAAAGTATTATAAGCTGCTTCATAAAGCATGATATAAATTTAAACAATAGTTTGAAAAATCTTTGAGTGGATTGATATTATAGAGTGCCTAATAGGATTGCGATATCTTAAGAATAAGCAGCAGATTTCCCCAAGCCATCTCTATGGACTTCTATTTTTTAGAAAATTATCCAAATCGACTATGCTAAGCTGATTTCACCACATTCTCTGGCATGTTCTTTTTCTCTTTGTATATTATTGTTGCTTTATTATAAATTGCTCTTTCATCTTTTGCTCTTTATGATGGCACTGTTGCCCCTTTTATTTGTTGTTTCTCCCACAATACAAAACATGTGCTGAAAGGTTGTTGTAAGTTTCAAGAGAAAATAATATAGTTATTTGTAAATAAATAAAAAATGTGTATACTATTACCTGTTTTGCAATGAAAAATCCTAAATACACCAAAGGTTTTAATTTTCACATTCATTCCTGCTCTAAGGCATACATAACTGTTATCTAAGTGCTGATTTGGACCTGGAATGTGGAGAAGGAAATTGTGCGAACTTCTTTGCTCTTTAAAGCCACCTCAGACCATCCCAAAATGAATTTATAGTTTAGCTCCTTGGATAACAACTCCTTGATGTTCAGTTTTATAAAATCTGCTACTTTCACATGCAAATGTCAGCACTTACACATGCAGGTTGCAAAATCTGCTGACACACAAAATCATTCATCTCTCAGAACCAAAAATATCTTGCAACTAGATTTATTTAAGAAATCCTGAGACAACCATTCCTTGCTTACTTGAAATAATAGAGAAATTTGGAAAATTTTCAGGATACAAGATAAATTCTTCCACTTAATGTTCACTGTACAAAAGGTTTGTTTGATTCATTTCCCTTTCTTTGGAAAGAAGATGGAATAAAGTACTTAGGCATTTGGATTAAAAAATACCCTGGAAGAAACAATGAAAATAAATGAAAAACTTTTATTACAGAAGGTAACAGAAATGTGTGAGCAATGGAATCCTTTACATCTTTCATGGTGGGGGGAGAGTCCAAACTATTAAAATTATGATTTTGCCTGTGGTTTGTTATCAGATGAGTATGTTGCCGTTTTTTTTATAAAAAATTAAATAGCATTCTTACAAAATTTATTTGGCTGGGTAAAACTCCTAGGAGTTGCTTTGGTATCTGTACATAAGACGATTTTACCGGGGGGGGGGGGGTAAATTTTCCCAATTTTTTTATCCAATCCTATATTTTGCGCCAGGGTATGTATTGGGTCCTCCCAGAGCTCATGGAAAAACTCCCAGATTGGTTGTGGTTAGAATGGCAACTCATGTCTCCAATACGTCTATTTGTATTTTTCGGAATCATTGATTTGATGATGACTTTTCTAGTTAGAATTTGCTGCTTTTAGTGATAGAAATTTCATGCACTGGCACTTTTTGCAAATCTAGATCTCATTCACAACATTCTATTTATTTATTATATTTGCACAATTTTTCATGTCTTGTTTTGCATATATTATTAATATATTTATTTAGTAAGGAACCTTTTTTATTAAGTGTATTATATGTTAGGCACAATTTGCTAATGTTTGTTAATGTTCATGCATGTATTTACTATAGATTATGTATTTAGATTATGTATATGCAAGTCAGTAACCAATATTTGCACAATTTACTCATCTCTTATTTATTGTATATTTATTGGTTTAGTTTTAGGAAATTTCAAGATGTGTGGGAGCTATTAACAAAATATTGTACTGATTAGAAGACATTTTTTCCCTTAAATTTAGAGGTTCAATTATGAGGTGGGAGGGAGGGTAATTTTATTATTACATATTGTACAAGGTATTTGATTATATAATAGGAAAGGGTGGGAAGGGTGGGAGATAGAAGCATATCATTTGTATTATTGATGATTATTAAGTGATATATTTATTGTTAATCTGTTTTTACATATTGACATATTGTAAGTTTGAAAATGAATAAAGATTTAAAAAAAAGTCCAAAGTCAGATTTAAATATCCTATCAAAAATCCTAAACACATAAGAATAGCCCTATTGGGTCAGACCAGTTTCTTATATGTCTGAGGGGATCTCTTCAAAAGGTAGAGGAGACACATTTACAAAGATGAAATCAATGAACCTGATTTGGTCTTTCTTTGTCTGTGTTCACTCCCTTTGTGGGGGATGCTGGTCTCAGCTGGAGGAAATAAATTTGAGATGGGTTCTTAATAACCATTAATCATAGTATTTAACCTCTTTATTCAGGCGTACAGATAAAATCCGGACCTTCATCCTAAGTGTGGTCCATGTCTTTCTGTATGTGAACAGCTATTTTGTTTTATTGGTAAGACAAGCAACAGAATCCTACAAAAAGGATGAATCTTCAAAATACCACAAATTGGTTCAAGTGTGGCTTTATTTTGAGCACAAATGGAGAGTTCTCAGAGCAGAGGAAATATGATGAAAATATAGCAAAAAATTCTTAAACAAATATTCTTACATGAAAGAGTCCAACCTGGTGGCATCACCACCTAGTAAGTGGATCTCTCTCATTATACCCATCTCTATACAGGGTAAATGAGAGAGAGCGTGGTATTTACCATGCAGAACTATTTGAGGTAAGATGGAGGGGTTTATTACTGTCTACATAAAGTACTGTAAATCTTTACAAAACTGTGTACAATAGGAAGACGACTGACTTGCAGTACTATATTCTTAGTGTTCCAGACTTCTAATGATGTTTTGTGCCTACTACATCACTCGCTCTCTTGCTCACACACACGGAATTTGAATAATAATGTAAAAATGTCTGCTAAGCATGAAGTCTCAAGAATTCATTTACTGGCCGGACTGTTGTTGCCTGTTTGCTTCACCTCCTCTATTCTTAGAGAAAATCTGCATGTTTTCCATACATGTGGAATGTATATATAGAAAATCCTTCTGTTTCCAGGTTATGCTTAGTACTGAAATAAAGGTGACTTCTGACATTGCTAGTATGACAAAGCAAACACGTTCTAACTGCACTTTGACCAGTGTTTTTCAACGCAAGGAACGGGAGCCCAACGGTGGCCCCTGGAGACTATCTAGAGTGGTCCTCATCATTATTCTGTCCTTTAGTTTGTTACTCCATGCCCCTCTATCCAAACTCATGACAGCAAGGGGGAAGTGGATGAGGGAATAAGCCACGTTTGAAGGACAAGGCATTTCTCAATAGATGAAGAGGATGCATTTGGAAATGCCCACCACCCTGAGGATACGCCCAACAAAAGGCTTGAAGGCAGGCAGATGTCATAGACACGTACTGATCAGCAGTGTCGTGGCCTTGCATGGGAAGATATTTGGCGTCTTTCCTTCAGTTCATTTGGATCCAAAGTGGCCCCTACTTAAAACTGAGTGAAGACCACTGAGCAGACTCATGATTATTCATGATTCTGTTCCTTGGGTCCATTTCCTTTTCTTCTTGTTCCTAAGTTTCTCTTTTTCATACTTTAATGTACCTTTTACATATTTATCATTTTTTCCAATTTATCATATTTCCAATTTTAGGACCACTACCACAGCTGTTTGTTTTTTAAAAATAAAAGTTCCAACTTTGAGCAAATTTATGATGCTATATTCTGATTTTCATATACCAGTCATTCACCCATTGCGTTCAGATGTGAACCCTGTTTATTTAATCTAAGTAATGAGGAGCTTTCCACACCACTGACAATGCCTCAGAAGAAAAAAGAGATATTTATTTTTCTAGCCACTAACTATGGGCTAGATTTACTAAAAGGCATTGCCCCGTTACCATGTGCACATTAATGCATGTTACTTAACAGTTTTATGCATGATATAGCTCTATATGACTGAAAACCTATTTTTTTGCCAGTATTACCGCATCAAAGGACAACTCCTATAGCCACCAGTTTTACATTTTCTAAAATAAAATTTGGATCTACCTAGGATGCTGCAATTTTTCTAAGTCATCATTAAGAGTAGCTGAAGGTGCATGTTTTACATGATGTGGTCACACTGGCTCCCTTCCTCCCCAAGCTTCCCAGTATACTCCTGGTTGGGATGGTGGGATGGTGTTCTTTGAATGTGTTTGTCCGGAAACCGGTGGCAAAGTTCTAATGAACCTCAAATTAAGAGGACAGAGAATACCTCTGTAAGGGTCTGAAAAGCATTTTCAGAAGGGAAACTATTTGAAGTACCTCTTGGTTTTCCACCTAAGTCAAAAGATGCATCTTCTGCACTGTATGGCTGGAACAGGAACACCATGGCTGGAAACCATGCTGTTGTGCACTTCCTCAAAATCTGAATCTGAATCTCAAAATCTGAATCATGGTAACATTAAGCCTCGTTTTACTACATCTTAGGGGAGGGGGAAATTGGAATGTAATTGAAGGAAAAGTTACAAAGAGAAGGAAGACCTGGAAGTCTTCTCTTCCCTCATCTCCTTTGCCAAGACAGGCACCGATACTTCCTTAGACAAGCCCACTAAACATCACAAATGTCCCTGACATCACAAATGTCCCTGACAATGCCTTGGGAATGGTTTCCGTGATAGAGTTAGCGAATGAGATGATGATCGTAAAATCATCTGCGTAGCTGAATAATTTTATCCTCAGTTGGGTTAGTCTCACGCCCAATGAGGACATGTAGACATTGAAAAGCAGTGGGGAAAGTGGTGACCCTTGTGGCACACCTGATGAGTTGCTCCAGGTAGAGTGATCATAGTTGAAGCGTACCTGGTAGGTACGGGATGTAAGGAAGCCACGGAACCAGTTCAGTACCTCATCCCTGATACCAATGGAGTCTAGGCATTGCAACATTTTCCCGTGGCCTACCAGATCGAATGCAGAGCTCATGTCGAATTGCATGATCAGGGCATTGAGGCCCTTGCTAAATAATAGGCGCAGATAGTCTAAGATGGCAGCAATCACTGCCTCCATACTGAATAAGGGTCTAAAACCGGGTTGAGTTTCATGCCGGAGAGAGAACTGATTAAGATATTCCATCAGTTGGGTGTGAACTAATCCCTCCATGATTTTTACAATGATGCTATAGGTCTGTAGTTGGTTATTGGCGCTGGAGATTGTTTTTAATTTTTTGGGATAGGGGTTATTATTATGTGACTGTTATTGGTGGGGAAATTCCTATTTTTTAGGTTAGCAATGATTTTTTAGTGTAGCAATGATAGGGTACCATTATAATGGTGCCATTTTCATAATCTCCGGGGAGCACGTATCTAGAACGCAGTGAGATTTCGAGTATTTGTTGTATAGTTTGGTGTAGTTATTCCATTCTAAATCTTGAAAGGAACTCCAGATAATGTCTATTGGTATTTCATTGTCATGTGAGTTAGCTATTTGGTAATCGCTAGGGATGCTTGTTACATCGTTATTTCTTACACAGTTATTTCTTAGGTTTTTAATTTTGGAATCAAAATATAGCGCTAGATCTTTCGCAGAGGATAACTTCGTGTTGTGCACGGGTATGGTGTGGCGGGTGGTGTCAAATAGATTTGTGATTATGTTGAACAACTCTTTTGTATTGGTTCCTCGTGAAACATTGCAGGATAGGTTGATTTTGGTAGAGTAGAACGCTTTGCGTTTGTCTTTTATCAGCTGTTTATAGGTTTTTATGTGGGCTCTCCATTTGTTGCGGTCTGCCAGTTTTCTTGTTTTATTCCAAATTCTTTCTAATCGCCTAGCTAGTTGTTTCGTTTTTAGTAATTCAGTATCGAACCATTTGTTTGTATTGCTTTTGCTTTTGTGTATAGGGGCAATTTTATCTAGAATGGATGTGCTGGTTGTCATCCAGTGGTCCCAAAAATCTACTCCTTCCTCTATTACTGTCTGCAGTCCGTATTGTGACCAGTATTCTTCTGGATTAATATAACCTCTTGTGTGGTGCTCTTTTTTTTTATCATCTGACGTGTTTTGGATTTTTGGTGCGACCAGATTAACTTAAAATAATAAGTGAAATGGTTGGACCAGATGTCGTGACACCAGGTGCCTTCAGGCAGAGAGATGGATTTCCTTTGTGGACATGTCAAGGATTTCCTTTGTGGACATGGCAACCAGATCTAAATGATGGCCTTTTTCGTGAGTTTGCGTGGGTGCGGGGATATTGTAGTTGAGTAGAGACAGGAAGTTTTTAAGCTCTGCGATGATGTTGTAGTCTGGGCCAATAGAGTTGTGTAGGACAGAAATCTTCTTTGGCTTTGGGCCAGCTTTTAGGCGGGACATAGGATAAGGATTCTACTAGTTGGGTGTTATTGATTTTACAGGCTAGGATTTCTAGGTGGTCAGTCATTTTGGAATCATGAAGTTCGAATTCGAATCCTTCTTTAAGGATAATTGCTAATCCTCCTCCTTTTTTGCCTGTGCGGTTTAACGTAAGGATTTTGAAATTGTCTGGTAGAAGATCAATTATTATTGGATCATCTTCAGACAGTAACCAAGTTTCGGTTAGAAAGAGGCAGGCTATTTGTTTGCTGATGACCCAGTCATTAATAAGGAACGCCTTATTTCTAACAGATCTGGTATTGAGATATGCGCGAGGAATAGAAGTGGATGCGGCAGTTTCTGTTCTTTTTTTAAGGGTACGGTGGTGTCTTTTTTTATTTGAGATAACATTAATATGATTTATTGTGTCTTCTTGTGGATGAAAGATAGATCTGGGTGATGGATAGATTGTAATTGTGGGTAAAGAGAGTTAACGTCTTTGATGCTACCACTTAACAGGTAGATCAGTAGGATCTATAGGAGATTCATGATTGTGGGATATATTGATTCTTCCTGATAACAGAGATTGTATTAGTTTCTCTATGTGTTTGTATGGTGCAATGTTGGTTAATGGGTTCATAGACAACACCGCGAAAGACAAAGGTGCGCGCCGACAACTGAGCGCAAGACGGAGGTGCAGTAAAATGTGGGGGGTTACAACCCCCCAAACCCCCCCCAATGCGGCACGATCTCTATTAAATAAAGTCGGAGCCCTAAAAACAGTAATTTTCTTTGGCACGCGCCTCCGCGCTGCGCTCAATTGTCTGCGCACGCCTTTGTACCGGCGCGCTTTTGACCTGACACCTGGTTAATGATTTATAATTTTTTTTTAAGGTAATGTATGTCGGTATCAAAAATCCCATATACAAATACAAGATGTCCGGGGCAGTATTTGGAGAGACCCCCCCACCCAGGAAAGAGACTTGTGAGTACTGATCGACAAGTCGATGAAGCTGTCTGTGCAGTGTGGGCGGCGGCAAAAAGGGCAAACAGAATGCTAGGAATGATTAAGAAGGGGATCACGAACAGATCGTAGAAGATCATGCCGCTGTACTGGGCCATGGTACGCCCTCACCTGGTCGCCATACATGAAAGGGTCCAGAGAAGAGCGACTAAAATGGTTACAGTGAGAGTACAGTGAGAGTACAGTGAGAGAGAAGCTGGGCTTATTCTCCCTTGAAAAGAGGAGACTGGGAGACATGATTGAAACATTCAAGATAATGAAGGGAATAGACTTTGTAGATAAAGACATGACCTAAGGTATGACCTCTCTCTGCTACCTGAATCCAAGCTCTGTCCCTATTGGGTTCTTTGCCTAAGAATTCTTTGTCTCAGAGTCAGTCACATTTATGCTACCATCTGAAACACAGGTGGTCGTGTTCCCCCTCCTCCCCCCCCCCAAAAAAGACCAGTCTTTTTACCTGAAGCTATCTGATGAAATGCATGAATAATTCAACATTTCATTTCTGGAAGTTGGAATACCTTACTGTCTAACTATTCTCTCACCTCTGCCACAAAGCTTGTTCTTTAAATCTTCACCTCCAGCTGAAATATTAAAAAATCTACCAACTGTGAGTCCTATATAGTTATTTATTGAATAAAGTATATTTCAGAAAACTATAAGGACTTCCCATGTGTGCGTTGGTATGCTAAGGTAGTCTAGGAATTTCTATTATTTGTTCCTGCCCTGACCATGGCCCTTTTGGGTTGCAATCGAGATATTTTGAGTGTGCAGCATGAACAGAGTGAGCACATGAATCCAAATTAGTTCCAATTAAGTGCCAATTAACTAATGCCAATAACTGGTTAGCACCCAATCGACTATGCATGCATCTTTGCTATTGAATACATTATGACATGAAAGTCCAGAGAATCATTTTATTCACAGTTACTTAATACATTAGGGCAGTGGTCGCCATTCTTTTTCATATGAAAGCCCACTGTGTGAATATGAGAAAGCTCGGAGGGCCACCAACAGATTTCAAGCATACACATACTATTAATTTTGTAAACTGCCTTGATCTGCTCATTCAGTCTGGATATTATATATTAAAAATTAATATTAATTCTACAGCACTTTTAAGGATTTTGCAAACTCACTTTATTCCATAAATGAGATACTTGAGCAATACACTTAAAAGATTGTTTGCAGTTATTATATAATGTGTAAAAATTAACATTTTTACAGTATTTGAAGAGCATTTTAGCTATTTGAGGGCCGCAATGGAGGGCTTCATGGCCTTCAGCCCTGGGGCCACACATTGGAGACCATCGCATTAGGTCATTTTAGAAGGTTAGGCAGTTACATGTGTAAATGGTCCTATGTATGTAGAAAAGCCATTGCTTAAAAAAGTATACCCTTGGCATGCACATATTTGGATGGGATGTGGTTTGGTTAGATCTTAAAAGTAAGAATTGACAAACTGGGACAGACAGAAGGTCCATCAAACCCAGTATCCCAACAGTGGCCAACTCAGGTCCTACGTACCTGGCAGAAACCCAAAGGACAGCAACATTCCAGAGCTCATATTGTGATGTCATAATGCCTCATTCCTAAGAGCCTCATGCCTCATGCCAAACATCACTGATGTCACAATGGCTTGATTGCCCTATGCTTGGTTCTCATAAGAACATATGAATTGGTCATACTGGGACAGACCGAAGGTTCATCAAGTGCAGTATCCTGTTTCCAACAGTGGTCACAAGTACCAAGCTAGAACCCAAGCTGTAAAACAGATTTTATGCTGCTTATCTTAAGAATAATCCCCTCAAAGATTTTTCAAACTATTGTTTAAATTTATGAAGCAGCTTATAATACTTTTAAAAAGACACAACAAGCAGGAATCAACAAGCAGACAAGTGGCATTCTGAGATTCCCCTTGTGTCTTTTTAAAAGTATTATAAGCTGCTTCATAAAGCATGATATAAATTTAAACAATAGTTTGAAAAATCTTTGAGTGGATTGATATTATAGAGTGCCTAATAGGATTGCGATATCTTAAGAATAAGTCCATCTCTATGGACTTCTATTTTTTAGAAAATTATCCAAATCGACTATGCTAAGCTGATTTCACCACATTCTCTGGCATGTTCTTTTTCTCTTTGTATATTATTGTTGCTTTATTATAAATTGCTCTTTCATCTTTTGCTCTTTATGATGGCACTGTTGCCCCTTTTATTTGTTGTTTCTCCCACAATACAAAACATGTGCTGAAAGGTTGTTGTAAGTTTCAAGAGAAAATAATATAGTTATTTGTAAATAAATAAAAAATGTGTATACTATTACCTGTTTTGCAATGAAAAATCCTAAATACACCAAAGGTTTTAATTTTCACATTCATTCCTGCTCTAAGGCATACATAACTGTTATCTAAGTGCTGATTTGGACCTGGAATGTGGAGAAGGAAATTGTGCGAACTTCTTTGCTCTTTAAAGCCACCTCAGACCATCCCAAAATGAATTTATAGTTTAGCTCCTTGGATAACAACTCCTTGATGTTCAGTTTTATAAAATCTGCTACTTTCACATGCAAATGTCAGCACTTACACATGCAGGTTGCAAAATCTGCTGACACACAAAATCATTCATCTCTCAGAACCAAAAATATCTTGCAACTAGACTACATTTCCATACGCCCTGTGCGTGAGCCAAGAATACCTGCTGAACATATCCTCCTTCAGAGGCATCAAATACAAAAGTGTCAGGACAAGAATGTTCTCAGTGATGGAACTCCCTTCTGAAGGAATTAAAACAAGAAAAAGAGACTGGAAAGTTCAAGAAAGGGATAAAGACCATCATCCTCTTCACAGCCTAACAAATAAAGCAACATAGAGGAGACAGTAGGCTAGTCCCCACTAGGAATACGATAGAGATACCGTTCTTTCTCCTGTCCTCACCGCTACTCTCGCACAGAGTGGTGGAGACCTGCAGCGGTGCTGAGTTCATTTCTCCCTTCCTTCCCTGCTTCCCTCCCCCTTCAGGCCTGTGCTATTCAAGCAGATCGGGAAGCCTTTCCCCCCTTCCCACCCCCCTTTTCTCTGCCTGCTCGGAGGGGAGGCTCTTTCCTGGGATCATTAGTAATGGTATAGAAGCTTTCAATAAACTGGTTACTTTATGCTGTGCTCTGTGATTTCTGTATACAGTATTTGGAGTTTTTTGTATTCAGATAATTTCTATGTATGAATATTGCTTTGTGTTGTGGTTTGTAACTTCTAAGTATAAGTCAGATCCCTCTTAGAATCAACCTAACAGATCCTCAGATGCACCACTCCTTGTTCAGTTTCATAACACTAAACTTTAAGTGCAGAATGTTCCCCTGATCAGTTGTGTTAAAACACCCTTGTGAATATTAAATCTTTATAAATATGTTTTAATATTTCATTGTATTTATATTGCTAGTACTTAAGCTTTTTTTGTGGTCACTGTTAGGGACTGCTATGCTGACATGTTTTGCAGGACATGCTTTATCGAGGCTGGGTCCCTAGTAGTGATGCGCCATCGATTTTGACCAAAATTAACACAACTGATCCAGGGAAGATTCTGCACATACAGCTTAGCATTATAAACCTGTAAAAATGCGGAGTGGTGCATCTGAAAAAAACAGTAGTATGTAGCAGTACATACAGTACATACAGTACATTACAACAGTAGTATGTAGCCCTAGTATAAGTCAGATTCTAACAGGGCTCCTTTTTACGAAGGTGCGCTAGCCAAAAAACTACCGCCTGCTCATGAGGAGGCAGTAGCGGCTAGTGCGCGTGGCATTTTAGCATACGCTATTAGCATTTTAGCATTTAGCATTTTAGCATACGCGTTAAGGCCCATGACGCACCCTTAGACTCATTGAGTTTAGTTTGAAAATTGTGCAGTAGAATAGGTGGTTTGTAACTTGACATAAAATTCTCAAGAAACATCTCTTGGGGAAAAAAAACAGTGTCTGTATGGCCAGTATGTCAGACCTTCTTAAAAGCAAATGGCTTGTTTTGAATTTGGATGATTTGGGGGTTGTTGGGGGTTTTTTTTTTTTTAAAGATGGCAAACAAAATCTAGCTGGACAAAACATCTAGCTGGGCCATTAAAAAAAAAAAAAATTAGACATCTTGTGGGTTCAAAAACGGATATTTTCTCCCACCCAATTTTTAGATGTTTTTCTCAAGAGTTGGATCCGCTCCAGGTGGAGATGGTTTTACGGTAGAGTTTTATAAATCATTCCAAATTACCGTATTACCATATTTGTTATATGTATATAAGAACATAAGAAGTCGCCTCTGCTGGTTCAGACCGGTGGTCCATCACGCCCAGCGGTCCGCATCCGCGGCGGCCCATCAGGTCCATGATCCCTTAAAATTCGCCTTGATACCCTTTCTGTATCCTATCTTTACCCTTATCTGTATCCCTCAATTCCTTTATCTGTCAGGAATTTATCCAATTGCAGGCCTATTTCCTTAATTAATGCAGAATGCTAAAACATTGGCTATACGTTTGACTAAAGCTCTCCCTTTTGGAATGCATCAAACAGGCTCAGAGACATTCTTCTAACAATACTAGGCTGACCTTTGAATTTATCAAAAGCCTTAAATGATCCGGCTTTTTCTGTATCCCTAGATACCTTTGATCGAGTTGAATGTACCTTCATGTATTGGAATTGTTTGGTATAGGATCAGGATTTATACAAATGGTTCAAACATTGTATAGCTCCCCTGTTGCTAAACTATATATTAATAATAATTTTTCAGAAGGTTTCAGGTTGCAGAGGGGGGTTAGACAAGGCTGTCCCTTATCTCCTTTCCTTTTTGATATTGTAGTAGAACCCTTATTAGCTATTCAGCAAGCGAAGGAGATACAGGGCATTCCTTGTAGAGATCGTGAATATAAAGTATCTGCTTATGCGGATTTATTTAAGAAATCCTGAGACAACCATTCCTTGCTTACTTGAAATAATAGAGAAATTTGGAAAATTTTCAGGATACAAGATAAATTCTTCCACTTAATGTTCACTGTACAAAAGGTTTGTTTGATTCATTTCCCTTTCTTTGGAAAGAAGATGGAATAAAGTACTTAGGCATTTGGATTAAAAATACCCTGGAAGAAACAATGAAAATAAATGAAAAACTTTTATTACAGAAGGTAACAGAAATGTGTGAGCAATGGAATCCTTTACATCTTTCATGGTGGGGGAGAGTCCAAACTATTAAAATTATGATTTTGCCTGTGGTTTGTTATCAGATGAGTATGTTGCCGTTTTTTTTCAAGGGTCCTTTTATAAAAAATTAAATAGCATTCTTACAAAATTTATTTGGCTGGGTAAAACTCCTAGAGTTGCTTTGGTATCTGTACAAAAGACGATTTTACAGGGGGGGGGGGGTAAATTTTCCCAATTTTTATAGGTACCATCAATCCTATATTTTGCGCCAGGGTATGTATTGGGTCCTCCCAGAGCTCATGGAAAAACTCCCAGATTGGTTGTGGTTAGAATGGCAACTCATGTCTCCAATACGTCTATTTGTATTTTTCGGAATCATTGATTTGATGATGACTTTTCTAGTTAGAATTTGCTGCTTTTAGTGATAGAAATTTCATGCACTGGCACTTTTTGCAAATCTAGATCTCATTCACAACATTCTATTTATTTATTATATTTGCACAATTTTTCATGTCTTGTTTTGCATATATTATTAATATATTTATTTAGTAAGGAACCTTTTTTATTAAGTGTATTATATGTTAGGCACAATTTGCTAATGTTTGTTAATGTTCATGCATGTATTTACTATAGATTATGTATTTAGATTATGTATATGCAAGTCAGTAACCAATATTTGCACAATTTACTCATCTCTTATTTATTGTATATTTATTTATTTATTGGTTTAGTTTTAGGAAATTTCAAGATGTGTGGGAGCTATTAACAAAATATTGTACTGATTAGAAGACATTTTTTCCCTTAAATTTAGAGGTTCAATTATGAGGTGGGAGGGAGGGTAATTTTATTATTACATATTGTACAAGGTATTTGATTATATAATAGGAAAGGGTGGGAAGGGTGGGAGATAGAAGCATATCATTTGTATTATTGATGATTATTAAGTGATATATTTATTGTTAATCTGTTTTAACATATTGACACACTTATTGTAAGTTTGAAAATGAATAAAGATTTAAAAAAAAGTCCAAAGTCAGATTTAAATATCCTATCAAAAATCCTAAACACATAAGAATAGCCCTATTGGGTCAGACCAGTTTCTTATATGTCTGAGGGGATCTCTTCAAAAGGTAGAGGAGACACATTTACAAAGATGAAATCAATGAACCTGATTTGGTCTTTCTTTGTCTGTGTTCACTCCCTTTGTGGGGGATGCTGGTCTCAGCTGGAGGAAATAAATTTGAGATGGGTTCTTAATAACCATTAATCATAGTATTTAACCTCTTTATTCAGGCGTACAGATAAAATCCGGACCTTCATCCTAAGTGTGGTCCATGTCTTTCTGTATGTGAACAGCTATTTTGTTTTATTGGTAACAAGGAGCTAAGGTGAGACAAGCAACAGAATCCTACAAAAAGGATGAATCATCAAAATACCACAAATTGGTTCAAGTGTGGCTTTATTTTGAGCACAAATGGAGAGTTCTCAGAGCAGAGGAAATATGATGAAAATATAGCAAAAAATTCTTAAACAAATATTCTTACATGAAAGAGTCCAACCTGGTGGCATCACCACCTAGTAAGTGGATCTCTCTCATTATACCCATCTCTATACAGGGTAAATGAGAGAGAGCGTGGTATTTACCATGCAGAACTATTTGAGGTAAGATGGAGGGGTTTATTACTGTCTACATAAAGTACTGTAAATCTTTACAAAACTGTGTACAATAGGAAGACGACTGACTTGCAGTACTATATTCTTAGTGTTCCAGACTTCTAATGATGTTTTGTGCCTACTACATCACTCGCTCTCTTGCTCACACACACGGAATTTGAATAATAATGTAAAAATGTCTGCTAAGCATGAAGTCTCAAGAATTCATTTACTGGCCGGACTGTTGCTGTTTGCTTCACCTCCTCTATTCTTAGAGAAAATCTGCATGTTTTCCATACATGTGGAATGTATATATAGAAAATCCTTCTGTTTCCAGGTTATGCTTAGTACTGAAATAAAGGTCCGACAATCCTTTGGTGACTTCTGACATTGCAAACACGTTCTAACTGCACTTTGACCAGTGTTTTTCAACGCAAGGAACGGGAGCCCAACGGTGGCCCCTGGAGACTATCTAGAGTGGTCCTCATCATTATTCTGTCCTTTAGTTTGTTACTCCATGCCCCTCTATCCAAACTCATGACAGCAAGGGGGAAGTGGATGAGGGAATGAGCCACGTTTGAAGGACAAGGCATTTCTCAATAGATGAAGAGGATGCATTTGGAAATGCCCACCACCCTGAGGATACGCCCAACAAAAGGCTTGATGGCAGGCAGATGTCATAGACACGTACTGGTCAGCAGTGTCGTGGCCTTGCATGGGAAGATATTTGGCGTCTTTCCTTCAGTTCATTTGGATCCAAAGTGGCCCCTACTTAAAACTGAGTGAAGACCACTGAGCAGACTCATGATTATTCATGATTCTGTTCCTTGGGTCCATTTCCTTTTCTTCTTGTTCCTAAGTTTCTCTTTTTCATACTTTTACATATTTATCATTTTTTCCACAGGGTATACAATTTTAGGACCACTACCACAGCTGTTTGTTTTTTAAAAATAAAAGTTCCAACTTTGAGCAAATTTATGATGCTATATTCTGATTTTCATATACCAGTCATTCACCCATTGCGTTCAGATGTGAATCAGTATATCACCACCCTGTTTATTTAATCTAAGTAATGAGGAGCTTTCCACACCACTGACAATGCCTCAGAAGAAAAAGATATTTATTTTTCTAGTCACTAACTATGGGCTAGATTTACTAAAAGGCATTGCCCCGTTACCATGTGCACATTAATGCATGTTACTTAACAGTTTTATGCATGATATAGCTCTATATGACTGAAAACCTATTTTTTTGCCAGTATTACCGCATCAAAGGACAACTCCTATAGCCACCAGTTTTACATTTTCTAAAATAAAATTTGGATCTACCTAAGAGCTAGGATGCTGCAATTTTTCTAAGTCATCATTAAGAGTAGCTGAAGGTGCATGTTTTACATGATGTGGACACACTGGCTCCCTTCCGTGTTATCTCCCCAAGCTTCCCAGTATACTCCTGGTGCCAGTGTTGGGATGGTGCTCTTTGAATGTGTTTGTCCGGAAACCGGTGGCAAAGTTCTAATGAACCTCAAATTAAGAGGACAGAGAATACCTCTTCCTACTGTAAGGGTCTGAAAAGCATTTTCAGAAGGGAAACTATTTGAAGTACCTCTTGGTTTTCCACTAAGTCAAAAGATGCATCTTCTGCACTGTATGGCTGGAACAGGAACACCATGGCTGGAAACCATGCTGTTGTGCACTTCCTCAAAATCTGAACTTCAGTTATCATGTGATAAGACTGTAATCCTGAAAAATTATGCATGGTAACATTAAGCCTCGTTTTACTACATCTTAGGGGAGGGGGAAATTGGAATGTAATTGAAGGAAAAGTTACAAAGAGAAGGAAGACCTGGAAGTCTTCTCTTCCCTCATCTCCTTTGCCAACACAGGCACCGATACTTCCTTAGACATGGACTAATATGCCCACTAAACATCACAAATGTCCCTGACATCACCCAACCCCCAAGACTCTGCCAGTCACATGACACTTTGTGTATCAACGCCTGTGAAATAAAGTAGTTTAGAATGTATTTTGGTTCAAAACCCCAAGTTCTTTCTTCTCCTCCCTTCCCTCTCCCCCCCCTCCCGGAGCAGGCTGTTCTTATAAATACTGCTTGGCAACTGATTTCATCAGAAAATGACAAGACATTAAAAAACTGCAGAGTTAAAGCTACATTTGGCTTCAGCGTTAAGGCCAATCCAGGTACACAGGTCCTTAGAGGCAACAGTATTATCCGAAGAGTAACAGGTTCCCCATCAACTTCCCTTTATCAACCTCTTTAGTGTTGGTTTAAAGTGCTTGGTGCCTTTGTGGGCTTCTTACTATTGTTCTGCAGTCAGGGAACCTTTATTGCTGCCAAAGGTAGGGCTTTTATTTGAAGACGTAATTGATCAAGAGCTGGCATGTAAGAAAGACGCAGAGGAGGAACCAGGAGCGAGAGTTCATAAGCCAACTTTCCAAGCTGCAAGTGTTCTTCCTAGGCAAAGAGTTGTTCTTCAGAGCAGTGAGATTTCTAAAGTTAAAGCAATGATAAAGATGCATTAGAGAGGAGCATTTCTTAAGAAGATGTAATAATACACATTTTCCTCTACCCTCCTCTAGGGTTACCAGATGTCCAGGTGCCCAGTGAGATTTACAAAATGCGGCAGTTTGTCCAGGTTTTGGAAGGCCCAGAGCATGCACAGATGTGATATAACGTTATCAAGTAGCATTTGTGCATGCTCGAAGGCTCTCAAGACACGGCCACTGTGTGGGGGCAGTATAGAGTGGAGCTGTGCTGTGCTGGGGCAGAATGGGGTGGGGCCACATGTCCTCTCTTTTTACAGGCAAAATCTGGTAACCCTCCCCTCCCCCTCTCTTCATTTAATAATCAAATCTTTGGCATAGACAGCATGACCACTTATGAAGAAATGAAGGCAGTAAACTCTGCTAATCATTGATCAAAGGTCCCAAATATAAACAGAGAAACATGATGGCAGATAAAGGCCAAATGTCCTATCTGGTCTGCTCATCTACAGTAACCATTATCTCTTCCTCTCTCTAAGAGATCCCTCTTGCCTATCCCAGGATTTCTTGAAATCAAATACAGTCTTTGTCTCTACCACTTCTTCTGGGAAACTGTTCCACGCATCTGCCACCCTTTCTATAAAAATAAATATATTTCCTTAGATTACTCCAGAGCCTATCACCTCTTAACCTCATCCTATGCCCTCTCAGTCCAGAGCTTCCTTTCAAATGAAAGACTCGACTCATGCGCATTTACATTTCATAGGTATTTAAACATCTCTCCTGCCTCTTCTGCCATCATCTTCCCTCTCCTGCCTTTCCTCCAAAGTATACAGATTAAGATCTTTAAATCTGTCCCCATGCCCCCATGAAGACCATGCACCAATTTAGTAGCTTTCCTCTGGACCGATAAAGGGGTGATATTTGGTACTGGTCAGCCAAAGTTACCTAGTTAGCTTTTATTTATTAATGAATATAGCCTGCCCTGAAAGGCCTCTCATGGGCATTGGGTTACCATATTTTCTTCTGCAAAATCCTGGACTTGTGACCCCATCCCGTTCTGCCTCAGCCCCACCCAGATCCGTCTCCAGCCCCACCCAAGTTCAGCCTTTAGCCCTGGCGCATTCTGCCCCCAATCCTGCCCCCACAGAGCCTCCTTTCTTCCCCGACAATCTCCAGCTGCATCTGGAGGGCCTGGAGCATGTGCGGATGTGTGTGACAATGTGTGGTCAGAGGCCATCCAGATGTGGCCGGAGCTCGTCAGGGCTTTCCAAAACCTGGACAAACTGGGTTTTCCTGGACATCTGGTAACCTTACATGGGCAATATATCAAAAAATCAAGCTGGAAAAATCCCCATGTGGTAGTGAAAGGAGGCCTGTGGTACCAGATCCCGGCTGTAGTTGTGATTTCAGATAGATAAAGGAAAAAAACCTTTCTCCCACCTCAAGGCACATCATTTCCATATTATGGCCCACTCTTGCACTAAAGTGTAGTGCACTCCCATCAAGGCACAAGACCAATTCTCTTTTCAGATGATGTTTATATTTGGTACTCAAATGCATGCTAAAGCTTTATAGAAGTCCTGATTTTTCTGCATAATTAGAACATGTGTGTCCAAATTCTACACGTACCAAGCCGTTTTGTGACAGCTACTGACAACATGTTTGGCTTGCCAGCCAAATGGTTAGGTTTTGCTTAAGATGAACTCTTTTAATGTAATGCTAATTATAAAGCTCTTGCCCCTCCTCTTTTATGAGTGCATAGCACAGGTTTTAGCGCCGGCAGCAGCAAAATTCTATGAGTGTTGAAGCAGATACCATTGCTGCCAGACTAAAACCCACACTATGTGTTTGTAAAAGAGGGGGTTAATTTGTATAATCAAGCGAGAGCCTTTCTTAAGCAGTGCTGGCTCTAAAGAAATTAATGTGCACAATAAGGAGATGTAATCTTAAGTGAAACTGCAAAATTTCCAACAAGCATAGCAAGATATTTACTGAAAACTGCATTAAGGTCGACACAGTACCTGTGTATGTCCTGCTGGGTTCTCTGTAACTCTGCAATAGCTGCTTGGATTTCCTTGAGCTCCGTTGTCCCCTTTTGACATTGAAAACATGGGCTACCAAAACCTATCACAATCCAAAATAATACTATCAGACCTCTGGTTAATGTACTGGATACATCCTAGTGTGAGGACAAGAATTTCGACAGTTGTATTCTTCTCTGGGTTATTTGTCTTAAGGATCTCTGTTTTGAAAAGAACTACCCTGCTCCCTGCCTAGAGCAAAACTCTAGGGTCATTACCTTTAAGAAGATACATGGAAAAGCAACAAGCAAAAAACAAAAGGAATTGACCCCAAAATATCCACAAAGAAGAAAATCCAGAGAAAACCAAAAAAACTCTGTGGAGTGACGATGTTCCCAAATGGATTTTATTTGAAAGTATCAAAGTTCCAAAGGTACACTAAAATCATCCACATAAAATAATTCCATCCACATAAAAGTAAATCATCCACATAAGAGACTTAAAGGACCTAGTCCGCTAGGGATACAGGACCCAACACAGTCCGCGTTTCAACAAAAAGTCTTCTTCAGGGGTCCCTGGGGGTCCTATAAAGGTGAGTACGTTGGTTCCTGTATCCCTAGCGGACTAGGTCCTTTAAGGCTCTTATGTGGATGATTTACTTTTATGTGGATGGAATTATTTTATGTGGATGATTTTAGTGTACCTTTGGAACTTTGATACTTTCAAATAAAGTCCATTTAGGAACATCGTCACTCCACAGAGTTTTTTTGGTTTTCTCTGTACATGGAAAAAGCAGTTCACAGACAAGAAGTTGTGGGGATAAGAACAAATATTTCTGTAGTGAGTAGGTGCCTGGGCTCTCTTATAAACAGAGGAAGGAGTAACCAAAGCATGGCTGGGACAGCTTCACACTGAAGTGACATGAGAAAAGGGGAGGGGAGATGGTAGAGTCAGTAGAACAGGTATAAGTGGATCGATTTTTTACTGTCAAAAATAACAAAGACTCTATGAAGTTACAGGGAAGTACTTTTAAAATCAATAGGAGGAAATATTTTTTCACTCAGAGAATAGTTAAGCTCTGGAATGTGTTGCCAGAGTTAGTGGTAAGAGTGGTTAACACCATTTACTGAATCTGATCCTTAACCTTTTTATTGCTTTGTGTACTTTAATTTTGTGGTTACATTGTGTGTTTATGAAAATTAATGGAAGAAATGGCATTTACAATTAGTACCATTAAGGGGGTGGGGTGTAGGATAGGACAGAGCTTGGGTAGGGTCTGGGGTGGAGTATGGGCGGAGCTTTTGGGCCCCCCCAAATAAAAAAAGCATTCCGTTGCCTATGCCTTAGATTACTTAGAGCCTATGCCCTCTCATTCTGTAGTTTCCTTTCAACTGAAAGAGACTCGCCTCGTGCACAATTATGCTACATACATATTTGTCTCTACCATATCTCTCCTCTCCCACCTTTCCTCCAAAGTACACATATTGAGATCTTTAAGTCTGCCTTATGATGTAGACAACTATTTTAGTAGTCTTCCTCTGGACTGATTCCATCCTGTTTATATCTTTTTTTTGAAGCTGCGGTCTCCAGAATTGTACACAATATAGCTACTCTTGCTCCCTTGCACTAAGTCTTTCATGAACTCACATTAAACAACTTAATGTCATAAGAACAGCCTATGAGCTTTTAGGGAAATACTTTCATTTTCTGAAGCTGGTTGTTCCCCTAGGGCTACATAAATAGGAAAACGCCTGTGCCTGAAAGTCTCAAATAAAATCTGTCCTTACTGATGCTGTGTAAGAGTTACAGCTCCAAATAGAAATCAGGATGATGATCTTGGAAGGAAGCTCGAGTATCACAAAATGTATCTGCTGTTTTTACTGGTGTGATGACAATTAGGTACCAAGAGATCAAAAGAAGTCCAGCTTGTGGGATTAAATTAATTAACAAAACAGAAATGAAATTAGCAGAAAGGATAAACATGAATGAGAGAAAAGCACTTGCCATCGTCGTCGGAGAGTTCCTGCACAGGTTCTGGGGTTGAGCAGCTGCTTTCAGTGTTCTGGCTGCAGCTAGAGGGCTGGTCGCTGGATTTCCTCTGCCTACAGTCTCTTGCTGGCCTCTGTGTGGGAGAATTATTAATCAGAGCATTACACAAACACTCAAGTACAAGCCTTGGGGTGTGACTCTGTATTATATACGCAGAAGAGGACAATAAAAATGCTACAGCTTCTCCGAGCACCACTTTATTTATTTTCAAAAATATCTACGGGTCAACATTCAGCTGGAAAAGTACTGATTGCTACCAGCTAATTAGACCTTGATACTCAAGGGCAGGGGTGCCCACACCTTTGGGGCTTGCGAGATAATTTTAAAAAGACCAAGTCAAAATGATCTACCAACTATAAAATTAAAAACAAAACAAAACACAAAGAAAATGTTAATTATCATTTATATTCTGGGGTTTTTTCAAGGAGGTCAAGGCAGATGACTCTATGCAATATCACCTCAGTAATAACTATACAAAAAAATAGACAAATACACCCCCCTCCCTTTTTACTAAACCAAGAGAGCAGTTTTTAGCGCAGGGAGCTGCGCTGAATGGCCCACGTTGCTCTCCATGCTCATAGGCTCCCTGCACTAAAAACCACTATTGTGGTTTAATAAAAGGGAGCCATATTGCAAAATATAGACAGCAAATATAAATTCTCAAAATGGAGACATTTTGATCACTAAATTGAAAATAAAATCATTTTTCTTACCTTTGTTGTCTGGTGATTTCATGAGTCTCTGGTAGCACTTTCTTCTGACTGTGCATCCAAAATTTCTTCCCTTCTTTCAGCCTCCTGTATGCTTCCTCTCCTCCAGACCTCATTCTCTCCCCCAACTTTTTCTTTATTTCTCCCTGCCCCCTTCTTTCTTTCTGTCTCCCTGCCTCCTTTTCTTTCTCTCTCTCTCCATGCCCCCTTTCTTTCTGATTTTCTGTTCCCCCTTTCTTTCTGTTTCCCTTCTTTCTTTCTCCCTGCCCTCCCCCAAGCCGCCGCCGCCATCGGTGAATAGGTCCTCAAGCCACTAGGTTTGCCGATGCCCCAAGCTCTCCCCGTAGAAGCGTTGCGCTGACCAGCATTCCACTTCCCGACATCAGGGGTTCCTGGCCAGGCAGCGATTGGCTGGCCCAGAACTTACTCTCCAACGTCAGAATTGACGTTGGGGAGAGGAATACTGGTCAGTCTGACACTTCTGCAGGGAGGGTGGTGGGGACGTCGGAGAGAGGAAGGCTGATCGGCCCCGTAGATCGAGACGGCAACACGAGTCTATCATGGAGCCCGAGATAGGTTCCACAATCGACTCGCGTTCCCTTCCCACTCTACCAGTCGATCGTGATCGATATATTGGGCACCCCTGCTCAAGGGTAATCTCTTCAGCAAGGCGGTTAATAAATCCGAGTACATAAATAAGGCCGGACCCTGTGATTAAATATCTGGATCTGTGGCAACACCTGAAGTTATGCTGTAGGGTCATGAAATGGTTAACTGTTGTTTAAAATATTGCTCTGGCCTACATAGCTGAAGAAAGTTTACAACTTTAGGCAGACTTCATCTGCCTAAAATGTATGTCCCTGCCTTACCACATTGTAAGCTAAATAGATAAGAGTTTGAGCCATGATGTACCCTGCCCTTCTGTACATTTAACATTTAGAACTGTAAGAGTTAGATAAGTGACCTGCTAGTGTGAGCTTAGGACCAATAATTGTAGAAAGTTATAGAAGTAACAAAATAAATTGTAGTTTTTGCATATATTAGTTTGCGAAAAGAGCATAAAAGCACAAGCGCTCTCTAAAGCAGCAGTCCCTTCACTATCAGCTGACTGGCAAAAATATTTACTTCAATATTTACTCCCCCTTCCTACAGAATTTCACAAAGGAGAGAGAGAAGTGCTTAAAGATCAAAGAGATTAAATTACAGATGTAGTCCTTTTCAGAATTTTTAAATTTAGACAAATAACTTCTAAATTTAGATAAAGAACTTCTTTTTAGCATGGAATATAAGTTCCAGAAATCATATTTTTCGTTTATATTCATTTCTGAATATACATAAACATTTGATAACATAGCCAAAAACTTCAAATGCAAAACCACTTATCTGTTTCAGGAGACGAATAAAGGGACGAATTTGGCAAGGTCTGAAGCAAGGGCAGTGCTGAATAGAGTGGGGCTATTTTTAAAGACCTGGGGTAGACGGTTACTTGGGAGGTTTGTCCAGTGGAGGGGTTTTCCCATTGGAATGCAAAATGGGCTGACTGGAAGAGGAACCGACAGCAAACAAATGCATAAAAACCTGACGGGTTATGTCCTCTTCCAGGGAGCCAGAGGGGGCCAGCCCACACCAAATATTGGCCATTCTAACTGGCACAGAAGAATAAGGGTTGATTTGTTAAATGTAATCAGAGACAAATCCCTTTTTTAAAAATTAGCTAACATATCAAGGGGTCCCCACAGGTAGACCCCATTGTGCAATGGAGGACAAAAACACTTCCCTGTATTCCTGGCCCTGCCCGTCTCCAGACTAGGGAAATGCAGTACTAACAGGTCCACACTCGCTTCGTCCTCAAGGACGTCTCAGATACTCTCAAACACACAAAACACAACAGATTTCAGTTCAGTTACTCAACCAGAAAATAACAGTTTCCTAGAATCCCTCCCCACGACTTCAGCGACAGATCAATTGGCTTACTAGGCAGGAGACGAAGAGACAGGATAGGGATGATCAATCCCCACTTACCAGATGGTGGCCACTCCAGGACAGAATTAAACTGATACAGATTCTTGTACTTTAAACTGAGACTGGATAAGTCAGTTGAAGTGGTCAAACTTCCTGAGGTCTGCCAAACCCAAAAGAAGGGATGCCGGCTAAGCAGACTAGTCAGCTGTAGGACCAGAAACAAGTGACAAATCGATTAACCAGTGGTCAAGAGACCTTCAAGTTCCTGTTCGGAAGCCAAATGAAAAGTCACTTGGACACACAAAGTCAGAGGCGTGAGGAAAGTACAAGAGATTTATTACAGTATACCGGACTCTAGTGCAGTTAATAACTTGCCTACTAGAGTGTCAGATTAGAGCGGGGATATTGGATATGATGTCCAATATCTTAATTCAAATTGTGCACCAAGACCAAGTTACATCTAAGCCCCATTTGAGCTCATATTTGGCCGCCCACCGCCAATTATGAACCCAGACCCTGGTTCTTTTGCTACTCTGGGATCAGATATCCTCCAGAGTCAGGTACAATCCTTAGCTAAGGCCCTTCAAGAGTCCTGGGTCCTGGAAAGGGCCCCACTACCGATAGCTACACAAGTCCATGGGTATGTCCCTGGAAATACAGTATGGCTAAAACTTGGAAGTCAGACCCCCTGAAACCTAGGTGGATAGGTCCTTTTACTGTCCTAATTTCTTCTCTTACAGTTGTCAAGGTGTCTGGACATGAAACTTGGTTCCACTACAACACGGATCTTCAGCTGAAGCTTTCTAAGACCTCAAAAGTTCTGAATATTTACCACTGTACTTAGCAGGTGTTCTGAATATAATTCTTTATAAGTGTTTGAGTTTAATTGACTGCCTGTGGTTCACCACTGCCTTTAGCAAGTATCTTGAGTATAACTGTTTGAAGTTTTCTAAGTTGTGCCTGAAAGAAAAATGAGCTTCCTATGTTAGTATATATATATCTGATATTTGTGTTGCCCTTACTTATGCTTCTTTCTTCTGTATTTCTTTCCTATTGTACTTAACAAGTGCAGCCCCTTTTGCCTGATGTTTGTTTGCATGAAGGAGTTAAGTACAGAAAGTGTCAAACATTTGAGGGTATTTTCTGTTTCCAACCTACTGGTGATGAAGTTTAAAAGTGGGCGGAAATCTGCATTGATAATGTTGAGGGTCCACTTATCAACTAGACTCTTATTGTAGACCCCACTCGCTCGGTGTCTTTGTATTGTGATACAGGTATGTTATTTGATGTTTCTCAAGGTCATGGTACTACCCCTAATACAGTTTTGTGTGGCTCCCTAGATTATACCAAATGCGTTATTATACCAAATGTGCTAAGTATATATGTCTGTATAACCTGATGCCTTTAAGAAATGCCCCTATGAGGAAACCTTCACTAATGGTGGAGCCTGTCCTTTATGAGAAAGTGTCTTGTGGGCCACCTACAATAACCCACACAAATATCCCCCTAATACCCTGTCTGCCTCCCTTACTCCCGTACTAGCTCCGGCCCCTTGTGTACTACAGGCTACTGTAATCCCATGGTTTTCACTCTCACTGACCTATATAACTGGAATGCCAATGTCCAAGTCCAGAAGGCCAGAGACCGCATGGCATTGTATATTGATGGTAAAAGGCGAGACCCAGGTACTGTTGTATTGTATCCCGCTCATGTGCTCCTGTCCATCACTCTGTGGTGTTTCCCCAGTTTTATGAAATTATGAAAGTAGATACTAATATCCTGTAATCACTAGAAATCTGTTTGTACAGTTTTCTGAAACTATAAGTCAGACTCTTAATGTTAGCAATTATTTTGTATGAGGAGGGACTGGTATGGGAGAACAGTGGCTATGGGAGGCAAAGCAGCTGGACATGTTAAACCTGACTTCACAGACCCTCACTTTTACGTCAGGTCCACGACCTTCACGATGGGCCTTGTGAACCTCGATTGTCCTAACCAGGCAAAAAGAAAGGATCGGTGGCATAGTAAGGGGGGGATGGCCTGCCCCTGGCGTTGTCTTTGTGGGGGCGCTGGTGCCTCTCCTTCTCTCCGCCCCACTTGGCATACTTCTTGAAATGTTTACTGGCACAAGCCACATTTTTCACTTGCTGCTCACCAACCTCGACTACCTCCTGATGTCACTTCCTGGATGAGGGACCAGGATGTGATGTCAGAAGGGAGCAGAGGCTGGCATGAGCAGCAGCTGGAAGATGCTACTTACGCTGGCAAACATTTCAAGGGGTACACAGCGGGGCAGGTGCTCAAGGGGCAGGGAAGATTGGGGGGGGGACACATGGAGAGGCAAGGCTGGGCACCAACCTCCTTAGTTAAGCCACTGGATAGGATTGCCCAGCTGGGTACTGTATGTTGTCACTGACAGTGAACATCACTGGTGCCTGCATAATTTCAAGCTCTGCCCCCAACTCTGTCCCCAGATTGCTCTGGCACTATATATGGGTTTTGCAATCCAAACAGTGGGTACGGCTTCCTTATATGGATGGGGTGGCCTATCTAATGACATCGTAGATAAGCCGCCCTATTAGAAGATCCCCCATACCTTTTAAAATAAAGTAGCTCCCTCGCTGGCTTCTTGCCTCTTGATATTACATTAGTGTTTTCTATCCCTCCAATACCTTTCAGTTCTAGGTGGTTTACAAAAAGAGTTGGCCTGGGCAGGGATAGAGTCGATACTAGATACTAGAGTCGATAGAGTAAGCTTACATGAACTGAAGACTAGCATGAGCGATGGGATCTGGGGGAGGGTTTATAAGGTTTTGATATGTGGCAGCCACGGTGCAGGGCAGGAGCGATCTTTTCAATGTCCAGCCGGCCCCGTGCTGCTTCCTCAATGCCTGCATCAGTTCTCACTGGTGTCATATTTAAGTAGGTATAGTTGATTTTGGGTGGGGTTATAGTGACGTGTACCTGGGATGTTTTATGTGACGTTCACTGCAGTGTCCCTCTGCTCTGCTTTGCTCAACTGTCTGTGTGGCCCTCTGAAGCTGTCATACAGGCTGGAATGTACTGGGTTTTTTTTCATATCCTTGGGTGTTAGGAGGGGAAGAAAGGGGGGTCATGCCTTAATCCCTCCAGTGGTCATCTGGTCAGTTTGGGCACCTTTTTAACCTTTATTCATTTTTAAAACAGGTCTAGCCCCAAATGCCTAAATAGGGCCCTGGACGTTTTGTTAAAAGTTTGATTATCCATGCAGAAAGTCCAAGTCTTAAGCCCACCCAAAACACACCCTGTTAATATTTAGATAAACTAGAGACAAAACGACCAGAAATAATTAGCCACTTGGATGTTTTGACTACGAGTAGCAAGATGTCCAAGTTCCAGCTTATGCTGTCTTTTGGATGTCTATCTTTTTTGAAAATAAACTCCACAGGCTCTAAGTGGAGCAAAGAGAGAAAAGGGGCAAACTTAAAAGCAGCCTGCCACATTTTCTACTTTGGTCAAATAAGAGAAATTATTTCTTGCTCTTAAAATAGACGTTTTTCTTACAGTGATCCCATTCAGTGAGAAATATCTGCTTTCTTTCAGAGCAACATCCCTAGCTATTAATTACCATGTTGCTATAGCATCCCAGCGCTGTCCCCTTATCTTTAGGCAAGTCTGCCTAAAATGTGTACCCCTCATAAATTTATTTCAAGCTATCGGTGCCAATGCCTGGTCCTCAACATTCCACAAAATTTTTGAGTGCATCTGTTTTGTTTTTCTTTTAAATTTCTTCAGATTCATGACAAGCATATAGTGCTATAGTCCAGAGCAAAGGTTTATTTAAACATAACAAACGGATATATTTTACACAGGAAAACCTGAAAAAAATAGAGATATGGTATAATATTGAAAACCTAAATGAATAAATGGGAAACAAAGTGAATCTTTTTAATTTATGCTGTTTTAAATGATTTTTATGTAGTGTTTACTGGTTTGTGGATATTTAGATCAGTTTGTCTGATCTTCTAAGTTTATCTGATCTCCCCTTTACTTGTATTGACACCCATTCCCACAATTTCTGCTTTGTACTTCTCCATTACTGAATACCGTCTTGAACTGAAAAGGTATGACGGGATATAAATAAAACTATTATTATTATGTATGTTGCCTGTAACCTGCTCAGATTATACAGATGGGAGATATAAATCTGTGAAATAAATTTGGCTAAAATCAAAAATGTCCTCTTGGGGGAGAAGAAGAACAATAGTACTGACATGCAGAACTCGACGATCACAGAAGAGAAATGTAACTTGGTCTTGGTGCACAATTTGAATTAAGATATTGGACATATGCTCTAATCCCCGGCGCCACCTCTAGAGTAGTTTAGAAGATAGCTAGGTCTAAACCATCTAGAAGTAAAAGTGCAGATAAGGAACTTCATACTGAAGAAGCAATATCTTTTCTTCCCGGGGACGTTGATGCAATATATTCTTGGGGAGCACTTTTGCTTAATGAGTAGAAGGCAGTGTGTGTGTGTGAGTGTGTGTGGGGGGGTCCGCCACGCTTCAAGAGGGCACAGCCGGCCAGGTCTGGAACCTCCCACACTGCTCAAAACAGCACCATAGCACAGTCGGCAGCTGCGCTGAAGTACAGGAAGGTCCCGTGATGACTACTTCTGCTGCCTCTGCTCCGAAAGAGGTAAGTGACATCGGGGGGGGGGGGGGGGGGGCAATGGACTGGCAGCCGCAGTCACTACGGGACCTTGTCACAACTCCCTGCGTCTGCCGGCCCAACCCCCCTCCAACGTCACTTACCTCCTCCGGAGCAGAGGCAGCAGAAGTAGTCATCGTGGGACCTTGCTGATTTAGAAGGAAAAAAAAAGAGCATAGCAGGGTGATGGAAAGAGAAAAAGGGGGTCAGGGTGGTATGGAAACGGGAAAGAAAACGGGGTAAGAAAGGGTGTGGAGGGTGAGAAAGGGAGTAGAGATTGGTAAGAAAGGGTGGTAAGGAAGGGAGTAGAGATTGAGAAAGGGTGTCAGGGTGGTATGGAAGCATGGTAGAGGGAGAGAAAGGGGGCAGATGCTGATGGAATTTCAGGGAAAGAGACATAAGGGATACTGCATGGAGGGAGAGAAGGGGGTAGATGCTGATGGAAGTGGGGGGAAGGGAGAGGAGAGAGTAAAATACCAGACCATGGGGGTGTGGGAGAGGGAAGGAGAGGAGAGGAGAGAAATGCCAGACCATTGGAGGAGGGAAGGGAAGAAGATGGATGCCAGACCAAAGGGAGCGATGGAAGGGGGAGGCATAAAGTTTCTGGAAGGGGAATAGGAGAGAAGATGCCATATAGAAGGGGCAAAGAGACAGTGGATGAAAGGAAGAGAGTGACAAGAAGATGAGGAAAGCAGAAACCAGAGAAGACAAGGTAGAAAAAAAAAATTATATTTATTTATTTATTTTTGCTTTAGGGGAGATGCATCGCTATTTCTGTGGTGTTCCATTGTATGAGGAGTCCAGCTTCTTGATGCTTCAGTTTAACCTTTGTCTACGTATTTTTATTCTATCTCCCCATTTACAAAACTGTAGAGCGTTTTTTAGCATGGCATCTGAGCTGTTACCACCATGGCTAAAAACCACACTACAGTTTTGTAAAAGGGGAGATAGAATAAAAATACGTAGACAAAGGTTAAACTGAAGCATCAAGAAGCTGGACTCCTCATACAATGGAACACCACAGAAATACTATTCCATACTATTCCATACTCCACAGCTTCTTAAGCAGTCGTTCGTGAGGTATCTTGTCGAAGGCTTTTTGGAAGTCAAGGTAAATGATGTCTATAGATTCCCCTTTATCCATCTGGCTGTTTATTCCCTCAAAGAAGTACAGCAAGTTCATGAGGCATGACCTTCCCTTGCAGAAGCCGTGCTGACTAGCCTTTGCGGGTTCCCCTAGCCCGTTGAGGATTAGGTCAAGAGTGGCATCTCCTCGTGTTGGTTCCGTGACCAGCTGTTCCATGAAACAGTCCCTCACCGCCTCCAGGAATTTTGTTTCTCTCGTGCAATTTGAGTGTCCAATGCTCCAGTCTATTCCAGGGTAGTTGAAATCCCCCATCACCACCACACTTCGTGAGGTACCTTGTCGATGGATGTATTGTTTTACAATGGATGGATGGATGTTTTACAATGGATGTACTGATGTACTGCTCACTGCAATATGTAAGTTGCTGCCTTTTCCTAGGTACTCATGTGTGACGTGTGGATTGTTACTAAAAATCGTGTTTTCATACAGATGGGGGGGTGTCAAAAAATGATGGGCCCCTGGTGTCACATATGCTAGGTACGCCACTGGTAGAGAGGGCAGTGAAAACAGCAAGGAACTGTGACGATCAGGGCACAAGAAGCAGAGGCAGTTGGCAAACAATGCTCCTTCTATACTAAGATCTACTCGGTTTCCCTGCAACTATGTAACCTGCCATAAATTAATCCTTGTACAGCGAAAGCTAACAGGCTGGCAGACACCAGAAGGGAGACTGACATTTAGGATAAACCAAAGGCACAGCAGCCTTCGGTACCAAATGACAATAAATCTATTCTAAGAGGACTTAGATCACCTCCTGGAATTTATAAATGAGAATATTTTCACTAACTCTGAAGACTCTATTAAGTATTTTCCCGTGACCAAATAGGAGAAAATCTTTGGTAAATAGGTTCCTCTCTCAGTTACTGTCCTCTATATGTCATTGTCGAGGGCACAGGATGAAGTTAAGAGGTTCAGGAGTAATCTAAGGAAATACTTTTTTTATAGAAAGAGTGGTAGATGCATGGGGTAACTTATAATTTGTTTAACTCACCTTGAGTTTAGCCTCCCATCTGTTTATCCCAATTCACTCTGTACCACCCACCTTGTCTCATTCTAATATCTGCATTTGACCCCTCAGCTAAAGGATAAGCTATATTATAGAAAAGCATTAGCGTCATATCTATTATTTGAATGTTCTGATTTGTGCTTTTTAGATGCTTCATAAGTATATATCTCTCTTATTTGAATTTCAGTGCTATTAATAAATATTTTTTTAAACTGTTTTATGGTAGTCCTATTATTAAATTTCAATTTGCTGATTTTGATTTTATCTCATTCATTGTATTTATGTTTATACAAAACCTACTGTACCTACATTAAGATGACACCTGCAGGCATAAGGGCTATTGTGTTGTACAGATGGGTACAGTAAGTTTTGGGTGAGTTTTGGAGGGTTCACCATACAATAGAAGTAAATTAAAGTGACATTTAATTTACTTTTAATATGACATTCTCTGCAGTAATCATTCTGCTGTGCTGAGGAATGCTCAGCTGTCTGTTGGCTAGCTGCATGAACATCAGAAAAACTTGTGTTTTTCATGTGGAAGTCTTTATATTTGAGAATGGCTAAAAAGGCCCTTTTTCTAAGCCGAGGTAAGCATGTGCTTACTGCAGGGTAAAAAGCATTATTGTGGGGTGTGTTCACAGTAGTCCCACAGTAGTTCCAGGATCGGCACGTGCTTCCCACATGCTAAAAAATAGAAATATTTTTAATGCTGGAAGTGTGTTTGGGAGGGGAGAGTAGGCGCGCACAGCACTAAGCAGTTAGCGTAGCTACATTGGTGCACGCCAACCGATTAGCGTGGGAACCCTTACCACTTAAAAAACAGGTGTCAGTAAGGGATTCTGCGCTAATGGCCATGTGATGATGGGGAAATTAGCATGTGGCCCATTAATGGTTCCATTAATGGGCCACATGCTAATTTCCCCATCATCGCATGGAAATGGAAAACGTAGCCATTTTACAGCTGCATTAAAAGTGGCTTCAGTGCACAGGAAAGCCCGTGCTAGTAACAGCACTGGCCACTTTTTAGCGCAGCTTAGTAAAAGGGCCCCTAAATGTTTTGAGCACAGCCAAAAGCAAACAAATGATCACTCCAATGTAAAACTAGTTTTGGCAGGAAACCTCTTACATACATCTCTGGTGACTCTCCTTTGTTTTCAACATATGCATTTTGGTCTATTCCTGCTTTTTTGCGTCTTACTTTTCAATCTGTAGGGGAACCTTCTCCTTGCTTTTTTATGTTTGTTTGGTGTTTTTTTTTTTTTTTATAAACCTTCCCTTGAGCCTATTGAGATGCCCTACTTGCTCTTTAATAAGACCCAAGAGGTGTCTAAAAACAAAACCTACTTACTGTGCCTAGCACTGTGTCACATGTGCCTAGCATATGTGACACCCGGGGCCCATCATTTTTGACCCCCCCCCATCTATATGAAAAATATGATTTTTAGTAACAATTTACATATCGCACAACAAGAGTGTACCTAGGAAAAGGCAGCATCTTAAACACTGCAGTGAGCACTAGAACACCAACACATACATTGTAAAACTAAACAAACCAGATCCTGCACAGTCAATTGATCCTGTACAGTCGATGCTATCAGAAAGCCATGTCCCTTTCATACACACAAACAGATACACTCTCGCCCAATATGGAATAATCACAAACTAAAAATAGAAATATGTAGACAAAAGTTAAACTGAACTGCCAAGAAACCATGCAACACCACAACACCACAAAACCAGTAATACATGTTATCTAATACTGTGCAAAATATAAAGACAGTAGATGTAAATTTGAAAAAACTGATACATAACAATCACCACTTTACAAATTAACAAATAAAAATAAAACAAATAATGAGAAATAAGAAAATACCATTTTATTGGACTAATCCCCGTAAGTTCGGTTCTCATCCCCACAAACCACCTGATTCCATCCACACAAGCCTTGAATTGTTTTATATTGAACTTATTATATTAAAGTATAAAAAGAAACAATATTCTGTACAATTGTGAATTTATAAATCAGCATCTTCTCCCCACTCTCTCTTACCCATTTCCCTTCAGCGCCCTCAGCCCACTCTCTCTCCACTTTCCTTCAGCGCACGCACATAAAAACAAGCAAGTAATTTTATATCATTTTCATTCTATTCATTCATAGAAATTAAAGTCTAAATAATGCCAGACACATAATAAAACATGATTTTACAAAAATAATTCCCTGCACAGTCAAGCCTGCAAGGATTACTAGATGTCTTTCAGCAGCTCCCCTCCCTCCCTCTCCCTTACCTTTATGGCCAAGTCAAAATGATCTACCAACAATAAAATTTTAAAAACACAAAGCACACTGAACGCAGAGAAAATGTTAATTATCATTTACATTCCGCGGGTTTTCAAAGAAGTCAAGGCAGATGACTTTATGCATGTTACCTCAGTAACAACTATACAAAAATAGAAAAATATACCCCCTCCCTTTTTACTAAACCGCGATAGCGTTTTTTTAGCGCAGGGAGCTGCGCTGAATGCCCCACGCTGCTCCCTGCGCTAAAAACTGCTATTGCGGTTTAGTAAAAGGGGGCCATAGTGCAAAATATAGACAGCATATAAAAATTCTCAAAACGGACACATTTTGATCACTAAATTGAAAATAAAATCATTTTTCCTACCTTTGTTTGGTAATTTCATCAGTCTCTGGTTGCACTTTATTCTTCTGACTGTGCATCCAATATTTCTTCCCTTTTTTCAGCTTCCTGTATGCTTCCTCTCCTCCAGACCTCATTCCCTCCCCCAACTTTTTATTTGTTTCACCATGCCCCCTTCTTTCTTTCTCTCTCTCTCCATGCCCCCTTTCTTTCTGTCTGTCTTTCTCTCTCTCTCCGTGTCCCATTTATTTATTTATTTCACCCTGCCCCCTTCTTTCTTTCTCTCTCCGTGCCCCATTTCTTTCTTTCACCCTGCCCCTTCTTTCTCTCTCCATGCCCCCTTTCTTTCTGTCTTTCTCTCTCCATTCTCCATTTCTTTCTTTCTTTCACCCTACCCCTTCTTTCTTTCTCTCTCTCTCTCCCCATGCCCCCTTTCTTTCTGTTTGTCTTTCACTCTCTCTCAGTGCCCCATTTCTTTCTTTCTTTCACCCTGCCCCCTTCTTTCTTTCTCTCTCCATGCCCCCTTTCTTTCTCTATGTCTGTCTTTCTCTTTCTCTCCCCATGCCCCATTTTTTTTTCCTTCTTTCTTTCTGGCTCCCTGTCCCCCCCTTTCCTTCTTTCTGGCTCCCTGTCTCCCTTTCTCCCCCTGTCTCTGGCTCCCTGCCTTCCCCCATGCCACTGCCATTTGGAAACATGCTGCTGCTTCCACCGCCGCCGGGGAAAGGCTGCCACTGGCTATTGGAAACATTCTGGCGCCGAGATCGCCCTGCTTCTCTTCCCCGCAGGCCGACCAACTCTCGCTTCCCGACGTCAATTCTAACTTCGGAGTACGTTCCGGGCCAGCCAGGCAGCGATTGGCTGGTCCAGAATGTCCTCTCCGACGTCAGAATTGACGTCGAACGGCTAGAGTTGGTCGGCTTGCGGGGAAGAGAAGCAGGGAGGGAGAACTCGGCGCCAGCTTGTTTCTGATGATGGCAATGGTAGCCTATTCCCCGGTGAGTGGCCAGCTGTGCACCCCCTTGGGCCATGTACCCGGGGCAGACCTCCCCCGCCCTCCCCTTGGTACGCCACTGCCTGCAGGCATAATTAGAAAGAAAATGGAGAAAAAGCAGCCAAGAGTCCACAAAAGCAGCATGGATAGTAACAAACCAAAAATATAAACAACAGCTGAAAGAAAAAAGAAAGACATACTACTCAAAACAAATAGAAGGACCCCAAGACACAAAAAAGCTATTCCAGCTACTAAAAGTTCTCACAGACACCACACCCTACATAGCCAACAGGAACTCCATCCCTCCTTCAGCCACCCTCTTAGCCACATACTTTAAAAACAAGATCGCAAACATCAGAGCCACATTCAACGGAACCCCTTCACACATAGAGACCTCATTTCCCCCCACAGAAAAAGAACCAGTCGCAGCAGATAGAACCTGGTCCCATTTCTCACCCATACAATGGTCAGACTTCAATAACCTATATAATACAGCCACGCAGCCTGTGACCTCAACCATTGCCCCCACATACCTATTGAAAACCTCAAGTATATTATTCCGTTCCCTACTTCTACAATGGATACAATCTTTACTATTAGAGGGTCATTTCCCACAAGAACTCAGCGAAATCATCATAACTCTGATATTAAAAGACCCAAAGGAACAACGGACCAACCGTCCAACTACAGACCCATAGCTTCTATACCACTGTACGTCAAGCTGATGGAAGGCCTCGTAGCCAAAACCTCATACCTAGACAAACACAACTTACTCCACCCCACACAGTCAGGTTTCAGAGCCAACTACAGCACGGAGACCCTACTAGGAACACTAATGGACACTGCCAGACAATACCTCTGTACAGGCAAGAAAATCCTGCTAATACAACTAGACCTCTCTGCAGCATTCGACCTGGTTGATCATGACATTCTCCTACAAACTCTAGACTCCATAGGAATCTCAGGCAAGGTACTTTCATGGTTCAAAGGCTTCCTACAATCCAGAACCTACAGGGTTAAAACAAACCAAGAAAAATCAGAACCATGGTTCCCAGGGATCACCCCTATCAACCACACTATTCAATATATACATAGCCTCCCTCAGCTTCTACCTAGACAAACATGGCATAACCTCATGCAGCTATGCAGATGACATCACTATTCTCCTCCACTTCGACCACCCAGAACCCACCATGACAAGCACAATACGCAGAACACTCGAAACAGTAGCAACATGGATGACAGAGCACAAATTAAAACTTAACCCTGACAAAACAAACTTTATCCTCTTAGAAAACAATAAAACTCCTACCTTAACAAATCTAGTAATAAACTCGATCTCATACCCTATTCAACCCACACTAAAACTTCTGGGAGTACTTATTGACAGAGGCTGTACCATGCAACCACAAATCAACAAAGTAATAAAAGCATCGTTCGTGACCATGAGAAATCTAAGACAAATCCGAAAATTCTTCGACAGGAAACAATTCCTCCTTTTGGTACAATCCCTTATCCTTGGACTAATAGACTACTGAAATAAACTATACCTCCCATGCACAGCAATCATGATAAAACAATTACAAACTATACAAAATACAGCCCTAAGACTCATCTACTCATTGAAAAAATATGACCACATCACACCATGGCTCTCACTGGCTCCCAATACAAGCAAGAGTACACTTCAAATTCTACTGCCTACTATTCAAAGCTATTAACGGAGAAAGCCCAACCTACTGGAATAACTGACTAACCCAATCCACCTCAACCAGGCACAGGAGAACCCACTCACTATTCACACACCCACCAACCAAAAATGTTAAACGAGGAAAATTATATGACAACCTAATAGCCACCAAAGCAGCTAAACTGGACAGACAAATCACCACTCTATTGTAATCGACCACAGACTACAAAACCTTCAAGAAAGATACTAAAATCCTACTCTTCAAAAAATACATAAAACCTATCTAACATGACCAGTTCCTACCCAAACCCCACCTACCCACTTAATATACTCTAATATGCCCCCAACTACCCAACTAATGCTAAATGCCTCTATTTACCCAACACTTACCACCTTAGATCTCGACAACTCTCTGGTAATTCTTATTACCCAAACATTTATCACCTTGAGATCTCGACAACTCTTTGGTAATTCATATGTAACTCTTACAACATCTCTTATGCTATTCCTGTAAACTTTTATGTAATTTCTGAAAACTTTTATGTAATCCGCCTTGAACCGCAAGGTATTGGCGGAATAGAAATCACTAATGTAATGTAATGTAATAAGGGCTATTGTTGTGGTGTACAAGTGGGTACAGTAAGTTTTGGGTGGATTTTGGAGGGTTCACTATACAATAAAAGCTTTTTTGTTCTTTAATAAAACCCAAGAGGTGTCTAAAAACTGTTTGGGAAAAAAACAGAAAGAGGATATCAAAGAAATTGTAGAGGAAATCACTTATATCTGAGTTGTTTATTTTTCTTTTCTTTCTCATATGAACAACTCAAGACAGCTAGGCCTTGGTCAACTACACTACACAAGCTGCTTTTAAATGAGACATGGTTTAGGCACTAGGTGCTTAATCACTTGCCCTTACCTTATGCTGTGCACCCAGTCGATTTGGATACGTTGTTTTGTGTGATGGTATTCTGCTAGACAAGCATCTCTCCACAGTCTGAAGTATTCCATCCTTCTCAAACTCAGCAATGTCACACAACATGTTCCAGGGTCTCATGCTGCGAAAATAATTGGTCAAATAGGCTTTTTTTTTGGTTCTTTTTATTTATAAAATATACTGGATTAATCTGAAAATAGACAAAATACTATGGACTTGAATGATAATGAGAAAGAACAAGAAACGCTATTAGTGGAGACGGGTCAATTGAAGATTATGAAAGATCTAATTCATTTTTAGATTTGCATTCTGATTGTGTGAAGTTTTGAGATCTCAGACTGAAGTGGAATATGGGAGTTTTGGGCATATTTAACAAAGATAATTAAATTAAGCCTTCTGGACGCAACACAACCTACAGACAGAGAAAATATAAAACTCTTCAAAATCTCTCTTCTGAAGAAGTCACAAAATGCTCTCCTCTCATATCAGTATTCTCATTTCCTAGCCCCTCTCCCCAAAAATTTGCTTCCTGAACACAGCAGGAAAGATTTGTAGGGCATGAGGGACCCCCCAAACATGCTCCACCCAGTCTAGGGAACATATACCAATGATCAGTACATGCTAGTTGTTATCAAAGTTTGTAGAAAAAAAGCTTTGTTACTGATTGTTACGAAAACTGTTCTTACAAAATACAAATCTTTGTGTATTGACGAAAACGGAGTTTAAAAATGGCACAGAAGAAAGCTGTACAAAGGAGATATCAAAACAGAGAAATATAGTCCTAGCTCTGTGTGTGCATAAGCTATAGGGTATATTCTGTAACTGGGTGCCATTAAATTTGGTACCTAGATGCAGAGTGCTGAATTTAATTCTATAACGGCATCTGGGCACTCAGATTCTATTATACTAAATTTAAGTTGACATCTATGCTTCTACGTTAAAAATGCCCGCTTACATCATATCTGTAACTGGACACAAATCGGTGCCTCAGTGGGAGTGTGGTGCAGTGGTTAGAGCTACAGCCTCGGCCCCGGACTGCTCTTTGTGACCCTAGGCAAGTCACTTAATCCTTCCAAAAAATACCTCTCTTTTATATTCTTTTCTTTATGTGTCTAACTTTATCAAGAAGTGGCAAATGAAAGTTCTTCTCATCACCTCATCCCAGATATGTTCTAGTGTGTTTATATTAGACAGAATGGGAGCCCACTGAGACAGATAGGGAAAAATGCTTGAGTACCTGAATAATTTGTAATCCGTATAGAATTGTAGGATATGCGGAATATATATTAAAAAAAAAAGTGCGGCACTTTAAAGAGTAATTTACACTGTTTTGTAAATGTTGGACATGTCCATGCCCTACCCACACACCACTTCCTGTGCAAACTCCTTGCATTTATGCACTAAACAAGTTACAGCATATCGCTTGATGTCCAACTGTAACAATCATGCCCGTTAAGTGCTAGAATTCCCTATGTTATCTGCATATGCACTCAGCACATAGATGTAGGCACCAGGTTACAAAATTAGAGAGTGTTTTCCAGAATAACTATACTGTCAATCAACTCCAGTCAACATGCTGCACCATCTCACTTACTCTTCATACTTGTAATGCCATTCGTTTGCTGAGGCATCGTAGGCGAAAAGCTTTGGGTTCCATTCTGTCCCATTCTCTTTCCTTTCCTTTGCTCCTTTTCTCTGAACCTCTTCTAGCACAAATTTCTCTTCTGTTGCCTTATTTTGGTCCCCTTCATTTATTGCACCGGTAACATGTTGCCAGAGCCTGGAACAGAAGAAAGATGAGACAATTGACCCAGAACAAGGACCGGGGAGAGTGAGAACCTCACTGATGGAGTATAGCATCTTCTGTGCTGACGACAGGTTTAGCGGAAGGTTTGAGCTTTTGGTACAGAATAAAAGGGCATGTTTACCAAGGGTGTTAGGATTCAGAGTTAACATGGAGTTTAGCATATGTTAACTGCAAATCTAATGCTTTTCTTATTGAGGGTACATTTTATGTAAGAACATAAGAATTAGCAAATACAGCACAAGCCCCTCGAAAAACTAAAACACTATAATCCAACTACACTTTCAACCTGGTTTTCAGCACAACACAACTACTCATGAGAGATCAATAGAGCCCATCAGGAGAAGTACTAACATTCCACAGGCATAGGGTTCCAAAGTAAGGCAGAAAAACCCACAATTCGCACCTCAACAACGCTTCTTTTGTGAAAATTATTAAGAGGAGGAAAAAGCCTCAGATCCTCCCCCTCCCTCCACCAAACCGAAAACTCAGGTTGAAAACAGGTGGAGTTTTACAGGGTGTAGTAAAGTCACTGGCATAAAAAACCTCCTCAATAATATTTCAAATAGAGAAAAGCCTTGCGCAATGCAAGTGAGATATATTCCGCCTTATATTGGGACCCCTGTTATCTGAAGATGATTTGAAAAGCCAAATCCTATTGATTAAACAGAAAGACACCGTTTCTCGGTTTAGTGGAGGGAGGGGGGGATCTGAGGCTTTTTCCTCCTCTTAATAATTTTCACAAAAGAAGCGTTGTTGAGGTGCGAATTGTGGGTTTTTCTGCCTTACTTTGGAACCCTATGCCTGTGGAATGTTAGTACTTCTCCTGATGGGCTTTATTGATCTTGTGCTGAAAACCATCAAGCCCAGTATCCTGTTTCCAACAGTGGCCAACCCGGGTTCCAAGTACCTGGCAAAACCCCATAAAGAAACAACATTCCAGAGCTCATATTGTGATGTCATAATGCCTCATTCCACTAGTGCCTAAGAGCCAATCTCATCAGTGATGTCATAATGGCTTGATTGTCCTCTACTTGGCTCACATAAGAATTGTCTTACTGGGACAGAATAAAGGTCCATCAAGCCCAGTATTCTGTTTTCAACAGTAGCCATCCCAGGTTCCAAGTACTGTACCTAGCTAGATCCCAAGAAATAAAACAGATTTTATACTTCTTATCCTAGGAATAAGCAGTGGATTTCTCCAAGCCATCTCAATAATAGTCTATTGACTTCCCTTTTAGAAATTTATTCCAACATTTTTTTTTTGTCAAAGGGTGTTAGAATTCAGAGTTAACATGGAGTTAGTGCATATTAACAGCAAATCTAATGCTTTTCTTTTTGAGGGTATATTTTATGCAGGCTGTGTGCTAACCATAGAAACATAGAAATAGACGGCAGATAAGGGCCACGGCCCATCCAGTCTGCCCACCGCAATGACCCTTCCCCACCTAACTCAGTGAATAGATCCCACGTATCTATCCCATTTGGCCTTAAAATCAGGCACGCTGCTGGCCTCAGTGACCTGAAGTGGAAGATTATTCCAGCGGTCAACCACTCTCTCAGTGAAAAAGAATTTCCTGGTGTCACTGTGCAGTTTCCCTCCCCTGATTTTCCACGGGTGCCCCCTGGTTGCCGTGGGACCCATGAGAAGGAAGATATCTTTTTCCACTTCGATGCGACCCGTGAGATACTTGAACGTCTCGATCATGTCTCCCCTCTCTCTGCGTTCCTCGAGTGAGTAGAGCTGTAACTTATCCAGCCTTTCCTCGTAAGGGAGATCCTTGAGACCAGCGATCATCCGGGTTGCCATTCTCTGCACCGACTCTAGTCTCAGCACATCTTTTCGGTAATGCGGCCTCCAAAATTGCACACAGTACTCCAGGTGTGGTCTCACCATGGATCTATACAATGGCATAATGACTTCAGGCTTACGGCTGACGAAACTCCTGCGTATGCAACCTATGATTTGCCTTGCTTTAGAGGAAGCTTGCTCCACTTGATTGGCAGCCTTCATGTCCTCACTGACGATCACCCCTAGGTCACGCTCTGCTTCAGTTCTTGTTAGGATCTCGCCATTTAGGGTGTAAGTCTTGCATGGATTATGGCTGCCCAGGTGCATGACTGCATTTTTTGGCATTGAAGCTGAGTTGCCAGGACCTAGGTCGTGCATCATGTTGTCGGGCATTGAGTTTTTGTCTGTTGTACTCTTGGCCACTACATTGCTTAGTTTGGCGTCATCAGCGAATAATGTTATTTTACCTCGGAGACCTTCTGCCAAGTCTCTTATGTAGATGTTGAACAGGATCGGGCCCAGGACGGAGCCCTGTGGCACTCCACTGATCACCTCCGTCGTTTCGGAGGGGGTGCCATTCACCATTACCCTCTGAAGCCTACCCTCAAGCCAGTTCCCAATCCATTTCGTCAGCGTGTCGCCCAATCCTATAGAACTCATTTTGCTCAGCAACCTGCGGTGTGGTACGCTATCGAATGCTTTGCTGAAGTCCAGGTATACGATGTCCAGGGACTCCCCAACATCCAGCTTTCTCGTCACCCAGTCAAAGAAGCCGATCAGGTTGGATTGGCAGGATCTCCCCTTAGTAAATCAATGTTGACGGGGATCACGTAGATTCTCCTCGTTCATGATCGTATCCAATTGGCATTTGATTAGAGTTTCCATTAGTTTGCTCACTATTGATGTGAGACTCACCGGTCTGTAGTTTGCTGTTTCCATCTTGGAGCCTTTCTTATGAAGTGGAATGACGTTAGCCATTTTCTAGTCCAACGGGACGTCACCTGTACTAAGGGAGAGATTGAAGAGTGCGGATAGCGGTTCCGCCAAGACATCACACAACTCCCTGAGCACCCTGGGGTGTAGGTTGTCAGGCCCCATTGCCTTGTTAACCTTGAGATTTGACAGCTCGCAGTAGACACTGCTGGGCGTAAACTCGAAATTACTAAATGGATCAGCTGAGTCAACCCTTGTCTGCAGCTGAGGACCAAGTCCCGGCGCCTCGCGGGTGAAGACTGAGCACAGATTGTAGTTCCTTTTTTATCTTTAGGTTTAAACAATTTTTATTGATGCAAACAACAACAAATACAACACTAGAGCATCCCAAAGGTGCATAGTACAAACAATGATGCACCATACACAATAGTAGAACAAGCATGTACAATAAAAGAGTAACATTAACCACTAATTACCCCACTAGTATTCACCATAACTCTCCCAACCCAACTAACTGAGCTCCCAAATTAGGACACCCATCTTAAGATCGCACTGCGGCCCTTGGGATGCAAGACTTGTAGATAAGGCTCCCAAATATTCAAAAACATCTTTCGCTTCCTAGACCCTCCGACATCTCGCAAATCTCAAATGACCAACTGATGCAATTGGTTCCGCCAATGCCAATATGCCGGAGGGTCCGGAACCATCCAGTACTGAAGAATACATTTCCTAGCCAATAAACTCATCTTACTACACAAAGTCCGATTCCCCCTAGGTAAATGACCAAAAGCCTCTGGCAAGTCCAAGACAAAGTGGTCCGGGGTACTGCATAAGGCTCTCCCAATTAACCCTGACATATAAGAGATTACACGCCTCAAGAAGCGCAGAATGATGGGGCATAACCAAAAGGCATGTCCCAAAGTATGACCCCCGTCCCACATTTATGACATAATGGTGTAGGGAGACCTCCACTATAAAACATCTGTGTACGAGTAATAAGCACGTAAGATCACCCTATAATACATTTTCCGCAACCAAGCACATGGGGTCACCCCAGGTGTCGCCCTCAAGGTATAGGCTACATCCCAATGTCCCAAATTAATCTGCAATTCCTTTTCCCATTTACCTTTAATGGTAAAGGTAGTCCCTGGTAATGGTAATGGTAGTCCCTGGCAGGTTGTAACTCTTGCAAACTAGCAAAAATGCTAGATACCTTGAGTAACGCCCCCTCCTCTCGAGCAAACAACTTCTGCAACCTAGCCCCCAAGTGCAAGCTCAATTGTGCTGTGTCGAGGGATCCCACATAGTGTTTTACTTGATGACATGCGAACTGCACTCCCTAGGTCTCCCCCACTTTAGCTAGCAAATCTGCACATATTAACAGCTCCCCATCATCCCCCAAAACATGTTCTAAATTTGTAACTCCTTTCGCTCTCCAGGACAAGTATTCTCATGATTCCCTTCCGCAAGGGCAAGAGATCAGTGACCATCGGATCACCTCCCAAGGTATGCAAAAGCCAACAACAAGCCACTTCCAATGCGCTAAATAATACACTGGAACAGATAGAAGGGGGAAATGCCCTCCAAGAACTATGTAATAATGCAAACACATCATAGGGAGCAAAAAATTCACGTTCCATCAAAAGAGGAGTAATTGCTAGTCATATTCACCCAATCTCCCAAATGACGAAGCAAACATGCATAATTATAAATCCGCATATCCGGTAATCCTAATCCCCCCATGCCAATTCCCCAACAACTGAGACACCTGCAATTTCGGTTTCTTGGCCGCCCAACAAAAACGAATATAAAGAATGCGTAAATCTTTCTTCAGCAAGCATAATGGCAAAGTCTGCAAAACATACAACCATTTGGGAAAGATGAACATCTTAACTAAACAAATGCACCCCATCAGAGAAAGGGGCAATGCCCTACATGTTTCCAGCAAGAGCTCCGTCTGTTGCTGAAGCTTATCCACATTAAGACGATATAAACAGGGAACCTGCATAGTCATCAAAGTCCCCAAGTACACAAACTGCCCAGGCGCCCAAGTCAACGGAAATCCATTCCCCCATAGGGCCTGAACCACTGCAGAGGATGCTAACGCCTCCGATTTATATCCACATTTAAACGAAATCCTGAATAATCACCAACTTCTTTAATCAAGTCCAATAAGGCTGTCAAGGAGGGCACAGGATCTGTAAAATGTACCAAGATATCATCCGCAAAGGCCGATAACTTAAAAGAGGTAGCTCCAATATCAATTCCCTGTATAGATCATCGCATATATATCCTGAATTAGGGAGTCCAATGTAAGCACAAACAACAACGGCGATAAGGGGCAACCCTGTCTCGTCCCCCTAGAAATTGGGAACCGGTCCATTTTGAAATCTTTCAACACTATTCTAGCCTGTGGAAGAGCATACAATGCTTGTACCGCCGATACAAAAAACCCATCAAATCCATAGGCCGCTAGAGTATCATAAAGAAAATCCCACCTCACCCTGTCAAACGCCTTTTTGGCATCAAAGCTAACCAGCACAGATGGGAGATTGCTCACCGCCCGTTGTTCCAAAGACAGCAACAATTTTCTTACATTTTTAGCATTTTTCTTACATTTTACATAGTAACATAATGGATGACGGCAGATAAAGACCTGTATGGTCCATCCAGTTTGCCCAACTAGAGGATGGTAAATCAAATACTAATAAACTTGAACCATGAATGTAGTCATTAACATGCTGTAAGTGTTAGGATTTAACAAGGGGGGAAATTCTATAAATGGTGCCCAGCTTAGGCACTTCTAGCTGACCTACTCATGGACGCCTAACTAAAATTTACACACAATTCTTTTAATTGGCATGGTAATTGACCATGCTATTAAAAACAAACCCTAAAAAATTAATTAGTGTTGTGTGCAGAATATCACATGGTACCTAACGATACCTAAGTCGAAGCGTTTAACGACACCTGCCTGGAAAGTAGGTGTGGTTAGGGGCAGAGAACAGACATGGTTGACTTGGGCATCGCAAGGTTAGCGCTTACCACAATGACGCCTAACAATGCCTAAGCATACCTAGGCATCACTAAGCTTGGTTCTATAAGCGGCACCTAGAGGTTGATTGATAGCCATGCTGACTGGCACTTTATAAGTTACTTTTAGCATGTGACTTAGTGAATCACAATTGATTCAAGCGGGTGGTGAGTGTGCTGTTTGGTAGCTCCCGCTCGATGGATCTGATTTGAAAACTATCCTGTTATGCTGCCACACTGTGCAGGCACTGTGAGCATCTGTTCCCCACAGCTCCTGATGATGCCTTTGGAGTGAAATAGTCTTGTGAAGAGCGATTGAGAGGTTACAACTTACAGCATGTAGATGATGCTTGTGGGACTGATAATACTTTGATGAAAACAATCTGAAACATTGTTTAACAGTCTTTGGAAGAATAAGTGAAATGAGTGGTTTTGAACAGACACTAGTTCATGCAACTTGTTGGTTGTTTAGCGGGGGAGGGTGTTCATGGCATTGAATGATAATGATTTATGGGTATTAGCAATGGTGCATTGTTAAGATATTTATTGAATATATATGTATATAAACAGTTAAATTATATGGAAGTACTGTTTTAGCTTCTTTTTTTTTAAAGATTGGAGCTAATTAAAAAAGTATTAGGAGCCCAAAGTATTGTGTTTTGCACTTATAAGTTAGGCGCAGTTATAGAATCAGGCCCTTATTGACTCCTATGTAGGATGTGCTAAATGATCCTGCATTAATTCAACTCAGCTATTATTAAGCTACCATGCATTACCTAGAACTTGCTAACTGGGTGATATTTCCATGCCCATGCTATGCCGTCTCCCAGAAAAATTCACTAATGCGCACGTTAACACCATAATGCCATTGTGTATAACACCTATTAGCACCCAATTAGGGCTTAACGCCCTTTTGTAAACATGTCCCATAGATGGATAAGTGGCACTGAATTTCCAAGCAACCACACAACAAGTGTCATGGTTCCTTTTCTGCAAATAGACATTTTACTGCACAGAAAAGATTTCTGTTTTCCCCGTCCTCTTTCTTTCCATTTCTGGGCATCCTGAAATAGGTGACCACAGACTCAGTTGCTATTTGGGACCTTCTTTTGACAGATTTGCTATTACATTCTAACCAGAGTGGACCTCACTTGGCTTCTGAGATCTACTGAGTTCAGGGTCTCCAAGGCCACTGTAGCTGGGAGAAGAGATGATTTATTTAAAATTAAGTTTCTGGGTTGTTGGGTTTCCAGTAGTTGCTTACCTTTCAGACTCAAACTCTGTTTGTTCTTCGAAGGCTACAATATGTCGCTTTAGCCTCTGTTTGCGAATGTCACTAGTAGGGTTCCAGAAGATGTTCCGGGTCCCATTTTTCAAGTCATTTATGTAGACTTCCCCATCCTGTGTGGCAAGATGAAAAGGGGGGGGGAGCTCATCATCCAAGCAGCAAGGTACTTAATACAAAGTTCTACAGATTATTTGTCAAATTGCACTATATTCATTTCAACCACAGTTGGGATGTGGGTTAAATAAAGGCAACTAGAAACCAGATGTCACTCTGAATAACAACACTGCCAATAGGACAATTTCATAGCGAACTATTTAAAAATTATTTTTCCTTTCCTTTCCATAGTATAACATAACATAAAAATATTTCTTGTATTTCACTATTGCCAACATGAATTCTGAGCGGATAACAAAACAAAGCTAGAAAATCACCTAGGAAATATCTAAAAATCATTCTACTTGTAAAACACATCAACACCCTTCTGACGAGGAGCGTAAAGAAAAAGTAGATGGGCTATTTCTATCTCAATGATAGTACAAGAGTTTGTACTGTTAGTACTTTACAACTGAAAAGCTGGCAAAAATTTACAAAGGATCTAATATACAATGTTGGAGACCCTGTAGGAGGAGGGGAGACTAACTGTGGCTGGGTTAGAGTTTTCTACTGTGGCCCGGGATGCTACATGCTCCAACTCTGTTTCAACGCTCATAGGAATTCTATGAGTGTTGGAGCATTTAGCGCTCTGGGCCGAGATAGAAACCTTAACCTTGGCTTAGTAAAAAAAAAAAGGGGTGGGGTTTATATCTGGTAGTGGTGGTGCCAAATTGTTGTTTTCTGAGATCAGATGTGATCTACATTTTGTGAGTTATGACACACTCACTGATTTGATTTACCAACTTAATAATATTGCTTGATACAATCATGGTGTTAAATCAGTTTACAATAAAAATACAAAGAAATGAAATAAACCAATCATAATAGTAATTATTAAGTGTATAGGCAGCTAGACATAATTAAGCTCAATACCATGACATAAATACCAAAATAAGATTCAGCCATCCAATGCTTTCATTTCCAAACTCCAACTCACCTTCTAAGCACCAGGGGGGAGTGGCCAATATGGCAGCGATGTGAGAAGCCGCTAGAGAGACGGAGGAAAATCACGTTTGCTGGTGCCTTCCATTTGAATTTTTTTACCTTATTCTTGCTGCTGATCGCTTCTTTTTGTGGACATGCCTCATTCAAAGCGGAAGGGGGTGATTAAGGCTGAACCCTCGTCGGCCCTTGCATCCACACCTGTTCAGCAAACTGTATACCGCTTCTTTGCGGCTTTATCATCGGTTGTTAAAGATTCAGGAGGACATGACCCGGCATTGGAGAGAGATATAGGAGAACCTCTCCACCTCTCCGGACTTGAGACATCGCTTTCCCCTCCTAATCCTGCATGTCCAGCCACTTTGTTGCAGGAGAATCGCAATCCTGGAAGTGGATCTGCGGGGTCTCCCGCCGAGGGCACAGAGCCAGTACAGGCAGTGGAGCTGAAGAATCAACCAGAGAGTAAGGGAATTTTTCCCTCTCCCATGGAGACATTTCAACGGCTGGAGACTAAGCTGACTAAAACTACTGAAGAGGTAACAAGTATTACTTCTAAACTGGATAATTTAACTCAAACTGTTGATTCAGTAAAAAAAGATCTTTCAGACCAAGCCAGACAGGAGGATATACAACAGTTACAACAATTTAAGGTAGCAATGATTAAAGATAATTCCTCAATACATCGCAAATTAGTATCTTTCGTTTTTGAGCAAGATTTAAATATGATTTTAAAATTATATTTCAAAAACTCTCAAAATCTATTTGGAGATCAAAGACTTTGGCTATACCCAGATGTTTCGAAAGTTACGCAAGAGAGAAGAAAAGATTTTATTTCCCTGCGTCAAGAGACTCTTAAACTGGGGGCTACGTTTCTTTTAGCATACCTCTGTAAATGTCTGGTTAGGTATTTGGGAATAAAATATATTTTTTATTCTCCAGACCACTTGAGGAAATTTCTAAAAGTTAAAAAGATTATTAAGGATTGATTAAGGAATGGATTTTTAGAATATTACAACCGATAGCGCATTAGGCCTTTTTTCTTTTGAATGTTTGATACTTTTGTTTATCTCCATTATATTCTGATTATCACTCCCCCGTTTAAGTTAGGGGGTAAAATTTATATTACTTATGTAAAAAAATTTGATTTGAATTGTTTCTTTCTCTGTATTACATGGAACAAGATTTATGCTTGTGAATAATCTGAAATTTAATAAATAAATAAATAAATAAAAACAAAACCCTTCTAAGGACCAATATCTGTCATATCATTTCCTCTGTAATTCCCCTACCTGCTAAGCACCAATAACGGATGCTGTGAATGGACAGACTGGATGGGCCATTTGGCCTTTATCTGCCATCATATTTCTCTGTTTCTATGTCTTATCTTTCCCTCTGTAATTTCCCAACCTGAGCACTGTGTATTGGATGCACCAGAAAGAGAGTATAGCGACATTTAAAAGATTACTGAAACGCCATCTTTTTCGTAAAATGACATTTGGCTGAAGAACAGATGTCTATGTTGTGGTTGTGGGGAGGATGCTGTGTATGCGGAAGAGGATTGCTGTTAATTGTTTTATGTTTTTACTAGTCTTTAAGCCCGTTACATTAACGGGTGCTAGAATATATGTCTGTCTGTCTTTCTTTCTTTCTGTCTCTCTCCCGCTGTCTCTCTCTCTCTCTCCTTGGCTCTCTTTTTCTGTCTGTCTTTCTGTCCCTCTCCCTGCCCCTGTGTCTTTCTTCCTTTCTGCCGGGTTTGTCAGCCTTGTAGCGGTGGGAGGGTCAACGGGGGTTTCAGTTGTGTCGGGTAGGGTCATCGGGGGGGGGAGGGAGGGGGGGTAGTCGCGGCTTTGAAAGACGTTCATTTGAAAGACTGCGTTGAAAGACGGTTCAGTTTTTCGGTCTGGCCTGCTCCCTGCTGCTCCTTGCCATATTGTATTTTTTAGTTGAAAGACGCGGCGTTGGCTCCTCTCATGATCCCCACCTGCGTCGGAAGTCCGACTTTCAACTAAAAAATACAATACGGCAAGGAGCAGCAGGGAGCAGGGCAGACCGAAAAACTGAACCGTAAGCCGAGCATGCGCAGTCCTACCTGCGGGTCGCTACAGCTCACGGAAAACGGACGCACGCGATGGGAGTGCGCATGCGCGGCCTAGCATTTTATTATATTAGATTGTATTTTTGTATGGTTTGATGTTTGTATTTATTATGTCTGTTCATTTGTCCTTTGCTTTGTATAAGGTGAATAATAAATAAACACAATACAATACAATCCAGTTTGTCTGTCTTGACTAGACTGTAAGCTCTTTTAAGCAGGGCTCGTCTCTTTTGTGTTTTGATATATGAGAGTGCTGCGTATGTCTATGGAGCACTTCTTCCTCCGTATTTGCGGTTTCAGCAATCGTGGTTTTGATTATTTGCGGGTTTTCACTTGCTGGCTCCTCCCCCCCCCAAATTACATCAGAGAAATCACTGATTCCCACCGTTTAGAGATAAAATTGCTGATTCCCAGTTGCACAGAAAGAAGTTATTCATGGTTTTACTTTATTCACGATGGTTTTTAATAGAAACCCGTGAATAACATACAAAAGTTATGCGCGAGTTTTCTTTATTCGCTGCTCTGTTAATCCCCTATCACCACAAATATGGAGGGAGAAGTGTATTATTTTATTAGCAGTAGTTTATCCATAGCTGTTTTCATATAGCCAGATCTTTACAACTTTGTGAGATACAGAACAACTGGTAATAAGCTCCAAAGTAAAGACCGAGCTAAGCAAAAAAAAAAAAAAAAAAAAAGCCCGTTTCTAGCAAGAGAGAGAGTTTTTGGGATAGGCAAGTAGGTGGATGAGAAGCCAACATTTCCCTTTGTTTAGGAGTGTTATTATGGCTGCTATTGCCAAATATTGGAAACAGACAATATCTGGCCGACATCTAAATTAACAAGGGTGGCTGCAGTAATCTGAAGAAAGATGGGAACTGTATAAGCTTTGGCGGGACAATAACGAGAAGACAGGTTTACCCAACTAGGTGGGTATAGTTATAGTTACAGTTATTTTATTTGATATACTGCCATTTTTAACAAAAAGTCTAATCAAAGCGGTGTACAATTAATAAAAACAGTGGGCAATATTTAAAATAGAAACATAACAAGGGGGAAAGTACACTAACAAATTAACCAAACTAGACATAAAGGTTTACAATATCTTAAGGGAAAAAAAACCCATGCAGGATAGGAACAAGAGGGTAGGCTACAGAAAGAATAAGGAAAAAAAAAGCATAAGATAGTGACTACCTGATCACACGTAATATGAAAAAGTTACAAGGAAATTAACTACCTTGTCAGAATTATGGGAAAATATTGCAGAGATCAAGACTCCCTAGTCTCAAGTCATGGGGAGGGGGAGAGTTATGTTCTGTGGTAGCTCCATACATGCACCTTTGTCTGGTTTTCTGAGTTACTATTAAAATCTAAATGAAAAGAAACCAGTTTTTCCACATCTAATTCCCTCCACAAAAAGGGATTGTGCTTGAAGTGACTCATCATGCAGTGGCAATTACGTTTCTGATTCAGCCTCAGAAAGAATTATCTTCATTTCTTCCATATCCCTGCATTAATTCAGAATACTAAAGACTTATCTTTTGAAAAGTCATTTCCGTCGAGCCTGAAGACCCAGGTGTCATGTGGGTTACTAAAGTTGCAGTCTGGGGTTGGGGTTGTTGGGGTTTTTTTTTACGCAATTACTTTTTCTATGATTTGTAGTTCCTGCCTTATTTTTTATGATGTTATATTGTAAAATGCTCTGCTATTACCTAAGGAAGAGCAGTACATTAAATAAAATGAACTATAAAGCCATATCACTAGCAATAATCAATGTTACAGAAGGAGAAAGCCAATGTCTTGGCCTGAGTACTCCTGCTTGTCTGTCTCTCCCCTCCTTTAGAAATGAACAGTAATGCTACTTCTTACCCAGTATCCATCCAGGCTTGCTAACACTTCATCTCCAGATTTAATCTTCCCAGAGATCTGATTAATGCTGGCACTGCCACCAAAGAATGGCTGTTCAATAAAAAGAGGAAATAAACTTAATAAAATAGTGCAAAAACAATATTTCACCAACACATACAATTTGTATTCCCTCTGTAAAATGATTTGGGTACCTTGACGTAGGCGTACCAATGCAAAGTGCAATTTTATGACAGCATCTACATGCCAAGGTCCCATTATAGAGTACTCATGTAAATCAGCATTGACATGCTAAATTTAGGGTCAGTTCGCCAGATCAATGACAGGCTTGAGAGTTCCCTGATCTTTGCTAACGCAGTATTCTATAACCTGTGCATATAACTTGGAAACCTTGTCCATGATCTCCTACGTTCTGCCCATGTGTAGGCCCTACTTACAATTACATGATAATGCACTAGTTTACTGTATAATGTAGGGTACTTATGCAGATAAAGAATTGCTTCTTTTCTTTCTCTTCCAAAAATTTCCCCAAGGAATTTATGCATTTAGATTTACATATGTACTTTATGGCAACCCAGATTGGATCCAGTCCTGGGTTTACCCCAGTCCATACTGGTATTTGTAGTTTTGCTTTTCTTAGGGAATGCAATGGGGGAATCAGAACTACAAGCCCGTACATGCACCGGAGTAAACTCATGACTGGATCGACCCTGTCCTGCAAATCTGAATCCAGTTGGCAGCTTTAGTAGTTCTGGTAAAGTTATGCATATATAGGCTGTAACCACATTAACTTTATGCATATTTCAGATGTGCAGTTTTATGAGTGTCTGTTTCCGCTTAGAAAGCATTGTTTTACATGCAGATATGGCTTTGGATATTGTCCTCTATGAAGAGAATTTTCATTGATTTATGCAGGTCAAAAGCACATACAGTGCACATACAGATTGGCGGCCGCTGATTGCATGTCAATCATGCACCAGCGCTGTTTGTAGAATTGCAACTACTTCAAAAAAAGGCGCCGGAAAAGTAGGCCAGGGTTTTCAAAGCTTACATTTCTGGCACCTATGTTTGACAATAAATCGTGTCTACGGAGGTGCCTAAGGACATCTAAAATCATTTCAGGCGCCTCAGGCATTCTAAAGTGCCCCCGTAAACATGATCTAGGCACTAGTTCTGTAGGGCTTTGCCACTTAAGTTAGGTACTAGAAAGGTGCATACTGGCACCCAGCTAATGCCATTTATAGAATATGGTCCTAAGTGACCATGTCTAAAAATATAGGCATAATTTTCATTTATTATGCTAGTATTCTATAAAGAGAAACAGGTACATTCTTGGTTCCTAAAAATAGGCACCCTTTAGAGAATCACCCTCTGGAAGCCTTCTTTTAAGTCTACCTGAAATTTTTCCTCAGGTTATTTCTACCGCCCATCTAATACATCCATTACAGCTTCAGTCCTCTAACTGAGCTGGTTCCTTAAAAAATGTAACAGTGATCTTGAGCTAGCCATGGTATACCACCGTTACACAGTTGTTAGGATTCCCTCCTACAGGTTCTGAACACTACCTCAATCCAAGGCATAGGAACCATGCTGATAATCAAGGTTTCAAGGTTCAAGGTTTCAAGGTTTATTAATTATTTGATGAATCGCTATATCTTTATGCAAAGCGATGTACATAGTAAAAAATACAATTAAGTTAAAACACATACAGTATATATAGACAATAGAAATCAACATGACCAACAACAATTGGGAGGGAAGAAGGGTAAAAGTTACATCTGTTATATTGGAAAATACATTTAAAGGAAAGAACATTAGGGAATAAAGGAATTTTATAAGCACGAGTAATAAAAAATAAAATAAATTTTAGATATTAAAAGCCTGTTTAAAAAGAAATGTTTTTAAGGATTTCTTAAAGGATAAAATGTCTTTTTCAATTTTTATGTATTGGGGCAATGAGTTCCACCATTGGGGGCCAACTACAGAAAACATATCTAATCGTCGAGTGCCTATTATTTTTAAGGAAGGAACAACTAGTAAGTTTTGGGAAGAAGATCTAAGTGTACGTATGGAACTATAAGGAATTAACATTTTAGAAATGCATTGGGGTTGATTGAATATCAGATTTTTAAATATAAGTAACAAGACCTTAAATTCTATGCGCTGGCAAATAGGGAGCCAATGTGATTCGATGAAGAGAGGAGTTACATGATCAAATTTTTTGGCGTCATGGATTAATTTAATAGCAGTATTTTGGGCAATTTGAAGTTGTCGTTTTTCTTTTTGAGTAATATTAAGTAACAAAGAATTACAGTAGTCTAATTTTGCTATTACTAGAGAATGAATTAGAATGTTGCGTGATTTTGACTCAAGGAATTTGGATATAGATCTAATCAAACGTAATTTATAGAAACAGACTTTAACTATGTTGTTAATATGATCTTTAAATTCCAATTTTTCGTCAATTATAACACCTAAGATTTTCAATTTAGGAACAATTTCAATTGGCTTATTATTGAGTAGAAAAGGTGAATGTAATGTGATGTCTCTTTTCCAGTTAAAGATCATAGCTTTTGTTTTATTTATATTTAATGCTAATTTATTGTTATTAAGCCAATTTTGAACAAGATCGAGTTTTGAATTTAAAGATTTAATGTCTTCTTGATTTTCGGGATTAATAGGGTGTATTAATTGAATGTCGTCTGCGTATGAAAAAGCAGTAAAACCAACAGACTGGCATAGATTTAATAATGGTGCAAGATAGATATTAAATAAAAGGGGTGACAAAATAGAGCCTTGAGGTATTCCAAAGGTTGTTGTGTAAGCATCAGAGTATTCTTTATTAAATTTAACGCAAGAAGTTCGATTAGTAAGATAAGATGTAAACCAATTAAGAACTTGTTCGCAGATTCCAATTGATTCTAATCGGCTAAGAAGTAGATCATGGTCTATTGTGTCAAATGCTGCAGAGATATCAAGAGAAAAAAAGGCGACGGATTTATGATGGTCTAGAAAGTAGTGGATGTTATTTATTAGACCAATTAGAGAATGTTCCGTACTATGATGTTTACGAAAGCCTGTCTGATTGGGATGCATAACGTTAGTAGATTCGATAAAATCGGAAATTTGATTAAATATCCATTTTTCAGTCAGTTTGGCTAAAAAAGAGATATTTGCAATTGGGCGATAATTTAGTGGGTCGTTTCTACTACTTTTTAGATCTTTTAGTAAAGGGATAATAGTTGCAGTTTTCCAGAGCGCAGGAACAGAAGCAGTTTGTAAACTTTTTTGAATAATGGTATGGATGAAAGGGCCAAAGAGATGGAAAATTTTTTTTAAATAAAACGGATGAAGAATTTCGGATCCTGAACTTTTTAGATTTATTTGTGAAAATAGAGATTTAATGTCATTAAGAGTGGGAATTTTGAAATTTGAGCATTTAGCTGTAAGGAGGTGAGCACCAGGATGTTTAGTAGAAAAAGAATTGTTTGTATTAGGAGAAAAAGTATTTCGAATATTATCGATTTTTTTATTAAGAGCATCAGCGATGTCTTGTGCTTTTAAGAGGGATGTCTGATTTGTAGTATTATTTGTGTTGTGAGATGTAATGGATTTTAAGATATCAAATTAGGTAGAAGAGTTTTTAGCTTTATGAATTTTATCTGCATAATATTGCTTCTTTGCTTGATTGATTTTTGATTTATATATGACTGCATGTTCTTTATAATTTAGAAGATGTGATTGAGACTTAGAATGACGCCATTTTCGTTCTAGTGCTCGCAGTTGTTTCTTTAACAAATGTAATTCAGCCGTATACCAGGGGTTGGATAATTTTCGTGCAGAAATAGATTTTAAGATTATTGGAGCTTTAGTATCTAGAAATGAAGAAAGCAAAGAGTTCCAGTGTGAAAGATGATCATCTATTAAGGTAGGCATGTTATCAATGATAGATATATCAAAAAAAGGTGATATGTCTGCGTCATCTATGCTAGCAAGGTCGCGGTATGAAATTATTTTTGGTTCAGATTGTAATTTAAGACTTATAGATTTAGAGAAAGATATAATAGTAGAAACAAAGTAGTGGTCGGACCAAGGTACGGGAGTGACTATCGGAATTGAGCAATTAATATGTTGAGAGTTAGGGGAGAAAATCATGTCCAAAGTATGATTTGCTGAGTGGGTAGGTCCTACTATTTTTGGAGATAAATTTACTGAATGAAACATGTTTAAGATATCTTGATTATTGGGGTCTGAAGCATTGTCAAAATGAATATTAAAGTCTCCTAACACGAGAGGTAGTCGTGAAGCTGAGCAGAAATCAAAGATAAGATCTTGCAGCAAAGTAATTTTATTTTGGCTTACTGGTGGAGGGACATATAATAACAAAAAATTGAGGTTAATATTCAAATTAAATTTAAGATCAAGATATTCATTAACGGAATTTCCATTAGATTGGTCGTTGAGGTTGAGTAAATTAAATTGAAATATGGCAGCGAGACCACCTCCTTTTCGATTTGGGCGATGGTTAAAAATATAATTATAATTTGGGGGACAACAGTAGGAAAGATAGGCTTCCTCGCCATCCGAAAGCCAGGTTTCAATAATGAAAAGTATATGAAGTCCTTGAGTAATGATAGTATCTTTTAATATGTGATGTTTACTCTTAATGGATCTGGCATTGATAAGGCCGACTTTTAATCTATTATTTTTAGGTAAATCATTAGGGGGGGAAGAAGGAGAAATTTCTACAAGGCATGACTGGTGTTGTAATGGAAATCTGTATTTAGGAGGGCGATGCCCCCAAATGGTTGGAATATTGCTATTAGATGAGGTCAAAAACATATTGCAAGAGGTGTCAACTTTAAAGGATTTAAAAAATAACCCAATTAAAAGACAGAGGATAAAAAAGAGTAAAAATTTAATTAGTTGAAGATAAAAAGTCCTCATAGATATATGAGGTAAAAATGTATTCTTATTACTAGCGGCGCCCTCAGTTTGCGTACGAAGGAGCGTACTAAGGAGCAGAACCGCCAAAGGCGCGCGCCGCGGCGGCGTGCGCCGCAGGAAGCCCGATTAAATAGGGCATCAGCTGACCTGGTGTGGGAGGGTCCGGCACGCTGCTGCTGTGCGGCGGCAGAAGAAGGAAAACTGTAAGCTAAAAGAAAATAACACAACAACTAAATAAGTTTGTTTTTCTAGCAGAGAAAATTACAGGTTTTGTAGTGAAGCAAGGCAAAGCAGGCAAGTGCTGGTAGTGCAGTGAGTCAAGGCGTGCGCCGCAGGAAGCCCGATTAAATAGGGCATCAGCTGACCTGGTGTGGGAGGGTTCGGCACGCCGCCGCTGTGCGGCGGCAGAAGAAGGAAAACTGTAAGCTGGTGTGGGAGGGTCCGGCACGCCGCCGCTGCGCGGTGGCAGAAGAAGGAAAACTGTAAGCTGGTGTGGGAGGGTCTGGCACGCCGCCGCTGTGCGGCGGCAGAAGAAGGAAAACTGTAAGCTAAAAGAAAATAACACAACAACTAAATAAGTTTAAGTTTTTCTAGCAGAGAAAATTACAGGTTTTGTAGTGAAGCAAGGCAAAGCAGGCAAGTGCTGGTAGTGCAGTGAGTCCAATCAAATCACTACATCACTGCTAGAAAATTGGGTTGATCTCACTTACATTTATTTAATCTGCACAAAACTAAAATACACAGAAGTTTTATAGATCTAGATTTTTCCCCCCATTTTTTGACTTGCTGTGATCATAAACCAAGTTGCAGTTCAAACTTGCTGGATATTGAATACCAAGATGATGGGAAGGGTTTTGGACAGTGATCCAGGGGGTTTCATCCCATTTCTAAGTCTAGAATTCCAGTTTGCTTCTAAGTGAATTAAGCATTGCCTGAGTTCCAAACAACCAGCCATCCTTCTCTGTTCTAGACTGAGGCATTCCTTTCACATGATTTATGTCCTCAACTGTAATTATACCTTGTGTACAGCAGATGGCAATATAGAACACTACAAAAAGAAACCACTACAGTGCATCATACAGACTGTCATGAAACAAAGCACTTGGAAGAACTGAAAATTCGTCTATCATCTACTGGTCTTCAAACTAGCTTGTTGATATTCTCTTAGGGTTTCCGCAGCTGGTATTGCGCTTGTTACAGGTTTCCGGGTCTCACTGCGCTGCGGAAAACCCGAGAGAACATCTTTAAACCTACCAGAGACTTTTCCATATGGACTTTCACATTTCTGACCAACTGACTTTCCTGCCAAAATTCAGATTGGTAGACTGCCCTGTTCCAGTGACCCCACTATTTACAAAGTCAAACTGCAGAAAGCCACAGCATGGTGGCTGAAACGTCAAGTTTCTACCTGACAAGACACAGCGAGACCTGGAATCCAGCAACTTGCTTGTTGATAGTTTGTTCCCTCCTGCCCCTTTACAGTAGGTCTTCAAGATTTTACCTGGGCTTGTTTGAATCTTGCTGTTCAAGTCATAACAATGGCCTAATGTGGCCTAATGTTAATCTGCTGCCTCAGCACCCTGAGGTTGTGAGTTTGATCCCAGCCTCCTCCTTATGACTCTGGAAAAAACACCTAACCTTCCCATTGCCCCAGGTACCACAGTTTAGTTGTGCGCCTGCCTGGACAGATAGGGAAAATACTTAAGAGTAACTGCTTTGGGTGAATCTCTTCATGAAAAGATGATTAAATCCCAATAAATAATCATTAAACACAAGACTCGTCAGATATCATAAAACTTATCCACAAGTTTTTTAACTTATCCACAAGTTGTTTCAAGTGGCCTTTGTGCTCAGCTAAGGTGCCAAAACACAGACCATGACGGGTTCCCTTCAACAATCTCCTTCCCAGGGTACCTGAGGAGTCCTGTGTTTTGTGGCCAACTCCATGGTTGTGATTTGTGCATTGCTGGGTGTTTGGATTCCAGTTGTACCTTTTCTAAAATCTTGCTGTAACTTGCTTGTTTCCTTTCAGGATCAAGCAAGTTAAAAATAAAATAAATGACATAAAATCATTTCCCTGAAAACCCCCCCTTTTACTAAGGCGTGCTAGCCGATTTAACACGTGTTAAATGCTAACATGTCCATAGAATATAATGGACGTGTCAGCATTTAATGCGCACTAAATCGGCTAGCGCGCCTTATTAAAAGGACCCCTATGTGATTTGCGGGATATCAAGAAAACAATAAACTTGAAACTTATCTGCTCTGCCATATTTTCATCATTGTATGTTATAGATGTTTAAGTGACAGCTACAAAGGGTGATGAATGTTGATGTCTTATTAGAATTCTGTAATTTATATACACAAGTAGTGTCTAATTTCAGGCCACCGTTATAGAGAGAGGGGAATAGTGGGTAATTTTATAAAAATCAATCCCCAAACGAAGAGGATAACAAAAGTCCACCACAAGAAAGAAGAAAAAGCAAGTGGAAATAAAGAAAAGGTACCTGGACAAATACAGGAAAAAAACTAGTCAATCAAGAATAAAAAAACCTCTTTAATGGTAAAAAATAAAAATATAACACAAAGACTATATGGTCAAAGAGGACCCAACATGGACCCAGATGAACTAAAGTCAGCGATTGTCAAACAATCGTCGTTAAACCGGTTTGGACTGGTTTTGCAACAATCAGATTTACTGACCTGATGAAGAAAATGGCTCACCGTGTGGTTTTCTGCACAGTCGCTTATTCTCCAATCCGGCCATGCAAATAAGTTCATTAATATTGATATTCCATGTAAAATAGCCGAGAGACTGATGCAGCTCATCTTCATGGGGGGAGGGGACCACTAAACTGATCACAGTTTCCCTTGCCACAATCGGCTCAGCGGCTTCATCTATTTGAAATGTAGGCCAGCATTTTTCTGGCCTACATTTCAGGCATCTATTGCGGCTCTAGGGAGATGCCTAGGGCTGCCTAAGCTCGTCTAAGGCCACATCTGGCTGAAACCACGCCCACGCCTCCCTAGGCTCCCACTGTCTACAATTGGGACGCCGTTTATAGAATTTGTTCCTTAGTGGCTCCATCCAATGAATATACTATTTAAAAGTTACATTAAGAGGATAATTCTACGAGTATGAGGAGGAAATCAACATTTAGGCACCAAGAATTCCTCCAAGAATTGGCACCCTCAGCCAATGTTTGCATTGGTAACCCTCACAATCCTCCCCCCACCACCTATGATCCTGTATCTCCCCCTCTCTCTCAAGTCTCCTCCTTCTACCAGGTGAGGCGCTAGTTCAAGGCAATGATAATAAAGGGTGCCAAAATCCCAGTCTGGCATCTACCCCTTTAAAAGTCTGAAGGTATACCAGACTGGGGTTTTGGTGCCCTTTATTACTGGTCCACTGAATAAGCCAACCCTGCCAAGTAAGCATATCACATTGCCATAGGTTGTGGTAAGAGCGGATTTAAGTTGGTTTTAAGAAGGGTTTGGAGAATTTCCTGGAAGAAAAGTCCAAAGTCTGTTATTGAGAAAGACATGGGGGAAGCCACTGCTTGCCCTGGATTGGTGGCATGGAATGTTGCTACTCCTTGGGTTTTGGCCAGGTACTAGGGACTTGGACTGGCTACCGTGAGAAAGGGCTACTGGGCTTGATGGACCATTGGTCTGACCCAGTAAGGTTATTCTTATGTTCTGTAGATAGATATGTGCAAATGCCAATATACTAGCTATGAGCTATTCTTTAGAATGGCGCTCAAAGGTCGGAGGAGGCAGGGCAGAGCACAGAGTTACACATGGAAATTAAAGAATACTATAACTTACATTTGGTTTTTAAGCAATCTAGGTGGCAAGCATTTACTCGTACATCAGCTCAATGGCTGGTGCGATACCTTTACACCAGCTCTGTGATAAGAGCTCATGCTTAAAACATAGCAAATATTTATTTATTTAAAAATAATTATAACCTGCATGGTTCAAACTGTTCTTGGCGGCTTACATCTGAAACATTCATAATAAAAATTTTAACAAACTCAACTAAACAATAAAATACACAAAACATAAAAAAATAATCATCATTCATGCAACTCTCACTCATCTCATATGCATATGAATAGACTCCAGATACAAAGTCTCCTTTATAGAGCTGGCCTTCCCTTGCCAGGAGCTGGTATTTTTGAAAATTGTTTGTATACAGCTGTAAGCATCTATTTCTGCACATAGATGGACAAAAATAGATCATAATGTTACCCCCAGAATGGCAGGTGCACCCCGAAAGCGATGTCATGATAATTACCTTTAATTTGAATTCCAGTTCAGTCACGTAGTTGCTTTTTGCACATTCAATGATAACTTTCCCACCGAGTTCCATTGTCATAGTCCCATACAAAATTCCTGTAAGAAAATCACAAAGTAGGCTGTGAGGCTGGTGCATTGGGGGTGCATTGGGGGTGCTCTTCAGATTCCACTAGAGAGTTAAAGGGAGAGGTGCACTGGAGGGTATTCTCCAACCAGCACCCAGGGCGTGAACATGAAGAATACTTAAAGTGGCCGCACTGCAAAGGTCAAAGCAAAGTGTGTTCAGGGAAAAAATGATGAATTACACTTAGTTGGGACCGTTCAGTGGCGTAGCTGAGGAGGTCGGCGCTAGAAAATATTTGTCCCTGTCCCCACAGGAGCCCAATTTCCCCGTCTTGTCCCCGTGAGTTTTGTCGCTGTCCCTGTAAGCTCTGCCTTAAACACACAAGCCTGTACTGGTTTGCTGTTATCTTGTACTGTTGATTAAGTGATGTGTTCATTTTTTCTAAATAAAAAATTATTTTTAAAAAAACCAAAAAAACACACGAGCCTTGAACACTTATGATTTTAAAGTGCTTGAGGCTTGTGCAGATGAGAACAGAGCTTGCAGGAATGGGGCAGGGACGGGAAAATGAGTTCCCATGGGGACGGCGAAAAATTTGTCCCTGTGTCATTCTCTAGTTGGCGCCCAGGGCAGTTTCACCTGGCATCATTGCGCCGTGCGCCTCCTGCTCTTCCCCATCTTGTGCCCCTGTCACTTGAGAACATCCCCTACCCCCCCCACATACCTCTTGAAATGTTCGCTGGTGCGAGCAGCATTTTCTGGCCTCAGCTCCCTTCTGACATCACATCCTTGTCCAGTGACCAGGAAGTGATGTCAGAAGGGAGCTGAGGCCAGTGCGAGCAGTAGGTGGAAGATACTGCCCACACTGTTGAACGTTTCAATAGGTATGGGATGAGAGGAGGTATGATGATCCATCCCCCCCATCCCCAATGAGACCATTAAATATGTATCGCATGTAATACAGCATGTGCATGTTTAGGAAAAATCAAACCAGGTGAATGTACACGATGAAGGCAGTCTTTATTGTGACAAATAAATCTTTTGAATAAAAACCTTTTACCAGGTTGATTGTTCTGGATTGTCTTTCACTGCAGAGAGTTGGACCCCTGGTTTTTCTTTGTTTTGGTTTGTTGCTTTGCATGTTTAGGAAAAGTCACTGAGAGGAGAAATATCAACATAGGCTACATCAAGGGCTCCTTTTACTAAGCTGCGCTAGCGTTTTTAGCTCGTACTGAAGATTAGCGTGTGCTAACTCCTGCGCTATGCGGAAAATACTAACGCCAGCTCTATGGAAGCTTTAGCGTGTAGCGCGCGGGGCAATGTAGCACGCGCTAAAACCGCTAGCGCAGCTTAGTAAAAGGAGCCCTAAGACATGTTATTTTGCTATTTAGCTCAGTTATTAGTAACTGGGTCTCTCTGCATAAATATGACCTGTGCTAAAACAGATAACACATCTTAACAGTAACCCACAGTGATAATTTCACCCTTTGGTGCAAAGAATTTCAGTCTCATAACCAGAGTCAAAATTGTCACATCATAATGCCTCATTCCACCAATGCCTAAGAGCCAACCTCATCAGTGATGTCACAATTACATTACATTACATTAGGGATTTCTATTCCGCCATTACCTTGCGGTTCAAGGCAGATTACAAAAGAATTATCAAGGATCTTACCAAAAAGATATCTGGCTTCATTATCCTATACTTGGCTCACTTCTACTACATTTTGATTTCTAGAGTGGCGCAGTAGTAAAAGCTACAGCCTCAGCACCCTGAGGTTGTGGGTTCAAACCCACACTGCTCCTTGTGACCCTGGGCAAGTCACTTAATCCCCCCATTGCCCCGGGTACATTAGATAGATTGTGAGTCCACTGGGACAGACAGGGAAAAATGCTTCAGTGCCTGAATAAATTCATGTAAACCGTTCTGAGCTCGCCTGTATAGAAAATTGAATAAATATAAATAAGTGATATCACAATGACTTGATTGTCTTATACTTGGCTCACTTTTGTTAAATACAGAAGTAATTTTGATTTCTGGGGAAGTCAGCGATATGAGCCACTATGAAGATATGAATAATTCCATTATTAGAACTAGGACTCACTGCACAAAATGGGACCTATGCTAAAACAGTACATATTCAAAATGTACATTTGGAGGTAAGGGCAAACATCCTTTAGCTAACTGATTGCAGACAATGCTGTGCATCTATCTTTCCAATTCCTTTGATGGCTTTTGCTTGAAAGATGGCATCTACATAGGGAGGAGCATCTTTACTTAATGTTAAGAGTATACAAACGTGCATTAGCACGAGCTGTCTTCCACCACATTTGTAAGAATAATATGGATATGGCAGGAACAGCACATGCTAAGGTGTTAGTAACATAATCCAGAGTTTTGGTTACATTGTTGGAAGTGAAAACATGGTGGTGCGGTTGAAGTGCTTGGATGAACGTTGTGGTCTGCCACAACTTCATGAATAATGTACAAGGACAACTCTTGAGCAGGACTTGAGCCAGAAATGTGCCCTGTGCTGTCGCACAGTCCTGCCTAGAGCTGTCCACTCCATCGCAGCCAAGCAGGGAAGGCAATGGACAGGACACAACTTTGAAGCCCCCTTCCCCCTTGAACTCTGTGCAGCTGCACTCCCTGCTACAGCCCTGGCTCTGAGTGTGACAAGTGCTGACTTGGACCATCTTCCTAACCTTAGCCTGACCTTGAGCTCTTACCTTTGCAGTGGGCATAGGGCATGGTGATGATGTAGTCCTCATTCCTGCTCAGGAAAGTGAGTCTGGCTTTCCCATCAAGTATTGCCGAAAGGGAGTTCCCTAGGGTGGTAAAAGGGATGAGGTTGTATTCATTTGTGCAAAACAGTCTTTCTTATCCATAACTTTACAGAAACTGCTCGTAATCCTGAATAAAATAAGTGCAAACTGTGCTATAGCACCCTATGAATGTGCTCAATTTAAAACGGCCCAAGTGCTCTAATAAAACTTACTACAGCGTAATTAGCGCAGCCAGATCATTCTTCATTACAATGTGTCATTGCTTTTTAACATTCTAAGAACAAATTGAGTATGTCACATTCCATTCCAGAATCTCCCAGAACCCTTTCCTCTGCTACATATGCTTTCTCCTGACTCCCATATGATTAGGAAATTCTGTTGTCATTTTGGAAGCAAAGATACTGAGTGCACTGCCAAAAGCAGACAGCTAAATGAAAAGTCATGTAAGTGAAAGGGAATGGGGACTTGTATACCACCTTTTTTGTCGCTTTGGCATGTAAGCGGTTGCTGGATAACTGATGATATCATGGTTTTATTTGCATATGTGCAATTGATGATAGCAAACGCAGGATGGCACAAACTATGCAAAAATTTGGTCCATTTTTTGGGAAGGAGGATTTGTGGTATGGTTTTACATGCAAAAGGCATGTTTTGGCATTGGGTCTCAAAGGGGTATCTGCTTACAGAGGAGCATGTTAGAATAACACGAAAAATGTAAGGGTGGACCAAACTGTATATGTTGAAAACAAAGGAGAGTTGCCAAAGATGTAAAAAGAAAAGCCACGGTTTATTGACAGAGAAACAAGAAAAAGACCTACAAGGGCCAATGAAGGGTCCAAAATAAGTAAATTGTTCAAAATGACACTGATATGCAATGCTGAACTGAAGGACTTGACATGGTGTATATATTGATATAATAAAGATCTTAGCCTGAAGTTAAGAAATTATGATAGTAATAAACTACTATTTATTATTTCTATAGTGCTGAAAGGCGTACGCAGTGCTGTACATTTTAGCATATATTAGACAGTCCCTGCTCAGAAGAGCTTACAATCTAATTTAGACAGGACATTTCAGGGTTGGGGAGGTTATTAGTGGGTCTAAGTATATGACAACAGTGAGGGGAAGTTAAGAGTTGAAAGCAGTTTCAAAAAAGTGGGCCTTTAACTTGGATTTGAACACTGCCAGGGATGGAGCACGGCGTATTGATTCAGGCAGCTTGTTCCAGGCATACGGTGCCACAAGAAAGAAGGTACGGAGTCTGGAGTTGGTAGTGGAAGAGAAGGGTACAGATAAGAGGGGGTTGCCCAATGAGCGGAGATCATGGGGGGAGCATAGGGGGAGATGAGTGAAGAGAGATATCGGGGGAGTGGGGTCTTCAGAGCGAATGCACTTGTAAGTCAGTAAGAGGAGTTTAAACTATATTCGGAAATGGATGGGGCGCCAATGAAGCGACTTGAGGAGCGGGGTAATGTGAGAACAACGGCTCTCACCGAATATGAGTTGCGCAGCAGCACTTTGAACGGATTGAAAAGGCCCGAGAGTGGGGGGGGGGCGTGGCTTGGAGCCGCACTAAGATGGTCGCGTGATAGCATGGCTCCCTCATTACAGAAAAATAAGCTACAGAACTTAAAATTTTTGATTGAAACTGAGCTTTTGGACTACAGGATGGCATCGTCAAAACATTTGAAGGGAGAGATGGCTAGTACAAGCGCTAGTACAAGCGTATATACCTTTATATATACCGTATTTTCACGTAGATAACGCGCACCCGTGTAAAACGCGCACACGGGTATAGCGCGCGGAAAACACAAATCTATGTACAGATATTTTTATATACCGCGCACACCCGTATACCGCGCATGCTGCCCGACTCTCCCGTCGCCGCCCGACTCTCCTTTCGCCCGCCCCGACTCTCCTCTGGCCACCCCGACTCTCCTTTCGCCCGCCCCAACTCTCCTCTCCCCCTTGAAGTCCTGTCCCCACCCTGAAAACCTGATCCCCCCCCCGACGTCTGATTCACCCCAACGCAGGACCGCTCGCACCCCCACCCCGAAGGACCGCTCGCACGCACTCCCGTCCTCTTGCCCCAGCCAACCGCGGCACCCCCGACACGATCGGGGCAAGAGGGAGCTCAAGCCCTCTTGCCCCAGCCAACCGCGGCACCCCCGACACGATCGGGGCAAGAGGGAGCTCGAAGGAAGGAAAGGTGACTAGTGGAGTCCCTCAGGGTTCGGTGCTGGGGCCAATCCTGTTCAATATGTATGTAAGTGACATTGCTGAAGGGTTAGAAGGAAAAGTGTGCCTTTTTGTAGATGATACCAAGATTTGTAACAGAGTAGACACCGAAGAGGGAGTGGAAAATATGAAAAAGGATCTGCAAAAGTTAGAGGAATGGTCTAATGCCTGGCAACTAAAATTCAATGCAAAGAAATGCAGAGTAATGCATTTGGGGATTAATAATAGGAAGGAACCGTATATGCTGGGAGGAGAGAAGCTGATATGCACGGACGGGGAGAGGGACCTTGGGGTGATAGTGTCCGAAGATCTAAAGGCGAAAAAACAGTGTGACAAGGCAGTGGCTGCTGCCAGAAGGATTCTGGGCTGTATAAAGAGAGGCGTAGTCAGTAGAAGGAAGAAGGTGTTGATGCCCCTGTACAGGTCATTGGTGAGGCCCCACTTGGAGTATTGTGTTCAGTTTTGGAGACCGTATCTGGCGAAAGACGTAAGAAGACTTGAGGCGGTCCAGAGGAGGGCGATGAAAATGATAGGAGGCTTGCGCCAGAAGACGTATGAGGAGAGACTGGAAGCCCTGAATATGTATACCCTAGAGGAAAGGAGAGACAGGGGAGATATGATTCAGACGTTCAAATACTTAAAGGGTATTAACGTAGAACAAAATCTTTTCCAGAGAAAGGAAAATGGTAAAACCAGAGGACATAATTTGAGGTTGAGGGGTGGTAGATTCAAGGGCAATGTTAGGAAATTCTACTTTACGGAGAGGGTGGTGGATGCCTGGAATGCGCTCCCGAGAGAGGTGGTGGAGAGTAAAACTGTTACTGAGTTCAAAGAAGCGTGGGATGAACACAGAAGATTTAGAATCAGAAAATAATATTAAAGATTGAACTAGGCCAGTTACTGGGCAGACTTGTATGGTCTGCGTCTATGTATGGCCGTTTGGAGGAGGATGGGCAGGGGAGGGCTTCAATGGCTGGGAGGGTGTAGATGGGCTGGAGTAAGTCTTAACAGAGATTTCGGCAGTTGGATCCCAAGCACAGTAACGGGTAAAGCTTTGGATTCTCGCCCAGAAATAGCTAAGAAGAAAAAAAAAAAAAATTTAAATTGAATCAGGTTGGGCAGACTGGATGGACCATTCGGGTCTTTATCTGCTGTCATCTACTATGTTACTATAAGCCCTCTTGCCCCCCCCCGACACAATCGCGGCAAAAGGGAGCCCAAGCCCTCTTGCCCCGCCGACTCCCCAACTCCCCGACAATATCGGGCCAGGAGGGAGCCCAAACCCACGACGGCTCCCTACCCCCACCCCGCACTACATTACGGGCAGGAGGGATCCCAGGCCCTCCTGCCTTCGACGCAAACCCCCCTCCCCCCAACGACCGCCCCCCCATTAACCTCCGACCGCCCCCCCAGCCGACCCGCGACCCCCATGACACTCCCACCCGCCTTCCCCGTACCTTTGTGTAGTTGGCCGGACAGACGGGAGCCAAACCCGACCATGTGCCCAAGGCCCCGCCCCCAGGAGGGACCTAAGGCTCCCGGGCCTATTCTGATTGGCTCATGCGCCTTAAGCCCCACTAGTAGGCGGAGCTTTGGGACGGATTGGCCAATCCGGCCTCATTGCGTCGTTGGCTGCCTGCCGGACCGGTGCGTTTGGCTCCCGTCTGTCCGGCCAACTACATAAAGGTACGGGGAAGGGGGGTGGGGGTGTCGTGGGGGTCGGCCAGGGGGGTCACGGGTCGGCTGGGGGGGCGGTCGGAGGTTCTTGGGGGAGGGCGGTGGTTGGGGGGAGGGGGGTATGCGTCGAGGGCAGGAGGACCTGGGATCCCTCCTGCCCGTTATGTAGTGCGGGGTGGGGGTAGGGGGTCGCTGTGGCCAGGAGGGTTTGGGTTCCCTCCTGGCCCGATATTGTCGGGGAGTTGGGGAGTCGACGGGGCAAGAGGGCTTGGGCTCCCTTTTGCCCTGATCGTGTCGGGGGAGGCAAGAGGGCTTGAGCTCCCTCTTGCCCCAATCGTGTCGGGGGTGCCGCGGTTGGCTGGGGCAAGAGGGCTTGAGCTCCCTCTTGCCCCGATCGTGTCGGGGGTGCCGCGGTTGGCTGGGGCAAGAGGACGGGAGTGCGTGCGAGCGGTCCTTCAGGGTGGGGATGCGGGTGGGAGCGCGTGCGAGCGGTCCTTCGGGGTGGGGGTGCGGGTGCGTGCGAGCGGTCCTTCGGGGTGGGGGTGCGAGCGGTCCTGCGGGGGGGTGAATCAGACGTCGGGGGGGAACTATGTAAAAAAAATTTTGTACAACGCGCTCACGCGTATACCGCGCAAGGTTATGCACGGTTTGTAAAAACACGTATAACGCGCGTGTTATATGCGTGACAATACAGTAAATAATTTTAAAAAGAAAGGTATGAAGCACTGGTGAATGAACATTCTAAACGGACCTTTTTACTGAATACAGAAGACAGCATTCTCTGCTATGGTGTGACTTGCTTCAGTTTATTTAAAAGTGATTGGATTATATATATCAGTCAGAAATGTAAATGAAACAGATCTGGTTGCAGAAAAAGTTAGTGCTGGTGAATCGGGAATTTGATGGACAGTCATATAAGTTTGTGGTATTATTTGCAGACATCAAGAACTGAGGCTTTTGAAGTGATTGGGACATGGCAGCAGCTTTGAAAGCTCATATTTAATATTAATGTATTATTTTATTACGCAATGTAAAATCTATGTGCAGAATATAAATATAATTTTAAGTTAAATTGTGCTCAATCATTAAATCAAGGTGAATTGGGCTTAGGAAAGTATGGATGTTGGTTTTATGTGGGTATGGAATGGTATTTTGTGTTAGGTAAATGATTTTTAAGGATGGGAGGTTTTTAATTAATCTATTTTTGGTTTAATTGGGTATTTGTAACAGTTCCTATTAATGTCTCATAGTATTGAATATAAGGGAAATAATGTTGATAACATGAAAATTTGAGATTTGGTTGGGAAAATAAATATTTTTAATGAAGTAATTTTCAAATGATAAAGTAATCAGTTTTAATTGGGGTGGATTGAATATAGTTAGCTTATGAATTCTGAAGATTTTGTTGTAAAAGTTATTGGCCTGTGGGAGTTACTTGTCACTTGCTACCATATGCGTGTTTCTAGGCTTTCACTTTTATTTAGGGGGGGATGGGAGGGGGTAGGGTGGGGAGAAGAGAAGAGAAGGGAAAGGGGATTTGGGTAGGGAGATCTATGTTTTTTCAGTGTTGGAATTTGGGGAAAGTGTAAATTATAATTGGTTGCATTATAATGTTTTTATTGAAAGATTAATGAAAGTATATTTTATATAGTAATGCAATGACGCTTAAAATATATTCATTAAATGTAAATGGTCTAAACCGTCCGATTAAGAGGAAAAAAAACGCTTTTATTTTTAAAAAATCAGAATGCGGATATATGTTTTATCCAAGAGTCTCATCTATCTGCTGAGGAATCTAAGAAGCTGGAGGTGAACTGGGTGAAACATTGCTTCTTTGCCCCTGTGGTAAAGAAAAAAGCTGGTGTTGCTATTTTGGTTAATAAAAAATGTAATGCAGTGTGTAATTTAGTTGCTTTTGATCCATTAGGAAGATGGGTGCATGTTAACATGAGTATGGGCAATACTACTTTGGTGCTCTTCAATGTATATGCCCCTAATTCGAAACAAATAGAGTTTTTAAAGTCTCTACAACAATTGATTTTGCCACTGGCTGCTTCTAAATTAGTAGTGGCGGGAGATTTTAATGCTGTAATGGATCCTTTAATGGATAAAAAACCTAGTAAAATTATAAAGTCATTAGGTTTGGATAATTTTGTACAGTCTTCCAATTTAAAAGATATATGACGTATTCTTCATTTTAATGATCGAGAATTTTCTTTTTGTTCCCATGTTCATAAATCATTTTCAAGAATTGATTATGTTTTTATTTCAGATCATTTAGTACATCAAGTAACACAAGCCTCCATTGATCCTATCATTTTGTCTGATCATGGGGGTGTGTGGGTTGAATTTAATGTTTTGGATCAAGATAAGAGTAGACCAATATGGAGATTTGATAATGCATTGCTTGCAGATCAAAAATTTTGTGATGAATTTCAACTAAAGATAGATGAATATTTTCAAATTAACAATACAGAGGAAATTTCTATGGAAACTTTATGGGATGCTTTTAAGGTAACTATAAAAGGGCAAATTATTTCGTATTCGGCTCATGTTAAAAAACAAATAAAAAAACAATTTTTTAGTTTAGAACAAGAAATAAAACTTTTAGAAGCAAAATTGATTGATAAATGGGAGCATTCCACTTTGCAAGCTCTTTTAAAAATTAAATGCAAGTACAATGAGATTTCTTCTAAGTTAATTAGAAATGATATTTTTTCGCAGTAAGCTCTGTATTATGGAAGCTCTAATAAGGCGGGAAGTTTATTGGCTAATTATCTTAAAATAAAGAAAAGGAAAACAAAAATTAGTATAATTAAAGATGAAAAAGGAGATACACATTCTCAAACTGGTCCTATTTTAAAACAATTTCTAAAGTTTTATAAAGCCCTTTATTCTTCTGAGCCTTATTTGGATAGGGAAAAAGATGGCTTTGAATTTTTGAATTTAATTGAGGGTCCAAAAGTTCCTGATCATATAAAAAGAAGTTTAGAAGAACCTATATCATTAAAAGAATTACAAACAGCATTTGAAGTCTCTTAGAGCTGGGACCGCTCCAGGTGGTGATGGTTATACTGTAGAGTTCTTTAAGTCTTTTCAAATTACTTTGTTGCCCCATTTATTAAATTTATATTTGACCCAACTGAATAAAGGTTGTACAGTGGTGCCTCACACAACGAACTTAATCCGTTCCAGGAGCAAGTTTGTTATGTGAAACGTTCGTTGTGTGAAACGCGTTTTCCCATAAGAATACATGTAAAACAAAATAATTCGTTCTGCAGCCCTGTTGTCCCATAAGAATACCTGTAAAACAAAATAATTCGTTCTGCAGCCCTACATTTCCCTCCCTCCACCTCACCTCACATGCAGAGCCTGCCAGCCTTCTCCCTCACCCAGCCGCACGATCTGCAGGAGGCTAAGAACTTCGGGAACTGGGTCAGTTCCCACTGCAGCTCCATGTGACTCTAGGCAAATCACCTGACCCTCCAGTTGTCCTAGGTCAGTGGTCGGCAAACCGCGGCTCGCGAGCCGCATGTGGCTCTTTAGCCACTTGAGTGCAGCTCTGCACTTGCCTAGGGCCCGAAACTGTCAGAAGGGTCCCAGGGCTGGCGTAAGAGGGGGGAGCATAGATCTAAGGGGCCCTGCGATCCAAACTTCTTTATTAAACACCTAAATTTTCCTTTTCAGAGGGACCCCGACATGGCAGCTGTTCTCATAAACTGCCGGTAGCTGCCCCGAAGCTTTCCCTTTGCGGCGATCTGCCCTATCAGAAACGGGAAGTTGCAGCAGAGGGAAAACTTCGGGGCAGCCGCAGGCAGTTTGTGAGAATGGCTGCCATGTCGGGGTCCCTCTGAAAAGGAAAATTTTGGCTGGAGAGGGCAGTGATCTCTTGCCTTCCCTACTGCTCCTCCCCCGTACTGTCCAGCTTTCCCTCCCCTGCTGGCCAGAACTCCTCATCTTTCCCCCAAGAAATTCAACAGTTTTCCTTCCTCCCTCTTCGGCTGTACCAGCAGGTTAGTTTGTCTGCACAATATTCACTGCTGCTGTGCATCAGCGGGTCTGGCTCCCGGCAAGATCTCAAAAAGCTGTGCATGCGCAGCTGCTGGAGTTGATCAATGTTCTCCTCTCCTGCAACTTCCGGTTTCCGGTTGCGTCAGAGGAGAAGATTGAACAACAGAGCATGCGCGCATGTGCTGCTCCCTGAAAGCGTGTGGCTGGCCGAAAAAGAAAGCCGGAAAACTCGGCATCCGAGGTAAGGTGAGGGTGCTGCTGTTCCCGGCTCACATTAGGAAGCGGCGAGAGTAGTTCCGCCCCCCCCCCCCGGGCCCCTCGGGCGACTTCGTTGTGTGAAACGAAGTTCGTTATAGGGAGCAAGACAAAAAGTTCGTTATGCGCAGCGTTCGCTGTGCGAGGCGTCCGTTATGCGAGGCACCACTGTATTACAGGTACTATGGCTATAACTATTGTTTTGCCGAAGCCATTTGGCAAAGTAATAAAGCCAAAGTAATAAAGATGCCACTTTGGTTTCAAATTACAGGCCTATTTCTTTAATTAATGTTGATGGAAAATTATTGGCTAAACTTTTAGCCTTACGTTTGAAAAAGGCTCTTCCTTACATAATTGGAATGCACCAAACGGGTTTTGTTGCTCAGAGACACTCTTCTAATAATACTAGATTGGCACTCCATATGCTATATTTAACAAAGGACCTAAAAGATCCGGCCTTTTCTGTATCTTTAGATGCGGAGAAGGCTTTTGATCGGGTAGAATGGGCCTTTATGTACCAGGCTATGGAGTGGTTTGGTATGGGCTCAGGATTTATACAAATGATTCAAGCGTTGTATAGCTCCCCTGTTGCTAGATTATATATTAATGATAATTTTTCAGAATCTTTTAAGTTGCAAAGGGGGGTTAGACAAGGTTGTCCTCTGTCTCCTTTACTTTTTGATATAGTATTTGAATCCTTGTTATTAGCTATTCAGCAGGTAAGGGAGATACAGGGTATTCCGTATTCTGGAAAAGAATATAAGGTATCTGCTTATGCAGATGATATTCTACTTCATTTGAGGAATCCTGAAACAACCATTCCATGTTTACTTGATTTGATTGAAAAGTTTGGGAAATTCTCAGGATATAAAATAAATCAGAAATAAGTCAGAAATTCTTCCTTTATATGTGCACTGTACAAAAGGTTTATTTGATTCTTTTCCTTTTATCTGGAAGGAGGAAGGAATAAAATATTTAGGTATTTGGATAAAAAACACATTTGAAGAGACAATGAGAGTGAATGAAAAAACTTTATTACAAAAAGTTACAGAATTGTGTGAACAATGGAATCTGTTGCATCTGTAAAGATGATGATATTGCCTGTGGTTTGTTACCAAATGGCAATTTTTTTTCAAGGGTCTTTTTATAAAAAGTTAAACAGTATTTTGTCTAAATTTATTTGGCTGGGTAAAAGAGTAAGAATTGCTTTAGTGATCTTACAAAGGCCAATTGCGGAGGGTGGGGTAAATTTTCCAAATTTTTATAGGTACCATCAATCCTATATCTTGTGCCTATATCTTTCCTCCTGACGTCAGAGGAAAGGCGGGACCGCGGCGGAGGAAACAGCCGAAGCAAGCAAAGATCGCTGGCATTGCGCGATCTTGCTGCAGGCTGTTTCCCCAGGGAAATGAAGCGGGGAGGCCGGGGGAATAAGCAGTGCTTCGTGGTGGTGGGGCCGAGCGGTCCTTCGAGGTAGTGGGGGGGGGGGGGGCAGCAGGCCTTCAGGGTAGGGCGGGCAGGCAGACCTTGTGGAGGGGGGAGACAGGCCTTCAGGGGGATAGGCCTTCATGGAGAACAGGCAGGCAAGCCTTCAAAGGGGGGGACAAGCCTTTGGGGGGGGGTGCATGCCTTCGGGGGGGGGGGGAACAGGCCTTCAAGGGGGACAGGCAGGCCTTGGGGGGGTGACAGGCCGTCGGGGGGGGTGCAGGCCTTAGGGGGGGACAGGCCTTCCAGGGAGGGCACAGGCCTTCAAGGGGGGGACAGGCAGGCAGGCCTTCAAGGGGGGGGACAGGCCTTCGGGGGGGGGACAGGCCTTCAAGGGGGACAGGCAGGCCTTCGGGGGGGGTGACAGGCCGTCGGGGGGGTGCAGGCCTTAGGGGGGGGACAGGGCTTCCAGGGAGGGCACAGGCCTTCAAGGGGGGGACAGGCCTTCAGAGGGGTGCAGGCCTTCGGGGGGGGGACAGGCCTTCAAGGGGGACAGGCAGGCCTTTGGGGGGGTGCAGGCCTTAGGGGGGGACAGGCCTTCCAGGAAGGGCACAGGCCTTCAAGGGGGGGACAGGCCTTCGAGGGGGGTGTAGGCCTTCGGGGGGGTGCAGGCCTTCAAGGGGGGGCAGGCCTTCGAGGGGGGTGTAGGCCTTCGAGGGGGTGTAGGCCTTCGGGGGGGGCAGGCCTTCAAGGGGGGATGTAGGCCTTCGGGGGGATGCAGACCTTCGGGGGGGCGCAGGCCTTCAGGGGGGGTGCAGGCCTTCAAGGGGGGGACAGGCCTTCAGGGGGGGCAGGACTTCAAGGGGAGCAGGCAGGCAGGCCTTCAAGGGGGGACAGGCCTTCAGGGGTGGGATGCAGACCTTTAAGGGGGGGGACAGGTGTAGAAGTACACGGAGGGAAGGGGGAGGGGTTCAAAGAGACGTGCATATGCCGGACTTTGGGTGGGAAGAAATAATGGGTCTGAAAATAGAGGAGAGAGAGAGAGGTGATGGACATGGGTTTTAGGGAGGGAAGGAACAGAAAGGGAGAGAAGTTGGACACAAGGGATGGTGTGGGGGGGATAGAGATACTGGTTAGGAGGGTAGTTGGGAAAAGAAAGGGAGAGATGGTGGACCCTGGAGTGGTGGGGAAGGAGGGAGAGCTGCTGGATGAAAGGGTAGTTAAGAAAAGGTGGATCTGTGGAGGGAGACAAAAAAAGGAAAGATGCCAGACATCTGGGGGAGGGAAGGGAAACGGAAGGGGAGGACAGAGATGGCAGATGGATGGTTAGCATGGAGAAAGAAGAAAGAAGGAGACCCTGGCAAGCAAGTTATCAGAAGACAACCAGAGCCTTGGACCAACAAGATTTGAAAAATAACCAGACAACAAAAAGGTAGAAAAACTAATTTTATTTTCTGTTTTGTGATTACAATATGTCAGATTTGAAATGTGTATCCTGCCAGAGCTGGTGTTAGACCGCAAATGTGAGCTAGGATTTAACAGAGAGAGGAAAAGTCCTTTTTGTTTCTTTATTTTATTTACACCACAGCGCCAGTGTGGTTAGAAGAAGCCAAAGGGGGTGTGTGAAAAAGCTATAAAATAAACCCACCAGGATGTTTGAAGAAAACACCCAATTGGGCAGGAAAATCGAATCGATAAACCAATTCAATAGGCTGAATCGAATCGAAATTTTTTTTCCTGAATCTGGCAGCAGTAGTTTGCGCTACTGTCTTAGACTTTAGGACCTGGGATTGGGGAGAGATGGCATCCTCAGTACTTTATAATGCAAGTGAAATGAGGATTTGGTCAGATTTTTGAAGGGTCTGCACTCTGCAGAAGAAAAATATTGTATAGGCCGGGGACATGAGACAGCAGGAAATGGGAACTTTTCTTCCTTCTATTTTTGTGAATGGAAAGGCTGAGGATGTCAGAGAGTTCAGTTAAAATATGTGCTTTATAAGAAAATATAATAATGTGTTTTATAAAGTTTATAGCATTGCTGGCCTACCCGGTGAGGTGTTCCTAGTGGTAGTGGTGGCAGCATGTCAATGTGTTGAGAGGAAGAGGTGATCTGGAAAATTCTGCTGAGCAAACTCCGGGCCCATTTCCACCCCCCAGTTAGTCCACTCCATTCAACTGGTTCACACACTGAGTGGGTCTTTGGGTGTTGTTCCTGGGTAGTTGTTTTGGGATCTCTTCCAGTGGTTTGTCAGTATCTCCTTCTGGTCCAAGGAAGGAAACTTTGTTAACCTTAGCACTGACCTACAGAATATGTTTGTAACAGCGCTGCTTGTGTGGCATTAGTCTATGTAGTGATCGAAAGAAAAAACCAGACCTTTGCACATTTTTGCACTATATGGTGGGTGTATGAGGAGATTCACATTTCCTGCACAGCTAAGTCCGTGTGAAGTTACCTTGTGCTGTATTTGACATCTAGCAAAGTCTCTGATTGGAAGGAAAGATCTCAGCTTAAAAATGAAGTGGCCAGAAGTTATGGTAAAAGCAGATAGCGTAGCTGGTTTTAAGAAAGGTTTGGACAAATTCCTGGAGGAAAAGTCCATAGTCTGTTATTAAGACATGGGGGAAACATCTGCTTGCCCTGGATCGGTAGCATGGAATGTTGCTACTCTTTGGGTTTTGACCAGGTACTAGTGACCTGGATTGGCTTCCATGAGAATGGGTTACTGGGCATGATGGACCATTGGTCTGACCCAGTTAGGCTATTCTTATGTTATGTTCTCATCTGTAGGGGCCTTTGTTTTCACTTCTTATTTTAATGTATTTTTTTTCTGAGAACTTATCAGTGTTTTTATAATGGGAACAAAAATGGAAGAGAATTAATGTGTGTTGAATGGGGGGGATAACTAATTTCTTCAGCTAAATAGTTCAATCCACCTCAACCAGACATAGGAGAACTCACGCACCATTCACACACCCTCCAACCAAAAACGTCAAAAGAAAAAAACAGTTCGACAACCTCCTAGCCATTCGAGCTTCAATAGCGAAAGCAGTGAAAGTGAAAGAGTTATAGGCAGACAAGGACTTCTCAAATATGCCCTCTGTCTTCAGGGAGGTGGCATTGATTTTAAATAATGGAAATAAAAATGAGCTCTCCAAAGTTTAGTAGAACCACAAAAAACAAAAGGAGGAGGTTCCCCATATGGATAGAAGAATAACACACAAAAAAATAGTGGTGGACCAAATGTTGAAAACAAAGAAGAGTCACCAAAGATAAAAAAAAAAAAGCCAAGGTTTATTGACATTAAAACAAGAACAAGACTTACAAAAGCCAATTGTTCAAAAAGGCACCGATATACCGTATTTTGACATAATCACTTGCATCAGGAGTCACAAACAAATAAAAACATATATAATGAGAGTAAACAATACAATAAATTAAAGATAAATGTATATTATTTATTTATTTTAAAATTTATATACCACATAAAACTATGCGGTTACCATATTGGTTACACACATAATATACTACTAATAATTTAATAATAATAATTTATTTTGTATACCGCCATACCCAATGAGTTCTAGGCGGTTCACATCAGTTAATCAAAGGTACAAACAATGAAGTCGTTGAAGTTAGCAGGTTAGAACGTACAATAAAAAAGGAGCAGGAAGAGATTCCTGGCAATTAGTGGATAGAAAGTCGTTCGGAAAGGTGGAGAAAGATAGTAATAATAACAATAATAATAACAGTTTATATACCACAATACTGTTAAGAACATAAGAAGTTGCCTCCACTGGGTCAGACCAGAGGTCCATCCTGCCCAGCGGTCCGCTCCCGCGGCAGCCCATCAGGTCCGCGACCTGTGAAGTGGTTACTGACCACTTCTATAACCTACCTCAAGTTCTATCTGTACCCCTCTATCCCCTTATCCTCCAGGAACCTATCCAAAACTTCCTTGAACCCCTGTACAGAGTTCTGGCTTATCACCTCCTCCGGAAGCTTGTTCCATGTGTCCACCACCCTCTGGGTAAAAAAGAACTTCCTAGCATTTGTTCTAAACCTGTCCCCTTTCAATTTCTCCGAGTGACCCCTAGTGCTTGTGGTTTCACACAGTTTGAAGAATCTGTTTTTATTCACTTTCTCTATGCCCTTTAGGATTTTGAAGGTTTCTATCATGTCCCCTCTAAGTCTCCTCTTCTCCAGAGAGAACAGCCCCAGCGTTTTTAACCTGTCAGCGTATGAGAAATTTTCCATACCTTTTATCAGTTTAGTCGCCCTCCTCTGCACTCCCTCGAGTACCGCCATATCCTTTTTGAGGTACGGCGACCAGTATTGAACACAGTACTCCAGGTGCGGGCACACCATTGCGCGATACAGCGGCATGATGACTTCCTTCGTCCTGGTTGTGATACCCTTTTTGATGATGCCCAGCATTCTGTTTGCTTTCTTTGAGGCTGTCGCACACTGCGCCGATGATTTCAGTGATGTGTCAACCATCATCCCCAGATCCCTTTCAAGGTTACTCACCCCTAGCCGTGTTCCCCCCATTTTGTAACTGAACATCGGGTTCTTTTTCCCTACATGCATGACTTTGCATTTATCTACGTTAAAACTCATTTGCCACTTATTTGCCCAGTCTACCAGTCTCGTTAGGTCCCTTTGCAGGTTTTCACAGTCTTCCGTGTTCCTAACCCTGCTGCAGAGTTTGGTGTCATCAGCAAATTTGATAACCTCACATTTTGTCCCCGTCTCCAGATCGTCAATAAATATATTGAACAATAGAGGTCCCAGCACCGACCCCTGTGGAACTCCGCTCGTGACCCATTGCCAGTCTGAGTATTGGCCCTTTACTCCAACCCTCTGTTTCCTGCCTGCCAACCAGTGTTTGATCCATCGGTAGATATCCCCTTGCACCCCGTGGTTCCACAGCTTTTTTAGTAGCCGTTCGTGAGGTACCTTGTCGAAGGCTTTTTGGAAGTCAAGGTAAATGATGTCTATGGATTCCCCCTTATCCATCTGGCTGTTTATTCCCTCGAAGAAGTACAGCAAGTTTGTGAGGCATGACCTTCCCTTGCAGAAGCTATGCTGGCTCGCCTTCAGTTGTCCATTTTTTTTCTATGTGGTCTAGAGTGGCATCCCCTCGCGTTGGTTCTGTGACCAGCTGCTCCATGAAACAGTCTCTTATCACCTCTATGAATTTAGTTTCTCTCGTGCAATTTGAGTGCCCAATGTCCCAATCTATTCCCGGATAGTTGAAATCCCCCATAACCACCACCCTTCCACTTTTGCACACCTGCCTCAGTTCGGCCTCCAGGTCCAGGTCGTTTGCTTCTGGCTGTCCTGGTGGGCGATAGTAAAGTCCCAATTTGATGTCAGCTCCTTCCCCTCCTGTTAGCTTAACCCATAGTGACTCCAGACTGTCTGCCCTTATTGTTGTTTCTGATCTGGATGAAGGAATGTAGTCCTTTATATACAGTGCTATTCCTCCCCCCTTCTTGTGCGCCCTGTCCCTCCTGTAAAGTTTGTACCCTGGCAGGGCCACATCCCATTTGTTGTTCTATGCGGTTTACAATAGATTAAGTTCTATGCGGTTTACAATAGATTAAGCGAGGTACAAATTGATTGAATTTAAGAGGGGGGAAGAGGAGAGTTAATAGGACCAGAAATGCGTTGTTGAGGAGAAAGAGATTAACAGGACATAGGAAACACTATGGAGGAGAAAGAAGATGAGTGGGTCAGTTGTCTAGATCAGTGGTTCCCAACCCTGTCCTGGAGGAACACCAGGCCAATCGGGTTTTCAGGCTAGCCCTAATGAATATGCATGAGAGAGATTTGCATATGATGGAAGTGATAGGCATGCAAATTTGCTTCATGCATATTCATTAGGGCTAGCCTGAAAACCCAATTGGCCTGGTGTTCCTCCAGGACAGGGTTGGGAATCACTGGTCTAGATACTTTAGGAACAGTTGAGTTTTTAGACGTTTTCTGAATTCCTCATATGTAGTGGGCGAAAGCAGTTGATCTAGGTCTTTACCCCATGATGCTGCTTGATGTGAAAGAAGGTGTTCGTGGTGTTTTTTCAGTTTACAACCTCTAACTGGGGGGGGAACAAAATAGGAATGAGAGCTTCTCTTGTGTCTGTTGGCAGAGAAGGAGAAAAGGTCAGTTATGTATTTAGGGGCAAGTCCGTTTAGCGCTTTAAAACAGAAGCAGGCGAATTTAAACTTTATGCGTGCTTCCATCGGTAGTAGGGTGATACATGATCGAATTTCTTTAGTCCGAAGATTAATCTGACCGCTGCATTTTGCATTAGTTGTACACGTCGCATATTTTTTTGGGAAATGGCTAAGAAGGCAATGTTACAGTAGTCAAGTTGACTTAGTACGAGGGATTGGACCAGGATTCTGAATGCCGACGTATCGAAATAAGCCTTAATGGATCTGAGTTTCCAGAGAGTGAAGAAACCCTTTCTGATTAAGGTGTCCACCTGGTCTTTCATGGCTAGGCATTGGTCTAGAGTTACGCCTAGTATCTTTATGGTGGGCTGGATGGGGTGATTAAGTTCATTGATGCATAGAAGTGTTTTGGTGTCAAACGGATGTGGTGAAGCAATGAAGAATTTTGTTTTTTCTGAATTAAGTTTGAGCTTGAAGTTTGTCATCCATTGCTCCATCATGTTTATGGCTTCTGAAGCCTTGGGAATAGTTTCCGAGATAAGAGTCAGCAAATGGAATTATAATCGTGAAGTCATCTGCATAACTGAATAGTTTTATCACCAGCTGAGTTAATTGCAAGCTCAGTGAGGACATGTAGTACGGATATAAACAAACAATGGACAGACAACTTATCAATTAAACGTTCAGCAATCTAATATAATAAAATGCTAGGCCACGCATGCGCGCTCAAAAGTCATGTTCCCTGATCCGTCGCAAAAACACGAGTGTGCATGCGCGGCCCTGGCTGCGGCGGCGGCTTTCAAATAAAAAAAAAAACTTACACAGCTGCGGCAGCCTTTCTCACTCTGCATGGTACCGGCTCCTCTCTCGAACTGCACCAGACTCTGCTGTTCTTCGGTCTGCCCTGCTCCTTGCCTTACTATATTTTTAAGTTGAAAGACGAGGCAGCGGCTCCTCTCAGGATTCCCACCTGCGTCGGAAGTCCAATGCAGTCGGGGATCTTGAGAGGAGCCGCCGCCACCGTGTCTTTCAAATTAAAAATATACTAAGGCAAGGAGCAGGGCAGAACGATCTTCAAAATGGCGGCAACTTGATCTCCGTTCCTCCGGGGTCTGGGAGGAGAGGGATCACGGCCACTCAGCGCACCCAGCGAGGAGCCCAGCGACTTTCCGCTGCCCGGGACCTGAGTCATTTGCCGCCCCCCCCCTCTTCCCTTACCGCGGGCCCAACTGGCGATTTAAGCAGCGTGTGCAGCAGTCTTCACACGCTGCTTCGGGCCCTTCTACTGCCCTGATTTGCTCCGGACGTGCCAGAGTAAATCAGAGCAGTAGAAGCACCCGAAGCAGCATGTGAAGACTGATGCACACGCTGCTTGAATCGCCATGTGTAGTCGGGCCCGTGGGAAGGGAAGGGAAGGGAAGGGGGGGCGGCAAAGGACTTGGACCCGCGTTTGTAGTCGTGACTGTGGGAAGGGAAAGGGGGTAGAGGAAACGCTAATGCTGCTGCACAGGGAACTGGTGTGGGGGGAGGGAAATGGAAGGGGGAGGGAATGCTGCTTTGCACACACAGAGAGAGGGAGGAAGGGAGACAGAAAGACAAGAAGAAAGACACAGGGGCAGGTGCACAGGGAACTGGTGTGGGGGGAGGAAAATGGAGGGGGAGGGAATGCTGCTTTGGACAGATAGACAGAGGGAGGAAGGGAGACAGAAAGACAAGAAGAAAGACACAGGGGCAGGTGCACAGGGAACTGGTGTGGGGGAGGGAAATTGAGGGGGAGGGAATGCTGCTTCGGACAGACAGACAGAGGGAGGAAGGGAGACAGAAAGAAAAGAAGAACGACACAGGAGCAGGGAGATATACAGAAAGACAAACAGACAAAGGGGGCCAGGGACAGAGACAAGGTAAGTGTTTCATAGGGATAAGAAGGAGGAGGGGGGAGAAAAAGGAAGGGACGCCTACTGCTGGACAGGGGGAGAAGGAAAGAAGTGCTGATGGACAGGGGGGGTGAAGAAAAAGGAACGGAGGCCTAATGTTGGATAGGGGGAGAAGGAAGGTGCTGCTGGACAGGGGGGAGGTAAAACAAAGGGAGAAGGACTGCTGCTGCATAAGGAGAACTGTGAAGGGGTGGTGGTGGACACAGGGGAGGTAAAAGGAAGGGAGAATGGACAGGGGGAGCAGGCAAGGGGTGGTGTTGGACAGCCAAGGAAAAAGAAAGGCAGAAAGAAAGAAAGCGGCAGTCGGGGAGAGAGAGAGAAATAAATAGAGAGACACACACACATATATTCTAGCACCCGTTAATGTAACGGGCTATAAGACTAGTAAAACTATAAAAAGTTAAAACCCAGATATTTGTTGGCACTGTATCTTAGAGGAAGAACAGAAGTAGCAACATTTTCATTGAAAAGCATTCAACATTTTCTTAAAATTAATCTTTCCAATTGAGCATTCCACGTGTATGTGTATACGAAAGTTCTCAGCCCAACCAACCAAGTTTCTAAATTCTGAGCGTCATTTTGCCCCTGTAGCTGAGAAGAGTGTGATCTTATTTCATTAAGTGTCAATTTGCAGAAATGAAAATTCTATGGTTTGACATTTTTTCAGATCATTGATTGAACCATATCCACTTTATTCTCTTTGTGGTTGGACTGAGAACCTTTCAGCACCCCCTCGTATATATATATTTTATCCCCCCCCCTTTTACGAAGCCGCACTAGGCTTTTTTATTGCTGGCTTTTTTATTAGCTCCGACGCGGCTTCATAAAATGGGAGGTATATGCCTAAAAATAATATAATGCTCTCCTCTCCTTCTCTGCTCAGATCCAACAGACCGCCAAATCCTGTCTCTTCCTCCTTTATAACATTATCAAAATCTGTCCTCGTCTCTCTGAATACATGACCCAAACCCTTGTCCACACTCTCATCACCTCGCGCTTAGACTACTTCTCTCGGGCCTTTTCTTTTCTTTTTTTTTTTTTTTATTCTTTATTCATTTTATGATTCACAACAAGTGTACAGCATATATTAAACAATATATGTGTACAGCATAATTAAACAATATCACTTGAAAATCTACCATATTATACTATAAAAAGAAATATTTCCCACCCCCTCCCTCCATATACAACAAAAAATATACCACATGAATATATTATCTTATCATTCATATATATTATTAATAGAAATCCAACCCCTCCGATCCATATGTAAAAATTAATATGTAAAAATGGCCCCCACACATCCTTAAATTTCTTATAGTAACCTCTTTGAACTACCAACGTTCTTTCCATCTTAAACACACTTTCCATTTTAAACACATGACATACTGAATTCCACCAGAAACAATAATTCAGCCTTGTCCAATCTTTCCAGTTATACGTTATTTGTTGAATGGCAACTCCTGTCAATATCATCAAAAGCTTATTATTATTTGCAGATATTTGAGGCTTAGCTCTCATCAGCATGCCAAATATAATTGTGTCGTATGATAACGCTACATAATTTTCCATTAATTGATTTATTTGATCCCAAATAGAGATCCAAAAATTTTTAATGAATGGACAATAAAACAACAAGTGATCTAAAGTTCCAGCTTCAAGGTTACAATGCCAACATCTATTAGACCTAGAGCAGTCCAATTTTTGTAAACGAACAGGGGTCCAGAGTGCTCTATGCAACAGGAAAAACCATGTTTGCCTCATAGAAGCAGACATTGTACACTTCAACCTCCAGGACCAAATACGTGGCCACTGAGATGCATTAATTTGATGCTTAATCTCAATGCTCCAAATATCTCTAAGTCCAGTTTTTGGTTTCTTATTTATATAGCCAGATAATAATTTATACCACTGTGCAGCTTGGTGACCCAAGAAGTCTGCCTGAAAGCATAGGAAATCTAAACTAAATTGATTATTAAGAGATTTCCATTCAGGGAACCCTGCCTGAATAGCCTGCATCAGTTGCAACCATTTAAAACTTTGTTTTTTATCAAGACCAAATTTTATTTGCAACTATGAAAACTCCAGCAGTTTACCATCAGATATAACATCATTTAAGGTTCGTATACCTGTTTTAATCCAATCCTTCCAGACAATCTTAAAACCACCTGTTTGGATCCTGGAGTTTAGCCAGATATTTTGATATGTAGATTTTTGAATTGTAAGAGGTGTTAAATTATTAACATATCTCAAAGTTTTCCATGTGTCCATTAATATCTTATTGTTTTTCCGCAACCTAGGCATTTTAATACTGAGAAGATGACGAAGCCTAATAGGATACAATCTATAAATAAGTATCCCAAGTGGTAGTAAATAATAAATGGAAACAAGCTAGCATACCACTATAACCATGAAGTGCATCACACTCTTCTACCACGGTCTCAGAACTGGAGCCTACGCAAGGTATTTATATCACAAACTCGAGTGATCAGCATAGTAATTTAGCTCCCTGCTCCAATCATTGACCGCTTAGGTTTTAAAACATATAAACTTTAATAATTTAATCTTAAAACTCCAATAAGGTGTCCAACCCACCATTCCAAAGGAGGAAAATGTCATCTATATATCTCACCTTATTGGAGTTTTTTTCCTATTTAAATTGCTGTCATCCTAAAGTTAAGTTCACCCACGTATATAGCCCTGTCCAAATCTCATTTTTGGATGTTAATATTGTGGTTAAAAATGGAACCTTTTGCACTGAAGTTTACATTAAACCGACCGACTGTAATTCAGTCGTGCACTTTTCTAGTGCTCATCCTACTTCCCTTAAAAAAAGTCTTCCTTATTCTCAGTTCCTGAGAATCAGGAGAATATGTTCCTCTACGACTGATTTTAAGATGCAGGCTAATGAGTTGAAAAGTAAGTTTCTGCAAAGAGGATATCCCCCCAAAATAGCTTCTACAGCGAGCTCTGTATTGTCAGCGGGATGGCCTGTTTGCCCCTAAACGGTCGGTAGCTCAACAGTTGGGTGAACAGTGCATGACATGTGTGGTTACTTACTCTAGTAACAGTTACCAGTTGGTTAAATCCCTTAGAAAACACTGGGATATCCTTAAGATATCGGGGACTTTTAAGGATCACCACCTTAGGGTGGCATATCGGAGGAACTGGAATTTAAGGGAGATTTTGTGCCCCTCAATCTTGCCCACTGCCAATTCGACTGAAGAGGTAGTATATTTAGGTCATCAGAAATGTGGGTCTTGCCAAATGTGCACGGTTATGATTTGTACTGGGATGTTCTGTAACCCTCGTGATGGGAAACAATATATCCTCAAACATGATTCTGATTGTAAAACATCTGGGGATATCTACATTATACAGTGCCCGTGTGGTAAACTCTATGTAGGACAAACTTCTAGAAAATTAAACACTCGTCTTACCGAACACAAAAGCAATATTAAAAATCGGAACCTAGGGGCTCCCCTTGCAAAGCATTGTGTGGATTTTGACCATCAATTTATATCTTTAAAGGTGGTGGTCATTGAAGTTTTATCCCCGGGGGCACGAGGGGGTGACTTTAGGCGTTTTTTTGGCTCAACATGAGCAGCGATGGATCCACAGGTTGGATACGCTGAGCCCTAGGGGTCTCAATAAAAACATGGAGTGGCAGCATTTTTATTGATAAATATAGTCTGTTCTTTTTAAAATATCTCTCTAAAAAACTTCCCTTTAAGATTGCTATGTATGTTAAAGTGGGAGGTGCCTTGTGATGAGGCATGTGACGTTGGGTGGTCATGTGATAGATTTGTATAAATACCAGCCTCTGGTGCCATTTTAGTTTGGTTTGAAAAATTTGACGTTGGAACTGAATGCTGTAAGTAACATCTTACTGAACTAATTGGTTAGTGTTTTAGTAAAAAACTAATGTAGTTCTTTATTTTTAGAATTGAATGCCGCAGTGCTGGCCCTGAAGCAGCGGACAAACAGTGAGTCCGCAAAACGCTGGCCGCGTCAGTTTGTGCAATACTGGCTTGTGCAACTATTTGAGCACTGCTGAAAAAAACATATCCAGAGACAAGCGCCGTTTAAAGATAAGTAGCTTGTCATTTTTTCAAATCCTTAATAGTGCATACAAAGTGGGCAAATTTGCACTGATAGTGAGGTTTTCTATAAAATGAATTAAAATAAAATGAACTAAAAGTATATATATTTAAAAAAAGTTTTCTACAAGAAATATTTTAAGATTAAATTATTAAAGTTTATATGTTTTAAAACCTAAGCGGTCAGTGATTGGATCAGGGAGCTAAATTACTACGCTGATCACTCGAGTTTGTGATATAAATACCTTGCGTAGGCTCCAGTTCTGAGACCGTGGTAGAAGAGTGTGATGCACTTCATGGTTATAGTGGTATGCTAGCTTGAAGCCTAATAGGAAACATGAGCTGCCATTCTAACCATAACCAATCAGGTAGCTTTTTCATAAGCTCTGGGAGGACCCAATACATACCGTGGCGGAGGAAACAGCCGAAGCAGGCAAAGATCGCTGGCATCGCGATCTTGCTGCAGGCTGTTTCCAGACGCGACACCCGGCGCAGGGGGTGGGGAACCAGACCGGACCAGGAGCACCCCCTCAGGGCTTGGCACCCGGGACGGACCGCCCCCCCCCCCCTTGGTACGCCACTGCCACCTTGAAGATTCCAGAAAGTAAATATGATTAATTATAACCCTTGAATGCTGGAAGTGGGCTTTGTTCTCAGGATAATCCAAATATTCAGTCTAGTTTTTACCATATAATGTAACAGCCCAATTGAGGGCTTTATTTGATTGCTATGTGGTACTAAAGAAACAATGGGTAAAGACAGAACAAGAGAAACAGGAAGGTGATCACTATCATCATGACTGTGGAAGGGAAGTGAACTGAAAAAGATAAAAGAGGAGGGGCTATGTATGGGAGGTAACAGAGAAGATATGGAAAAAGTATCATAGAATTCTGGTGGAGTGGAAGGTTATTTTGAAATTGACCCCGATCCATAACAATCTTGGATTTTGCTCCCCCCCCCTCCTCCCCCAGACATGGTCCTCCAGTTTTGCATTCATGTGTTGGAGTACCTGGGTCAACTGGAGAACAGGGGAAGGTAGTTCATATCTGATAATTCAGAAGCAGTTTTGTCTAAAGGTTCATGAACACTTTCAGTAGTGTCGAACAGCTCACTTTCTGAAGCAATAGGGGACATATTTAGGGACCCCACACCATTTGAGCAGTCAATTAGTAAAGAAGAAGAGTTAGTAACTTATAGCTACTCTACAGCTCGACTGATACTGCCTGCAGCTTGGAAGCAAAATTTGGTGAAGATAACAAACCCTTAAAACAGGGGGAATTAATATATGTATTTAAAAACACTATACAATCAGACTCTCATTTAGAATTTCCTTATCTAATCCCACACAAATATGATTTAAGAACTCTACAAAAATCTCAGTCAAGTTGTCTATCTGAATAAGTATCAGAGAATGTGTGGCATGAAAACTCAATTACGTTATTTCTGACTAATCCTTACATTGGCCCTTCGAACAGCATTACAGTCTTCTAAGAGTGCTTGGGACTGGGATTGGATATCATGATAGAATAATAAGGGGGAGGGATATAGTTAAGCAGAAGACAAAACCAGAAACTACTGCTCTAGATAAAAACCATTGCCTTGGTTCTAGATTTACCACATATACTGCTGGCAGACAGAAGACACAATGAAGCAGCAAATTTATCTCAAATCCTTGTTTTTGTACCGTAAAATTTGGATTTGGCTAGAATGCTGCCGCTAATGCAGAATCCATCCTTCCTGTTACTGACGTAGAAGGCAGACACTGGAGGGTGATGAGATACCTGCAAAAAAAGAAAAGATGGATGACAAAATGGTACTGGATCGTTAGTTTCCTTTAATAATAGGGAAGTACAGTATACAGAAAAATGTTGGGTTAATTTTAGGGTCATTTTTGGACATTTCCCTACAATATTTTGACATTTTTCCTCCAGTTTTTTCAAACTTTTAATGAAAACTGTTTTAATTCACATTAGAGCTTAACATTCAAATTTATTTATTTAAGCATTTATATACCATTTATAGTCTAATTAGTTTACATTCAGGTACTCAAGCATTTTTTTCCCTATTTGTCCCGGTGGGCTCACACTTTGTCTAATGTATTTGGGGCAATGGGGGATTAAGTGATTTGTCAAACAAAAAAGGCAAGGGTGGTGTCTTTTCAACCGGTAATACAATGTTTATTAACCAATTGGCTTCTTAAACAATTAAGTTGCATGCATTTGCATATGAAGCACTACAGCCGAATCTCAGCTATCCGGCGCCCACGGGGATTGGTGAATACCAGATAACTGTTCTTCTGGTTAATTGAGAGTGTGTTACAAACCCTGTCTAACACAGTCTCAATTCTCCCCATCCCACCCCGAACCAACAGCTCAGTAGTGGTCCTGAGCCGCAAAGCCCTCCTCCCTCCCTCAAGCCCCTTAGTGGCAGAAGCAGGTGGAAGTCCTGAGCCATGAACCCCCCTCCCTCCCTCTCTCTCTTCCTTAACCCTGAAGTGCAGTAGTCGGCAGCCTCAAAACACGCTGTTTGCAGCCAGCCCTGGCAGGGCCTTTCCTCTGATGTGTCGGAAGTGACGCATCAGAGGAAAGGCCCTGCCGGGGCTGGCCATGAGCAGCCTGTTTTGAGGCTGCTTCCTGCAGACCGCTGCGCTTCAGGTAAGGGAAAGAGAGAGAGAGAGTGATGGAGGGAGTGAGGGAGTTTGTGGCTCAGGACTATCACCTACTTCTGCCACTAAGGGGCTTGAGGGAGGGAGAGAAGGAGAGAGGAGAGCTTTGCAGTTTAGGACTGCTGCCACACTGGTGCTTCAGAGCGGGAGGGAGGGGGTTTGTAGCTTCTTCGGGATTTGAGGAAGGATTTGCGACTCAGGACACTGCCAAGCTGATGCTTCGGGTCGGGAGGGAGGTGGGGTTTGCGGCTCAGGACCGCTGCCAATGGTGCTTCGGGGGACATTTTTTTTTCCACTGGCGATTTTTTTTTGCCGCTTGGGTGAGAGTCCCAGTTAACTAAGACTCTACTGTGTATACAAAATGTGGGAGTTTCCCTCAAATTTTTTAGGGCACATTGACAGAACAGATGCATACTAACAGATGGATGTGCTAAGCCAAACCAATGTACTGCCCTTTAGGTGCCACTTTCCAATGTCCAACTGGGTAATTATATTGATAGCAGTAGGCACAGTGTGATAATGTCTCATGCAAGAAATCCTGATAATGTAATGAAGATGAACTGCCATCTGGAAACAGAAAATTCAATTCAATTTAATTAACAAATTTTCTAAACTGCTTTTATAGACTTTCCAAGGCAGTGCACACACATCAAACCTTAACATATTCAAAATTGCAACAAATGATGATGCCAGGATCTGCGGCCCATGCCAAGACTGGGAAATCTCCCTCAAAACTTGGCAAAGACCAGGCGAATCAGCTGGGACAACAGAGACCATGAGATCAAACACCAACATGTCTGAACTAGTAGCACTGATACTATGCAGCTTAATTGCTTAGGAAGAACGATCACAAAACGATTACCGGTAACTGATGCATGAATTTTTGTTTGCCATTTTCTTATGCATTTTAAGGGATTTGTTGTTTGTTGGCTTTACATTGGCATTTTGATATTCAAATCCGTCCAGTGAAATACCGTTAAGACCCATGATGCTGTCATTTGTTGTTTTGTCGAAACACAGCCATGCCATTTCTGCACCTTGGACCTTGTTTGTTATATGGAAGTGTTAAAGACTGTGTGACTCTCTTATTGGACAGTCTCCTTTGAATTTGTTACACCACTTCGTATTTGCCACCCTCATAATTCGACAGCGTCGTGCTAATAATGATTTATTGTGCTATTCTGGAAACTTCTTATCAGAAAATAGTTAAGCTCTGGAATGCCTTGCCAGAGGATGTGGTAAGAGTGGATAGCGTAGCTGGTTTTAAGAAAGATTTGGACAAGTTCCTGGTGGAAGTCCATAGTCTGTTATTGAGAAAGACATGAGGGAAGCCACTGCTTGCCCTGGATCAATAGCATGGAATATTGCTACTCCTTGGGTTTTAGCCAGGTACTAGGGACCTGGATTGGCCACCATGAGAATGGGCTATTGGGCTTGATGGACCAATGGTTTGACCCCGTAAAGCTATTCTTATGTTCTTATGTCAGTGGACTTTTGTCTCCTTCATCAGCCACTCTCGGTTCACAAATTGGCTATTCATTTATTTGTGGCCAGTTAATTGACTTTGGCAAGATGGTGGAAGCAAGCCACGCTGCCTACTTTACATCTGGTGTTAACCAAAATGGGCTACCTTTATTTAATGTCTAAATTAATGGCTCTTCGCCATGGCAGTTTTACTAGTTTTCATAAATGTTGTGATGTATATTTGTCATTGTGTAGTGTATAAAAAACATTTTTGTTAGGTCTCCCAGGAGCAGGGGGGTGGAGTGGGGGTATATACAGCTTTCAGATTGTTTTGACTAGGTCATTTAGGGCTGGATTCACTAAGCCTACGGATCCAATCTGATCCATGGCTGTGGGGCTGATTCAAGAAGCGTCCTCATGCAAATAAGGGCGATCGGAATCATGCCCCAACCGACTGCATGGATCGCTCTCCAGCGATCTTCTTTGCCTGTAGATGGTCTGCACATGCACTGGCCCACTGTGCCCAGTAAAGCTGGAAACTTTTTTTTACTTTATTTTTTGGTTTTAAGCCACTTTAAACCCGCAGGTTAAAACCACGGGCTTGCACTGTAGGGAAGGGCAGAAGAGTTGGGGCAGAGAGCAGGGAAGTCGCTTATTTTTTTGATCAGCCAGCCCAGTTGGTGTTCCTCAGTTTTTTGCCTACATTTGCACGCCGTTCCCCCTCATTTGCATGTGTGGATCGGATCGGAGGTTGATCAGCACCAAGGTTAGTGAATCGGGTCGGGGAACAATCGGGTCGCAAAGTGGTTTGGACACAATCAGTGTCCTTAGTTAATCTAGCCCTTAGTGCTTGGCTATTTGGGTTTGGGGTGGGGAAGTCTGTTTCTTTTCCTTTGTACAACTGCTTTTGAAGCTATTTGTTTGCGTTGTAGTTTTGTGATATTGTCTATTTCTAAATAAAATCTTCAAAAAAAAAATTAAATAATGATTTATTGTTTCTAGCATTGTTTTGTCCCCTCTATGAGGTGTGAGTTCAGTTCTAAAAGCTTAAATCTTGTTCTTCTGAAAACATTGTTTTGCTATATCCACTTTTCCAAGGCAAAATGAAAGCCCTCAGGTCCGTTTGATAAGATAAATATTAAAACTCCAGAAGAAAGTAGTTTACCTGTTCTGCTATGTAAAAGGTTCGACTGTGTGTCTGAGGATGAAACCAGGAGCAACGGAATGTCTCCCCAAGGATGGGATTGTATGGCTTTTTGAGTCCCTGTACAAAACCAACCAAACAAACAAAAAAAAACATACTTAAAAAATCCAATCAATCATTAATACAAGGAATAGAAGTATAAACAAGAAGCCGTTGCCCAGAAGGGAACCTATCAGTCGTTTTATGTGTTACCCCACATAATTGCAATGCAATGCCCTAGTGTGGCAGGATTCAAACTCATGGCCCTGTGTGCCAGAGACTGGAGAATTGCAGTTGAACCACAGAGAGCACTTGGCTATAAGCCAAGTTTAAGTAAGTATGAACGCCAGTGGTAATAAGAAATGCCCACCCCCTGCAAAAGCCCATTGGACTAAAAAGAGATGTATCTAATCCCTGATCAAATATAAGAAGAGTCAGGCAGAGGCACTTGCAGCGGGTCTGCTCCGAGTTTATTGCAGTCTAGCTCCTCTTTATGACATCGTACAGAGTTCTTCCATAATGTGCTTGAATCTGGTTCCTGCTCCATACAAACTGCTTGTTTCCTGTATTGCTTCACCCGGCCTTGGACCTAGCTGCTCCATCTACACTGCTGGTCAAGGGAGCTCCTGACCCATGGCTACAGACAAGACACACATCAAACTTGTTTGCCAGATTTTACATTCGTAAAATCCAGACCCTTAGACCCGCCCCCAGGCCACCCCATCTCCACCCTGTTATGCCCCAGTCCTGTCCCTAATTCTGCCCTAGCCCCGCCCCTGCTGCTTGCTCTGGTTGAGCAGGAGGGCATCCGTGCATGTGCGGATGCCCTCTTGCCCGCCACAATTTCAGGGGAAGCTTTTCAAAACCCAAACAAAGTGCCAGGAGGACATGTCTGGGGAAATCCGGACATCTGGTAACCCTACACTAGAGGGCCTTTATAGGAAGCATTTTTCCCATACAAGAAAGCAGGGGGAAAAAACCCTTTAGGCCTAATAGCAAACTAAAATTATTAGAATGAAGTGTTCTCCCCTGCCCCCCTCCCTCCATCATCAGTTTACATCTATGGGACTGATTTTACCAGAATGGAAGAAAATTCCCCGCCAGATAATTAATTAGTCCAGAGTCTATGCTACCTCACATCCTCCTACTGTTCATGAATATGTTGGTGACTCAGATTGCTATTTCTGGAGTGCAGAACCGAGGCACAGGTTTTAAAGAACCCCTATTTGTTCTGAAATTGCTACTTAAAAAGAGCCCCTCATTGTTAAAAGTCATCTCTGATCCACTCTGATGTAGTACAGTAGGAAGTGAACCATTTTACCACACCTACAAGGTCAAACTAGAATGCTGAACAAGGCACCAATAGTTAATCTTGGAATGCCCTAAATCATTATAAATAATAAAAGAAATTACATTAAAACAGAATCTCTAAGCCTGACCAATTTCAGAAGTGTCATACCTGAGACAGTCTGAATAGAACTTTTTTAATGTATGCCTCTGTGAGGGAGTCTCTAGGACATTACCACTCACCCTGCTGGATTATCCCTCAAAGGGGAAGATTCTCAAAACTTTAACGTAGTCGCTAAACCAGTTCCAGCCGGTTTAGCGTTCATATATTTTAGCGGTGGATTATCAAAACAGCTTACCGTATTTTCCGAGCTTCCTAGCAGTCTCCGACTCTATAACTTATGGGCAGACTGGATGGACTGTTCAGGTCTTTTTCTGCCGTCATTTACTATGCTACTAAGTATTAATATTTATAGGAGCACTCCAGGAGATTCTTTATTATCGCCGGGTGATTCCCTAACCTCGCTGCCTTCATTTGCGGCCAAAATTTGCCGACAGATCTGAGCTGTCATAGCCTTACTTTCTGATCAGTGCCTGAGCGCTGATTGGCTAAGGCACTGACAGGAAAGTAAGGTTTGACAGCTCAGACCCCTCCCTCCCATGCAAATTAAAAAAAAATCAAGTCAGAGCCACCTTAATCTACATAGTCCCTCCCTAGGGAGAAGTGACATGAGAGGGATGGAGCTGGGAAAGAAGCTGCCAGGAAGTATAAAAGGCAGGGCCAGAGCAAGGTTAAGGGGGCCCAAGGGAGAAGAAGGAAGAAGAGACCTCAGTATATGCTTTTGACTATAATTTCTAACTAGATATTCTACTTGGCTGAGGTAAGTCAAACTTCTTTGTGCTGACTATGTGTGAGTCCTGTTCTGAGTTCTGGTTGTGACCAGAACCTGCTATCTGACTTGAGAAAGAGTTTTGAGGTGTGTAGTCACAAGCCATGGATAATGTTTTGGGCCCTCTCAGCCCTTCTCAAGACCTTTTACTTTTGAATTAAAAGGCTGTTCCTTTCATGCCTGGTCTTGTGAAGTTAGCAGAACTTGTGGTTTTGAGTTGCGGCCCCTCTGGGGACAAGTGATCACAATATGATCAATTTTTCCATTGGCATCGGAAAAGGGAAACCAATCAAGACTAAAGCCACAACCTTTAACTTCAAAAAAGGGAATTATGACAGCATGAGAACCATGGTTAGAAAACGGCTCAAGAAGGGGAAAGCACAAATCCAAACAGTTGATCAAGCATGGTCTCTTCTGAAAAACACCATCATAGAAGCACAGAATCTTTACATACCGAAGATATCCAAAGGAAGGCGAAAAAAGGTCAAAGGAGAACCAGCTTGGTTATCCAAAGAGGTGAAGGATGCAGTGCGGGAAAAGAGGAAATCGTTTAAAAGATGGAAACGAGAAAAAACGACAGAGGCCTGGAACTGTCACAAAATCGACCAGAAAAAGTGTCATATAGTGGTAAGAGACGCCAAAAAAGTCTATGAAGAAAAGATAGCGAAAGAAGCCAAAAACTTTAAGCCCTTTTTTAGATATATAAAAGGAAAGAAACCAGCAAGAGAGGCAGTGGGCCCTCTCGACGACCAAGGAAGGAAAGGGTCAATTAAAGAAGACAAACAGATTGCCGATAGGTTAAATTTATTTTTTGCACCTGTCTTCACAAATGAGGACACTGCAACAATGCCAGAAACAGGGAGGATATTCACCGGAGGCATAGAGGAAAGCCTCGCAATAGTAAATGTGGAGTTGGACATGATATACTTTCAGATTGACAAACTAAAGAATGACAAATCCCCTGGACCGGACGGAATTCACCCGAGAGTATTAAAGGAACTTAAGGTAGAAATTGGGGAACTATTACAATCCTTAGCTAACATGTCAATTAGAACCGGGCAAATACCAGATGGCTGGAGGATAGCAAATGTCATCCCAATTTTCAAGAAAGGATCAAGAGGTGAACCGGGAAACTACAGACCTGTGAGTCTCACATCGGTCCCTGGGAAGATAATTGAAGCAGTAATTAAAGATAACATTGTACAACATCTGGAAGATCACAACCTAATAAGAGCTAGTCAACACGGCTTCAGGAAGGGGAAGTCATGTTTGACAAATTTACTTAAATTCTTTGAGAAGGTGAACAAACACATGGATAGTGGACATCCAGTGGACATAATTTACTTGGACTTCCAGAAAGCATTTGACAAGGTCCCGCACGCAAGGCTTATGAGTAAATTACTAAGTCATGGAATAGGAGGAGAAGTGCACAGATGGATCGGCAAATGGTTAGAGAACAGAAGGCAGAGAGTAAGCATAAATGGGAAATTCTCGGACTGGGAGAAGGTGACTAGCGGCGTGCCCCAGGGCTCTGTTCTTGGGCCCATCTTGTTCAATATTTTTATAAATGACCTGGAAGAGGAGACAACATGCAATATAATCAAGTTTGCAGATGATACAAAACTATGTCGGGTGGTTGGCTCTCAAAGGGACTGCGAGGATCTTCAGAAGGATCTGAACCAGCTGGAAAAGTGGGCGATAAAGTGGCAGATGAATTTTAACGCAGACAAATGCAAGATAATGCATCTGGGAAAGAAAAACAAAGAACATGAATATAGGATAATGGGTGTGACATTAGCCAAATGCGAACAAGAAAGGGATTTGGGGGTACTGATAGACAGAACCCTAAAACCATCGGCTCAATGTGCGGCGGCGGCGAGGAAAGCAAACAGGATGTTGGGCATGATTAAAAAGGGGATCACGAGTAGATCGGAAGACGTCATAATGTCATTTTACAGAGCAATGGTCAGACCACACTTAGAATTCTGTGTCCAACACTGGTCTCCATACCTTAAGAAGGATATAACTCTGCTGGAGAATGTGCAGAGACGAGCCACGAAACTTGTCAGAGGTATGGAGAATTTGAGCTACAAAGAACGCCTCAGAAAACTGGGACTGTTCACCCTCGAAAAGAGAAGACTGCGAGGAGATTTGATAGAGACTTTTAAAATATTAAAAGGATTTGATAAAATTGACCAGGAAACAGCATTACTGACATTTTCAGATGTGACACGGACAAGAGGTCATAGCCTGAAACTGAGCGGCAGCAGGTTCAGGACAAATGTCGGGAAGTTCTGTTTCACACAACGAGTGGTGGGTGCTTGGAATGCTCTCCCAGAGGAGGTTGTGGCAGAGACTACTGTTCTGGGTTTCAAGCGCAAGTTGGATTCACACCTTCTTGCAAATCACATCGGGGGACATGGGAAATCTGGGTCTCCAATAAGGAGCACCTAACTGGGCCTCCGCATGTGCAGATCGCCGGACTAGATGGACCTAGGTCTGATCCGGCGAAGGCGTTTCTTATGTTCTTTTTGTGTACCTTCCATGATTGTGTCTGGCTGTGTTTGCCCATGCTCACCCCAACCCCTGCTTGTGCAGTCTCTTTCTTGAATAATGATTCTAGAGATGCCACCTGAAATGAAAAAGTTGGGGGGTCAGGCTAACACATAGGTGTTGGAACAGGGGGGGAGGGGGGCCATGGCTTTCCCCAAAATTGCCGGTAGTATTGTAACAGGGCTCAACAGGGATCCTGCGAGGAAAGAAGCATCTTTTGCGAGGCTGGGAGTGGTATCTTGCTACTGGCTAGCATGCCTGCTGGTCAGCTCTCTCTGCCATGTCCCTTTGCCAAGATCTACTCCCCCCCCATGTGTGTCTACCATAAATGTCTTGTAAAAGCACAGCGCCGCCCTGCTGCTGGCCCTGGCATTTTCTCTCCATAGCAGCTAGCCCTAGCGGAAACAGGAGAGAAGATACTGGGGTCGGTGGAAGGCAGCGCTGTGCTTTTACAAGATATTTCAGGAAGGGGGAGGAGAAGGCGTAGATCTCAGTGAAGGGACGTGGCAGAGAGAGCCAACCAGCAGGATCGCTGGCCAGTAGCAAGGTGCTTCTTCCACCGGCATGCCCTAGAAATAAGGCCCCACCCAATAAGACTTGGGGAGGGAGTGGGGTAGGGAGAGATGTTGGACTCAAATGAGGGAAGGAGGGAGAGATGGGAGGAATGGAATAAGGGGTTGAGGGAAAGATGTCAGATTTGAGGGACAGGGAGAGATGGACTTGGGGATGGCAGAGGGGGGCAGAAGGACAATGAGATGGATTTTGGAGGAGGACAGAGGGAGAAAGAGAGGGAGAGATGGACATGGGGGGAGTCAGGGAGAGAGAGAGAGATGGCAGAGGGGGGAAAAAGTTAGAAATGGATGTGGAGGGGCAAAATGGGGAAAGGGAGAGATAGAGGGCAGACTGGGAAAGGGGAAGATTCAGGGGAAGGAGCAGAAGGGGAAGGAAGAGATGGATGACTCAGGGAAAGCAGAGGAGGGTGAGGCGAGATGGATAGGGAAAGGCAGAGGGATATGGACTGGGGGCTGGAAGGGGGGAGAGATGTCAGACTTGGGAGAAAGGAGTGGAAGGGCAGAAAGGAGAGATGTTGGACTTGTTGGAGGGAGAGAGAAAGAAAGAGAGGAAAGAAATGCTGGGTTGCAAGGGTGGAGTAAGTGACAAGGAGGGGAGAATCTATAAATGGTGGATCCAAGTGAGAGAGTTGTCATGGAGATGAGCGAGCAGAATAATGAGTATATAAGGGTGGAAATGTGGTAATGGGAAGCAGATAAAAGAGAATAGAAGGATCAGAAATGTAGTGGATGAGAGGAGATAGAAAGTTGATTAGATAAAAAGTGAAAAGGAATAAAGTAATGTTCCCTCTAAGTTGTATAGCCGCACTCCTATTGATAGCAGCCAGCACAACAGGACCTTTGGTCATACTCTGCTGCTGCCTGTGGTTTTATGAAGAATGAAGTGCAGCTGGAAATAAAGGAGGAGGTGGCCTACTTGGATGCCTTAGAGCCATCCAGAACACAGGCACATACCCTTGGGAGGAGGCATGAACTTGCAACACAGAAGGGAGGGAGGGAAAGAGGCGTGTTGAGTCACAGAAGGGAGGGAGATGGTGTCGTTTGGACACTGGAGGGAGGGGCGCATTGAAACACAAAAAGGAAAGGAGCGTGAACTTGGGACAAAGGAAGGAAGGAGGGAGAGGGAATGAATTTGGGACACAAGAGAAAGAGGGGGCACAGACTTGGGACAAAGGCTGGAAGGAAGGAGAGAGGGGGCATGAGCTTGGGGCATAGGATGGAGGGAGAGACGGAAAGAGATAATGAGGTGGGGAGGGAATAGAAAGGGAGAATTGTTGAGCATGGGTGTGAGTGAGAGGGAAAGAGATGGTGTACAAGGAGAATGGAAGAAAGAGAATTGTTGGGCATAGGGAGGGAGAGAATTGTTGAACATGGTGGTGAGAGTAGAGTGAGGTAGAGAGAGATGAGAGGAAGTTATGTTGAATGTGATGGTGGAGAGGGAACAGGGAGACAGATGGAAAGGGATGCAAGAAAGGAATGTTAGACATGGTGGAAGATGGAATGGAGGAAGAGATGTGGCATGGTGCTGGAGAGAGGTGATAGAAGTAGAAATGTGGACATGGGGCTGGTGGGCAGGGGCGAAAGATGCTGCATACAACCCGGGGGATAAGAGAGGGAGAAATGTTGGTTGTGGCAGTAGAAGGAGTTGGAGAGATGCACCCTGGATCCCTCTCTCTCTTTCTCTTTCCTCAAACCTCTTGCAGCAAGGGAGGGAATAAGAGAAAGAGAGATGATGGACAGTGAGAGAGAGGAAGATATTGCACATGGGGGTGGAGGAGAGAGAGAAAGAAATGCTGTGCAAGGGCGGTGAGGGGAAAAAGAGTGTACTTTGCATAGTTTAATTTTGTGGTTACCATTATGTATGTTAATAAGATTATATTGTGTATATGAAAAATGAATGGAAGAAATGGCATTTACAATTAGTACTAGTATTATATAGGCAGGGTCTGGGGTGAGGTCTAGGGCAGAGCTTTTGGGCCTCCCCAAACAAAAAAGTGTTCTTCTGCCTATGGGCTAACATAATGGCCCAGTGGCAAAAGGTACAGGGAGTGAGGGCCAGTTCTTGGAGCAGTTAGCTTTTCTATGGCTAGCAGAGGCTGGAGATACTATAGAGGCAGGTTTAAGTAGCCATTGGGAAGGGAAAGGTCATGACCTGCTTAATTGTGACACCTGCTGGATACTATTTGAGCAATGGTCCTGTCGAGCTGGACATCCAGAGTAGAGAATGACACGGTGAAAAAATTGGTCCCCGTCACCGCCCCGTCCCCGTCTCACCATCCTCTGCACCGCCCCGTCACCGCCATTCCCTTCACCGCTCCGTCACCGCCACTGCCACCCCATTCACCGCCCCGTCACCGCCACTGCAACCCCATTCACCGCCCCGTCACCGTCACCTGCATACATAAAAGCCTCAAACGGGTACGATTTTATATACTTTTCTTTATTTACGTCTCCCCTCCCCCCAGCGATCACGGCAGGAGGGCACCCAACCCCTCCTGTAGACCCCCCCCCAACGGCCCTCCCCGACAATCGCAGCAGAAGGGTACCCAACCCCTCCTGCCGGTCCTCCCAATGTCCTCCCCTAAGATCGCCGGCAGGAGGGTACCCAACCCCTCCTGCTGGACCCCCCCCAACAAACCCTCCCACCCCGGAACCCCCTTAGTCTTACTTTCCAAGTTGGACCGGACGGCTCCTCACACGTATGGCCAGCAGGCTTGCCTCCGTCCAAATGAGGCAGGCCCGCCCCTACCCTGCCCAACCCACAGGATCCTAGGACCTGATTGGTCTAGGCACCTAAAGCCACTCCCGCTATAGGAGGGGCCTTAGGTGCTTGGGCCAATCAGGCCCTAGGATCCTGTGGGTTAGGCAGGGGAGGGGAGGGGCGGGCCCGCCTCATTTGGACGGAGGCAGGCCTGCTGGCCAGACGAGCGAGGAGCTGTCCGGTCCAACTTGGAAAGTAAGACTAAGGGTGGTGTTTCGGGATGGCGGGGTTTGTTGGGGGAGGGTCCGGCAGGAGGGGTTGGGCACCCTCCTATTGGCGATATAGGGGGCCGTTGGGGGGTCGGCAGGAAGGGTTGGGCACCCTCCTACCAGTGATCATAGGGGGGCTGTTGGGGAGCTGGCAGGAGGGGTTGGATATCCTCCTGCTGCGATCGTCGGGGGGGCTGTTGGGGTAGGCAGGAGGGGATGGGTACCCTCCTGCCGCGATCGTTGGGGAGGGCTGGTTCTGTTGGCATGAAGGGCTGAGCACCTTCCTGCCGGCGATCGTCGGGGGGGGGCGGGTTCTATTGGCAGGAAGGGTTGATCTGACAAATGAGGAGCACGGTGAAACACAGGTAAATAGCGGTTCCTAGAAGGGGGTACATTGGCCTGCGGGGACAAATCTTTTCACCGTTTTTGCGGGCGGTGAAAACTTTTGTCCCCGTGTCTGCGGCGATTTGGCTTTGGAGTCTCCATAACCCGCAGCCAAACCGCAGCCACGCCGCAGCTGCCTGCGGGGATCGCTCCCCGTGTCATTCTCTAATCCAGAGCTGACAGTTGGGGATGGAGGAGAAAATTGAGAATGAAGGAGAAAAAAAATCACCGAGAGGCTGCCTGGAAGGAACTGATTTACTTATATCTGTTGACGGGAGCAGTGGGCTTCATGACAAACTACTGTCAGGTTTAAGAGTTCAACTCTCATTGGCAACTCACTGGGAATGTTTCATGAGCTCTGAAGTGGAAACAGGAAAACTGGAACCAACTTGTCTGTTTCTTATCTAGGACTGATGTAGCAATGATTTGGTTGGATGCACAGGGGAATAAAACACAGAAATTTTCTAGATAACTGTGAATAAAAACCCATGGTGGTTCTAATTGAAGGTTGACAGAGAAGTCATGGAAGTTATGCTGCTCCTCTGCTACAGTGGTTTGAGCCCTGAGGCAGGCACATTTTTATGCCGAAACACGTTGCCATGCCAGTTCCTATGAACATACTTGCTCTTGTGGATTTATATAATAAACTGGTTCCCTGAGAATGGCTTTTGTTGGAAGTCCTTTGTTCATCTCTACTGGATCTCTCATTGTGGGGTTTCCTCTTTGGACTTTGGCTTTGATTAATCAAATTACACCAGCATTCTGTCCATAATGTTTAAATATTCAACTCCCAATATCTCACCCTTGGCTTCTTATAAAATCCAGATAGATACCATCTCAATACTTGTTTCATTCGACGGTATGCGTCATCTTCGAATGCAGCCCTGGGAAGGAAATGGGCAGTGTCATTACACAGAAAAACATGTATACGGAGACATGATATTATACACACAAAGGCTGAACTGATGCAAATCTGAAACCATTCATAACAACTATAAACCTCAAAAAAAGAAAGTAAAAAAGTTAAATATCTCCAAGCAAAAACTCTTCCAAATCATATCAATTACCAGGTAAAAAAAAAAAAAATCAATTCATACACATACATATTTAAAGAGAATCTATCTACCCACTGCAGCATTTATATCGTGGTATGGAATTATGGGTAACAACCTCTTTGGCATAAAAAGCCTTCTCTCAAATGTCAAAACAGTGCTCCGTACAATACAGTCATAAGTGAGAAATTACTGAAAATGTATCTGCATTCATAACAACAAGTGTAGCTGACAAGCCCCTTTGGGGGGGAGTCAATTTTATAGAGGCTTTTTGTGTGTATGTGTAAGTAAACATTACACATTCACTCTTGCTTTCACGTTGTCGGCCTGCTGTTTAACATCTACAAGTGAGCTCCCAAAATCAAAGTCTCCGCCACCAGTGATGTCATAAAGGGGCATCGAGAGCTCTAAAGGACTGGCCTGACGCTGGAGGTTGACCATGTGGGATGTTAACACTTGAGCCTCTTGCTTCCCCGTTGTCGGCCTGCTGTTTAACATCGACAAGGGAGTCTGAACTGGAACATCAAAGTCTCTGCTCCCTGGTGATGTCATAGAGGGGTGTCAAGATGGGCCTGATGTTGGAGACGCCACGCTAGAGTTGCCTGCCTCCTTGTCACGCCGACGAAAGGAGCATTACAAAGGAGCACTCCTTTGTGCGGACTTGGGGCTTTGCTTTGGCGGAGTATTTTGATCTTAGTTTGATTTTCTCTAAGTTAAATTCAGAGCTTGGTTTATTGTATAGATTGTGCTAGTTTTCTATTCCTTTTCAGACTGGCTCAGGACGTTATGGGATGATTTCCACACCCAGACATGAAATAATTTTAATACCCATTGCTCATGAGATGAATGAAACTTTACTATGATCAATTTCTTTGGAATGTGCTCTTATTAATGACAAATTGATCAAAAACAAGATTCAGATTTTAAAGGATTTGATTTTAGATCACAATTTAGATATAGTGTGCATTACTAAATCATTGATTACTTCAGAAGATTTTGTATTAATTAATGAACTATGTCCTCATGGTTTTGGAACCTCTCGTGTAGATCAATGAGGTGGTAGAGTACTTTATAATATGTAAGGAGGTTTGTAAATTTATCAAGTTAGAAATTTGTGCTATGCTAGATTTTGAAATAAGTTCATATCATTATATCTTAGGTGGAGAGTATATCATACCATGTTGGTGGTTTTCAGTTATCCCAAGTCCACATTGATTAATCATCTATATTATGTCCTCCATGCCATATGTTATGTGAGGCCCTATGCACTGAAAACCACCAACATAGTATGATATACCCTCCTCCTAGTTTACCACCTAAGATATGGTGTTTGATAAAAAGTAGAGAAGGGATTAAATAGATAAATTAACTGGTAAGCAAATAGATGCCAAAAATTATTATCAAATGAATTATTTATTAAATTTCCAAATACCCTATTAGCTTTATTATAATTATTTATTGGGTTGGATTCTGAGTATAAAGATCCATTGTCTATTGTTTAGGTTTTGAAATAAGAACATAAGAATATCGAGTCTTGTCTCCATATTTTTGTGATACTGCGTTCCTGGTTCCTTGATGACTAATTTTTCACAGCTGAGAATACTAGATTAGATCCGAACAAGACTATTATTATAGGTGATTTTAATATTCATGAAAGATCTTTATATTGCTAATTTTTTTTTTTTTTTTTTAATTTTTATTTCTATTATTCAACAAAATTTTACAAGAATACATCTTGTTACATTAAATACAGGAAAGAAAAAACAATACAGAAGTATTACAGATTCATACTTAAAAAAATAATTTTTCCTTTCTTAGACCACCAAAATAGTGGGATGGTCAATTGGAACTTTTTGAGAGAAATTTAACGAGGAACTTAATTAAACGATTAGGCTTTATGTTCTAAACACCAGCTATTAATTTCTATTTTCCCTCAGTCCTTGATGATTTTCTTTACATCCAAGAATTCCTTCAGGTGATTAGGAGAAAAAAATGTATATTTAACTCCCAAATACCTAACTAAGCATTTACAGGGGTATGCTAACAAGAAAGTTGCTCCCAATTTTATAGTATCTTGACGCATAGAAAGAAATTCTTTCCTCCGTTCTTGTGTAGTCTTTGCGACATCAGGATATATCCAAACTTTTTGCTCCCCAAATAATTTCTGTGAATTTTTAAAGAATAGTTTCATAATCATGTTCACGTCTTGCTCAAAAACGAATGATACTAAGAGCGCTAATTTTTTAGTTGCTTTTGATACCTTAGGTTGGACGCAAATTATTAATTAGGCAACTCATGTGAAAGGTCGTACTTTAGGCCTTCTTTGTAGGGAAATCAATTTTATAATTTCAGATTTATCTTCAGGAAATTGAGCAAGTGCTTTGGTCCAATTATTTTTTTATTAAGCTTAATAGTCGAGTTGAACATAATAAAGCCCAAACTTTTTCTACAATTGAACGATGATTATTCCTTTTGAAATTATACAGTTAGAACCAGTCTTTAAAGAAAAGATTAATTTATAAGAGAACTTTAATAAAAATCCTAGATGTTATATTTCTACCCAGGAGATGGCTACTGGTTTAGAACATAAAATTAATCATATAAACAATAAGTCAGTTTCTTCATTTTCTTTATCCAATAGAAATTCATCAGGTTAAGGATTCTAATTCACTCTGGTTTTTAGTGCCAGCTGTGGCAATAACAGCTCCGATGTTCACAGGAATTCTAAGAGCTGTTATCGCTGTGGCCGGCACTACAAACCGCGCTATGGTTTTGTAAAAGGGGAGGGGATAGTGAAAAAGTTTTAAAATGCCACCTCGTTCGAAGCAATTCATTGTACTTTGAATTAAATATTGACTGAAAGAACTATACCCAACTCCTCCAGGGAAGGTAAATGAGATGGGGATAAGAGTTCCATGAGGCTGATGCAATTAAATTCTAGAGAGGTAAATGACAGAGGTCGGAGAGCAACTGTCTTTGTACAACAGTTACCAAATAACCCCAAGTTAAAAGATCTGAGATGGTTCAGTCCTGGCTTTGTGCCCGATTTCTTTTGGAAAAGTATCATGTCATCAAGTTACGTCTGCTTGAAAATTCGAGACTACAAGAAAAACATGGATTCTCTGTTAGGCCTGCAGTGGGGCAGTGCCAGTGCTAGCCTGGCTGGCCCTAGGGATGTGGAGCTGTCTTATCATTATCACTCTGTGTGGAAACTGTCCTCCCAATATCTCTGTTTCCTTTGCAAGACTTACAGCACGACACATTGTGTTCCATTTCCTTTCGGCACTTGCCAAATTCCATGGAATTTAGGAAGTAAAGGAAGCACCTCAAAGGTCTCTTTGCAGGCCAGTATCAGGAATTCTAATGGACTTACACATATTCTGCTTTGTGTATCAAGCTCTAGCAAATATCTGGTAGGAAGCAGAAAGATTTCTATGCTGTTGGATAAAAACAAAAAAGAGTGTGTGAGGTGGGGGAGGAGAGGAGAGGTGAGGGGACACATCAAATTGATCCAAAAAAGTGCAAATCAAAATGTATAGGAGATCGCCTCACAACAAAAGAGGGATGGAAAAATAGTTACCCAAACAAACCATGTGAAACTGAATGATTTTTAAAACATGAATTTGATGTGGTTCACTCTTTATTTTTGAATTTCTCTCTCTGTTTGGTATACAATTTGGTATACATACACAAAGGGCCTGAGATTCTATAAACAGCACTTAAAAGATGGGTAGTAAGGAATGTTGTGCATAACACTTGTCAATCTTCGGTTAGGTGCTGTTTAAAGAATTGTGCCTAACGGTGCCAAAATTGGACTTAGGCACTGGTAAAGGTAACCCTATTTATGCCAGGATTTTCTTGGCCTAAATACCAGCACCTAGAAACAAAACACACTCAAGATCCACCTTAGTCACACCCACTTTCTGGTAGGTGCCTTGGGAGCCTATTTTAATTTTTTTATTTGCTTAATCATTACATTACATTACATTACATTGGTGATTTCTATTCCGCCAATGCCTTGTGGTTCAAGGCGGATTACATCAAAGTTAACAAGAATTACATTAAAAGTTTGCAGGAACAGCATAAGCGATGTCATAATATTTACTTAAGAAGTACCAAAGAGTTGTCAAGATCTTAAGGTGATAAATGTTGGGTAAAGAATTACCAAAGAGAAGTCGAGATCTTAAGGAGATAAGTATTGGGTAAAATAGAAACATTTTAGACTATATTGGGTAGATAGAAGAACATTAGAGAGTATTAAGGGTATAGTGAGGGTTGGGGGGAGTTGGGTAGGGACTGGTCGTGCTAGATGGGTTTTATGTATTTTTTGAAGAGTATGGTTTTAATATCTTTCTTGAAGGTTTTGTAGCTTGTGGTTGATGATAACAGAGTGGTGATTTGTCTGTACAGTTTAGCTGCTTTGGAGGCTATTAGATTGTCATATAGTTTTTTTCGTTTGACATTTTTGGATGATGGGTGTGTGAATAGCGAGTGGGTTCTCCTGTGCCTGGTTGAAGAGGATTGAGTTAGTCAGTTATTCCAGTAGGTTGGACTTTCTCCGTTAATAGCCTTGAAAAGTAGGCAGTAGAATTTGAAGTGTACTCTTGCTTGTATTGGAAGCCAGTGTGAGTCATGGTATGCCTCTGTGATATGGTCATATTTTTTCAGTGAGTAGACGAGTCTCAGGGCTATATTTTTTATCGTTTGTAATTGTTTTATCATGGTCACTGGGCATGGGAGGTATAGTATGTTGCAGTAGTCTATTAGTCCAAGGATAAGAGATTGTACCGAAAGTAGGAATTGCTTCTTGTCAAAGAATTTTCGGATTTGTCTTAGATTTCTTTTGATGCTTTTATTACTTTGTTGATTTGTGGTTGCATGGTACAGCCTCTGTCAATTTTAACTCCTAGAAGGTTTAGTGTGGGTTGAATTGGGTATGAGATTGAGTTTATTACTAGATTTGTTAAGATTGGAGTTTTGTTGTTTTTTAGGAGGATAAAGTTTGTTTTGTTAGGGTTAAGTATTAATTTGTGCTCTGGCATCCATGTTGCTACCGTTTTGAGTGTTCTGTGTATTGTGCTTGTCATGGTGGGTTCTGGGTGGTCGAAGGGGAGGAGAATAGTGATGTCATCTGCGTAGCTGTATGAAGTTATGCCATGATTGTCTAGGTAGAAGCTGAGGGAGGCTATGTATATATTGAATAGTGTGGGTGATAGGGGTGATCCTTGGGGAACTCCACAGGGGTTGGACCATGGTTCTGATTTTTCTTGCATTGTTTTAACCCTGTATGTTCTTGATTGTAGGAAGCCTTTGAACCATGCAAGTACTTTGCCTGAGATTCCTATGGAGTCTAGAGTTTGTAGAAGAATATCGTGATCTACCAGGTCGAAGGCTGCAGAGAGGTCTAGTTGTATGAGCAGGATTTTCTTGCCTGTACAGAGGTATTGTCTTGCACTGTCCATTAGTGTTCCTAGTAGTGTCTCCGTGCTGTAGATGGCTCTGAAACCCGACTGTGTGGGGTGGAGTACATTGTGATTATCTAGGTAAGAGGCTAAAGTTTTGGCTATTAGACCTTCCATCAGTTTGACATACAGTGGGATTGAGGCTATGGATCTGTAATTGGATGGTTGGTCCATTGCTCCTTTGGGGTCCTTTAATTATGATGATTTCACTGAGTTCTTGTGGGAAATGACCCTGGGAGCGGAATTATGTACTTGAGGTTTTCAGTAGGTATGGGGGCAATGGTTAAGGTCGCAGGCTGCATGGCGGCATGCATGGCGGCATGCAGCAAAACTGGACCACACTATCTCCAACCTGCTGATAACAACAAACGACTACAAATATTTTCACAAAGAAATCAAAACCCACCTATTCAAAAAATTTATACAGATGGCTTAACCCCAACCGGACTCCACTCAACGCAACTCCCCCCTCCCCCCTCCTCCCCCCTTCACCAGTTCCCTTCTCTTTAGCCTCAAGCATGTCAACTGCTTCCCTAATGGTATATATACTGGATCTGCACTATTTCCTATTTGTACAGCATCTTGTAGCTCTTGAAATATACAGCTCCATTATTCTTGTAACTTCTCCTGGAAATGACCAGAACTCTCTCTGTAATTATCCTGGAAATGTCCAGTTGTCTCTTTTGTAATTCGCTCAGAACTGCAAGGTTGAGGCGGAATAGAAATCAGTAATGTAAGAAACATATAGAAACATAGAAGATGACGGCAGAAAAGGGCTACAGCCCATCAAGTCTGCCCACTCTGCTTACCCACCCCCTGTCTATGCCCTAATGACCCAATTTTCTTATCTTGACCCTCGTAGGGATCCCACAAGGGTATCCCATTTATTCTTAAAGTCTGGCACGCTGTCTGCCTCGATCACCTGCACTGGAAGCTTGTTCCAATGATCAACCACTCTCTCTGTGAAGAAATATTTTCTGGTGTCGCCATGAAATTTTCCGCCCCTGAGTTTGAGCGGGTGCCCTCTTGTGGTCGAGGGTCCCTTGAGAAAGAAAATATCATCTTCCACTTCGGTACTTAAATGTTTCGATCATGTCTCCCCTCTCCCTACGTTCCTCGAGAGTGTAGAGCTGCAATTTGTTCAGTCTCTCTTCATACGAGAGACCCTTGAGCCCCGAGATCATCCTGGTGGCCGTCCGCTGAACCGATTCAATTCTGCGCACATCTTTACTGTAATGTGGCCTCCAGAATTGCACACAGTACTCCAGATGAGGTCTCACCATGGCCCTGTACAACAGCATTATGACTTCAGGCTTTCGGCTGACGAAACTTCTATTGATACAACCCAATATCTGCCTTGCCTTAGATGAAGCCTTCTCCACTTGATTGGCAGTTTTCATGTCTGCACTGATGATTACTCCTAAATCTCGTTCTGCTGAAGTCCTAGTTAAAGTTTCTCCGTTCAAGAAGTACATCCTGCATGGATTTCTGCTTCTGAGGTGCATGACCTTACATTTCTTAGCATTGAAGCCTAGCTGCCAGGTTGAGGACCAACTTTCCAATGTAAGCAGGTCCTGCGCCATATAATTCTGTAAACTGCATTCACTTACTATATTACATAGTTTGGCGTCATCGGCGAATAGTGTTATTTTACCTTGAAGCCCTTGAGTCAGATCCCCTATGAATATGTTGAAAAGGAGTGGACCCAGGACCGAGCCCTGCGGCACTCCACTGGTCACCTCCGATGTTTTAGAGAGGGTACCATTAACCACCACCCTCTGAAGTCTGCCACTCAGCCAATCATTGACCCATGCAGTTAGTGTCTCTCCTAACCCCATCGATTCCATCTTGCTTAGCAGCCTGCGGTGTGGGACACTGTCAAAAGCTTTACTGAAGTCCAGGTACACGACGTCCAAAGACTCTCCCAAGTCCAACTTTCTTGTTAACCAGTCAAAGAAGCTGATGAGATTGGATTGGCAGGACCTACCCTTGGTGAATCCATGCTGACTGGGATCCCGAAGATTCCCTTCATTCAAGATCGTGTCCAATTTGCTTTTAATTAGTGTTTCCATGAGTTTGCACACTATTGATGTGAGACTCACCGGTCTATAATTCGCAGCCTCTGCCCTGCAATCCTTTTTATGCAGAGGAACGACATTAGCTAATTTCCAGTCCAGGGGAACTTTCCCCTTACTTAGGGAGAGATTGAATAGCTCAGCCAACAGTTTCGTCAGGACATCGCTCAATTCTCTGAGCACTCTTGGGTGCAAATTGTCTGGTCCCATGGCTTTGTTCACCTTCAGTCTTGCCAGTTCACCGTAAACTTCACCTGGTGTGAACTCAAAACTCTGAAACGGGTCTTCTGTGCTTTGTGTTGCGTTCAACTGCGGACCGTGTCCCGGTGCCTCACAGGTGAAGACTGAGCAGAAGTATTCATTCAGTAGCTCGGCTTTATCGGAATCTGCTTCCACGTAACTTCCGTCCGGTCTTCTAAGGCGTACTATCCCGCATGTGTTCCTTTTTCTGTCACTAATATACCTGAAGAAGGATTTGTCCCCCTTTTTAATGTTTTTTGCCAGAATTTCTTCCACTCGAAGTTTTGCCTCCCTAACTGCCATTTTGACTGCTGTAGACCTGGTCCTATATTCTACCTTTGCCTCTCTTTTCTCCGTGCGCTTGTAGGAGAGAAACGCTTTTATCTTCTCCTTAATGAGGTGCGAGATCTCCGCGGTGAACCATTGGGGTTTATTGTTTCTTTGTCGTTTATTTATTGATTTTATGAAGCGGCTAGTTGCTTCATGTATGGTTGATTTCAGTGTTAACCACTTAGCTTCTACATCATCGGTCTCCGCTTGGTCCTGCAGCGTCCGATGGACGAAATCTCCCATGCGTGCGAAGTCTGTGCCCCGGAAATTGAGTACCTTTGTTTTCGTGTTACCTTTGCTTCCCTAGGGAAGCCTTTCCTAAGGTTGAACCATACTATGTTGTGGTCGCTGGAGGCTAGTGTATCTCCTACTGAGACCTCTGAGACGCTTTCCCCGTTGGTGAGTACCAGGTTGAGGATCGCCTGGGTCCTAGTGGGCTCCGTTACCATTTGTTTGAGACGTGCTCCCTTTATGGAGGTTAAGAGCCTCCTGCTACCGCTGGTTGTCGCTGAAAATGAGTTCCAGTCTGCATCAGGCATATTGAAGTCCCCTAGCAGTACAGCTTCTCCTCGTAGAGTGAAATTCTCTATGTCTTCAATTAATTCTGAGTCCATGTCTTCCAGTTGTCTTGGGGGTCTGTATACCATACCTAGATTCAGGCATTTTTCTCTGCCTCTTGCCAGGTTTACCCAGAGGTACTCCCCAGTGTACTTGACATCTGTGATCCTGGTGGTTTTGATGTCCTCTTTAATGTATAGAGCTACCCCCCCCTCCTAACCTGCCTTCTCTGTCCTGACGAAGTAGATTGTAGCCCGGTATAGCCATATCCCACCCATGTGAGTCCGTGAACCAAGTTTCAGATATTGCCACCACATCTAGGTCGGCATTCCTTATTTCAGCCTCCAGTTCTAGAATTTTGTTACCTAAACATTAAATATTGTTACCTAAGCATTGACATACATGGCCCTCCATATCTTGTGTTTGCTAAGTCCCTGTGAGGCGTATCCTACCTGAGTCGGTGTGACTCCTAAAGAACTGTTTGCAATGTGGGTACTTACCTTGGACATGGAAGCGGAGTTTCGACTCACCTCATCAGGATAATTCCTTTCTGCACTAATATGTGAATGGGTACCCTCTCACGACTTACCTAGTTTAAAGCCCTGTGAAGCAGGCGGGCTAGTCGGTGTCCGAAGACGTTCTTACCCCTACTGGTCAGATGGAGTCCGTCTGGTCCCTGAAGTCCTTGTAGCGCTTCCCCATGGTTTAGGAATCCGAAGTTCATATCCCGGCACCATCCCTGTATCCACTCGTTCGTCCTCAGGATACATTCATCTCTGGCTCTTCCCTTGCCTCTAACTGGGAGTATCGATGAGAAAACCACCTGCGCTCCTGTCCGCTTCAGCCTCTCACCCAGTGCTCCAAAGTCTCTGGTGATGGTCTCCGGTGTGTTCCTGGCAGTGTCGTTGGTTCCTATGTGGACAAGAAGCATAGGAAAGTGGTCTCGGGGCATGAGTAGTCTATCCAGACTGGCGGTGACATCTCGTATCCTGGCTCCAGGCAGACAGTAGACCTCCCTAGATTGCATATCCGGTCTGCAAATTGGTACCTCGGTGCCCCTCAGCATGGAATCCCCGATGACTATTACTCTGCGCTTCTTTGGGGGGAGTCGGTCAGTTGTCCCTGGAGATGGAGCTGTGTGTTGGGCCTGCTCCTGTTCCTCATCGGCAGTTCCTTCCTGAAGAATCTGGAATCTGTTCCGCAGGGTGAGTTGAGGGGTTGATGTATAGCTGCCCTGTTTGTAAGAAGAAGGAGAAGATGAAGAGATTGAAAAAAGGGGGGGGGGGTCTCCTATGTTTGCCCGTGGAGGAGGTCACCAGCTGTCAGGAGTCAGTGCCGCTAGCCATTTCCTGTATCCCAATTGTTGGTTTCAAAGCTGATGATTTGGGCATCTCGAGGATGGACTTGTCATGGGCCTGCTCGGTGATTTGGGACAGCTCCTGGACGACTCCGTCGATGTAGGCCTCGTCCTCTCGGATGCTTCTCAGGCGTATCACCTCCTCCCTGAGGCTCCTTAGTTCCTGCATGAGATCTCCATCTAGCTGCGCGGCCTCCTCTGTCTGTGTAGAGACTGTAGTGTAGCGCTGGTGGATGGTCTCGGTCTGCACAGAGACCTCTGTCCACCGTCCTGGGTCCTCCTCCTTCTGCACGCAGTCCGTGGTCGCTTCCTGGATCGCCATAGCGACTGGAATACTGGTCTTGATTGTAGACTTCGCGCTTCTTGTCCTCCCTGCCATTGCTGAGTTGTAATTGAGGTTTGCCTGACAGTAAGGTAGAGAATTAGGAAAATTAGAGAAATCTGTCTGTGAGCAGGTGTGAGATTTTGAAAGATTAGGGTGTCTGAGAGTTGGAAGATTGGGGTATCTAGTGCTTGAAAGATAAGGGTGTCTGAGAGACTGAGAGTTTGAGATGTCTGAGAGGGTTGCTGTCTGTGAGTTAGTATGAGAGCCTGTACGAGCCTGTTTGAGAGGTCCGCTTGTTGCCCTAAGGTATCGTTGTCTTGTGTAGTTTGGCTCTTCTTAAGGCTCTTCGCAAAGGCGCTCTCGCTAAGGTGAGCGCCTTTGCCGCTCACCTTCACCACACGCCGAATGGCTGCGCGCCGTTGGCTCGTCCCCTTTTATGGGGGAGTTTGGCTGGTGACGTCAGGGGTGGGCGGAGTTAGCTCTCGCCTCTTCCCCTGCTAGCACCGCCTTCTCTGCTCCTCTCTCTGCTTCTTCCTGCTAGCACACTCTCCGCTCACTGTTCTGCCATGTGCTCAGGACTCTTCTACCATGTGCTCAGGACTAGGCACAGCTCCTACAGTCTCCCTTCGGCTGGTCTTGCACTGTGAACTCTCTGCTGTTGGCTCGTCCCCTTTTATGGGGGGAGTTTGGCTGTTGATGTCAGGGGTGGGCGGAGTTAGCTCTCGCCTCTTCCCCTGCTAACACCGCCTTCTCTGCTCCTCTCTCTGCTTCTTCCTGCTAGCACACTCTCCGCTCACTGTTCTGCCATGTGCTCAGGACTCTTCTACCATGTGCTCAGGACTAGGCACAGCTCCTACAGTCTCCCTTCGGCTGGCCTTGCACTGTAATATTATAAAGATTGTTGAACTCTGCCCATTGTATTGGTGAGAAATGGGACCAGGTTCTATCTGCTGCGACTGGTTCTTTTTCTGTAGGGGGAAATGATGTCTCTGTATTTGTGGGTGTTCCGTTGAATGAGGCTCTGATGTTTGCGATCTTGTTTTTGAAGTATGTGGCTGAGGGTGGCTGAAGGTTGGGGGAGTTGCTGTTGGCTATGTAAGGTGTGGTGTTTGTGAGGACTTTTAGTAGCTGGAATAGCTTTTTTGTGTCTTGGGGTCCATCTCCTATTTGTTTTGAGTAGTATGTCTTTCTTTTTTCTTTCAGTTTTTGTTTGTATTTTCGGTTTGTTACTATCCATGCTGTTTTTGTGGACTCTTGGCCGCTATTTCTCCATTTTCTTTCTAGTTGTCTACATTGTCTTTTGAGTTGGAGTAGTTCGTTGTTGAACCACTTTTCTGATTTTCTATGGATTTTGGTTTTTTCTGGGGGGTCATTCCATGTCAAGTGATCAGATTCTTGGAAAGTGCCCTGCATAACCATCACGGATTTTGATGGAACTTCATATGCAGAGTCCACCATGTCTCAAACGAACTTTGGTAAAGTTTTAGTTTCGCCTGTGGAATATTTGTGGAGATATAGCCATTTGTTTGACCCCATACCACAATGAAATACAGTACGACAATGACATTCTGACAACTTTGAGACACAATATCTCCCGAGCTGTGTTTCCAAAAAAACTGAAACTTAGCTACCCTGCACAACTTTTTGAGCTCTGTTCATTGCTACCAATAACAATTTTTGCCGAGCACTGATTGAATGCCTGAATTACAGTAAACTTAGCCGAAAAAATTAGTGCTCCAAAAAAAGTCAAAGTTTGACATAACTTAGCTCCCACAATAATTGAGTAATAAATGCGAAATTTGGCGCATGTCTCAGTACAACGTTGTTTTCAAAAGTACAATTTCAACCTCCAAGCTCTTTCCATTAGTTTACAAATTAAGTGTAAAGTTGCTAATTTGTGTAAAAAGGCCAAAAATAGGGTATTTTCAGCCTGCTTTTACAGAAAAATACCTTTTAGAAACTCTTTCAAATCAGTCTCATTAGAAAGAGCATATTTCAAACCCCCTAGAAAAGTGGACTTCATTTTTCAACGCAGGTTAACAATGGCTGAAAAAGGGGGACAAAGTTGGGAGACGTTGCCACGGCAACAACCTCTATTTCAACATAGTTCTGTCATTTTTAAAGTTACAGTTTTGTATTGACGTAGTATTACTACTACTCTATTGCGTTGGTCCATGGTGACATTGTCACTACCAGTTCAAGAGTTTGAACTGGCAACCCCATCGCCAAAGGGGTCACGCCCGATAGCTGTGCAATACCAGCCACGGGTGGGCCACTTCGTCCAGGTTCCCAAGCCTCGCATTTGGTTTCTTTGTCAAGGTTCCAAAGCCTTTTGTTGGTATCTTTCTGGTTCCAAAGCCAATGACTAGGGTGTCTTATCCTAGGTTCCCAAGCCTAAATTGGGTATCTTATATGGTTCCCAAGCCGAAGTGAAGTCCACTTTGATTTTAACTGCCAGCAATCTTTATAACATTCTGTTAAATTTTTGAGCCACTTTCTTCAATGCAGTTTCTGGAAATTGATATTGGCGGCCGGATGATGTAACTGAAGGGGCACAAAGCATGCAGATGAGGTGTTGCTCTGGAACCCAACAAACGTCTTGCCTTTCTGGCCAATAAAACGAATGAGCTGGACCGTGAGGATGCATAAATTTTATCAATGCATCATTTTGTTCAATTGAGACTTCAACAACGTTGCCTATCCACCATTGATCATCGTAAGTACAGGCAACGTAGCAACCAGGAAAGATTTCGGACACTTTCAAATTTGGAATGGCAGTATCAGAAATTTTGGCAACAAAATTTATTGTGTCATTTGAAACTTTTCCGACACGAACCGAGTTTGAGTCGACTGGTACAAATTGGTGGTGCTCTCTGGTACCGGCTACTGTGCTGCTTTCATGCCATCTTTCTTCTTGAAACTTTTTGCTTTCTTCAATTTCTTGTTTTGGAACATAAATGTATTTAACTCCATGTATATTTTGGTCACAAAATTAAATAGATCCTTTGGCGTCAATATTTGATCGCCTGGGCAGCCAATCGTTTAGTTGTTCCACCAACTCCATCGCAGGGTGATTTTCCATGGCTAGTTCCAAAAAAATTCCATTCAGCCTCAATGTTGAAATCATTTCTGTTACTGCACAAATTCACAAAGTTCTTGTAGTTTTTATATTGTGCAGCTGAGCCGTCACTGAAGTAGTATATTTTGGTAATGTTTGTTTGAGTTACCAAAAATTCGATCAACTTTTGAATAAACACATGTACAGATATCGTATCATGTTGCATATGATCAGAAATAATGCAACAGTTTACAACTTGCAATGTGCCCACTTCATTGAGGTAATATGCAACAAAAGGATGTACCGTAGCTTGTGAATTTTCCCAGTGAAAGCCTTGGGCGGCATCCTGTACAACAAATGAGTAATTTTCAGCGAAATCCATCAAAACGATCATTTCCGTTTCTTTTAAGCCGGTCTTCAACATCTTCAAATATTCACTTTGATGTTTTGAAATGAAATGGTGGCTTGTCAACTTCCAAATCTTGCTTGCAAGTCTTTCAATAAAGTTGTCCATGGTTAGTACGCTTGTTTCTAATGTTTCACGGTCAGCGTGAACCCATTGCTTAAATTCTATTGATTCTTCTGGATCTAAATCCTTGAATATTTCTTCCAGGTATGCTGTTAGTGCTTCTTCACCAGGGCAGTTTTGACATCGTTGTAGCATACAGTCCTTGACATTTAGGTCGCACACAGTTTTTTCCATAAGAACTTTGTAGTTCTCTTTGACATTGGCGCCTTGTAGCATGAGCTTTACATTTTGATGTATCGTGCAGACACACACGGAGTGTGCACCTGATGCACCAACGGTTACACACCACTTTGGCCTGAGCTCACAGAATTTGGAAAAACCAATTTCAGTTCCGTATTACAGCTCTTTTAAATTACACAACAGCAGCCGCTTTTGCTTTTGTACTTTTAAACCACTGAGGTTTAAAAGAAATGCAATCTTTTTTGCCAGGACATATTCTGCTGAATTCATCGTCTTCGTAAAAATCTTGAACTCTATTTGCAATTTCTTTTGGAAGGGACTTGCCAATTTTTTTATCAGGTATAGAACAAATGCCTTTCTCTTTCTTTACTTTTTGGGCTGTTCTGACCATGCGCTCTGAAACGCCAAACTTCATTGCTGTTTCCTTTATTGACCAACTTTTTGGGGCCATCGTCAATAATTGAACCTGTTGGATATTGCAATTTTCATTTTCATTTCTTCAATGAGGTCAGTGTAATCTTCACATAACTTGCATTCTACAGACTGACGAGACGGCCCAACTTCTTCAGCTGAAACTCCAGCAGCAGATGTAATCTTCTTGGCTATCACATTCTGCACACGTTCAATTTTTCGTATCACATAGCCGGCTTTATCTCTACTAGCTAACCTTCGAATTTTCAATGGAGAGGTTCCTACAGCAGTCAAGCTTTGATCAACTGCATCGGAGATGCTGATATCAAAATCGTCTGAAGATGAAGATGCTGCAGTAGCTTCACTCATTGAAACGTATTGGGCTTTGCACCTACTGCAAAGTTTCTGACCTGGCTTGATATTTATTTTTGCCACTTTTCTAAAATCATTAGACATGGCAAGATCGACTTTTAACAATCCACTTTGAACAATGTGATTTTTCTTTTCAAATGGATTACAGCACGATGTTTGCTTTAATTCGTATTTGTCGAGATACTTTGCTTTGTGGTGGAGGCAGATTTGGTCTTTATCCATCAGTTCAACTTCAGAGCGCCGAGTGATAAGCAATTTTTCATCGGTTGACAAATTATGTAAAAAAATGAGCCCACATTTTTTAGAATAAAATGTGCCGTCATGACACTTTGACAACAATTTTTGCCCAATGGCACAGTCTGGCAGAAAAGGATTATTATTAGTCGATTCGTTGGCATCCATTTTAAACTGAATTAATAATAATGTGGATCTGAAAAAGAAAACAAGTTGTAATTTGTGATCTGCATGCAACAAAATTATCACCTCAATTTCTAGTTAGGAATAATCATTAATTAAGAACACTATAATTGTACCCAAAGCTTGAGTAAAAATAAACAGGGAAAAACAGTGTGAAAAGTGACATAATTGTAAGTTGAAACGTAGGCCGTTGCCATGGTGACATCTCCCAACTTTGTCCCCCTTTTTCGGGCATTGTTAACCTGCGTTGAAAATGAAGCCCACTTTTCTAGGGGGTTTGAAATATGCTCTTTCTAATGAGACTGATTTGAAAGAGTTTCTGAAAGGTATTTTTCTGTAAAAGCAGGCTGGCCTTTTTACACAAATTAGCAACTTTACACTTAATTTGTAAACTAATGGAAAGAGCTTGGAGGTTGAAATTGTACTTTTGAAAACAACGTTGTACTGAGACATTATGTGCCAAATTTCGCATTTATTACTCAATTATTGTGGGAGCTAAGTAATGTCAAACTTTGACTTTTTTTGGAGCACTAATTTTTTCGGCCAAGTTTACTGTAATTCAGCCATTCACTCAGTGCTTGACAAAAATTATTATTGGTAGCACTGAATAGAGCTCCAAAAGTTGTGCAGGGTAGCTAAGTTTCAGTTTTTTTAGAAACATAGCTCATGAGATATTGTGTCTCAACGTTGTCAGAATGTCACTGTCGTACTGTATGTCATTGCAGTATGGGGTCAAACAAATGGCTATATCTCCACAAATATTCCACAGGCGAAACTAAAACTTCATCAAAGTTCGTTTGATGCATGTGGGACTTTGTGCATAAAGTTTTATCAAAATCCGTGATTGTCATGCAGGGAGCCCTTGATCACTTGACATGGAATAACCCTGGGGCTAGTTCGTCCAGGGTAGCAGTACTTAGAAGGGTCCATTTTGAGATGAAGTCTTTAGGTGTGCTTAACAGGTTTTAGAACTCACCTCTTCAACTGTAGTGTCATAAGGTAAATATGTCATTTTAGGCTTACATACCAATATTCTTCAATGAAAGGCCCAGGGCTAATGTTAATCATCATCCTGTTTTTTGTTTTTTTTAAATGCTTCTATCTAACTTTGCAACACAAAGTGGGATGTGGAAGGAGTCACATGCTTGAATAAAGTGTATTTGAAAATGCCCACATCCTTGAAGATACCCCCAGTGAAAAGTTTAAAGGCAGACTTGCTGGGGATGGATGTCATTGTTACCCATTGTCAGCAGTGTCGTGGCCCCACATGGAAAGATATTTAGCATTTGGATCCAGTTTGGCCCCAACTTAAAAATTATGCTAATCTACAAAGAAAATCTAAGCAGTGTAGTTTCTCTTTGAAGTATGCAACCATGCAAACTATTTGAAAATCACCTCCATGATGTTTCCTCTTTAAGAAGCCAAATAAGAACTAACCCCCTACTCGTACTCTGAAGAAATGAAACTCATATTCTGTTTTGACAGGCCTAAATAATGCTTACTGGGAAAGTAGGTCAGCGTGATAGTAGTAATCTGAGAGTTTGTTGAGAAAAGACCGTGGCTCCAGGATGAATGTGGGCAGTACCACACGAGATAAGTCCATGCCAGGCCGCAGCTGTTTTAACAGGGTCCACATCAAGCTTTTGTTTTCCTCAGACACTGTCTCTGTTTGTGATGCTTCGCCAGTCTGAAGACACAATAGAGATGTAATCAAACAGGATGACAGAAAATCACAACTATGTATGCCATCCAATGCACACTAACGGGCAGCTCCTGTCAGTCAGTCTGCAAGGTTTTCCCTCCTCATGCAGGACGCTGCTCTCCTGATCACATTACCACTTGGGTACATTCTCCCTTTTAGGGGTTCTTTAAGTTCATGTATTTCTAATGGATTTTTATCCCCAAACCTTCCATTAATGGCATGCATTAATAATAATAATAATAATAATAACAGCTTATATACCGCAATACCGTGAAGTTCTATGCGGTTTACAAAGATTAAGCTAAGGTACAAATTGATTGACTTTAAGAGGGGAGGAAGAAAGAGGGTTAATAGGACAGGAAATCCATTTTTGAGGAGAGAGTGATCAATAGAACAAGTTAACAGAGTGAAAAGTATGTGCATCTACTTTATGTTTGGGGAGGACTTCTCCCATCATACCATATTGTTTCTCAAGATATCATGGTAGACTTACGATCTTCAGATCATGTACTGAACCTCTTTCTATGAAGATCGTTCCCCATGTCTTTTATGACACCTATTTGTTATTCTTTACACTTATATTGGGGGGGGTCTCTCTTCAGCTGGTTAGATATCATTGCAGATATGATTGCACAATGTTCTGTTTTGTATTGGCGACTACGTACATGTAATTATGCCGATATGAGTTTGTAATGTTGATATTTCTTGGTATGATGCACTCAATATATACAGTTCCCAAAAATTGTGTGACAGAAATTCTGAAGTTTAAATGGCTGGGAAATGATTTCTTATTTGAAAGCCACTTCTACATCTAAAGATTATACAGCTAAGAGAGGGACCTTGCTGGTTACCTTTAAAACTGAATTGGGGAAACAAGTTATTCTTAAACTATATTTTGCAAATAAAAATGCTCTGTTTTGTGGGCAACAATTCAACATTTTTCCAGATGTCTCTAAGTAGACACAGTATAGGAGAAGTCTTAGCTGTTGGAGCTTTATTTTTTCTTAAGTTCCCATGTAAGTGTATTGTGACCTATGAGAGTAATAAGTATATTTTTGTTGACCCAGCTCAACTAAAAGTTTTTCTTCAAGATAAACCCAAAATAGATACTTTACCTGTAACTAATGCAGAGGTTGAGAATAAGTGAAGTGAAAAATAATAATTTGGCCTTTACCTGACATCAGAGGATTATGTTTTTCCTTAAATATGTGACCCTTCTTTTTTAGGTGATAATCAGCCCAAATAATGTGGACTTGAGAAATACTTTTTATGTTCTCTTTTATTTTCATTATTTTGTAATTGCTTGAAGTTGTTATATGTTGTAACAAATGAATACATTTACATCCAGTGAGATCATCAAGTTTGCAGACGACACAAAGCTATGCAGAAGGATCGCAGAAGGATAGCGAGGAACTCCAGAGTGACTTGTGTCAGTTAGAGAAATGGCAGATGAAGTTTAATGTGGAAAACTGCAAAGTAATGCATTTAGGCAGAAAGAACAAGGAACACGAGTATAGAATGTCAAGTGCAACTTTGGGTAAGAGCGAACAAGAAAAGGACCTGGGTGTACTGATAGATAGGACTCTGAAGCCGTCGGCACAATGCGCGGCAGCGGCAAAGAAAGCAAATAGAATGTTAGGCATGATATAGAAAGGAATCACGAGTAGATCGGAGAAAGTTATAATGCCGCTTTATAGAGCAATGGTCAGACCACACTTGGAATACTGTGTCCAACATTGGGCTCCCAACCTAAAGAAGGATATGTTTAAATCTGTTTTATTCATTTTCACATCAAAGATCAAAAACACTTTGATACAGGAAACTAAATATACTCAAGAAATTATTATCAAATCACAAATTCCCAGTACAATGATCATAGTCATGGGAGAGAGTAAAGCCATACACAATCAAGGGGAGTTGAATTAAAGGAAAACTACCGTATTTTCCGAAGATAACGCGCACCCGTGTAAAACGCGCACACGGGTATAGCGCGTGGGAAACCGACATATATGTAAAAAAATTTATATACCGCGCGCACCCGTATACCGCGCATGCTGCCCCGACTCTCCCGTCGACGCCCGACTCTTTCGCCCGCCCCGACTCTCCTCTGGCCACCCCGACTCTCCTTTCCCCCGCCCCGACTCTCCTCTCCCCCTTGAAGTCCTGTCCCCACCCTGAAAGCCTGATGCCCCCCACGACGTCCGATTCACCCCCCCGCAGGACCGCTCGCACCCCCACCCCAAAGGACCGCTCGCACGCAGTCCCACCCGCACCCGCTACCCCACCCTGAAGGACCGCACGCACCCCCACAGCCTCCCGACCCCCCCCTCATCATGTAGAAGCTCCTACCGGTGTCCTGCTGCTTCCTCTTGGTGGTCCCGGCCCTTCTGTGAGCCCTGCGTCTGCGCTGCTTCGTCTTCCGGCGGTCCCGCCCTTTCTCTGACGTCAGAGAAAGGGCGGGACCGTCGGAAGACGAAGCAGCGCAAATGCAGGGCTCACAGAAGGGCCGGGACCGCCAAGAGGAAGCAGCAGGACACCGGTAGGAGCTTCTATGTGATGAGGGGGGGTGTCGGGAGGCTGTGGGGGTGCGAGCGGTCCTTCAGGGTGGGGGTGCGGGTGGGAGTGCGTGCGAGCGGTCCTTTGGGGTGGGGGTGCGGGTGAGCGGTCCTTCGGGGTGGGGGTGCGAGCGGTCCTGCGGGGGGTGAATCGGACGTCGGAGGGGGGGAATTATGTAAAAAAAATTTTGTAAAACGCGCTCACGCGTATAATGCGCAAGGTTATGCACGGTTTGTAAAAACCGTGTATAATGCGTGCGTTATATGCGTGAAAATACGGTATACTCGGTCATATTAACATATGCCTCAAAAATACAGGGTTCTTTTGGTTAATTACATTAAGGCCTAAGTAGTTGGAATTATAGAGGGGTTGGGAGCCTTAATGGCAGCCTTTCCTTCCAAGAAAAATTGCAATTGTTCTGGGACCTAAAAGATATACTTATTTGCTTGATAGGTAATACAGCATTTACAAGGAAACCTAAGTTGAAAGGTTGCTCCCCAGGCCAAAACTGACTGACAAAATGTCAGAAATTTTTTGCATCTAAGCTGCGTCCACTTTGAAACATCAGGAAAAATTGCAATTTTGTGATTGTAGAATTCAACACTTTCAGTTCTATAAAAAAGACGAAGAAGAGCTTCTTTATCTTGTAAGAAAACGAAAGTCACTAACAAAGTAGCTCTCGCTGAAATTTCAATCCGTGAGGATTCCAACATCCCAGTGAGGTCTAGTTCTACGGGATGAATAGTTGACTTATCCTTATCCTCTTCGACTATATTAAGATAGTATAGTTTTTGCAATGATGGAATATTGGTCTCTGAAAATTTTAGAACTGAAGTCAGAAAAGAATGAAAAAGTTCTCTAGATAATATTCTGGATACAGGAAAATTAAGAAATCTCAGGTTCAAATTTCTATTGGCATTTTCTAAATTTTCAATTTTCCTGATCAATAAGTTTTTATCTTTCATTTGAGAATTTAATGCAAGTTTTATTTCAGAGACTATTTTCTCATTGTGATCCATTCTAGTTGATTGTTGTTGAATTTTCCCTTCACAATTTTAATTTGAACAGCAGTTTGTTGAGTTGAAGAAATAAATTGGGAGCATACCTGATGAAGGCTCTCCATGGCTCCCCACAACGCCTCCATATCCACCACTTTTGGCTTGATCAGGGGTTTCAGAGGTTGAAGTGGGGAAAATACTCCATTTCCCACACTCGTTGCTTCCCTCTGCCGTTTGCTGGTAACCCGGCATAGCTCGAACCACCTCCGGGGTCAAAGGCAGCACCATAGGGTCCGGCGGAGATTCATTCCCCGACGTCTCCCGTTGCCTCACGGGACTGCCTGACATCGTCCCGGGACGGGGAGTGATCGCAGGGCCAAGCGGGCTCAGCGAAAAATCACTGTCCAGCTCTGAGGTCTGCCCCCCTCGGAGAACGGATTCGCCCAGACCAAAAGGAACAGCACAGCTGTTATTGCTGTCTGGCGTGTTACTGAAGAGGCAGAGGAAGCCGGGAGATCGCTCCTCTGTTTCCCCCTACGTTTCGGCATTCCTGCACTGCAAAAACTGGTAAGAAAATCTCGAAGAAGAGGAGCAAAAACGCCGATAGAAGGGGAGCCTCTCGCAGCACGTCTGTCCCTGACGCCATCTTGGCTTCCTAAAGAAGGATATAAAACTGCTGGAGAGGATGCAGAGACAAGTAACAAAGCTAATAAAGGGTTATGGAGAACTTGGAATACGAGGAAAGACTTAAGAGACTGGGATTGTTCTCTCTTGAGAAAAGGAGACTGCAAGGGGATATGATTGAGACTTTCAAAATACTGAAAGGAATCAACAAAATAGAGCAGGAAAAAAAAATTATTTACAATGTCCAATGTGACACGGACAAGGGGACATGGACTGAAGCTAAGGGGGGACAAGTCCAGGACAAATATCAGGAAGTTCTGCTTCACATAACGAGTGGTGGATACCTGGAATGGCCTCCCAGAGGAGGTTGTTGCGGAATCCACCGTTCTAGGATTTAAAAGCAAACTAGATGCACATTTCCTTATGAGAGGCATAGAGGGATATATGGGTGACTAAAAATACACCAGATGTACACCTGGCTGGGCCACGCATGTGCGGATCGCCGGACTTGATGGACCGAAGGTCTGATCCGGAGATGGCAGTTCTTATGTTTTAAATGAAAGCCACTTCTAGAATGCTATTTGGACAAAAGGAAAACATGATCCAGGGCGGCAAAAGATGCAGAGCAGACTCCTAAAAGCAGACAGACTAATATTCCGCAAAATCTGTAAGATATATGAGCGTGGCACAGATATTGGGCATTAATGTACACCAAACATGCGTGCAAGCCTGTCCTGGGGGCTCCAGCCAGTCAGGTTTTCAAGATATCCACAATGAATATTCACGAGCGAGATTTGCATGCACTGCCTCCACATCTCGCTTATTGTGGATATCTTGAAAACCTGACTGGCTTGGGAGCCCCTGCTCTAAGCTCCATTTGCCATTCTGTCTTATGTGCTTATTTCTAATAAAGTTTGATATAGCGCTTTGTCTTATAAAAGCCCCAAACAGTTTACAACATATAAAGCGCAGTATATAAATTAAAACAGGAAGAGGATCGTTTCTTTACCTCCCCAAATTCTTCATACATCTGCTCAACATAGGTTGTCCCTTCTCTGTCAGGGGAGAGATCTTGCAGCTCCGACTGGTCACTCTCGCTGGTCTTTCTGCTGTTTTCAAGAGTTTCGTTCTCCGACTCTTCTATGTTTTCCTTCTCAGACTTGTCAGAGAACGCATCGTTTTCCAGTGCTGATTCATTAAGTCTGAAATGCAGATACATGCAGGTGATGAGCGGAAATGTGTGAAGGAAGCGGGTTCTCTATTACAGTCTTTTTTTTTTGTTGTTCCCTAGAACATGGTCACAGCCAGTAATGTTTGTATTCTATAACCAGATGAAGTTGTGATATTTGATAGGTTGAACTGATGTTTGCTTTGGTATACAATTAATGTTCTGTATTAACCTTTATTTTATGGTTTTTGTCATGTATATAGTCTAGTTTGGTAGAGTTGTAAAAGTCTTAATAAATGCATTATTTGCTGCAAAACATGGCTATACCAAATAAAACATGTTGCAGTGAACACCTGGACAGAAAAGTTAGTTTAGTTTGTTATCATTTCTAGCCCGCCTTTATCCAAGGCGAGTTGCAAAAGGTATATACATAAAAATTAACAAAACTTGCCCATAACAATCAAACTTCTCACCAAAAGATAAACAGAATGCATACCTTCCTATCCACTATTTCAGTTATTATATCGCACTAAGTGCCATATTTCATAGCACAAATAGATTGTTTTTTTTTTACATTTGTTTAAATTCCTGCAAATCTTTCAACTGTTGTAAATACCCAGGTAATTTGCTCCACTCCATAGGTCCAAGAGAACCTTGTATTCTCCTTGTATTCTCTGTTAATCTATTGGATCCATCCACTTAACATTACATTACATCAGTATCTCTCAAACCTTTTTTAGCTCTGACACACAGAGCAAATGTTTTTTTGCAGTCATTCTATTTTTTTATTATGTCTGTCAGAGCTGAAAATTCAAGTTCACAAAGATAAAAAGATTTGTTGTTCAAGTTAGGATAACTACTGCATAAAAAATAAACTAAAATTACTTGCCATTAGTTTTCAAGGACAATCACATCAAAAAGTGATGCTTGTCTGGGCAGTTGTATCCTTACGCACACAGGCCTCATAACATTGACAGATTCTTCCGTACGGGACGTACATGTCATCTATTCTAGTGTATACTTATGAAGGGAATTTTTAAAAATAATTCTGAAATCTATCATGGCACACCTGGAATCTCTTTGGGGCACTGCACTGTGCCATGGCACAGTTTGAGAGACACTGCATTACATCCTAGTCTTATATTCTGTCAGTACCTTGTCAGTTCTAGACAGATTAAAACAATAAGAACCTTGATTTATTCTTCTAGGAATAACAATGCTACAGAACAAATAACTTTAAAAGCAAAATAAAAACACCAAGAACTACTAAATAATCCAAATATGTGAAACAAGTGAGTTTTTAAACTTTTTATAAAACTCTAGTTCCTTCACAGCCTAGGCTGTTCCAAATGACCACCAGACCCACCCAAAAATTGAAGCTATCCTTCCCCTCACTAAAAGGCATTTCCCTCCCAGGAATACTGGGAACCTCCCTCCACTTCAGACTCACCGAGCTCTGGAACAACCTTACCTCCCCCCTTCGGAACCTGAGTGCTCTCCAACCCTTCCGCAAACATCTGAAAACCTGGTTATTCTCAAAAATCTAACTCTTCCCTCCCCATTTGACATCCTAGCCCTCTAACTTCCTTCTTTCCTCTGATCCTCATCTAGCCTTTACCTTGTAGTTCTTTTCTCATTACAACTCCTGTAAACCGTGCCGAGCTCCACAACCATGGAGATGGCGCGGTATATAAACCTAAGGTTTAGTTTAGTTTAGTTTATAAAGGAGAACCACTTCACAGACTCCATCTTAGGAGCCGTAGGAAGATGCAACAAAGTGTTGAAAGTATTTTTGTAAATTGTATTTATTTATAATTTTACAAAAACCAACTCAAGCACACCACTTGTACCAGAAAAGCATATATGAAATAAAAAAAATATAATTAAACTTTTCATTAGACCACTACAAATGCTGCAAGTAGTTTCTGAACCATGAAGCAGAAAGATCAAATCAGACTGGTAAGATGAAGAACTTAAGTCTGTACAACTCAGTTCACTATTTGATGATAAAGCAATATGATGTTACCTCATGTCTAGTGCTTATTAGCATGAAATTGTGCTCCTAAATGTGTGAGAGTTTCCTTGATGAACAGTCTGTGCAAGAAAATATGAATACACCGATGCATAAACCTCTAGAAATGGAAAACAGACTGACAAAAGCTAAGAGCGACAGACTCACAAGAGATCACATTCCTATCCAAGGGATAAATATTTACATAAACATGATGGCAGATAAAGGCTAAATGGCCCATCCAGTCTGCCCATCCGCAGTAACCATTTTCTCTTCCTCTCTCTAAGAGATCTCATGTGCCTATCCCGCACTTTCTTGAATTCAGACACAATCTTTGTCTCCACCACCTCTTCCGGGAGACTGTTCCACACATCTACCACCCATTCTGTAAGAAACTGTATTTCCTTAGATTACTCCTGAGCCTATCACCTCTTAACTTGATCCTATGCCGTCTCATTCCAGAGCATCCTTTCAAATGAAAGAGACTCACCTCATGTGCATTTATGCCACATAGGTATTTAAAAGTCTTTATCCTATCTCCCACCTTTCCTTCAAAGTATACATAACCCCTTTTCACATCTACCCATTAGCTAATGTTGAAAGGTCACTTGGACACACAAAGTCAGAGGCGTGAAGAAAGTACAAGTTTTATTCACAGCATGCATGCTGGACCCCTGAGCTCCAAGCTGGCTCAGAAGTGCCAAAACCAGGAAGTTACAGAGATATTTATTCATTTTTCTGGCTATACAACTGAATTCTAGAAAAAGCTTTTCACGTGTTACTTTTCTTAACACTCATTGGTTCTAAGCTCACACTAGCAGGTCACTAGCAGGACACTTATCTAACTCTTACAGTTAAATGTACAGAAGGGCAGGGTACATCATGGCTCAAACTCTTATCTATTCAGCTTACAATGTGGTAAGGTAGGGACATACATTTTAGGCAGATGCAGTCAATAGATTATACACTGTTTTCAGCTATGTAGGCCAGAGCAATATTTTAAACAACAGTTAACTATTTCATGATCCTACATTCCCCCCTTTCAGGCTGGCGTACCTAAGGAGCCAAGCCTGACAAAATAAAGTTAGGGGTCAGAAAAGTCGGGGTTCCCAGTGGGTAAAGGACGATACTGGGAGAGGGCCAATGCAGCAGTGGAACGTTTGACAACAGAGTCCATAGTTCAGTGGAGCAGCTTTATGGCTATGGGGACCACACAGGGCAGGCAGCAAAGGAACAGAGAAGACAGGGCAGCAACCAGCAAGATGATTTTCAATGCTGAACCAGAGGGCAACCAGGAGCTGAAGGTACCAGTGATCCAGTCTGCAGTAAGGTCACACCAGGTCTGGTCAGGAACATGAGCCAGTTTGGTGATACGATCCACATCGTTCTCAATCACTTTACTCAAGTTCAAGGCAGCAGTTGGAGAGGTTGAATTTATCACAGGCACAGCAGCAAGTAAATAGTCCAAAGCTAGATGATTCTGATAAATAGCAGTGCGCATTTTAGCATTCGCTCTGCCAATGGTACTCAAAGCTCGGGAGGTCTCATTGGTTATCAGTTCAAGTACAGCTTATGGACAAATAATGCAGTTCAGCATATAGATTGGGGTCCGATAGCCCCAGGTGTCATCTTCGGCCCATGTGGCAGGTCCGTAAACAGCAATGATTCGTTCTGCAGGCCAGTCATCACCCCATTCACCTATTTTAAGGGAATTGGTGGAAGTAGACCGCTTTTGGCGACCTCTGGTGTTGAATACAGGGGCTCCCAGGTGTTCACCATCGGCCAGCGGTAACAGGAAGAAGCTGGGACGGATCATGCAAAGCACACATGTACCAGTCCATTAAGCAGGCAACCAAGAGTAGGCAAACGGATCACAGAGCCAATATCAACTATCAGGAGCTGACCATAATTCATAGGAAGTTCCATTAAGCAGTGTCTGAAGGGCTGAAGGCAGTGGTAAGCAACAATGGAGGTTCACAAGGCCCATCGTGAAGGTCGTGAACCTGACGTAAAAGTGAGGGTCTGTGAAGTCAGGTTTAACATGTCCAGCTGCATTGCCTCCCATAGCCACTGTTCTCCCATACCAGTCCCTCCTCATACAAAATAATTGCTAACATTAAGAGTCTGACCTATAGTTTCAGCAAACTATATAAACAGATTTCTAGTGATTACAGGATATTAGTATCTACTTTCATAATTTCATAAAACTGGGGAAACACCACAGAGTGATAGACAGGAGCACATGAGTGGGATGCAATTCGGACATATACATCAGTACCTGGGTCTCACCTTTTACCATCAATATACAATGCCATGCGGTCTCTGGCCTTTTGGATTTGGACATTGACATTCCAGTTATATGGGTCAGTGATAGTGAATACCATGGGATTACAGTAGCCTGTAGTACACAAGGGGCCGGAGCTAGGACCTAAAGTAAGGGAGGCAGAAGGGGTATTAGGGGGATATTTGTGTGGGTTATTGTAGGTGGCCCACAAGACACTTTCTCATAAAGGACAGGCTCCACCATTAGTGAAGGTTTCCTCATAGGGGCAGTTCTTAAAGGCATCAGGTTATAATAACACAGTTAATCTAGGGAGCCACACAAAACTGTATTAGGGGTAGTACCATGACCTTGAGAAACATCAAATAAACACCGGGCGAGTGGGGTCTACAATAAGAGTCTAGTTGATAAGTGGACCCTCAACATTATCAATGCAGATTTCCGCCCACTTTTAAACTTCATCACCAGTAGGTTGGAAACAGAAAATACCCTCAAATGTTTGACACTTTCTGTACTTAACTCCTTCATGCAAACAAACATCAGGCAACAGAAGAAAGAAACATAAGTGAGGGCAACACAAATATCATATCTATATATACTAACATAGGAAGCTCATTTTTCTTTCAGGCACAACTTAGAAAACTTCAAACAGTTATACTCAAGACACTTGCTAAAGGCAGTGTGAACCACAGGCAGTCAATTAAACTCAAACACTTATAAAGAATTATATTCAGAACACCTGCTAAGTACAGTGGTAAATATTCAGAACTTTTGAGGTCTTAGAAAGCTTCAGCTGAAGATCCGTGTTGTAGTGGAACCAAGTTTCATGTCCGGACACCTTTGACAACTGTAAGAGAAGAAATTAGGACAGTAAAAGGACCTATCCACCTAGGTTTCAGGGGGTCCGACTTCCAAGTTTTAGCCATACTGTATTTACAGAGACATACCCATGGACTTGTGTAGCTATCAATAGTGGGGCCCTTTCCAGGACCCATTTGTGGAGCTCTTAAAGGGCTTTAGCTAAAGACTGGACCTGACTCTGGAGGATATCTGATCCCAGAGTAGCAAAGGAACCAGGATCTGGGTTCACAATGGGTGGTGGCCGGCCGAACATGAGCTCAAATGGGGCTTAGATGGGATGCATCTAATCTGAAAAAGAACAGAAGGCAGCAGGACAGGCCAGGACAGATTAGTTTCTTCAATTCATTTTGTGAGAAGGGTCTTAAGAGTTCTGTTTATTCTTTCGACCTGACCAGAGCTCTCAGGATGGTAAGCAGCATATAATTTCTATTCAATTTGGAGGGCCTGAGCAATTTGTTGGACAACATCGGCAATGAAAGCAGGGCCATTGTCACTGCCTATAAAAACAAGGAGATCAAGACACGGAATTATTCAGGAGGTGTTTGGTTACGTCTCTGGCGCGTTCAGTGCAAGTAAGGAAGGCTTTGACCCATCTAGTCAGGGTGTCTGTGAAGACTAGGAAGTGACTGAGGGAACGGGAAATGGGCATGTGGGTAAAATCTACAGACAGAACCTGCATCGGATATGTTCCAATAGGTTGGTATCCAAGAGGTGGCAGTCATCTGATTGGGAATTTTATTCTAGAACCGACAACACACTGTCGGACCATATTCCGGACTAGCTGATCAAGGTGATTGATAAAGAAATGTCTCTTGAGAGTCAATTTTCATAGCGGGTTCTCCAGAGTGTGCCAGATCATGGCATCTTTTGACAATCGTGAGGGCCAGGTGTTGAGGAATAACTATGAGGGTGTTGTGCTTGCGTTTGAAGTATCAGTGTGTGGGTCTGGATTGGCACATGAATTGGCGCATTTTGTATCCATCCCCCTTTCAGGACAGACTGGCCCAAAATAATGCATGCCCAAGTCTGTTCCTGAGAAGCGTACTGGGGTGTAAGGGAATCCAGAAAAGGAATGATTGTATACAGAGGAGCCGAAAAAGGGGGCAGAGACTGGCAGCTCGGGCTGTGCGGTTGGCAAGGGCATTGCCACGAGAGACAAGGTCCATCACGCGTCTGTAAGCATGGCAGTGCATAACAGAAACACGTGAGGGTAGTTGTACGGCCTCAAGAAGGTCAAGAATGAGGGGAGCATGATGGATCAGGCGGCCGGAGGCTATAATGAAACCTCGATGTTTCCAGATGGCCCTATGGGAATGCAAGTTAAGGAAAGCATATTTGGAGTCAGTATATATATTGCAAGACTGAGAGGCAGAGTGGCGCAGGGCAAAAGTGAGGGCATACAGCTCAGCTTCTTGGGCAGAAGGGCCAGAAGGCAGGGGCCTGAGTCAGAAGTTTTTGGAGGCAGCGAAAAGACCGCTCCTGAAGTTGGGTCCAGACAAAAGGGGCTGAGTCAGCGCCTTTGGTGGAATCATACAGAGGACGAGCAATAGTAGAGAAATCAGGGATCCAGATGGGACAGTATCCTGCAATACTGAGAAAGGTGCTCAGAGCCTTGCAGTTATCAGGGACAGGGAGACTACAGACAGCCTGGACCTCGGTGTAGGAAGGGACCTGGTACCCTTGGAGATTTGAAAGCCAAGGTAGGTGACACGAGGAAGGCATACTTGAAATCAATGTAAATATGGCCACAGGAAAATTTAAAAGGCAGACCCACTATCTGAAAGACTCAGATAAATAATAATAATAACAGTTTATATACCGCAATACCGTGAAGAGCTATGTGGTTTACAAAAGATTAGAGAAGGTACAAAATAATTGAACTTAAGATGTGTACTAACACATAAGAATTGTTCTCAATCCCTATTCTATATCAGGTTCCTACCCCAAAGAGCTGACTTATAAAATTAAGCTAAATGCAGTTCTGGATCCACCCACTAAGCAGGGTAGTCTGACACAAGCGCTCTCTAAAGCAGCAGTCCCTTCACTATCAGCTGACTGGCAAAAATATTTACTTCCATATAAAAGCATTCCTAAAAATTACATTCTTATTCCTAAAAGTTACATTTTTATACTAAGCTTACATGATTTATATACAGAAATACAGAAATAAAGATTGGAATATACAGTAAAACTTTGGATTGCAAATAACTTGGTTTGCAAGTGTTCTATAAGACAAGCAATGATTAAATTTTAACTTGCTATACCAGCAACGTCTTGCAATACACGTACATACAGTATAGAAGCATCACATTTTCACAACTGAGCCAATGGTTCCTCTCTATATGACGCTGCAGGAATGCAGTGACTGTTCCAATTGAGCAAGGGCTTGCAATACAAGTATGTATATTTTTGTACACTAGTGCCCTGGAATACAAGCATACTTCTGGAACAAATTATGCTCCCAAACCAAAGTTTTACTGTACTCACAAGTTTAAACATTGTTCATTTTTATTTTATTTTTTTTACAATCAACATGGGTCTCAGTAGAGACTTACTCCCCCTTCCTACAGAATTTCACAAAGGAGAGAGAGTTGCTTAAAGATCAAAGAGATCAAATTACAGATATAGTCCTTTTCAGAACTTTAAATTTAGACAAATAACTACTAAATTTGGACAAAGAACTTCTTTTTAGCATGGAATATAATTTCCAGAAATCATATTTTTCATTTATATGCATTTCTGAATATGCATATACATTTTATAACATAGCCAAAAACTTCAAATGCAAAACCACTTATCTGTTTCAGGAGAAACCACATTTGAAGTGCTAAACACTTCATGGCCCTTATCACAAAAGGAGGAGGAGGGGTACTCACCTCTCCTGCTTTAAACAACTGACAGTTTAAACTTCACTAATACATTTGGACAGACAGAACTCATAAAAAACCCGGGATACTGCAGGACTTGGGAATCAGATAAAGGGAAGAATTTGGCAAGGTCTGAAGCAAGGACGGTGCTGAATAGAGTGGGGCTAATTTTAAAGCCCTGGGGTAGACGAGTCCAGGTTACTTGGAAGGTTTGTCCAGTGGAAGGGTTTTCCCATTGGAATGCAAAAATTGGCTGACTGGAAGAGGAACTGACAGCAAACGAATGCATAAAAACCTGACGAGTTATGTCCTCTTCCAGGGATCCAGAGGGGGCCAGCCCACACCAAATATCGGCCATTCTAACTGGCACAGACAAATAAGGATTGATTTGTTAAGTATAATCAAAGACAAATTCCTTTTTTAAAATTAGCTAACATATCAAGGGATCTCCACAGGTAGACAGACATCCCCCCATTGTGCAATGGAGGACAAAAACACTTCCCTGAATTCCTGGCCCCGCCCGTCTCCGGACTAGGGAAACGCAGTACTAACAGGTCCACACTCGCTTCGTCCTCAAGGACGTCTCAGACACTCTCAAACACACAAAACACAACAGATTTCAGTTCAGTTACTCAACCAGAAAATAACAGTTCCTAGAATCCTTCCCCACAACTTTTCAGCGACAGATCACGTGGCTTACTAGGCAGGAGACGAAAGACAGGATAGGGATGATCAATCCCCACTTACCAGATGGTGGCCACTCCAGGACAGAATTAAACTGATACAGATTCTTGTACTTTAAACTGAGACTAGATAAGTCAGTTGAAGCGGTCCAACGTCCTGAGGTCTGCCAACCCCCCAAAAGGAAGGCAGCCGGCTAAGCAGACACATCAGCCATAGGACCAGAAACAAGTGACCAATCGAGTAACCAGTGGTCAAGAGACCTTCAAGTCCCTGTTCGGAAGCCAAATGAAAGGTCACTTGGACACACAAAGTCAGAGGCGTGAAGAAAGTACAAGTTTTATTCACAGCATGCATGCTGGACCCCTGAGCTCCAAGCTGGCTCAGAAGTGCCAAAACCAGGAAGTTACAGAGATATTTATTCATTTTTCTGGCTATACAACTGAATTCTAGAAAAAGCTTTTCACGTGTTACTTTTCTTAACACTCATTGGTTCTAAGCTCACACTAGCAGGTCACTAGCAGGACACCTATCTAACTCTTACAGTTAAATGTACAGAAGGGCAGGGTACATCATGGCTCAAACTCTTATCTATTCAGCTTACAATGTGGTAAGGTAGGGACATACATTTTAGGCAGATGCAGTCAATAGATTATACACTGTTTTCAGCTATGTAGGCCAGAGCAATATTTTAAACAACAGTTAACTATTTCATAACCCTACAATGTGACCAGCTGCTTTTGGGGTTTTTTTTAATACCAGTGTTAAAACTAATCATATTGGCTATCGCCCACTACTGTAGTCAATAACTGATTTTGTATTGGGTATATGTGGGACCGTATCTGGTTATGCTTCAAACATAATTAACTATAGTTACTAATTACTTATCAGATTAAAGTAACTGTTTACAGTAATTAGATTACCCATTTAGGAAATAAACTAGAAGTTCACAGCAAGACTGCAGAAACAAACTGAGCTTAGAGGGGAATGTCCACAGATATCCTAGCAGAGGGGGATGGATTTATTTGCAAGTTCCGCAGCCAAGGCTGGAATAGATGCATAACCCTCAGGTGAAGCTTCCAGAGGGTACAAGAATTACAGTTACCTGCTTATAGCAATTCATTGCTTTTCATAAGAACATAAAAATTGCCACTGCTGGGTCAGACCAGTGGTCCATCGTGCCCAGCAGTCCGCTCACGCGACGGCCCTTAGATCAAAGACCAGTGCCCTACATAAGAACATAAGAGTTGCCGCTGCTGGGTCAGACCGGTGGTCCATCCTGCCCAGCAGTCTGCTCACGCGGAGGCCCCCAGGTCAAAGACCAGTGCTCTAAATGAGTCCAGCCTCACCTACATACGTCCCAGTTTAGCAGGAACTTGTCCAGCTTAGTCTTGAAACCCTGGAGGGTGTTTTTCCCTACAACTGACTCCGGAAGAGCGTTCCAGCTCTCCACCACTCTCTGGGTGAAGAAGAACTTCCTTACGTTTGTATGGAATCTATCCCCTTTCAACTCTAGAGAGTGCCCTCTTGTTCTCCCTACCTTGGAGAGTGTGAACAGTCTGCCTTTATCTACTAAGTCTATTCCCTTCAGTATTTTGAATGTTTCGATCATGTCTCCTCTCAGTCTTCTCTTTTCAAGGGAGAGGAGGCCCAGTTTCTCCAATCTCTCACTGTACAGCAACTCCTCCAGCCCCTTAACCATTTTAGTGGCTCTTCTCTGGACCCTTTTGAGTAGTACCATGTCCTTCTTCATGTACGGCGACCAGTGCTGGACGCAGTACTCCAGGTGAGGGCGCACCATGGCCCGGTACAGCAGCATGATAACCTTCTCTGATCTGTTCGTGATCCCCTTCTTTATCATTCCTAGCATTCTGTTCGCCCTTTTTGCCACCGCAGCGCATTGTGCAGACGGCTTCATCGACTTGTCGATCAGAACTCCCAAGTCTCTTTCCTGGGAGGTCTAGCCTTACCTGCGTACATTCCGGTTCAGCAAGAACTTGTCTAACCTTGTTTTGAATCCCTGGAGGGTGCTTTCCCCTATAACAGCCTCTGGAAGAGCGTTCCAGATTTCTACCACTCTCTAGGAAAAGAAGAACTTCCTTACGTTTGTGCAGAATCTATTCCCTTTTAACTTTAGAGAGTGCCCTCTCGTTCTCTCAAGAATACTTATGGTATGTGAAGAGGTAAAATATCCATCTTATTATCTGCGGCTATTTAAACTATCTGTCTCCCAAACACTGATGGAAAATGGCTATAAAATGTATTACTGCTGGTATTATACTCCTCTTAGAATTAAGCAGTTCTCTGGAGCGGGCACAGACCTCTGTTGGCGACAGATTTTATGCATTTCTAATCTAATATTTGTGCGTTGCACAAACCTAACCAGGCTCAAGGTGACTTGCAGTAGGAAAAGGGTAACTTGGGGCATAGAGGGGAGGGAAGGGGGAAGGAGGAGAAAAGGGAGAGAAATAGAGAAGAACCTAATCATACTAAGCAAAAAGAACAGGTACATGAGGTGGTCGTGTAGATATTCATTGTCAAAGAGTAGAGTTTTCAGTTTCTTCCAGAATAGGGCATGGTTGAGTTCAGTTCTAATTGTCTCTTCCCTATTATTAAGCCTTATAGGCAAACAGTGTGCCAATTTGTGGCATGCCTTACCTGCAAGCATTGCCCTTTGTTGTTGCCTGCTTAATGACCCACTTCCAGGCTGCACAAAATCAGGGCAAAAGTTGGCTGTGTATTTTTTCACAGCTGCACATATGGCCTTGGCTGGATCATTTGTTCCTTCACACTAAATTAGACTATTTGCATATATGGTTACTGCGTTTCACCATAATACCTTGAAATCCTATTATAAAGTTACTGGAGTTTAGGCTCTCCACTGATCTGGACTTTCTGACGCTTGCTCAGGGATACAGTATTGTTGACTGTATGCCAAGATCTTTTATTCTCTGGATTGGGAAGGGTGGAAAAGGGGTAAGGGGGGGGGGTATTTTCTTAGAAAAATGATTATTTGTTATCTGCAATTATTCAGGTATACTTTATGTGATTTGTCAGATGTGATACTGTGTATGCTTTCTAATTTGTATACTGGTGGTATTTCGATTAAAAGTGGGAGTGTGTGGCGCAGTGGTTAAAGCTACAGCCTCAGCACCCTGAGGTTGTGGGTTCAAACCCACGCTGCTCCTTGTGACCCTGGGACAGTCACTTCATCCTCCACTGCCTCAGGTACATTAGATAGATTGTGAGTCCACTGGGACAGACAGGGAAAAATGCTTGAGTACCTGAATAAATTCATGTAAACCATTCTGAGCTCCCTTGGGAGAACAGGATAGAAAATTGAATGAATGAAAAAGTATTAAAAAAATATATCCATCTTATACAAAACACTTGTGTGAATATTGCATAACTTCATCTCTTGATGCATATTTCAAAGACGTTTGACCACCTCATGCCAACTACATCCTCTATCGTCATGTTGTGCTAATTACACTTAAAAAAAATCAATTACAGCTACTGGAATAACGAATAAGTAGTTAATTATTTTATTGATTACTGCAAGAAAGAATTATCTACAGTAACTAATTACTAGTAATGCAATTTTGCAAAACACTGGTGTAGACCTATCGGAAGTGCTGTTAACTAACTCTGCCTGTGCTTGTGCCAAGTCATTTGAGGACCCATTTCATAAACCATATTAAAAAAGTTTTGGGATTCAAATGCCTTGAATGTAAAACCTCAGCAAGGGCATTCGGGAGTAGGCAGTCATGCTGCTAATATAAGATACATGTGTTATTGCATGTTGGTGTCATGTTCTGTGTTATCTGCCTGCTTTGCTGTTAACACACATTATGGTCCTCTGCCTGTATTAATACCGTGCAACACATGCAATGAGCATTAGCTGCATTTTTTTTACACTTCGGGGGTCATCTTATAAGGAACTGCTTAGTTTTCAGGATCTATGTTTGTTCTACTGGTAACCTGTTCTCAGAAACTGTGTTTGTTCTAGTTCAAGTTCAAGTTCAATTTTATTTGATGAATCGCCTATAACACTTTCTAAGCGATGTACAATTTAAAACATCATATAAGAGTACAAACAGTATTAAAAACAAAAATTCTTAACAAAAATTTTATAACATACAGTATTAGAACTTAAGGGGTTACATCACTAACTAGATACATTAGGGAAAAAGGGGCATAGTTACAATTTTCTCAATCTAAGATGGAAGAAACATTAAAGGTAAACACATAGGGAAGGGGCAAAAAGTATATTAAGAAGATTAAAATTTTAAACTTGAAAAACAAAAATTTTTTAAACAGAATTTTAAGTCTTTAAATAATAAAAGCATCTTTAAATAAAAAGGTTTTTAAAGATTTTTTAAAGGAATTGAGGTCTTTTTCTTTTCTTATATATAGGGGCAGGGCATTCCAAGTTTGAGGTGCTAAAACGGAGAACATTTCGTTTCTTCTTGTGCCTACTATTTTTAGAGAAGGGACTGATAATAGATCTTGAGATGAGGACCGAAGGGATCGAGAAAAATGATAAGGAATAATCATTTTGGATATAAATTGTGGTTCATTAGATGCCATAGTCTTAAAGATTAGTAGTGCTATTTTAAAAGTGATTCAGTGGTTAATGGGTAGCCAATGGGATTTGATCAATAATGGGGTTACATGGTCATATTTTTTTGCTTTATGAATTAGTTTTATTGCGGTGTTTTGGATAATTCTACTGTTATCTGCCTTGAGCTTTCTGGGAGGGTGGGAAATAAATCGAAATAAATCAACAAACATGAGTAAATGCTGGTCATTATATTATTATAATAGTTAGTTTGTGAGAAAGATCTTTTTAGTTTGATAAATGATTTGAGAGATGTGCTCTGTATATGGGCATAGGATGAATTTAAAATGGTATATTTACCTAGGAGGTTGCATTACAACAGCTCATGTAGATTGCGTTGTATAGTTACACCATTAAAGAAGTTCATGCTTTTGGGTCACCATTGTAAAGCTCATCTAAACCGCTCAGTTTTGACTGTTCCAGTCATTAGTAGCGGTTTATAAGCTTTGAATAAATATAAACATTTATGCACATAAATTACTATATTCAAGCCACATGTAATCTTTGATCGGGACTTTTTAGGTGGGTGTTCACAAGGGCATGGGCACGGCACACATTTATATGCACGCATTATAGATTACTATAATTTACGCCTGTTCTTTTGCAATCTAGGTGAGCATTTACACCTGTTCTCTTGCGCTACTATTTTTTAAAGAAAATTAGGCGCAGATTTACCCTCGCATCAATGTTAAACATCCAAAAGAGTTTAGCTTAACACGTGACTCTGGCATTTAATTCAAAATATGGTATTATTAATCATCATTCAAAATATTCTTGCCTCACCTATTGTTATACTCCTAGGTGAGCTGCAGCATAATACACAATAAAAGTTAACATTTAAGCCCTGCTTTGCAAAAGTCTGCGTAAATCCAGCACCCAATTTAGTCATAAGGTCTGCACTAAGCTAGTATGCTACACAAGGGGCCTGATTCTATAAACGGTGCCTAACTCGGTAGGTGCCGAGGAAAACGGCACCTACCGCGTATTAATTAGAGAACGACACAGGAACAATTTTTTCACCGTCCCCGCAGCAACTCAATTTCCCCCATCCCATCCCCATGAGTTTTGTCCCTGCCCCTGCCGCATTCATGTAAGCTCTGCCTTAACCACACTTATGATTTTTAAGTGTTTGATGCTTGTGCAGATAAGGATGAAGCTTGCAGGAATGAGGCAGGGACGGGAAAAATTTGTCCCTGTGTCATGCCTAGTGATGCCTAAATTAAGTTAGGCCCCAGTATATTAGACCAGAGTTTTCCTTGTCTAATATACTGATGCCTAACTCAATCCATGTCCAGAGTCCACCCGTAACCACACCTACTTTCTGGGTTGCCTAGCCAGTAGGCTCCACAATGTAGACACCTACCAGAAAATTAAATTTTTTAAAACTTTTTAAATCATTTTTTAATGGTGCTTTCAATTATCAGCACCAATTAACCAATTACAAAAAAAATTAAGCAAGGCACCTACCGGTAAGCATCTTTTATAGAATCAGGGCAATGATATCTGCCTTTTGCTAGTTTAGCGTAGATCTTTACGATGCCTAGCCTAGGGTGCCATTTACCGACTCTGCTCTGTGTGTGTAAAAGTATGTGTGATGACACGAAGGTGTGTACTTTTATGTAACTCAAGTAGGCTTGTTCAGAGGTGGAATTTGAGTGAAGGACCCACTGCAACAAGAGGGCATCCGTTGAAAATCAGGGGTGGGAAACTTCATGGCGACACCAGGAAGTATTTCTTCACCGAAAGGGTGGTTGATCATTGGAATGATCTTCCACTGCAGGTAATCGAGGCCAGCAGCGTGCCAGATTTTAAGAAAAAATGGGATAAGCATGTGGGATCTCTTCATGGAAGAAATTAGAGGGGTGCGTCATTAGAGGGGGCAGACTTGGTGGGCCATGGCCCTTTTCTGCCGTCATTTTCTATGTTTCTACACATGTGTTTTACACAAGAGCATTAGTGCCAGCTGTGATTTCTGCCACCTTGCCCCTAAAACTTTATAAAGGTGCATCAGGATTTATGGCGCTCAATTTCAAAGCAGATGGATATCGCAAAATGGCAAAAAAAAAGGTGCATTTGCTGAAAACAACCTGCATCTTTTACCCATGCACTGGGTAGGCTTTTCCAAGGGTAAAACTTGAGTTTACCCATGGAAGTAGGTTTGAAAAATTGTCTTCTACATCATTATACATTAGTTCAACTATGCATGCATCTTCATAAGAATATAAAACATCCTTACTGGAAGAGCTCTTGGTCAGACATTGTAGATACATGCAGTAAATTGTACAAGCCACAATGAGCAGGATCGGAACAGTTCAGCTCCACATCCTTCCCTTGCTTGGACGAGCTGAGTCTGAACAAACTGGAGCAACGCAGGGCAAGTTCTAGAGCATCCATCCAACATCGACCTGCACAAATAAAAGAATTCTGAGTAAAAGCCATGAGATGTCTTCAGAGGGTAATTTCAAGCTCATTAGACATTTTACAACCCACTTCAGTACCAATATTTCATTTTTTGTTCTAATCTCAGTAGGTTCAGTTGAAGGCAAGCCTAGAAAGAGATGGGAAGATAGATGATGTCAGCAAGGCCAGATGATGTCAGCAAGGCATCTTTTTTACCATAGAGACTCATAGAAACAGAGGCTAAATGGCATCCAGTCTGCCCATCCACAGCATCCATTATCTCCTCCTCTCCCTATAAACTAAGGCTCTTTACACTTGCATTGTGATGTCATAGAGCATTATTGTTATAGGCTAAGAATCTTAACACTTGCATTATGAAGTCATGGAGTTTTATGGCTATAGAAACATGATGGTAGATAAAGGCTAAATGGCCCATCCAGTCTGCCCTTCCACAGCATCCACTATCTCTTCTTCTCTAAGAGATCCCAAGTGCCTGTCCCACTCTTTCTTGAATTCTGACATAGTCTTTGTCTCCCCCACTTCTACCGGGAGACTATTTCACACATCGACCACCATTTCTGTAAAAAAGTATTTCCTTAGATTGCTCCTAAGACTATTACCTCTTAACTTCATCCCATGCCCTCTCACTCTGGAACATAGAAAAACAGAAACATGATGGCAAATAAAGGCCAAATGGCCCATCTAGTCTGCCCATCCACAGTAACCATTATCTTTTTCTCTCTCTGAGAGATCCTACATGCCTATCCCAGGCCCTCTTGAATTCAGACACAGTCGCTGTCTCCATCACCTCTTCCGGGAGACTGTTCCACACATCTACCACCCTTTCTGTAAAAAAGTATTTCCTTAGATTACTCCGGAGCCTATCACCTCTTAACTTCATCCTGTTCCCTCTCATTGCAGAGTTTCCTTTCCAATGAAAGAGACCCAACTCATGCGCATTTACATTACGTAGGTATTTAAACTTCTCTATCATATCTCCCCTCTCCCGTCTTTCCTCCAAAGGAACCAGATCTAAGCTTAGAGCAACTTCAGACCATGAGGGTATTTGCCTAAAATATGACAGTAGTCAAAAGTAGATTGTCTTTTATAGACTTGGATTTGTCATTTTCTGCTGTGGTTGTTGCTGCTAGTCCTCATATAGGCCCAGGCCTGGCACGTCTTAACTTTCAAGGCTCTGACAAGTTTGGGCTCTCTTCTGGCATTTGTAATGTTATCAGAAGCTGGTATAGATATACAAGGAAAATTGATTTTACAGCCCACTAACTGTGGGAATATTTTTCTTTCCTTCTGTCCAGGATGTAAATTTTGTGTACTATGGAAGGCAATAGCAATGTAATTATCAAACTGAATCAGACACATTTTCCAGTTTTGAAGATTCAGCCTTTAAACATACCACTTAGCTGACATCAAGTTTCTTTTTGTTTATAGGTGATGACATATAGGACCAGAATCAGTAAATGGCATCCAAAGATAGGCGCCAATTTTGTAACAGTTGCTTAGTGCAGTGTATTGAAGGGAATAGACTTAGTAGAGAAAGAGAGATTTTTCACCCTCTCCGAAGTGGAGAGAACGAGAGGGCACTCTCTAAAGTTAAAAGGGGGTAGATTCCATACAAACATAAGGAAGTTTTTCTTCGCCCAGAGAGTGGTAGAAATCTGGAACACTCTTCCATAGGCTGTTAAAGGGGAAAGCACCCTCCAGGGATTCAAGAAAAGGTTAGATAAGTTCCTGCTGAAACAGAACGTACGCAGGTAAGGCTAGACTCAGTTAGGGCACTGGTCTTTGACCTAAGGGCTGCCGTGTGAGCGGACTGCTGGGCACGATGGACCACTGGTCTGACCCAGCAGCGGCAATTCTTATGTTTTTATGTTTCCCAACTCCATTCTTGAGCATTCTCTTGCTAGTCAGATTGTCAGGATATTCACAATGTATGCATGAAAAAATTTGCATATAATGGAGGCAGTATATGCAAATCAAGTTCATGCATATTTTATTTTAAAAATGTATACACCACTTAAACCTAGGCAGTTTTCAAATTAACACACATAATATAAAACTAAATGTCAAACAAAACACAAAGGGCTCCTTTTACAAAGCTGCAGTAGTGGCTGCCACTGCGGCAATTGCTCCAATGCCCATAGTGTTTTGTCAATAAGAGTTTTTATCTTGTACACTTGTGTGCAGGAAAGTTCTTGGTCCACCCCTACTTTAGTATCTTTTAATGCCATGACTTGTCCATGCTTCCTTCTCATGAGTCATGTCCCCTTTTGAATTGTATGCTATGGAATTCTCTAATATCACTGGTAAAATCCAGTGGGTCGCTGTAGTCGCCATAAATCAAATGATTCAAAAAAGATGAGTCATTCTCAAAGAACCCTGCATGCAAATGAGGTTTGCAGAGGGTCACCAAATTTACATGAGATCAGTCACTGGTGATGACGATTGTCACATGCACAGAATAGTCCATGAAAAGAGGCAGAGGTGGATAAGGGGGGCAGAGAAGTACCAGCAAATGCTACGTTGTAGTGTCAATCATAGGCGTATCAGTGCTATTGGATGGAGGGGAAGGGAGGGGAGGTGCAAATCGTCAGCTTTCAACCAGCGCATATAAGACATGCCAGAAATACATGCGGCGATTGCAACTGGTTCAAAATACAGCGGTTAGACTACTTTGTGGATTGAAGAAGTTTAATCATGTGACACCTTCCTATCGACTTTTACACTGGCTACCAATGGAGGCACGTGTGAAATTCAAGTTTGGTTGTTTTTGCTTCAAGGTACTCTATGGCTTAGCCCCTAAATACATAACAGACCTTTTCTCTTTCTCAACCAACAGACACAAGCGAAGCTCACACCTGAACTTTGTTTCTCCACCGGTTAGAGGTTGTAAATTTAAAAGTCATCATCAACATCTTCTCGCACATCAAGCAGCATTATGGGGTAAAGACCTTGAACAATTGCTTGTGCCTACTACCTATGGAGAATTTAGGAAACGCCTGAAAACACATCTATTCCTGAAATACTTAGGAGACCAACCCATTCAATCTTAGTCCTTAACAACCGAGCGCAAGAATCACCTATCGCTAAATCTGTACTTTGTTCATTCAATCTGTAACATTTCTAAGCATTGTAAACCGCATAGAACTTCACGGTCCTGCGGTATATAAACTGTTATTATTATTATTTAAGCGTGTGCTTTTGAGATTTTTTTCCCATCACTATATTACTATAATTTATGTGAATAGTGTGTTTTTATAAAAAATTTTATCATGAGCCACAGCCAAAAACATGTGCCTGAGATGCGCTTTTCACAGTAGCAGCACCCCGGGACCAGCCAACTTGTTTGAGTTTATTTATAACTAATAAAGCCTATACCAGGGGTTGCGACACTCTATGATGGTGGCCTGTGTAAGGTCATTAGGTGTCCTAGGCAAACTTGCAGCCAGATGCCCCTCCCCCCAAACTTACAGGCACCTTAGCGTCCCCTCACCCAAGATTTTGATAATTAAACTCAAAATTATTATCTCCCTGGCCCCACCCCTCCCAGAATAATCCTGCAAAAACTGATAATTGGATCTCATAATCAGTAATAAAAACTTGTTTAATATACACGAGGGCAAAGGTCAAAAGTAAAAGAGTGTGGCATAGAGATGAAAGCTACAGCCTCAGCACCCTGGGGTTGTGGATTCAACCCACACTGCTCCTTGTGACCCTGACCAAGTCACTTAATCCCCCATTGCCCCAGGTACATTAGATAGATTGTGAGCCCGCCGGGACAGACAGGAAAAAATGCTTGCGTACCTCAATAAATTCATGTAAACTGTTCTGAGCTCCCCTGAGAGAACAGTATAGAAAACTGAATAAATACATTTCAGCCTCTGATAACCAGAGCTGGTATTGGACATCATAATGCCTCATTCCATCAATGCCTAAGAGCCAACCTCATCAGTGATGTCACAATGGCTTCATTGTCCTATTGTTGCCCGGCTAGTTCAGTGGGTAGAGCATGAGACCCAGTCTTAGGGTTGTGGGTTCGAGCCCCATGTTGGGTAGTTTACGTTTTGTAGCATGGAATATTGCTACTCCTTGGGTTTTGGCCTGGTTATTAGTGTCCTGGATTGGCCACCATGAGAACGGGCTACTGGGCTTGATGGACCATTGGTCTGACCCAGTATGGCTAGTCTTATGTTCTTAGTTTAACCAAGATACACAGGATACATATGAAAACTGTCCACCCTCCCTGAGATTAAAAGTGCTGAAGGATCTTTGGGTTTCTATGACTGTCAGGATCCCATGTTTTGTTTTAACAGCTACTGCTCTTTGCCACACTCCAGGAAGCTGCCACCTTAGGCAACTACTCAGTCTTGCCTAATGGTTAAGCCAGCCCATGTGAACTCTTCATGCTGCTTCTGCTGCTGCTGGGGATACTGGTTGAAAATCATGTCTGGCTACGGGAACAGACAGTAGCATGGCACCTTCCAAATCTGGTGCCCAGAAACAATTGCCAATATCTAGGCTTGAGATGAACATAGTCTAAAATAGAATGCAATACTATTTTTTTTTTAAAGAAAAAGGTACTTTTAACTTGGCGACTGACTGCTCCTGGGATTGGTACTCTGAACCAGAGCATAAATTTACGTACATGAAGGTACAATGATTTCCTGTTCAAAAAACTGTACAATCTATCTTATCAGAGGCAGGAAAATTCGGAGAACTCACCATCTGATTCAGACGGAGCTCTGAAGATTAAGTAGCTGCTGGGAAGAGGCTGAGTGATTGAACCCACATTCTCGCCCTTTGGACCCTGCAAGCAAAGTGGTAAAATCAGAATTAACAACCAAGAAACAATGAAAATAAATCAGGATTCCCCTCTACATTAGGATGGATTTATATGTATTGTGATCTCTAAACTGTAGACAGGCAAAAAAAGAACACCTTGCCTTTGGATACAGATTAAACAACAGAAGGCAAGGGAGACGTCCTTTCAATCAATGATAAAGTTTTTATTTGAAAATATGGACCCATTTATCATTGGTTGAAAGGACGGCGCCCTCGCCTTTTGTTGTTTGATCCCTAAACTGTAACATTTAAGGAGGACCCTCTCAAGGTTAGGTTTAATACTTGATAAATTAAAAAAAAATATAAAACCACCACCAATAGTCAATAATAAAAATACAAAATTTTAAAAATAAACAGGTTTTTGATTTTTGGGGGGAATTGATGGTATTTTAGAGGTTTTTCTATCAGTTTCCAATCTCTTTATGGATCTACAGGGAGTCAATATTTAGCCGGCGACCATGATAAATGTTTATGTGGCTAGTTCTCTCTTATGTGGTTAAGAGCGACGTTCAGACTCAACAACATAAGCGACATCACATGAAGATAGGACTGACTTTTAAGTGGCCTGGTTTGGCTGCTAAACTTAAGTAACTAAAGGCTAAATATTGGCACTTAACCGCATAAATGCCGACTCTGCCCCCAGACTACCCGCAAAATATCCAGCTTTGAGTTTGCGATATTTAGTCATACCAATCGGTTAAGTGTCATTGACTAGTAGCGGATAGCCCTGCACAAGTGACTTAAGTAGCCAGGAACCCTTTCTGGCCAGTTAATTCACTTTGAAAATTGAACCCAATATTTAATATTTAATTTGTGAACCATTTTGAATGATGATCGTCATCAGTAAAATGGCACATAAAATGTTTTACAATTACAACTAAATAATTATGGTTATTTCATATAGTCATTTTCATTTTTTACAAAGGCATGTAAGTTTCTTTCTTATTTGGATTTATTAACCGCCTTTTTTGTGAAGAGATTCATCTAAAGCGGTTTATAGTACATTGAATAGTAATCAGCTACTCTTAAGTATTTTTCCTTAACTGTCCTGGCAGGCTCTAGCTGTGGTATCTGGAGCACTGGAGGACTAAAAACTGTGCCCTTCTGCCACCTAACTTAAGTGGTTTAATCGGTGCAATAATTGGCTGCACTGATTAAAAACCAATTAAAACTCAGGGCGCCTCCATGGAGGCTGCTGTTCTCCCTTCTATGAAGGCGCTTTGATGCCTAATGCCACTGTAGGCGTGGCTAATGCCAGAAGCAGTGTAAGGCGTCAAAGCACTTTCATAGCTGAGATTCATGCAAAAGGACATGTAGGCCTTTAAAACCCTGGCCTACATTTCTGGCCCTTCCTTTCATGGAGCCACGAGTCTATAAATAGTGCCATTGTGTGACGGACAGGTAATCGGCACCCGTTTTTTAGGTAGCCGCCGACAATGGTGTCGTTTATAGAATCCGGCCCTAAGCGATTTGTCCATAGTCACAAGGAGCAGGCTGGGATCAACTCGCAACTTCAGGGTGCTGAGGCAGCAGCTCTAACCACTAGGCCACTCTTCCACTTGTAATGAGGCCCTAAGCTGTAGCTTGGTCTAGTTTGTAAATCCAGTCCAAACCATGTTATCAAATAACCCTTCAACATTTTAAAAAGTGGGGGCCCCCTTTTGCATAATGTTCACAATAACCAGCTACCTCTCTCCCTTCTGGACAGGAAGAATCATGCACTTGCTAGATCAAAATGTGTTTTGTGCCAGAAAACCTTTAAACAGCATGTTCAAACAACTTAACTTTTTAATGAAAGTTGCATAATTACCCAACATCTTGGGGCCAAATTTTCCAAACGTCATCCCAAAGTTAGGTGGTGGTAGGCATCCTACCACTGTCTAATGAACCAATCGGGATGTAGGTTTTCTAAAAAATGCAGGCTCCATTCTTAGGCACCCGTCTTGCACCTAGGGAGGCTCAAAGGGAAACCTATGGATGCCTATGGATGTGTCTCGCTAAGATGGAAGAGCAGGAAGACACTGTATGACAGAGTTGAAGGAGTGGTGGATCACTGGAACAAACTTCCGACGCAGGTAATCAAGGCCACAAGCGTGCTCGACTTTAAGAATAAATGGGACATCCACGTGGGATCCCTACGTGGGTCGAGCAGCACTCAGACTTAATGGGGTGGGTCAGTAGAGTGGGCAGACTTGATGGGCTGTAGCCCTTTTCTGCCGTCACCTTTCTATGTTTCTATGAGAGCTTTCAGACATTGTTGCGGAAGGAATGTTCTGAGTTGGATAGTATCCAGAACAGCTCCAATGAATTGTAGATTCTGTGAGGGTTGAAGTTGGGATTTGGGAAAGTTGATTTCAAATCTCAAACTTTGTAGGAACCACGTAGTCCGTTGGGTCGCTACAATAACCCCCTGAAATGTTGAATCTTTGATGAGCCAGTCATCTAGGTAGGGAAATACCTGAAGACCATGGTTCCTTAGAGCTGCTGCTACCACTACCAGGCACTTGGTGAACACTCTGGGAGAGGAAGCGAGGCCAAAGGGCAGCACTCTGCATTGATAATGCAGATTCCCCACCTGAAATCTGAGTTATTGACGGGAGGCCAGAGGTATGGGAATATGAGTGTAGGTCTCCTTGAGAGCATAACCAGTCATTCTGATCTAGGAGGGGATAAAGGGATGCCTGGGACAACATTCAAAATTTTTCTTTGACTAAAAATTTGTTGAAAGCCCTGAGATCCAGAATGGGTCGCAGATTGCCCGTCTTCTTCGGAACAAGGAAGTAACGGGAGTAAAACCCCCTGTTCTGCTGTTCCAAAGGAACTGGTTCGATGGCATGGCGACGAAGCAGAGCTTGAGTTTCCTGAAGAAGAACGGCGGTCTGGGATGGATTGGAAGGATACTCTTGGAGGAAGCTCTGGTGGAACCTGAGTGAAATGAAGAGAGTATCCTTCCCTGATGATGGACAGCATCCAGAGGTTGGATGTAATTGTCTTCCGTCGGTGGTAAAAATGATGGAGACGACCTCCTATAGGGGGAAGAGAATTCATAGACAGAATGGTGGAGGTTATGCTCTGTTGTAAACAGTCAAAAAGGCTGCAGAAGGTGCAGCAGAAGGTTGAGATTTTTGTTGCTTCTGAGGCTGCTGTTTCTTAGGAGGAGCCATCCTCGGAGCAAAACACCTCTGGTAAATGGGAGGAGGGCGTGTAGGCTTTGGCTTAGGTCTGACAATAGAAGCAAAGGATTTTTTATGTTCAGACAATTTCTTGGTGGCTGCCTCGATAGATTCATCGAAGAGGTCATTGCCCGCACAAGGAATATTAGCCAAGCGGTCCTGGAAATTAGGATCCATGTCAATGATACAAAACCAGGCAAGGCGATGCATTGCTACAGAACAAGCAGCCGCCCGGCAGACAACTCAAAGGCATCATAAGAAGACTGAAGTAGATGTAATCTGAGTTGTGATAGAGAAGCGATGACTTCCTGAAATTCAAAGTGCTTTTGAGTGTCTAAATAACTAAGAAATTTAGGCAAAAGAGCGATAAGGAACTCAAAATAAGTGACAAAATGGAAATTGTAATTGAGGACTTTAGAGGACATCATGGCATTTTGATAGATGCAACGTCCAAATTTGTCCATAATTTTCCCTTCTCTTCCAGGAGAACGGTAGCATAAACCTTGGAAGGATGGGATCGTTTCAAGGAAGACTCCACAAGTAGGGATTGGTGAGATAACTGTGAATTCTCAAATTCTTTACAATGGAGAGTTTTATATTTGGAATCTAATTTGCCTGGAACAGCTGGAATTGCATAAAGAGTCTCCAGGCATTTGGTAAAAGTTTGAGACAAAAGCTTGTGAATAGGAAGCTTAAGTGACTCTGCTGGAGGTTGAGGAAGATGCATGACTTCGAGATACTCCTTAGAGTATTTGGAACCAGCATTCAATTGAAGGGCTAAGTCCACAGCCATTTGACGAAGAAAAGAGGAGAAAGATAGCTGATCTGGTAATACCTTGCCTCGAGAAAGACTCGAGGTCGTCGAGGCAGTCTGGGTCGAAGATGAAGCTTCGGCTGGAAAAAAGGCATCAAAAGAATAGGGAGACTTGGACGAGGCAATCGAAACCGCTGAGTCTTTGAGGTGTGGAAGTGGAGACCTCGAACGAGGAGTCTGCGGTCTAGTAGAAGTAGGTGTAGATCGAGGCTTAGTTGAAGAAGGACACTCCTTAGAAGAACTATGCCTGGAAGGATGCCTCGATGAAGGTCTCGATCATCGGTGAGAACAGTGCTTGGAAGCAGATCTCGAAGATCGAGGAGACTTCGCCCCGGAGAGGGAAGCAGCCAATGCCACCAAAGAATGGATAGGACTTGAGGCTGTGGATGAAAGCTCCAGAGGCTTGATGGAGGAACCTCTATGCACTCCCAAAGACTCTACTCCTTGTATGGAGTGTGAGGATTCCTACCAAGGCACTTGCAAAGAATCTGCTCCTTGCTTCACGTGCTTAGATGCCAGACCAGACACTCGCAGAGACTCTGCTCCCTGCAGAGAGTGTGTAGACTCAGACTGAGGCATAGGAAGAGGCTCGACCTCGCGGGAGTCTGCAGAGTGCCCAGGCTGGAATAGAGTAGCTAGCTTCGGTCCCATTTTGGTGAGGAACTGAACAAATTGCTGCTCTAACATGGTCTGGAAAGAAGCCAGTAAGGATGGATCCGCGTCTGAAACTGGACTACCTGCCTTGGCTGGAGGTTCCAACGAGGCAGTGGAAATGTGCTTCATCTTAGAAGTCTTAGGCACCTTAAGCACCACCAATGGAACTGTCTGCTGAGCTATCTGATCTGAGGATTCAGGAGAAGATACAGCAGACGTCGTTGAGGAAAGAGCCGCTGTAAATGAAGAAGGTCTGATGAGACTCGAGGTCGAAGCAGTGGAGGCAGGAGGGCCCTCGGTCGAAGGCAAGACCAAGGTCGGCTTCGGAGTCAAAGAAGTGGTCGAATTCATCTGGATGAGCTTCTCCACTGAAAGTAGACGACGTTTAAGGACTCGAGGTTGAAGAGTAGCACAGCATTCGCATGACTTTGGATGATGTTGTGGCCCAAGGCACTTGAGGCACCTGGTGTGTGGGTCCATGAGAGAAATCGCATGTTGACACTGGCTACACTTCTTAAACCCTGCCGCTGGTCAGTACATAGAAGGAAAAACAGCCGCTGCAAGGTCAAAGCCCCTGAGCTGCGGCCAAGCGGCCTGCCCCGGCAGCCGAATGGAAGAAATAATTTTTAAAAAACAAACAAACTAGAAATAAAAGAAATAAAGTAAGTACAGCGATTCGTGAAGAAAATAAGACAAACCGCGGTGAGAGAAGGCACGAAATGATAAAGTTAAACGCAGAGAGTCAAAGACAGACTTCTTGGCTCCGCGGAAAACTGAGAACTGAGGAGACGCGCCCTACGCTGGGCGAGAAGGCACTCGCGCATGCGCGGTGTGGTCGATTCGAAACTTCTATTTTCTTCAAGCAAGTCTGCTTGTGAGCTTCCGCATCAGGGCTCCGCTGATGACATCACCCAGGAGACATGATCGAGATGTTCAAGTATCTTACGGGCCGCATCGAGGCGGAGGAAGATATCTTCTTTTTCAAGGGTCCCATGACAACAAAAGGGCATCCGTGGAAAATCAGGGGTGGGAAACTACGAGGTGACACCAGGAAATTCTTTTTCACTGAAAGAGTGGTTGATCGCTGGAATAGTCTTCCACTACAGGTGATTGAGGCCAGCAGCGTGCCTGATTTTAAGGCCAAATGGGATCGGCACATGGGATCTATTCACAGGGCAAAGGTAGGGGAGGGACATTAGGGTGGGCAGACTAGATGGGCCGTGGCCCTTATCTGCTGTCTATTTCTATGTTTCTATGTTTCATATGTGAGAATAGGCTGTCTGCTTGTCCTGGAATAATGTGTGTTCTGTTTAACTTGATTACACAGCCTCACACAAAACCGCAATAACTGTACAGCTGCCAGGGCTTTCATTCTTGAAACTGTTTTGGCACTTTCTGCAATCTTTATTTCTTTACCGACGCTCAACACACATGCTGGTGGGAGACGTCATTAAAATCTGGCAATAGCAGCTGCTGCTGCTCATGAAATTCACCCATCCGTTATAGCATTACAGAGTAAAACAAGAATATATGTTGGTGATGTTTTGAAGAATGTTTTGTATTGCTTTTGTTTTTGCTTTGTGTATGTTTATTTGGAATCGCTGTGACTCTAGGCGGTATATTAAGTTTTTTAAATAAATAAAATCATCCATGCATGCCCAGAGGCCCTCTAGATGCAACCAGAGCTTTCCAAAACCTGGGCAAATTCTCGGGCTTTGGAAAGTCCATCCGGGCACCCAGACAGTCTTCTATAAAGAGGACATGTCTGGCTTTTCCCGGACGTCTGGTAATCCTAGGTAAGTGCAGCTCTTGTGCACATGCCTAGACAAAAATGGAAGTGTCAGTACACACTGGCACTCATTCTTCTATGCCTAAATATGAGCCTCACAAATATTGCTAGCATATAGAATTTTTGCAAGGCTCACATTTAGGCATAGAAGAACTGGTGTGGATGTGTGCTTTTACTTTTGGTTTTGCTCAGACATGCGCATGTTTGTTACTTCCTGTCAGCCATTAAAACTTGAAAGAGCCTCTTCTCACTTATCAAAGAAGACAAAACAGGCAGTTCAAAAGAGGCATAAGACAACTTCAAGTTTTGCGTGGGCCACTGGGCAAACTGGGTGAGCACATGTGGTCTCCACATCCCCCTCCCCATGCCAACTCAAAACATTAAATAACTGAGCTGGTAGGGGATCTGGCAGCGAGAACAACTCCCTTTCCTATTTGCTCCAGCCGGCAGCACTTTATACATGCTGCTGCTGACCCCACCACTCCCCGTGAATGCTCAATTTTAATGCATTTGCAAAAACTGAGTTTATGCGACATGGAGAGGCCTACATGATAGCAGCGCATAGACAGTGCTACCGGCAGGAGCAAGTAGGAAAGTGAGTTGTTCTTGCCACTGGAGGAGCCCTGCAGCTGGAAGAGCTTGGCGATCCCCACCAGCCATAACATGGATGTGAGAATTTTGGGTGGGGGTGGGCCCAGGCCCACCTGTGGCTAAGCCACTGAGTTCAAAGTGAAAACCTGATATGAAATCTTCTCCTGAAAACGTACTATGCGGTCCCTAACCTGTTAAAATCTTTTGCGCATTATGGGCCATCATTTTCTTTTAGGTGTCACAGCGCTTCTGTCTGTATATTGCAAAGGAATACTTACTAAATTTCAAGACAGTTGGCAACCATATTTAGTGTGACGTTAACACTCATTCTCGAGCTCTTGGAGCATTTGGAGCACAAAGCACAGTTACTTACCGTAACAGGTGTTATCCAGGGACAGCAGGCATATATTCTCACATGTGGATGGGTTACGTTATCTACGGAGCCCCGACGCGGACAGCTTTTCAAGCAAACTTGATTGAAGATTCAAGTTTGCTGTGCTGCACCACGCATGTGTGCCTTCCTGCTCCACTAGAGGGCGCATCCCCTCCTCGTGGTCTCCAGTTCATATATCCAGCAAAGAAGCCAACCTCGGGGAGGAGGGTGGGTTGTGAGAATATATGCCTGCTGTCCCTGGATAACACCTGTTACGGTAAGTAACTGTGCTTTATCCCAGGACAAGCAGGCATGATATTCTCACATGTGGGTGACCGCCAAGCTAAGTAAAAAGGGACGGAGGGAAGTTGGCAATTCAAGAAAACAGATTACGCAAAACCGACTGGCCAAACCGGCCGTCGCTCCTGGACAGAGTATCCAGACAATAGTGGGAGGCGAAAGTATGAACTGAAGACCAAGTGGCAGCCTTGCAAATCTCCTCGATAGGCGTTGACCTGAGGAAAGCCACAGAGGCCGCCATCGCTCGGACCTTATGCCCCGTGACTCGACCATGCAGCGCGAGACCAGCCTGAGATTAGCAAAAGGAAATACTAGCAGCCAACCAGTTGGACAAGGTGTGCTTGGAAACTGGGCGTCCCAACCGATTAGGGTCAAAGGACAAAAACAACTGAGGAACCGTCCGATGAGACTGAGTGCGTTGAAGATAAAAAGCCAACGCTCTCTTACAGTCAATAGTGTGAAGCGCCACCTCACCAGGATGAGAGTGGGGCTTAGGAAAAAACACCGGCAGAACAATGGACTGATTGAGATGAAAATCAGACACCACCTTAGGCAAGAACTTAGGATGAGTGCGGAGAACCACCTTGTCATGATGGAACACAGTAAAAGGCGGGTCCGCCACCAAGGCCTGCAGCTCACTAACTCGTCGAGCAGAAGTGAGCGCAAGTAGGAAGATCACCTTCCAAGTGAGAAACTTGAGATGAGACTTATCCATAAGCTCAAATGGAGGTTTCATAAGTTGAGCCAGAACCACATTAAGATCCCAAACCACAGGAGGAGGCTTGAGAGGAGGATGGATGTTCAAGAGACCCCTCATGAAACGAGAAACCAAAGGATGAAGAGAGAGGGACTTTCCCTCAAGGTGTCGATGGAAAGCAGCAATCACACTAAGATGCACCCGAATAGAAGTTGTCTTCAGACCGGAATGAGACAAATGAAGCAAATACTCCAGAACCGAAGACACAGGAACCGACATAGGATCCAGATGATGAGAGGAACACCAAGACGAGAATCTGGTCCACTTCTGAGAGTAGCAGAGTCTAGTCGAGACTTTACGAGAAGCCTCCAATACCTCCCGGACTGATTGAGATAAAGGAGGAGAAGTCAGGGTGAAAGGAACCAAGCTGTCAGATGTAAGGACTGAAGATTGGGATGCATAAGAGAACCCCGACTCTGAGATAGCAGAGAGGGAAAAACAGGCAGAAGCAGAGGCTCCCTGACACTGAGTTGAAGAAGCAGGGAGAACCACGGCTGGCGAGGCCATCGAGGAGCAATCAGGATCAGAGTGGCCCGGACCGACTTGAGATGTACAAGCATCCGCAGGATCAGAGGAAAAGGCGGAAACGCGTAGAGGAACTTCCCCTCCCAATCGAGGAGGAAGGCGTCGGCCTCGAGACGATCCGGGGAGTACATCCGTGAACAAAAGAGAGGCAGTTTGTGATTGATGGGGCAAGCGAAGAGATCTATCTGAGTCCCCCACCGCTCAAACACCCGTCGCAAGACCCGAGAGTGCAGCGACCACTCGTGCGGCTGGAGAAGGCGGCTGAGCTTGTCCGCCAGACAGTTCCGCTCTCCCTGAATGTAAACCGCTCGAAAGAAGATGTTTTGGGAAATCGCCCACTCCCAGAGACGAAGAGCCTCCTGACACAGGGACCAGGACCCTGTCCCCCCTTGCTTGTTGAGATAATACATCGCCACCTGATTGTCCGTACGGACTAGAACCACCCGGTCGTGAAGCAGGTGCCGGAAGGCCACAGCGGCCAGATAAATGGCTCGAAGTTCCAACACGTTGATGTGACAGCGATGGTCATCCTCTGACCACATCCCCTGAGTGCGTAGCCCGTCCAGATGAGCCCCCCAAGCATACTCCGAAGAGTCCGTGGTCAGGACCTTGTGGTGCGGAGGGACGAGAAAGAGCAAACCCCTGGAAAGATTGGAAGAGTTGGCCCACCAACGGAGCGATCATTTCAAAGAAGGAGTCACCGTCACAGGACCGGATATCAGGTCCCGGTCCTGACGCCACTGAGAGGCTAACGTCCACTGAGGTATCCGCAGATGCAGTCGAGCGAATGGTGTGACATGGACCGTAGAAGCCATATGACCGAGCAGAGTCATCATGAGTTTCGCCGAGACCGAGGCCCGCAGCGAAACCTGCTGACTCAGACTGACCAGACTGATCGAGGAAGAGGAAGGAAGGAATGGAGGCGAACCGTGTCCAGCACGGCCCCGATGAACTGCAAGGACTGAGAGGGGCACGACTGGGATTTTGGAAAGTTTATCTCGAACCCCAAACCCTGAAGGAAGATAATAGTCTGTCGGGTCGCTTAGATAACCCCCTCCCTGGACGGCGCTTTGATCAACCAGTCGTCCAGGTAGGGAAATACCTGAAGACCCCAGGACCGCAAGGCCGCTGCAACCACCACGAGACACTTCGTGAAGACTCGAGGGGACAAGGCCAGACCAAAGGGGAGGACCCGATACTGAAGATGGTGCTCTCCCACCTGAAAGCGCAGAAACTGGCGATAAGCAGGATGCACCGGAACATGCGTGTAGGCCTCCTTCAGATCGAGGAAGCAGAGCCAATCCCCCTCGTCCAGCAGGGGATAAAGAATCGGAAGGGAAAGCATCCGAAACTGTTCCCGCACAAGGAATTTGTTGAGGCGTCTCAAGTCCAGATTCGGGCGCAGGTCCCCTGTTTTTTTCGGTACCAAGAAGTAACGGGAGTAAAACCCCCGCCCCCGTTGACCAGGAGGGACCACTTCCACCACCCGCAGGCGAAGAAGATCTCGAGCCTCTGAGAGAAGGAGGAACAACTGCGCCCGATTGGGAGGACACGCACTCGGGGGGCTGTCGGGAGGAAGCTCCCGAAAGTTGAGTGAGTAACCTGAGGATATCACGCCCAGGACCCATGAGTCCGACGTGATAGCTGCCCAACGAGGGTAGAAGGCTCTGAGACGGCCCCCAATGGGAAGAAGGCCTGGCATCTGTGCGGAGGGGGCCCGCCCCCATCCGCTCATCCCGTTAAAAAGACAGGGACAGCTTGGTAGCAGCAGCCGGTTGGGACTTGGGCAAGGCCCTAGGGTGTGCCTGCTGACGCCGAGGCGGAGGCCGGGAAAAGGCCGGAGTAGACTTCTGTGGGTAGCGGCGCAGAGGGGCCCAGAAGGGTCTCGACGAAGACGGCTTTGGCTTCGGCCTGACCAACGAAGCAAACGACTTCTCATGCTCCAACAGGCGCTTAGTAGCCGCTTCAATGGTATCATCGAACAGCTCCTTGCCGACACAGGAAAGGTTCGCTAACCTATCCTGCAAATTCGGGTCCATATCGACCAGGCACAGCCAAGCGAGCTCAAAGCCATTACATGCCGCATGAAAGAGATGGAGCCGCAAGTTGGAAAAATCCTCCAGGAGCAGGCCAAACGCCCCATGGCGGGAGGCCGGCAAGTCCGCCTGGAAAGCCGCCAACAGTCCAATCAGGTGTTTAAGATAGGATGTGAAGGTAAAGGCATAGTTCAGCACCCTAGAGGCCATCATAGAGTTCTGATAAAGCCTGCGGCCAAACTTTTCCAAGGTCCTGCCCTCACGACCCGGAGGGACCGCTGCCGAGACCCGGGAGGGGTGAGCCTTCTTTAAGGACGATTCCACCAGCAACGATTGGTGGGACAACTGCAGTTGCTCGAACCCCGGGCAAGGAACTGTGCGATATTTCGACTCCATCTTAGAGGGGACAGCCGTCACCATATAGGGAGTCTCCAGGTTCCTGATTAAGGTTTGCTGGAGTACAGGGTTCAACGGCGGCCTGAGGGACTCTCTAGGTGGAGACGGAATATCCAGCTCCACTAGATACTCCTTGGAATACCTAGAGTCCGATTGGAGGTCTAGGTCAAGCGCCCAACCCATGTCCTGGACAAACTTGGTAAAGGACGGCCGGGACGTTCCCTGAGCCTCGAGCGGCGACGCCGAGCGAGACCTCCTCGGCGCAGAAAAGGACGGGGAAGCCTCCCTAGAATAACGAGGCTCCCGCTCTGTAACTCACTCAGACCCCAAGGAGGGACACAAAGAACTCTCTGGGGTCGAGGACCTCCATCGCCTCGAGGAGCCCTTCGGAGACGACGCCGGGGTACGTGGCACCGACCGATGACGGGTCGGAGACCGGTCCCCGCACTCCCTCGGCGAAAGCCTCGAGCCTCGGACCGGAGCCCCAGACCGAGGGGGAGTGAGCAAAAGCCGAGGGTTAGTCAAGAGACAATTCAGTAACTCTCAGCGGTCCTTCAGCACGAGATGTAGGGGAGCGACCCCGCTTCGGAGGGGAACTCCGGGCCTTCTTGGAACCCCAGCGGTCCGAGGTCTCGGCGTGCTTCCCGCAGGGGAAGAGCGCCTCGAGGCCCGGGGCGAAGAGTCTGAGGATGAGGAAAGGCGCCAGGACCGGCGCACCTTGCCCCCAGGTGCCTCGATGCAAGGCTCAGGCTGGTCCGGCGCACGCGAGGTCGAGGTCGGCTGCAGATGGGCCAGCGCGGCGGACAGCTCAGACGAGATCATCACCCGGAGCATGTCCTGAAAGACCAGCATGGACAGCATCGACGGCATGTCTGAGGCCGCAGTGCACTCCACCGAGGGCGACCTCTATGCAGAGTATTCCCCTTGTGGTGGAGGCACGTCCCAAGGGCTTGGAGGGCTTCGCCGGGACCACAGGCAGGGAACTCCCACCATGCCCGGCCGGCGTCCCCGAGGATGGCTTCTTGGCCGGCGTGGAACCTGCTGGAGGAAGAGGGGACTTACCCGGAGCCAAGGACTTCAGCGAACCCGAGGTCTTCGGGGTCGAGTCTCGAGGCAGGGCCGAGGTACCCGAGGCCGAGGTCAAGGCCGGACCTCGAGGCCGAGGTTGAGGGCTGATCGACGGCAAAATGATCCGCCATACAGGCCTTGCGCCAACGGAGGGCCCTGTGCTGAAAAGTAGCACACCGGGGGCAGGACTCGTTGGGATGATCGTCCCCCAAGCACCGAATGCACTAACGATGCGGGTCTGTGAGCGAAAGAAGACGCTCGCATCTGGTGCACTTCTTAAACCCGGTTAAAGGCCGGGACATAAGCGATGGAACCGGCCGCGGCCAATCGAGGCAATGCGGCCGTGACAACCCGGGAGCCCCCGGGCGGTCAAAAATCGCGAAAAGAGAGAAAAAGACAGAAAATAACAAATCACACGCGCACAGCGACTCTCCGACTAAAAAAATAAGAAAGCTGCGGTGTTAGAAGGCACTTTGGGCAGAGACAAAAAAGTACAGGACTTCTTGGCTCCGCGGAAAGAAACGAACTGGAGACCACGAGGAGGGGATGCGCCCTCTAGTGGAGCAGGAAGGCACACATGCGTGATGCAGCACAGCAAACTTGAATCTTCAATCAAGTTTGCTTGAAAAGCTGTCCGCGTCGGGGCTCCGTAGATGACGTCACCCACCCACATGTGAGAATATCATGCCTGCTTGTCCTGGGATAAACGTTTACTCTTGTGGTATCTCTGAGCATCAGGGCCTCAGTTTGTAAGCAAGCAGAAACTTGAACACAAGTTTTCCAACAGAATAAACCTCATCCCCAGAGACCTGAAGCTAAACTAGATCTATTTTCTTTTAAACTCTCATTTCAGTGCATGTAATAATTCTGCTGTTTTGGGTGAACTTCAGACCACAAATTCAGAATTACAAAAGAAAAGAAAACACATCTGATTCTAGCTGTTTTCACCAACCTGAAGCCATTTATTTTGTTCTACCTCTTAAATAAATGCAGTCCACGCTGTGATTTTCTGATGAAGCAATCCTGAGAGAAAGGAGAGCTGAAGATGTGTGCAATGTATGAGCAGTTCATGATGCTTAGCTGTTACCTTCATTGCCCAGATGGATTGGTCCAGAGGGTGAAAGAGTTTAAAGCAGAAGCCGTCTTTTTTGGAAGGTCTCTCTATCAGCTCACAGGAATGGAGTAGAATAGTTCCCACCCACTGGCCAATCTTTGGTGTTTTATATATTAGCAGTACTCCGGGTTTTAAGACACACCACAGCTTAGTCCAGCTTTTCAATGTCCCACGGATCTAATCAGAGAAAAAGAAGGTTTTTAAAAAAATCACTGGACATTATCTGACCAACAGATCCATGTGTAAGAATCGATTTCAGAAAGCTGCTATTTACAAGTGGAGATCCACAACACAGAGAGTTCAAGAGGGAGTCACCTGGGCATTGGCATGGACAAAAGTGAACATTAACTCCCTGGATTTTAAAGTGAGTTAACCAGTTAAAACAGATTCTTATTCTGCTAACTCATGATGTCCAGACTCTGAGATAGAGAATGACAAGGGAACAAACTTTTCCCAGTTCCTGTAGGAACTCAATTTCCCCGTCCTGTCCCGCAAGGTTTGTTGCTGTCCCTGCCCTATTCCTGTAAGCTCTGCCTTAACCACACAAGCCTCGAACACTTATGATTTTAAAGTGTTTGAGGCTTGCGCAGATGAGGACGGAGCTTAGGCATTGGTGGACTGAGGCATTATGACATCACAATCTGAGCTCTAGAATGTTGCCACTTATGATTTTAAAGTGTTTGAGGCTTGTGCAGATGAGGACGGAGCTTAGGCATTGGTGGACTGAGGCATTATGACATCACAATCTGAGCTCTAGAATGTTGCCACTTATGATTTTAAAGTGTTTGAGGCTTGTGCAGATGAGGACGGAGCTTAGGCATTGGTGGACTGAGGCATTATGACATCACAATCTGAGCTCTAGAATGTTGCCACTTATGATTTTAAAGTGTTTGAGGCTTGTGCAGATGAGGACAGAGCTTAGGCATTGGTGGAATGAGGCATTATGACATCACAATCTGAGCTCTAGAATGTTGCCACTTATGATTTTAAAGTGTTTGAGGCTTGTGCAGATGAGGACAGAGCTTAGGCATTGGTGGACTGAGGCATTATGACATCACAATCTGAGCTCTAGAATGTTGCCACTTATGATTTTAAAGTGTTTGAGGCTTGTGCAGATGAGGACAGAGCTTAGGCATTGGTGGAATGAGGCATTATGACATCACAATCTGAGCTCTAGAATGTTGCCACTTATGATTTTAAAGTGTTTGAGGCTTGTGCAGATGAGGACAGAGCTTAGGCATTGGTGGAATGAGGCATTATGACATCACAATCTGAGCTCTAGAATGTTGCCACTTATGATTTTAAAGTGTTTGAGGCTTGTGCAGATGAGGACAGAGCTTAGGCATTGGTGGAATGAGGCATTATGACATCACAATCTGAGCTCTAGAATGTTGCCACTTATGATTTTAAAGTGTTTGAGGCTTGTGCAGATGAGGACAGAGCTTAGGCATTGGTGGAATGAGGCATTATGACATCACAATCTGAGCTCTAGAATGTTGCCACTTATGATTTTAAAGTGTTTGAGGCTTGTGCAGATGAGGACAGAGCTTAGGCATTGGTGGAATGAGGCATTATGACATCACAATCTGAGCTCTAGAATGTTGCCACTTATGATTTTAAAGTGTTTGAGGCTTGTGCAGATGAGGACAGAGCTTAGGCATTGGTGGAATGAGGCATTATGACATCACAATCTGAGCTCTAGAATGTTGCCACTTATGATTTTAAAGTGTTTGAGGCTTGTGCAGATGAGGACAGAGCTTAGGCATTGGTGGAATGAGGCATTATGACATCACAATCTGAGCTCTAGAATGTTGCCACTTATGATTTTAAAGTGTTTGAGGCTTGTGCAGATGAGGACAGAGCTTAGGCATTGGTGGAATGAGGCATTATGACATTACAATCTGAGCTCTAGAATGTTGCCACTTATGATTTTAAAGTGTTTGAGGCTTGTGCAGATGAGGACAGAGCTTAGGCATTGGTGGAATGAGGCATTATGACATCACAATCTGAGCTCTAGAATGTTGCCACTTATGATTTTAAAGTGTTTGAGGCTTGTGCAGATGAGGACAGAGCTTAGGCATTGGTGGAATGAGGCATTATGACATCACAATCTGAGCTCTAGAATGTGGCCACTTATGATTTTAAAGTGTTTGAGGCTTGTGCAGATGAGGACAGAGCTTAGGCATTGGTGGAATGAGGCATTATGACATCACAATCTGAGCTCTAGAATGTTGCCACTTATGATTTTAAAGTGTTTGAGGCTTGTGCAGATGAGGACAGAGCTTAGGCATTGGTGGAATGAGGCATTATGACATCACAATCTGAGCTCTAGAATGTTGCCACTTATGATTTTAAAGTGTTTGAGGCTTGTGCAGATGAGGACAGAGCTTAGGCATTGGTGGAATGAGGCATTATGACATCACAATCTGAGCTCTAGAATGTTGCCACTTATGATTTTAAAGTGTTTGAGGCTTGTGCAGATGAGGACAGAGCTTAGGCATTGGTGGAATGAGGCATTATGACATCACAATCTGAGCTCTAGAATGTTGCCACTTATGATTTTAAAGTGTTTGAGGCTTGTGCAGATGAGGACAGAGCTTAGGCATTGGTGGAATGAGGCATTATGACATCACAATCTGAGCTCTAGAATGTTGCCACTTATGATTTTAAAGTGTTTGAGGCTTGTGCAGATGAGGACAGAGCTTAGGCATTGGTGGAATGAGGCATTATGACATCACAATCTGAGCTCTAGAATGTTGCCACTTATGATTTTAAAGTGTTTGAGGCTTGTGCAGATGAGGACAGAGCTTAGGCATTGGTGGAATGAGGCATTATGACATCACAATCTGAGCTCTAGAATGTTGCCACTTATGATTATAAAGTGTTTGAGGCTTGTGCAGATGAGGACAGAGTTTGCAGGAATGGGACAGGGACAGGAAAAGAACTCACCGGGATGGGATGGGAAAATGAGTTCCCGTGGGGACAGGGAAAAAATTTCTCTCCGTGTTCTTCTCTACTCTGAGAGAATATTCAGTGGCACTTGCTGGATATCCCATCTAACCACTAATGCCAAAACCAGATGTTGTCTGCAAACACCTTCAAAGTATAGGTCTCTGGTTTAAGTACATCTCTACAGGTCACAGTCAACTAATCCCTAAGCTGATCTAAATATATTTTTAGAACAAAATGCATCGGCCAAATCTCTCTGACACTGTCAAGTCTGCTATCATTCTATATGAGCCTGTACAAAGTCAGATTTAGCTCACACCTTTTCACTGGCAGCACGAGGAAAAACCACTGAACTGAAATTTAAGACTGGTGTTGACATATTGCCATTGAAAATATTCGAACCAAGTGGAACATCTGGAGACTGCTGAGCACTGTTTTTCCTCCATCCGACCTTTAAAAATACAGATGTTGGTCTAAAAGCTTTTTGGGGAGGAGGATTGCTATCAATCAAGAATGGCAGCTAATAAGTGTGAGATTAAATAAAATCCTAAAGAACGGAGAGGGAGATATTTTGTTACTTGTTTCTGGGCTATCAAAGAAAGTTATAGGGAAGGAGAGAAACCACACAGATGTCTTCATTAGAGCAAAAATCCTGCTTGTTTTTGAGCCTCATAAGAAATGCTTCCAGATGTTTCTATAAATAGGGGCGTGTTTGCTGTCTTCAGTTTTTGCCTATCCTTAAGTATTAGGGACAAAATTCTATGGGCCCTTTAAACAAAGCTGCGGTGGCAATTTTGCCGCACCAAATGTACCAAAGTCCATTCAATTCCTAGGGGCTTTGGTGCATTTGTTATGGGAGAATCACTACTGTGGCTTTGTAAAAGGGGTCCCATATATATGGCAAAAAAATCAGCACCGAAAAAATTTCAGACTATAAATAGCACTCAGAGATGGGCACTGTTTATAAAACAGCAATTAGTGCCAGGACCCGTACTCAATTTTGAGCCGAACACGTGTCAATCACGCAATGGCATCATAGGTGCTTGAAATGTAAGCCAGGGCTTTCAAGGCCTACATTTCCGGCACTCACCTTTGTCTGAATTCCACCTCTGGAGGCTCCTTCTAGCACCTAATGCCACAGTGATGTTAGGTGCCAGTAGGTGCTTGAAATTTCTTTCAAGTACTATTTTAAATAGTGTTTTGGCCTTAACTTAGGTGTCAGTAGGGCAGCTACCGGTGCCTAAGTTAAGGCACTGTTTACAGAATATGGGCTTAAGCGATTTAGCGTGTGCTAACTGCATTAATGCATGTAAACTATTAGCGTGCCCTAAATGCTAAGATGCCTACAGGATTATAATGGCGATCTTAGCATTTAGAGCGTGCTGAACCAGAACATACGCAGGTAGGGCCAGTCTCAGGGCACTGGTCTTTGACCTAAGGGCCACCGTGGGAGCGGACTGTACCAGCAGCGGCAATTCTTATGGGGCTAGATTCACTAAGCAAACCGATCATGTATCGATCGGTTTGCGACCCCTTAGCGACCAAATTCCCCTCTGGCCCGATTCACTTACCTCTCTGCCGACCATCCTCCGATTCGCGCATGCAAATGAGGGGAGGGACATTCAAAAGTAGGGAAGGCAGCGATTCACAACACAATCAATCCGATCCGACTGGGCTGGCTGATCAACTCCAAAGCGACTGCTGGGGACCAGTCGTTCAGTGGTTTCCGACTGCATATCCTGCTCTCTGCCCCAACTCAAGCACAAATCTCCTGCTCTCTGCCCCGAAGTCCTGCTGCCCTTCACTGCCCCGAATCTCCCTGAAGTCCTGCCACCCTGCACTGCCCTTTCCCGCCCTGCGAGCCTGTGGTTTTAACCTGCGGGTTTAAAGCGGGTTAAAACCACGGGCTCGCGGGGCTCAAAACTACTTTAAAAAAAAAAAGATTGCGGCTCCAATGGGCATGCACAGACCATTTACAGATGGTTTGCACATGTGCGATCCATGCAGGCAGATGAGGGCGTTCCTCCGATTGCCCCCATCTGCATATTTTACTTTCGTGACTTCGTCGGATCAGCCCGGATCGGGCAGGTTAGTGAATCCGGCCCATGCTCTTATGTTCTTATCATAATTAGTGCATGCTAAATCGCTTAGCACCTGTTGATGAATTCCCCCCTACCTGAAACCTGGTGTAAATTCACTGGAATACCCCAGATTTGCCCATGCCCCTCCCGTAGCTGCATCCCCCTTTTCGGATCCTGGTATCTAAAGATGCACAAGTACATTTAAATTAATGCTAATTAAAAGCAATAATTGATTATTTGCGCCCCATTGCTGGCGCTAATTGGCTCATTTGGTAATTAAATTGCACATGCAAATTGGGAAAATATGCTCAAATTTCTATATGCAATTTTCAACAACATATATAGAATTAGGGTATAAATGTTTTGGGCATCTCTTATAGAAATTAGCTGCAGCCTAAGACAACATTTCATTCTATATGTGAGTAAAGGTGACTAAAGTCACCAGAAATACAAAAAAATTAGCTTTTAATTAAATCTGTTGGTGCAAAAAATTTGTAATAAAACAGTTCAAAGTCCATCCTTTTAGTTCAAGGACAATGTTGTTTTTGTCTTAGTTATTCATGGTTTATTCTTGGTTTTATCTGTGCACATCACCCCTCCTGAAGACGCCGTCATGGCGAAACTCAGGTCTGGGTAGAGGGGATGTGTTGAATGGATGAAAGAGATTGATTTGAGCACGTGGTGTGTTACACTAGGGAGGATGTTCTCCTGCTGAGCCATTGTGAACAATGATTGTTATCTCAAGTTGGGGCCATGGAGTGCCATCAGCTTTCCAGATAAGTACCTGGTTACAACTCATTATTGATATCTGTATCATATTCAGAGTGTGATGGGGACGTAAGAGTGTGATGATGCATTTGCAGGCGTTCTGGGCACTGAACACTTCACTATTTGACTATTTTGATACAAAGTTGCAGAGCAAAGTGAAATACAGTATATCCTATACAATTAGCAAACATGTATGAACATCACTCATGTGCAAGGAATGAGCTGAAGCCCTCAAATTTACTGCTAGTTCTATTCTTGGAACCTGCAGAATGTCAAAGAACGCCTCCTTCTGGTGCTCTTAAGGTACAATACGTACATTCAACATATGCAGGGCAGCTTGGAAGTTCATTTTTTTTTTTGCAATATCTTTATTAACATTTGCAAAGGAACATACATCCATGGGCAAAACAACCGGAACATAGCCATCGACAACAGTCGGGAACAACATAAAAGAGAAGGCCAACCAGAGAAATACACGGTACAAAAAGAAAAACCCCATTAGTGCATGCCCATCACAATTGACATTTTGTGTTAAGACCCCTCCCCAAGCAACCACACATCTGCCAATCCCACGCCCACACCACAAACCTCACCAAGCACACCCCTCACAGTCCATCCAGCATCCCAACAGCACCCACCCAGGCACACACACCCACACCACCGCAGATGCAGCAACTCCAGGGACCAAGGCGAAAAGACAGAAGAGAAACGAAAAAGAAATAAAAAGACAGAAGCACAAACAGCAGCAGCAGCCCCCCCAACAAAGGGAGGGGAGGGGGAACGAAAGAAGGAAGAAGAAATCAAGAAATCAAGAAGTCAGGGAGAGACAGGCACGTCCGCTGCATCCATGCTGGAACAGCCCCTCAACACCCGCTGCCACAAATCGCGGTAACATCGTTGATTCAGAGTACCAGACGGAGGAACTCGCTGAAGTTCATAACGCCCCACATCAGCCAATCGAGCCCTCCACATCGGGAAGGAGACCACAGAATCGCCCACCCAGTGTGTTAACAGGAGCTTTTTCACCACCAAGACAGCCATGTACAGAACCCTGCGTTGAGGGAGGGAAAGCCCCCCCTCAATCAATGCACTTTGGTCTCCCAAAAGCAAAAAGCCATAGGACCAGGGAACAGCTCGCTGGAGAACGCTCTCTAGAAAAGGGAGAGCGCGCAGCCATACAGCAGCGGAAGGGCACTCCAAGAAATGATGAGTAAGGGAGCCCTCAGACCGGTGGCACTTGATACAGACTGCATCCTCCCACAGTCCCATCCGAGCACCCTGGGCTCGGGAAATATACGCCCGGTGAAGGATTTTAAACTGCATTTCCCTATAATCCGTGGACCCCCCCAAGGCATACACAGCGGCAAAGAGATCAAGGAAGGCCTTACGGTCCAGAGGGGTACCAAGCTCAGTCCGCCACTGGGAAGCCAAGCGGTCAATAGAGCCCATAGCCGACGCATTTTTCAGAATCCGATACCAAGTAGCCAACTTATTTGAAGCAGGAGAGACCTGTCTAGAGACAAGTAATAATGCCGAGCCTGGAGGTAAGCCCAAAAATGAGTCTGAGGGAGGTGCCAATGAGTCCGGAGCTGGGCAAAAGAAGGGAAAGAACCCCCTCCACCGCTAAGATATCCTGGAGAGTTCTACCCCCCCTCCGCTCCCACTGCCGAAACCAAGCATGACCCACCCCCGGAGGAAAGTCAACATTGCCGTACAACTGCAACAGCAGGGAGGCCTCCGGAGATTTCCCCTGCCGCCGCCTCCACCACCGCCACGCACGCCTCAAGGGCAAAAGAAACGCAAACTTGGCCCCACCACCCAACATCGGAGCGTGCAACAGCGACAGGATGGAGTGCGGCGCGCACCAGGACTCTACCCATTCCCGAGAAGAGAATCTATAACTGCCCGACCAACCTTCATGAATAAAACGAAACAGAGCTGCGACATTATAATAGCGAAGATCGGGGAGATTCAAACCACCCCTAAATTTATCCAGGGCTAGAGTAGCGGAACTAATACGGGCTCGTTTATGTCGCCAAATAAACGCGGAAATAAGCGACTGAAACAAACGCACCTCTTTATTTGTAACCCAAAGGGGCACAGCCTGCAGCGGATACAGAATCTTGGGAAGAAGTACCATCTTAGTCAAGGCCACCCGCCCCCATACCCCCAACGGGAGATCTCTCCATTTATCACACAATTGCCGAATTGCCTCTAGGTGACGTGTCACATTGAAACGGTACAGAAGTTTAAGGTCCGGACTCAAATAAACACCAAGGTAGCGCATCGGCCCCCTCACCGGTGGTATCTCGAGACTTGCGTGCCAGGGTTCCGCAACAGTAGACCGCAAGGGAAGAAGTTCAGATTTATCACAATTAACCCGCAGACCAGAGAGATCCCCAAAGGACCGGACCAAAGCAAGGGCCCGGCCCAAATCTCGGCGAGGTTGATCCAGGTACAGGAGGATATCATCGGCAAATAGGTTAATGCGACTCTCCCGATCTCCAATTCAAATGCCCCGGATATCCGAATCCCCGCGAATTTTAGCCGCCAAGGGTTCAATAGCCAGAACAAAAAGTAATGGGGATAACGGGCATCCCTGTCGCGTCCCCCTTCCCAAAGCAAACAGGGCGGTAAACTGACCGTTAACCAAAAGCCTCGCCTGCGGAAATAGATATAAACTACTGATCCAATGATGAATAGAGCCCTCAATGCCAAACTGACGTAAAACCCAGAAGAGATATTGCCACGAAATACTATCAAAGGCCTTCTCCATGTCCAGGCCTACAATAGCCGCGTCACTCATAAGGCCCCGCCTGGAATGAAGGGCCATCAAAGCTCGAATCAGATTCATGGACGCATATCTGCCCGGCACAAAGCCAGCCTGATCCTCATGAACCAAAAGTGGTAAAAAAGCATTCAGTCTGCGCGCCAAAATTGCAGCAAAAAGCTTGGCGTCCTGATTAAGAAGGGAAATAGGTCGATAAGAGCCCACCTGGGCCGGGTCCTTACCCGGCTTAGGCAACAACACCACATGGGCCATATTAGGAGTCCCCAAGCCCCTAGACTCGGAAAGCGCATTAAACGCCCCAGCCAAAGCAGGAGAAATCTGATCTGACAAAATCTTGTAATACTCGGAGCCAAACCCATCCGGACCTGGCGCCTTAGTCAATTTAAGCTGCTTAATCCCGAGCAATACCTCGTCAGAGCTAATAGGGGTGTTCAATTGCTCCACCTGAGCGTCCGTCAGCCTAGGGAGCCGGAGCCCCTGAAAAAAAGCGTCCCGATCAGCATCCGAGAAAGGGCGGTTAGCATACAAAGATTCATAAAACTGAACAAATTGCTGCTGGATCTGCCGTTCCTGCGTGTAAGAGTTGCCCTTACAGTCCCGAATGGACAAGATGACCTGACGGGTGCGCGGAGGCCTGACCAAATTGGCCAACAATCTCCCCGTCTTCCCTCCCCAAGTGTACAGTTTATAACGTTGAAAATAGATATCACGAGTAGCCCGCTGCGTCAAAATTGCATCTATCCGCCGCCGAACAGTCAGCAAGCGATCTTTATCCGCCGCTAACAGAGAGTTACAGTGACGCGTCCGCAACTGCCGAAGCTCCTCCGATAGTGTCAGGAGCTCCGCATCCATGGCCTTCCGCTTGCGAGAAAGATAAGCAATAATAAACCCCCGCAGAACCGCCTTGGAGGCCTCCCAATAGGTCACCGGATGAACATCAGTGGTATTATTGTGAGAACTATACTCCAACCACTGTTCCCGAATGTATTTGTGAAATGCGAGATCTCTATATAGGTAGCCCGGAAATTTCCAATGCCGTTCCCCGGAGTCCGACGCAAACTTGAACTCCAGGACGACAGGCGAATGATCCGACAGGGGAACCTCCGCAATATCTATTCGCGACACCCTAGGGAGCAAAGAGGGGGAAACCAACAGGTAATCCAATCTAGCGTAGACATTATGGGGATGCGAGTAAAATGTGTAAGTGCGTTCCGTAGGGTGCAAGATCCTCCAAGTGTCCAATAACTGCAACTGACTGAGCAAAAAGTTTACCCCCTTAGCTGCATGGTCCCTGGCCCCTGCCTTTGCCGGATTACAATCCAGGGCAGGATCCGCAGTAATATTAAAGTCTCCTCCCACCAGCGGTTGGTAATGAGGGTACATGGCTATCTTGGCGAGCAAAGCTGAAAAAAATTTATGATTATACACATTAGGAGCGTACAAATTGCACAATAACCATTTGGATCCCCACAACTCCCCCAGGACTAGAACATAACGCCCGTCCGGGTCCTGAAGAACCTTGTGGATGTGAAAGGGCAACTGTTTATGCAGAAGAATGGCAACTCCCCGCTTCCTGGTACCGAAGGCAGACGAGCAAACCTCCCCCACCCAGTCTCTCCTCAGCTTCAGGTGTTCCGCCAGGGAAAGGTGCGTTTCTTGCACAAAGGCAATATCGGTCCCCCTCCGACGAAGCCAGTTCAATATCTTCTTTCTCTTAATAGGAGAATGAATCCCATCCACATTGAGGGTCGTTATAGTCAACTTAGTCATTCAAAAAGAGTATTAGTAGAGGTCAATGCAGAAGACAGTGAAATAGCCGAGATGGGTAGCCCCCCAGCTAGGCCTCCCATCCCATGGATCTGAAGTCGGGCCCTAGAGCGCTGCACCGCCACCCACACTGAACACTTCCAAACTCGTACACACCACAACCACACAAACCCACATGCAACCACCACCAGGCTCCCTCTCCCTACCACCCCCCGCCCCACCCACCCAGCACCACACCCCCCACCCCTAAGAGTCACAACCCCCCGGCCCTCTCCCAATCTCCCCAACCCAACAAGAACCGGAGAACAGCCCCCCTCCCACCCCTGAAGAAATCCATCTCCAGCGGCCCCCCAACAAACCCCCTCCCACCCAATGAAAAAACTAAAAAGAAAAAGAAAAAATACAGAAAACTGCTCTCCCAACAAGTGGAGCAACTAAAGTCCATAGGATGAGCTCTCCCAAGCCCGAGCCGCCCTTGTCAGGTCTACGGTCCAAGAGCCCCCCGAGGAAGGCCCCCCCCCCCAGCCTAAGGAAAGAGATCCCCCACACAGAAATGAAAGCAAAAGCAGTCAGTGCATGGAAAAATAGAGGGATCTCCAGAAACCACTGTAAACAGTCCAGCCAGCAGCCACAGGTCCATCAGCCGGGACAGATCACGGTCCAATCTCCATGCCCCTCCAATTCCGGATCACACCAAGCAGCCCCTCACCGACTGACAGATAGCAGGCAGTCCAATCCCAAGAGGCAGGGAGAGTAGGCCAGCGAGGGATCAACAGTACAGGGAAACCGGAAAGTAGCACAGACACCACGGTGACTGCAGGCATGGTCTCCACAGCAGAGCGCCGCAAACGAGGCCAGCAGAGTCCCACAAGCACCGCAATCCAGCAGATCAGACAGACGCCGGAGCCCCTCCATCAAGCACCTCCGGCAACGAGTCCAGATAACTCTGAGCAGCCGCCCTATCCGGGAAGGTATGGGGTTTCCCTTCTCTCCAGACCCGCAGGGACGCCGGATAGACAAGCGCAAAGCGCACACCCCGTCTATGGAAAGCAGTGCAGATAGGCGCCATGTCTTTTCGGAGAGAAGCCACGTGGGGAGAATAATCATTGAAGAGCAGCAGTTTCTTCCCTTCGTACTCCAACACCCCAACCTTCCTGTACGCCTGAATTAGGGACTCCTTCTCTCTCCAGTTGATATATCGGGCGATAGCCGCTCTTGCTCGATTTTTGTCTTCCGTGTGGGGCCCCAGACGATGCGCTCTCTCGCACAAAAAGCCCGCCGCCGCCGGCTCCAGGCCCAGCCTCGTGGGGAGCCAAACCTGAAAAAAAGCATATAGCTCATGATCCGCTCTCATCTCCGGCAGGCCCACCACACGTAAGTTATTCCGACGCTGGCGATTTTCCTGATCGTCCAGCCTGCCCGTCAATGTAGCCACCTGAGCCTGTAGAGCCATAATACTGGTGTGTTCCTGTAGGGCCGCATCTTCTCCGTCCGAGACCCGCTGTTCCACCGCCGCCAGACGGGTGCTATGGGACTCAAACCGCTCATGGAAGCCCTCCACAGCGGACTGCAGTTTGTGCAGGCGATCCTCCAGGGCCGCGGTGACCATTCTCGATATCTCCTGCGCCCATTCTCCCCATTGAACCAGTGCCGCAGGGGGAGTCGAGGGCGCCGCCATTTTAGCCCCAGACACAGCAGACTTAGGTTTTGGTGTCTTCGCAGATTTTACCGGCATCCCAGATGCCTGCGGGCTCGCAGATCCCAGGGCAGTACTCACAGTCCTAATAAAGGATCCGGAGCTGACGGAGGTCACCCGACCGCGTTATGAAAGGAGTTAAGTGGATTTTAGGGGGCTCAGGGTCGGAAAGCTCAGGGAGACACGTCCTAACCAGGCAAACGCATCACGTGACCCCCAGTTCATTTTAATTAGACTAACGGCACCTCTGGTTGCATCTCTTGCCTGAGCTACTTTCCCTATCATATTAAACTCACCTGAAGCAATGTCAAGCTGCTTTATTTAATAAAGGAAGAAATTACTTTTCTTGTTTTAGAACTGAGCTCTAAAACTGTTTAATGATTTGATTTTGCAATCGTATGGAGAATAAGGTTCATATAGCAGTGCATACAAGTTTAAGTTTCAAGTTTATTAAAATTTTTGATTAATCGCTTTGTCTTTTTTTCAAAGCGATGAACATACATATATATAAATAGAAATAGTTAATATTACAATATAAAAATAGAAATTAAAACATTAATTATACATGACCTTAAAAATTAATTTAAAAGAGGAAAAAAAAAAAACCCCTAAATACATATTTAACAAAACATGAGTAAAGGGAAAAGGGGATAAGAACTACAAAATATAATAAAAAGAAGGTTGGGGAAAAACATAAGGTAGGAATTTATTTTTTTTTTTTTTTTTTAAATTATTGAATTATTGTGATCCAGATTATAGTTCACTCCCCAGCTTTTAAGCTGGATCACATCATACAGCGGTGGTAAGATTGTAATTCTAATAAGTCCATATTATTAAAAATAATTTTATCTCGTAGTGGATTTCCACCAACTCAAGACCAGGTGCTTTTATCTCCTAACTCTTACCAATGACTGTTTTATCATTCCCTTTGTGAGAAATTCCCTAACCCCTATTTGTTCCATTTGTCTGTTTTGATTAGATTGTAAGCTCTATCGAGCAGGGATGGCTTCTTACATGTTTAATGTAGAGCACTGCATACGCCTGGCAGCACTATTGAAATGATACGTAGTAGCGGTATGCTTTAAACCAGAGTGTCCAAGCCCTGGACTGAGTAAGCCAGGGCTGCCCAAATCCGGTCCTCGAGATCTACTGGCAGGCCAGGTTTTCAGGATATCCACTATGAATATGCATGAGAGAGATTTGCCTGCACTGCCTTCTTGGTATGCAAATCTCTCTCATGCAGGTTCACTGGGGATATCCTGAAAACCTGACCTGCCAGTAGATCTGGAGGACCGGACTTGGGTAAGCCATCAGTCATATGAATAATATGTGTGTGTTCATGGTGACTTCAAGAATAGCAGCAGCAGCTATATGACAAACATTTTAGACCTTATAAAGCACCTTCTGGAACCGTGCTATCACTTCTGACACACAGTGCAAAAGCAGGCCAAACAGTAACTAGCTCAGTCAGGCACAGCACTCAGTTGTGATATGCAAAGAGAAAAACTCATGCATGAAAAGCCATGTGAGCTCCCACACATCCAGGATTACACATAGTTTAGCAGTGGGGTGCCTGCAGCTCACTGGGCTGGCAACAGATCTAAGACTTCCTGGAACGTGGATTCTGGCGAATGAATTGGGCAATCGTTCAGTTATAGTTTAGTTGGACTATCTTTCATAATAAACCTCAAAGCAATTTCTAAAAGTTAAATAAACTCAAGACACAGGACAGGAAAAGCAGACATTATGCAGTGTCCTTGATTCTCTGTGGTCCTGTGGTCGCAAAATAAAAGCGAGTTTAGGCTCACCTGTACTTTTCCTAAGTTTTACAGATAGGATGGGCCCCCTTGGTTTTTTTTCTGTTTAGTTTATGCTTTTTCAGTAGTATTTCAATGTGAGTTATATTCAGATACAGTAGATATTTCCCGCCATTGGGCCTACAATCAGTGGTGTAGCAAGGGTTTATGGTGCGCCTCCCCCCCATCCACACACTCCTTCCCCGCCCCCTCCTGCCGCCCGTGCACCGCTTTCCTTCCCCCGTACTTCTGTAATGTTCCTGGCACAAGCAACTTGAGCACCCCCCCCCCCCAATATACCTGTTAAAATGTTCGCTGGTGCACCTGCAAACATTTTAAGAGGTACACGGGGGGAGGAGATGCTCAATCTCCAGGGAAAAGTAACCTCCTACACGTTGTGGCAATACCAGCTGCCTCACTCGCTACATCCAGCTATTCAGTAGAACTCCACAGCCACATGTAGAACAGTGCCTATGTGGAAGGAAGAAGTGAGAGCAGCATGTGAGAGGGTTGTGTATGTGTGAAGAAGAAGAGGGGTATAGGAGCAAGTTGGGGTGAAATGCGAGTATGTGAGAGACAGATGCTGCTACTTTAGAGATCAATATAACACTTGCCATGCTGCCTTGTCATAGGTTCTGCAGCCAGCTGTAGGAGATGGAGCTAAGGACAACTGGGATTATCATGAAAGAGGATGACCTGAGCCGCTATCCCTCCCTTGGCCCAAACTTGTACAGTCACCGAAATTCCGAGAAAACAAGCGCTTCCAAAACATACCTTCAACCAGTCAGACATAATCACGACACTGGGGTCCTTTAAAGCACTGAACAGCTGTTTAGTTGCCCTTTTCTTCTCCTGCCTATAATTCTTCTTTTGTACCTGTGGCAGAACAGAAATAAAACATTAATACCAATGGAAAGTTCAAAGTCCATTTTATAAATTCTGGCTTGCTTCCGAGACATAGCAAGTGGACCTGCTAGTCTTACTGATATGGGGCAACAGCGGTGGGGGAGAAGGGAAGGTGGATGGGTGGACAGGAAGCAATTAACACATTAAACAATTAGTCATGCAGTCAGACAGAACTATGGATGTTGATGTTTATTATGTTTGTCTATAGCCCTTGTAAAGCATTGTGGCGGTTTACGATTTATTTATAATTTTTTTTTAGTATTTTTAGTATTTAAGTTTCAAGTTTTAGTAGGTCTTTATATAACGTCTATCAAATAATCTATGCAGTTTTTACGATTAGGTATTTATATACCACTTATATCGTAAGTGGTTTAGAAAAGAAAAGAAGTGCATCAGCAGTAGGATAGAAATGATAAGAAAAGTGAGAAATACAACAAAAGAAGAAAAAGAGGAACATAGCTCTGGTCCACAAGTCTACCGCCAAAGTCCCTGGCAAAAATATGAGTTTTTAAGAGAGCCTTAAATTTAGTATATGAGAGCTCTGAGTGCCGCTCAAGGGGGAAATAGAGTTAAAACACATAAATGTACTGCACGACCTATCTGCATGGTGACGGGACTAAAGCGCGCCAGACAATGTCGCGTGGACAAAGGAGCTCAGACAAATGCGTGCAGGACATCAGCACACTGAATTAAAAGTTACATTTAAAGTGCTCAGAGGGTGTGTGTGAGGGTGGAACTCCCCCACTTTACTTAGAAGTGTTGGCGCTGCCGTTGGGGGGTGGGGGGAACCCCCCATTTAGAGAGGAAACTGTAATTTTTCCCTAAACCAGGGAAAAATTACACTTTCATCTGTCTGCCTATCCATGCCATCTATGTACTATCCCTTCCTCTCCCTAAGAGAAGCAACATACTTGTCCCGCGTTGTCTTGAATTCAGATACAGTCGACTCCACCTAAGTGCACGTTGGTTAGCGCACTCTTTGGTTATCCGCACCCTACCATTTTTTACATTAAAGTCAATGGACGTAAACTCCGGATATTTGCAATTCGGATAAGCGCACAATCCTCTTATGCGCACTGATGGCAACCTCTATTCTTTCACGTTACATTCACTCCGGTTATATGCAATCATGCTCTGACTGGGAGTGGCTAGGCTTCACACAGCAGCTTAAGCGCTGGGACAGCTGGGAAAGTGAGTGCTCCGATTCCATAACATAACATAGCATAACTTTATTTTTCTATACCGCCTTAATCAAAAGAATTCTAGGTGGTTTCCATAAAAGAGAAAAACTGGACAATCAGTGAAATACAAAATAGTAAAAAATGAATACAGTCTGTAGCATTAAAAAGACATTAAAAATTTAAAATTAATAGGATAAGATTAAATATGTTTAAAAATAAAGATAGAAGTACACATTAAGAGATAAATTTATCAAATAATATTGTCTTGATTTCTTTTCTAAAGGAGCCATAGGACAACATGGCTCCTTTGATATAATTACCCAACCAGGACTGTTGTTTGCTTGCTTGAAAAGCAAGCATCCTATCTAAATAAGACCTGAGTTTACAGCCTAAAATCTTCGGGTAAGCAAATAAGTTGCTGTTCCTGGTTATCCGCACAGGGTTATGTAACCAAAATGAGAAGTAGGTGCCAATCCCCAAACTGACTTGAAACAGAGGCATGAGAATTTAAACATTACTCGTGCCTCCACTGGCAACCAGTGCAATGATCGGTAGCAAGGACTGATATGATCACCTTTCTTCAGTCCAAATATCAGACAAACAGCCATGCTCTGCACTATTCTTAGTTTTTTCACTACTTTCTTCGGTGCGCCCAAGTAGACAATATTACAGTAGTCCAATATAGATAATACCAATGCCTGCACCAACAGTCTAAAAGCTAAGAAATCAATATAATTTTTGATGGTCTTTAACTTCCATAATATAAAAAAGCACTTTTTTACCACCAAATTAGTGTGCTCTACCAAAGTTAGATGGGAGTCTAAGATGACCCCAATATTTTTTATAGATTTTAGAATTGGATAGTCGTGACCATTCAGGTGAAGCGATGTCTTAGTTATTTTGTCGTTTGGACTTGCTAAAAAGATTTTTGTCTTTTATGTATTCAATTTTAGTTTAAAATTGGTTGTCCATTTTTCTAATTCAGACATAATATAAGAAATTTGTTCTAAAATTTCTTTTGTTATGTTATTCAAAGGGATTAAAATGGAAATATCATCATCATATATGTAAAAAATTAAATTTAACTTCTGCAGTATTTGTCCTATAGATGAAATGTATATGTTAAATAGCGTGGGTGATAACAGGGAGCCTTGAGGTACCCCTGAAGGATTACTCCAGAAATGGGAGTATTTTTCATCACTCACCACTCGATAGGATCTTTTTTTCAAAAAACCCTGAAACCAATTCCAGACTTTTCCCGAGAGTCCCATTTCATCTAAGCAGTGTGACATTATTTCATGATCGACCAAGTCAAACGCACTGCTAAGATCCAGTTGTAAAATTAAAGCACTAGTACCTGTGCTAAAAAAAACCATAAAGATGACTTAAATTGAAGCTAATACTGTCTTGGTGCTAAAACCTTTTCTAGTTCTAGTTTAACCAATCCCTCCATAAGTTTAGTGAATAAAGGTATGCTTGCTATGGGTCTGTAATTTGATTTTCGAGCAATCGATGCTTTTTTGATCTTTTGGGATAGGTGTGATCAAAATATGTCCCATTTCTTCATTAAAAATCCCTCTTGTTATGGCATAGGTTGACCAGTTGAATAAGTCCTTTTTAAAATCAAGTGTTGCTTCTCGCATTCATTTTGAAGGATATGCATCTAGTATGCAGTTTGATTTAGCATATTTCTTAAACAAATTTAGAAACTGATGCCCTAGACGTCTTTTCCTGAACTTCAAATTTAAATTCTACTCAAGCTGTAGGGCAGGGGTGCCCACACTTTTTGGGCTTGCGAGCTACTTGACCAAGCTAAATGACCAAGTCAAAATGATCTACCAACAATAAAAATACTAAACATACACCCCCCTCTTTTACAACGGTGCGCTAGCCGATTTAGCGCTCGCTAAGTGCTAATGCGCTCATTATATTCTATGGACGCATTAGCATTTAGCACGCCTTAGTAAAAGACCCCCCCCCATATTTATTTATTATATATATTGAGTGTAACTCTTCTGTCCTCCAGACCTTGTTCCATTCCCCAACCAACATCTCTCTCTGTCCCTCCAGGAGTCCAGCTTTTCTTTCTCTCTCCTCCACCCCTATTGGCAACATGTCTCCCTCTCTCTCCCTCCTCTGTTATGATTGTGCATCTCTCTGTTCTTCCTCAGGGTCTCTCACCGTCTGTCTCTTCTGTCTGCACCTTCCATAGTCCAACATCTGCCCCCCTCTTCTGCCTCCCCTTTGTTTCAGGTTTCTCCCTCTCTCTCTCTATCTTTCTTCTGCTAATATTTTGAGTCCTCCCACCTTTGATTCAGGTCTTTATCTCTCTCACTCTGTCTTCCCCCCTCCCCAGTGTCTGGCATCTCTCTTTCCTTGGTTTGGGGTGTTTCCCCTCTCTAACTCCTCTAGTAGTCCAGGAACTGCCCTGTCTTCCCCCTCCCTTTTGATTCAAGGCTGCTTTCTCCCTCCCCACCTTAAGGCCCTTTGTCTTCCCCCCCCCCCGATCCAGTGGCTCTAAAGCAACCCCCATCCCACCAGGGCCCTCGCAATGGGCACAGCCTTACCTCCGCTAATTCCCGCACACAGTGTCTGTCAGGACCTCAGACCTCTTGAATGCAACTGTCCTCATCTCCATTCTTCCCTCTGGGCCTATCACAGTTGAAAGTTCATTACGGCAGCCTGCAGAGCAAACGTAGCAGGCTGCTGTCGGCCTCTGTAGCATGTTCTCTCTGCCATGGTCCCACATTTCCTCTAACATCAGCTACAGAGGCCATTACGTTTGCTCTGCAGGCTGCCGTAATGAACTTTCAACTGTGATAGGTCCAGAGGGAAGAACGGGGGACACTGAGGGGTAAGTGCGTCATCTGAGCACAGAGCCTTTGCGATCAACCGGTAGATCGCGATCGACATTTTGGGCACCTCTGCTGTAGGGCATAGCTTTTCAGTACTTTAGGCTCCAGCAGCCCACATAACGTATTTAAACTCCACCCCCTCCCACACTCTTATTAAGTGCACACTCTGTTTAAGCACACGTGACGACTTGGTCCAAGGGGCGTGCACTTAAGTGGAGTCAAATGTACACTTATCGCCTCCACCACCTCCACTGGGAGGCCGGTTCACACATTGGAAGAGTGTGTGGCGCAGTGGTTGGAGCTACAGCCTCAGCACCCTGGAGTTGGGGGTTCAAACCTTGCGCTGCTCCTTGTGACCCTGGGCAAGTCACTCAGTCCTCTATAGCCTCAGGTACGTTAGCTAGATTGTGAGCCCACCAGGACAGATAGGGGAAATACTTGAGTATCTGATTGTAAAACCGCTTAGATAGGCTTAGATAGGCGGTATATAAAAACCTAATAAACTTCCCTGAAAATGTATTTTCTGAGTCTATCCTCTTTTACCTTCATCCTATAACCCCTCATTCCAGAGTTTCCTTTCAACTGAAAGAGACTCACCTCACATATGCACTAGTTATAGACTAGTGTCAATTGCACGCCTAATTTCATTGCTAAATTAGGCACTACAGCACATATTCTATAAATAGCGCCTTAGGTTAGGCATCTAACCTAAGTGCAAAACACCTTTTAAAACAAAAACATTATAAAAATGTTTTTAAAAATGTAGGCATCTACTGGCACCTGCATTGTGGCTATGGAAGCACTTTACGACACCTAATGCCACTGTAGGCTAATGCTGGAAATGGCATTAGGCATCGTAAAGTGCCTCCATAGCCGCGATTCACATGAAAGGTAGGTGCTAGAAATGTAGGCCTTAACCAATGCACCACACTCTCCTCCAACCAAGCTTTGCCCCGGAATGCCACAGTGGTACAAGCCAAAATCCATTCATTTGACTGGATAGGTGTGTCCTGGGGGACTGGGTTGAGAGCCCTTGACATAAGTGCATCCCCATTTTGATTGTGATCAGTTCGCTCCGAGGAAGGTTATCACGCTTCTAGACCATTGGTTTTCAACCCAGTCCTCAGGACACACCAAGCCAGTCGGGTTTTCCGGATATTCCCCATGAATATAACAAAGGCAGTGTATGAAAATCTTGCTCATGCATATTCATTGAGGGTATTCTGGCTGGGGATATCCAAGCAGAAGGATCCAATCACCAAGCTGAAAGTGCTACAAAGAGGTTTTGTTACTTAAAACTGTTAAAGAAAGGGCAGCCTACCTTGAGGGTCTCTTTCTTGCTGAATTTTGATCCGGGTGAAGTGCATTCTCTATCTGATCCATTGCACAGTTTGTTTTCAGGCTAAAAGAAAGGAAAGACCATAGTACACAAAAACATAAAAATAGGATTCAATTTTCCTGTGCGGGGTTCAGCGAATTTTCAAAATAAAAAGTATTAAAGGTACTTGATGTACTGCTCATTATTAAAACATCTGGGTGGTTTACAATAGCAAGATAAATGTAAGCATTTATAATATAAAATCCAGAAAATTCAAGTGAAGAAACTAATTTCTACTCAAATTAATCTAAATTGCACTTAGAGATAATAGTTACTGTGGATGGACAGACTAGATGGGCCATTTATCCTTTATCTGCCGTCATGTTTCTATATTAATCGCACCCCTCCTGCTCCCAACTTTACAGGTACAGAAATGGGGAGCGGGGGGTTTGCGTTTGGGGTGGGGAGTCGGCAATGGCAGGGTGAGTTGGCATCCCTCCTGCCATTCTGTTGGTGGCGGTGGCTGGCATCGGCAGGTGGCGGCAGGGACAATTTAGATTTGGGGAGGGAGGGGGGTACTTTGTTGCGGGGGGGCTTTTCTTTTTAATCGAGCAGTTATTTTGCGTGTGTAATACACACAAAATATCTGCCCATTTAAAGAAAAAACCCGCAGAAGCCCTGACAGGAGGCTGCTTCTTCTGGCACTACTGTCAGGGCTCTGCCCCGACTCAATCGCTCTCTGAGCGAATGAGTCGGGAATTTGCATGCAAATAAGATAGTGAATCAATCGCTGTTTTAAAATAGGCCAGAAATCGGCCAACAGCGAATGAATTGCTATCTTTAGTGAATCTGGGCCTATTTATTTATTTTCATTGGGTGTGTAACCTAGCAGAGTTAAAAAAATAAGCTGAGAACAGTGTTCATTTAATAATCTGTTCATGTACTGATCAGTTTGCGACCAAATTTCCCTCCTGCACTATCCACTAAAGGCAGTAGCGATCCGATCCCGTTCGTCCCATGCAAATTAGCAAAACCCCATGCAAAATAGCCAAGCAATTGATTCACTAACAATTGCTTGCCTATTTTGAGTCGGGTTTTACTATTGACAAACCCGACTGCTGCAGACCTGTCAGTAACTGAGTTACCGACAGGTCTGCAGGTTTTTTGAAAGTTTGCCTGTCTTTTTTATTCAGACTCCTCCCTAAGTCCCTGATTGGCTGAGGTGCCCCAGGCCCCTCCAAAGGGAGGAGCCCGAGGCACCTCAGCCAATCAGGGCCTTAGGCCTCTCCCCATGCATCAGATGATGCGTGGGGCGGGGCCTAAGGCCATTATTGGGTGGCGGCGGGTCGGAGCAGACCGGCGGCGGCAGAGGGTGTGGGCACCCCTCCTGCTCCCGAAGATGGGGGCCTCGAAGGAGCAGGAGGGACTGGGCACCCCTTCTGCTCCAGAAAATGAAAGCCTCGAACTAGCAGGAGGGACCGGGCATCCCTCTTGCTCCCAACTATTTTAAAGGTACTGGGGTGGGTAGGCCAGGCCCGACTGCCTGGGCCGGGGAGATGAGAGGACTAGGAGAAGGACGGACTGAGCACCCCTCCTGCTCCCAACTTTTTGGTGCCGCGAGGGCCATGCCGGGAGATGGGCGAGGGAGAGATCTGGGCAGAGCAGGGCAGGCAGCAGAGATCGGGGCCTGGGGAGGTGTCGGGCAGATTTCTCTTGCCTGCTCACCGGACTCGCCTGCTGTCTGCCGCCGTTCCCCACAGTGCAGGCCCGCTTTAAAACCTCGGGCTTGCACTGCAGGGAACAGCAGCAGAGAGTAGGAGAATCCAGGAGCAGACAAGAGAGATCTGGGCTGGGCTGAGCCCTGAAAGCAGTGACAGGAGGCTGCTTCTCCTGTCACTACTGTCAGGGTGTGCGCATGAGTGGGGATCGCTCTGGCCATGGGTAGGGGTGTGTGTTAATGATCGTCCTCATTTGCATGCAGGCCTTTACTGAATTGGTCGGCCGCATGCAAACGGAATTGGATCGCACACAGTTAGGAGGTTTAGTGAACCCTGCCCATTGTTCCCTAGCTACGTTACCACATGCCAACTGTTGGTAATGAAACAGGTCACGCGCAGACCCCTGCATCAGCCACAAAAATGTGTGGAATGCTGGTATCCCTAAGTTCTTCATTAAACACAAAACACATTTTGTCACAGGCTGGATTCTCTGTCATTATCAGGTCTTCCTGATAGCTCAGTCTAGTTCCGATTTCACAGTTCACTGGATAAATGACAATTGCATATTGCCAGAGATGCAACTTAGTTTTTCCGTCCTTTATAGCACTTAGTCTAAATGTGTCTGTAATTAGCTCTGAAAAGTTAAAGGCATGCTGACATATGAAGCTTATAAATTATTTGTACTAAATAATGCAGGATCAGTAACCGCACTAAAAATATGACTTGGCAGCATCAAAACGAATTAATCTGCATTTTAAATAAAGCAGTTAAAGAAGGCGTTAACTTCCATATAAATCTCCTGGCATGCAGAGCAAAGAAGAGGCTTTTATTAGGATGAGATGGGTGCATTTGGCTAAGCAAGAGAGATTCAAATGAATGCCATACGATTCAGAGCATGCAAATTGATCTCATTCATATTCATGCAGGATGTGAGGAAAGCCTGATTGGTTTCTGGCACTTGAAGACCAGTGCTGCTTGCCTCCTAGAAATAAGAGCTTCCACTTCACATTAGTTCACTAGTCACCTTTGAAATGGGTCCCGGTGTTCAAATTTGAAAGGCATGCTGGGATTCGTAGCCCAGCTTTTTCTCAATTAAAAAGGTAGAAGATATATAACTTGGATCTGCATGCAAACTCCAGCGTCCAACTTTGGATAACTTACATAGAATCCAGGGGGCTGGAGTATAACTGCAATGTCTCCAACTTATACTTGCAACTTACCTCCCCCCTCCTTTTACAAAAATGCAGGAGCAGCGCAGAGCATTCAGCACACCTGCCTGCGCTAAAACCCGCTATTGTTGTTTTGTAAAAGGGAGGGGGGTTTATAGAATACTATCAGCTATGCACAAGGCATGGCTTACTTAGGTATGAAAACACACTCTCCAAAAGGCAATATGCATAAAATTTGTGCAAATATTTGAAAAACACTAAAAAAGTGTATCTAAATATAAATATAAATGCAAGTGCTCAGTCACCAACCATACAGTGTCATATAAAATGCCAGCTCTGGTTGTGTAGAAGGACCATCATCGCACTCTGAGAGTCCCTCTATCTGCCCTCCATGTAAGATATAAATATACTTCTGTGTTAATAATAGCAAAATATACTCTAAAAAGAGATGCAACAGTAACTTAGGTATGCCAAATTATGCTTGCTATTAACCTGCTGTAAATGGTCATGCCACACAGATACACCAATGCTGACTTTTGCCAGTATTCTATCATTTGAAACATTCAAAAATATCTCTAGGCTACTCAGTGGCATAGTAAGGGGAGACGATCTTCCTCAGGGCACTGGCACCCCTTCTCCTCTCTGTCCCCCCCTTCCCATTCCTCCCCCTGCCACTCAGATGCCCCTTCCTTTCCCCCGTACCTTTTTAATTTTGGCACAATCAACCACCACCTTGAGACCCACGTCAGCTTCGGTGCTTTCTCTTACATCGCTTCCGGGATCCACGCCTGGGGAGTGACGTCAGAGAGCGCACCAAAGCCGACACAGGCAGCAATTTGGTGGCTGCTTGTGCCAAAGTTATAAAGGAACGGGGAAGGGGCGTGTGCGCCTGCGCATGGTAGGAGGGGGTGAGGAAGAGGACAGGAGAGGGGCGCCGCTCACCCTCACTACGCCACTGAGGCTACTATAAGTAGATGAATAAAAAACTCAATATCAGGAATCTACTTCTCACATTTATTGCATATGATTCCAATCACAACCCCATTCAAACAAAGCACAAAAATATTCTTTCTATGGATCCCCAGACGGCTGACTGAGTGGATAAATATACAGCACAAATCCTCATTGATCCATCATTTTGTGATTTCAATTGTATTCTGGTTTTCTCAATTTATGCAAAAAGTCCAAAAAGCACTTATCATACGAAAGAGCTGAGTGAATTTCGGCAAAAATGCACTCAAAAGAACCAGCATGGGTTTTGAATACTGACGCCTCAACCCTGAAGAAGACTCGGAAACATGGATTCATGTCGGGAGGGGTGGTAAATTCAGATAACTGCTTTTTGAACTTTTTGAATACAATGAGAAATTATTATTATTAGGATTTTATATACCACCTATCAAGGTTATCTAAGCGGTTTTACAATCAGGTCCTCAAGCATTTGAGACAAACAGAATACAATTGAAATCACAAAATGATGGATCAATGAGGAATTGTGCTGTGTATTTAAAGAGTTAAATCAGCCATCTGAGGATCCATAGAAAAAAATATTTTTGTACTTTGTTTGAACGGGGTATAATCGGAATCATTTGCAGTAAATTTGATCAGTAGATTACTGATATTATCTTGGCGCAAAGCTGCCATTAGAGAACTGGTGCTCTCCGTCTTTGAGATTTATTAACACACAGCGGTCCACCATTTTTTCAGTAACTGCCCCTCAAATCTGGAATTCATTACTGGCACAATTGCCATACTTAAATGATGCACACACCTGCAAAGCAAAAGCTATTTTACCTCTATGTTAGGCTAAGTCTAGACGGAAAATGCTGCAATTCAAACCCCCCTATGTCCACCAAGTCTGTGCTTCCCACTAAAGTCTGTCCTGCTTATACTGTGAATGTACTCTTGTGACCCATTCTGGACTCCTTTGGGAAGATGGGCTAAATAAATGAATGAATAAATAGGCCTTTGAACCTGACAAAAGACACCTGTGAGTAGCTCCGATAGGTAGGACATTCATACTCTACCTTACTGGAGGAGATTGGTGTCTGGGGTTCCTCATTCTTCAGAATTGACATATTATTTTTTTCAGTATCTTTACCTGAAAGAGACAAGTAGGAGGGAGAAAAAAACTGTACATTTACAGACTTGACTTCAAGTTTTCACAAAAATGACAGCTGCAGACCAAAAATCTATTATGACAGATACTCCAATCTGAGATGACGTTTTAAAGGAGGCCCAATCTTTGTTTATATCCTCTTTATTTGGAAGAAGTTCCTTCCTTCCTCAGCGGGAAGGGGAGTCAACAGCTATCTCAATGACTAGGGGCAGCCATAGGGTTAAATCCTTAATTCTAGAAAATTGTGCACCCAAACTTCCAACCAGTTTGCAAATTTGCAAGCCCAACTTATAGAATAAGTTCATTTGTGCTATAACTTAATTATATGCTAATTGGCCCTAGCAACCAATTATTGGCTATAATTGTTGTTAATTGGCAGTATTTGGCAGTTATACACTTAACTACCCTTAGTTGGTATTCTTTAAGTTGTGGATTCGGATTCTACAGCATGTGACTCCAAGGGGAGCTTGTACCTAGAAGGAGAATAGGCAGGTTAAGCACTTATGCGCGTGGGTTATAGGATACTAGCATTTATTCAGTTAGGCCCAAATTCTGTATTGTACGACCCAAGTTGCAGGCACAACTTAATTGTTTAACAAGCTAATCAGCGCTGATAATTGACGATTAACAATTAATACTAATTGGCATTAATTAGAAATTAAGCATACCATTTTCTAAACGCATTCTATAAAGTGATGTGTGTAAATTCTAGTGTGTGAATTTCAAAAGGGAATGTGGCCAGAAGAGGCGCATCAAGAGATCATGGTCGTGCCTAAAATGAAGACAATTTGATATAGAATACGCCCAATGCACAACTTAGGTGCAGATATTTAGGCCTGGTTTTCATTGGCCTAAATGGATACACCTAAATATTAGCCACACATACAGGCGCTAAACATAATTCTATACATGGCAAGTGCCTTTTATAGAATCGCGCTAACCACCGTTCTAGTTGGTGCCGTGTTTTTTTTAGGCACCATATATAGATTTTGGAGGTTGATACTACAATCTGCACCAGCTATTTTGACTGGCGTGGCAGGTGCATAAATTCCATTATGGAATTCTCAGCACACATCATTCCAGCATCTAATTTGAATCAGTAACATAAGCTAACGCCTCAGGAATTAAATCAGCACATTATTCAAAAAGTGGGTACTGACATGAGCTGCCTACAAATATTGTCTGCAATATTATCAATTCTAAAACCTGGCGACACAGTTTCCCTGTAGAAGAATCATATATTGGTTTTCTCTTGTCTAATCTATGTCTCTTTCTGATAGGGGAGACCTGTGGGATTCAATGATAATAAATCCCCTTTATGTACCACAAACCAATGGGTATGCGCATTTCTCACTAGTGATTTTCTCATTATAGGTCATCCTGGAGGCACTTTTGCAGAATGCTACAACATCAAACTCATTCAGGACAAGAACATTCCATCTCTCAGTTCCACTGGCACATCTAACTCTCCCACACAAAAATTCTTTCCTTTGGCATCAGCCTCTACATTTTTCTTACTTCTCAGAAGTATTTGCTTAAAGGGCATCTCCGACTGCTTCACCCATTTGCTCCTTCTTGTCCTCCCACTCTGCGACCACAATATACAGTAATTTTGGAGCACTTTGTGCAGTAGGCTTTTGCCAGGAATGTGCTCAAAAAATCCTGCCTGCCTGGCTGTATAGCTTGATGAAGCAGCCATGCCAGAGACCTAAGAAACTAAGGATTTTAACACTGATGTTGTTATCCATCTGGGAACAAATGACCTGGCCAACAACTCCACACTTGCAGCACAGAAAGCTTTTCGGGAGCTTGGTGAGGGCGTGAAACCTTTTGTAAAGACTTTAGCTTTTTCTGAAATACTGCCTGCATATGGAAAGGGAGAGCAAAGAGTGAAAAACACAGAGGACTTTAATAGATGGCTCAGAGCCTGGTGTCATCAAGAAGGCTTCAGGTACATAGGAGGATGGGGAAATACATGGAAGGACAAGAAGCTATATTGCACTGATGGGCTACATATTACTACAGCAGGAAAAAGAAACCTTGCAGAGAAATTTAGACAATATTTTTCTAGGCATTTAAACTAGAAGGTGGGGGTGGTGTATGTACGAAGGACAATTATAGAGACCACCCCCGGCAAAAGAAAAGATGTGATAGTAGTAAAGGCTGCAACATAAGCAATATCAGCAACTCATTTCTTAGTATTGCAACGGAAAGTGAAACGACACAAAAATCCATACGAAAAAGGAGATTATCGCTGAAAAATAGCTGGAAAGCGATGACCACAAATGCTCGCAATCTAAGCAACAAAGTTCATGATCTGCAAGCCCTGATATTAGAGGCAGATCTAGATATTGTTGCTATCACAGAGACATGGTTCAGTGAATCACATGGATGGGATGCAAACATACCGGGATATAATCTTTTTAGGAAGGACAGAGATGGTCATAAAGGTAGAGGAGTAGCTCTCTATGTAAAGATCAATATCCAAGCGACCGAAATGCAAGGGACCTGGGGAGAGGAAGAAGCGATATGGATTGCTCTGAAAAGAGAAGATGGAACTTCTATCTACGTGGGTGTAGTCTACACACCTCTGACTCAATCGCAGCAAATTGATAAGGATCTGATTGTGGATATCCAAAAGTTTGGAAGGAAAGAGGAGGTTCTGCTGTTGGGAGATTTCAACCTGCCGGATGCGGACTGGAATGTTCCGTCTGCGGAATCGGAAAGAAGTAGGGAGATTGTGGATGCCTTTCAAGAGGCTCTGCTCAGACAAATGTTGACGGAATCCACAAGGGAAAAAGCGATATTGGATCTGGTCCTCACAAATGGAAAGAGTATCTCTAATGTTCGAGTGGGTGCTCACCTGGGTAGTAGCGATCATCAAACGGTTTGGTTTGATATAACGGCTAAAGTGGAGAGCGGCCGCACGATACTTAAAGTCCTAGGACTTCCGGCGGAAGCATGGGGATGTGAAGTCGGGTGCTTTGCAGCTCCGATACTCCCGCCACAGATCTGACCATTAAACGGCGCATTTTCTCCCGGACACCGCTCCCCTGAGCTTTGGGGTTACAGCGTTAGCTCCTTGGGCCGGTTTTTTCTGTGCGCGGTGGAGGGATGGCCGCTAAGACGCCGGCGAAGAGCTGCGATCGGGGGAAGCCGCTGGAAGCCAAAATGGCGGAGCCCACGGCTCCTGCCTCGCCGGAATCCCCTAGCTCCGTGTGGATTGCGGAAGTGTCGGCGGAGGTGCAGGCCGCGCTGGAGGGCACGCTCGGCGCCAAACTGCAGAAGATCCTTGATAAATTGGACTCGATGGACCAGCGTTTTGCTGCCCTCACCTCCGAGGTTCGGGATACCCAGCAGAGAGTCAGCAATGCGGAGGATTCGGTCCTCAGGCTGACTCAGGAGCAGGGGGTGCAGGCTTCTTCATTGGCAGCGCTGAGGGCCAAGGTGGAGGACCTGGAGAATCGGTCCCGCCGGAACAACCTGCAGTTCGTCGGCCTGCTGGAGAGTATCGTGGAGAGTGACCTGGGGGACGTCCTAGAGCATTTGCTGACGGAGTCCCTGGCTCTCCCGGAGAAATTGGGTCCCCTGCATATTGAGCGAGCTCATCGTCTGGGACGACGGAGGGATGGCGCGGAACGTCCACGGGTGGTGATCTGCCGGATTTTGAATTACCGACATAAGATGGAGGTGCTCCGAGCTTTGCGGCAGGGGAAAAAGCTGCAATATAATAATGTCTCCATCCTTTGTTTTCAAGACTATTCTGCGGAGGTTTCCCAGGCTCGTCGCAAGTTCTCTCCTCTCTGCACTGCACTGGTTCGTCGTCATGATCCATTTTCCTTGCAGTACCCGGCACACTTGCGGGTGATGTTCTCCGGTGCGGCTCACCACTTTGACTCCCCTGAGGCCGCTCAGAGATTTGTAGATGAACATCTTCCTGCTGTCTCCTCTTAGACTCTGGTGACCTTGCTGCCACATTGTGGGGATTCCCTTTGAGCGTCGGACTTTGGATCTGGAGCTTGCCAGGATGACTCCGTGGACCATCTTCCCTGCCTCTCCTTGGTCTCCTGTTTGACTCGCTTGGGCCCACAAGGGGGTGGGAGCCTAATGTAGAGGGGGTGTTATTGATTTCACCTGGGGGGGGATGGATGGGAGTGCGTGAGTGGTGCTGGTGGGGTGATGGCTGGGGGTACCATAGGCTTTGGTGTGCTGGAGGGTGCGTGTGCATGGTCCGAATGTTGTATGGCGGGGGGGGGGGGGAGGTAGGTGTCTGGATGTCTTGCTGATCCTGTGGTGGGAGTGTCCTGCTTTTGGGAAGTGGCAACCGTTTGGTTGCGTAATGGTTGGTGGGTAGGGGGGGAATGGGGGGGTAGGGGTGGGGGGGCTTTTTGGGGGAGGGAGTGGGGTGGGTTTTTGGGGGGTTGGGGTTTTCCTAGGTTCAGTCTGGTGGGGGTATGGAGGGCATCTTGGTGGTTATTATGGCTGGGGGGGTGGTGGCTGGGACACTCCTCTGGTTTGACTCAAAGGGTTCTATTGTACTGGCTGTTTTCTCTCTACTTTGTTTTTCCTGGAACATAAATTGATCTCCTGGAATGTGGGGGGTATCCACTCTCCGATCAAACGTTTTAAAATTTTACAGCAGCTTAATTGGAGGCGAGCTTCCTTGGCTTTTTTACAAGAAACTAGGTTAACCTCGGGGGAACACGCTAAGCTTTGTACATGGTGGGTGGGGGACCATCTGGGGGCGCCGGCTCTGGGGGGCAAGGGAGGTGTTGTAATTCTCTTTCGTAAGGGCCTTTCGCTGCAGACTCATAAGGTCCTCAGGGATCCTGAGGGCCGATATTTGATCGCCTCGGTTACTCTCAACAATAAACCTCTGCTGTTATGCAATCTCTACGCTCCTAATAATCCCTCTGCCAAATTTTTTCAGAAACTGCGCACCCTTTTGTTACAATTTGGGGAACTTCCTTTGTTGCTTGGGGGGGATTTTAACGAGGTTCCGGATCCGCGGCTGGACCGCTCTTCCTCGGTGGGGAGAGAGACCCACAAGACTTGTACGGGGGCTCAGCTCTTGGCCTCTTCCCTTGATCTGTTGGATGTTTGGCGGGTTTTGCACCCGGTGGACCGGGATTATTCCCATCTCTCTAGGGCCCATGGTACACTTTCGAGGATAGATCTAGTTCTTTTGTCCAGGGAGTTGCTCCCGGTGGTTCAGGATGCAGTGCTTGGCCCCATCGAGATATCCGATCACACATGGGTGAGTCTGGACTGGCAGTGGGGGCCCGCCAGGGGAGGTGGAGCCCGGTGGGTATTCCCATGTCATCTGTATCGGAACGCTCGCTTTCAAGACTTTCTGTTGAAAAAATGGGGGGACTTTCAATATACCAATCAGGAACATAGAGAGGATCCCATTCTTTATTGGGAAACGGCAAAGGCGGTGCTGCGTGGGGAGATCTTGGCATTTGCGGCCCATGAAACTAAAATACGTCACCGGGCAGTGCTAGCGCTGGAGCGGCGGGTTTTGTTTTTGCGGAGACGATATGCGAGTAGGTTCACGGAAGTTTCGCCCCCCACATTTCGCCCCCAGCAATTCGCCCCTCACATTTCGCCCCCCACATTTCGCCCCCAGGTATGTTTCGCCCCCACACATTTCGCCCCCACACATTTCGCCCCCCGGATGTTTTGCCCCCACACATTTCGCCCCCGCACATTTCGCCCCTGATTATGTGTACTGCACATTTCGCATTGGGCTAGTTTAGCGCTGGCCACTGCGGTATTAGCTCCAACGCTCATAGGGGAGCCAGAGAGAGAGAGTCGGGGAGGCAGAGAGCAGGTTGTGGCGGAGAGCCGGGGTGCCAGAGAGAGAGTTGGGGGAGGCATAAAGTAGGTCACGGCGGAGATTAGGAGAGCCGGGGAAGCAGAGAGCAGGTCACGGCAGAGAGCCGGGGAGCCAGAGAGAGAGAGTCGCACCCACCCCGACTCTCCCTTGTTGAGCCGCGGCCTGCCAGAGCCCGCCGAGACGCTCCCTTGGTTCCTGCGGGAGGGCCGCCGCACACGCCACGGGAGGGAGGGGTTGTGCGTCGCCGGAGGCCCAGTACCTTATCGCCGGGTGGGAAGGGGTGGTGTGGCTGCCGCCGTCTCATCTGCTCAGCGTGGCTGGCGTCTCATGTAAGCCGAGCACCTGCGGTTTCCTACTCTGGAGATGTAAGGGCTTGCGATAGAGGCAGGAGGAAGGAAGAGAGAATCCTTTGCCTCTTTGACTGTTCTAAGCAACCTGGTACAGTGGTGTAAAATCCACCCCACGCCGCCCTCACTTTGTGGGAGGTGGGGGCCGTGAACCCTGCACCACAGTGGCCGAGGTAGAGCCCTGCAAATGCGTCCTTCCCCTCCCTGGGCGGCCCGGCTGTGTGGGAGGGAGGATTGGGGTTTCCGACCCTGGCGGCCGCGTCGCTGTCTCCCAGCCGCCCTGCTCCGGCCCCGGGCAGGGCGCGATGCACTGGAGAGCCGGGGAGCCAGAGAGAGAGTTGGGGGAGGCAGAGAGCAGGTTGATTTCAGGGCTGCAGGGCTGGCAGGACAGTCGGAAAGGGTCTCCCCCCCAGGGCCTAACTAGGTACTGGATCCAGTGGGGGGGGGGGGCCTTCATGGTAGGAGTACAGCCCTCTCACTTCTGCCTTCTAAAATGGCTGTTGTCCTCTTGCAGCAGCTAATGGTATTAACAGGAAGTGCCGTGAGCAGCTGCGAAAGGTCATGGCAGCCATTTGGGAAGGCAGGAGCGAGAGGGCCATGCTCCTGCCACAAAGATCAATGCTGGACTGCTAGGTACTTTGATAGGTCTCAGGGGGAGGAGGGGGGGGCATGGGACATGTGGCTCACAAGCTGTATGTTGCTAACCCTATCTTAGACGCAGAAAGGGGAGGTGGGAAGGGAGACAAAGTTAGAGTGAGAGAGAGAGAACGGAGGAACGCTCAGGGGCGAAATGTGCAGTACACATAATCAGGGGCGAAATGTGCGGGGGCGAAATGTGCGGGGGCAAAACATCCGGGGGGCGAAATGTGTGGGGGCGAAATGTGTGGGGGCGAAATGTGTCTGGGGGCGAAATGTGGGGGGCGAAATGTGAGGGGCGAATTGCTGGGGGCGAAATGTGGGGGGCGAACCTTCCGGATCCCATGCGAGTAGTGGTTCGCTGGGGCTCCAGACGCAGCTTTTAGAGGCCCAGCAGGAATTGAATGAACTCTTGCATCGGGGGGCGATGCGCTCTCGGGATCACTATAAATTCCAATTATTCCGGTTTGCCAATAAGAGTAGCCGGCTATTGGCTCGGTTGGCCCGCTCCCATCGTGGGGCGTCAGGGGTGGCGGCATTGAGAGATCCACGGGGGGGTCTCCATCATAAGCCTGAGGATGTTAGCTGTATTCTGCGAGATTTTTTTACCGCTTTGTATGATTCGCCCGTCCCGGACCTCCTTGATGGTAGGGTCTATTTGGATAGTTTGGATTTGCCCCGCCTATCGATCAGTGACTTGGATATGCTGGACTGCCCTATTACCGCAGAGGAGGTAGAGGGTGTGATTCATGTGTGCCCGTTGGGCAAGGCACCGGGGCCCGATGGTTTTCGAGGGGAGTTTTATAAGCTGCTTGTTTCCGAGATTGCCCCGATTTTGTCGGAAATATTTAATTTAAGTGTGGCTAAAGGTTTTTTGCCCCGCTATTTGAACCTTGCGCAGATTATTGTTTTTCCCAAGCCGGACCGGGATCCGGTTTTGCCAGAATCATATCGACCTATTTCCTTGCTGAATTTTGAAACGAAATTGATGGCTAAGGTACTGGCCAATTGTTTGGCCCGGGTGTTGCCTTCTCTGGTGTCTGATCAGCAGGTGGGTTTTGTGCAGGCTCGTCCGGTGTCCAAAAACATTTGTCGCATTTTGTTGGCCTTGGAGAAGGCTGGTGTGGAGGGCACCCCCGCCCTGCTTATTAGTTTTGATGCGGAAAAGGCATTCGACCGGATGGGGTGGGGGTTCCTCTTTGCTGTGGTTCGTGCGTACGGATTTGGCCCTTTCTTTTTCAATGCTCTCCAGGCACTGTACAGTGATCCAACGGCGCAGATCTCGGTGAACGGGGGCCTCTCGGCCCCCTTTCCGATTCGGAGGGGGACCCGCCAGGGTTGCCCTCTCTCGCCCTTGCTTTTTGCTCTTTATTTAGATCCTTTGATTCGGGAGCTGCAGTCTAATGTGGACATCTGTGGTCTTCACTTGGGAGCCACGCATTTCAAGATTGCAGCTTTCGCAGATGATCTTTTGGTATTTTTATCTGATCCACGTCGCTCCTTGGCTGCTCTCTTGGAGAGCGTTCGGGAATTTGGGGACTTCTCGGGGTTTGCTCTGAACCTGACTAAATCTGAGGCGCTGGCCTCTTCGGCGGGACTCCGGGAGTCCTGGGGTGGGACCTTTCCATTGAAATGGGCAGAATCCTCTTTTCGCTATTTGGGAATCCAGCTTTCTATGGATGTGTGGGAACTTTATAGATTGAACGTTACGCGTCTCCTGACTTCTATGGGATCCATTCTGGCTAATTGGCGTGATTTGCCGCTCTCCCTGATGGGGAGGGTGCATCTCTTTCGGATGGTACTCTTCCCTAGGTGGTTGTACGTCTTGCAGACGCTTCCCCTGTGTCTGCTGCAACGGGACATTCGGACCTTTTACTCTTTGCTCTCGCGGTTCTGTTGGAGGGGCCGGACGCCTAAGTTGAGGTGGTGCTTACTGGTGGGCTCGTGGGGCCAGGGAGGCTTTGGGGTGCCGAATCTTAGGTGTTATAACTGGGCGTGTCTCTTGCGGCATATTCGAGATTGGGCTTTGGGTACTGCTCTATATACGGACATTTCCCTCGAGCGTGATTATTTCTATCCTGCTCATCTCTTGTCTCTTCTCCACGCTCGGTTGGCGGAGGTGCCTATTCCCGGTAGGCGTAGTGTCTTGTTTCGCCCTCTTTGGGAGGTGTGGTGGCGGATTCTACCCCTGTGGCATCAGGACCCCCGGGCTAGTGTGCTTTTGCCTCTGGCTGGTAATCTTTCTTTCCCCCCGGGGTTGGGGCCCTCAATCTTTGGAAGATGGAGGGCTAAGGGTTGTGAATTTCTCTTTCAGGTTTTGCGGGAGGGCGGGGAACTGCAGTCCTGCGCTGATTTGCAGCGTGGGGGTCTGTCCTCTCTTGGCCTTGCTTACGTGCACTGTCAGTTACAGCACTATGTGCACTCGCTTCCTAGAGATTCCCTCTCCTTATCCTTTGGGACGCGGTTCAGAGCATTTCTGGAGGGGGGGGGGGAGGATCCGGAACCTCAGATTTCAGTTTCTTTTTTTCAGCGGCGGCTTGCGGCCCTGGGGCCTCCTCATGATTTTTCCTCTGTTTTGGAGGCTTGGCAGAGGGATTTGGGGAAGGAGCTGGGGGCGGATTGGTTGCTCCGTGCTATTCGCCGGGTCCTGGCCTTAATATTTAATGCGGACCTGCGTGAGTGCCATTACAGGACCCTGTTGCGAGCCTATGCCTCCCAGAGCCGAGCCTTCTATATGGGCTGTGTGGATACCCAGATTTGTCTCACTTGTAACACAGAAGTGAATTCTTACTTTCATGGCTTTTGGAGTTGTGAGAGTATACAGGGCTTTGGCCTCCTTCCTGCAGGGCCTTCTTCGAGTCCCTGTCCCTCTTTCTGTCTATCACATGTTGTTTGCTCACTTCCCTGCTTTTTCTGTTTTTTCTTCTGCTGAAAAATTATTTTTGAGCAAATGTTATATTGTGGGGAAAAAGTGTATCTTGAACCATTGGCTGGCCGATGTTCCTCCCTCCTTTTGGTATTGGAGAAATAAATTACATGAGTTGGTGTGTTGGGAGGCCCGGCTGGCTTGTTCCTCTTGTCGTAAGAGCAGTGATTTTATTCGCACTTGGTCTCCTTACTTGGACTGTCTGCCACCACGCAGTCGTAGTCAAATTGTGAATAGATTGCAATTGTACTCTGCACCACCTGTCTGACCTGGGACATTTTCTGTTGGGGAGGGGGGAGGAGGGGGTTGGGGGGGAATAGGGGGGGTTTGGGCTAGTTGGGGGGCGTTTGGGCCTCTTTGTTCCCTGAGAGGACATCAGAGTCCAGTCCTCTTTGGGGGGGGGGGGGCCCTCTTCTGTTCGTTCTTGGAAATGTTTATATTCCTTATCTGTATTCTATGCTTGTGAGTTGTTATTCCATTTGCCAATAAAAACAGTTTCATAATAATACTTAAAGTCCTAGATTTCAAACGTACGGACTTTAATGCAATGGGAAAGTACCTGAAGAAAGAGCTGTTAGGATGGGAGGACATAAGAGAAGTGGAAAGACAGTGGTCTAAGCTGAAAGGAGCGATAAAAATGGCTACGGACCTTTATGTAAAGAAAATCAATAAAAACAAGAGAAAAAGGAAGCCGATATGGTTCTCCAACCTAGTGGCTGAGAAAATAAAGGCGAAAGAGTTGGCGTTCATGAAATATAAAAAAACCCAAGAAAAGGAGAGCAGAAAGGACTACAGGGTGAAACTGAAAGAAGCCAAGAGAGAGATACGTTTGGCGAAGGCACAGGCGGAAGAACAAATGGCTAAAAATGTAAAAAAGGGAGATAAAAATTTTTTCAGATATATTAGTGAAAGGAGGAAGATAAAAAATGGAACTGCTAGGCTAAAAGATGCTGGGAACAAATATGTGGAGAGTGATGAGGAGAAAGCAAATGTGCTAAACAAATACTTCTGTTCTGTGTTCACAGAAGAAAATCCTGGAGAAGGACCGAGATTGTCTGGCAAAGTTACACGAGAAAATGGAGTAGATTCTGCGCCGTTCACGGAGGAGGGTGTTTATGAGCAACTTGAAAAACTGAAGGTGGACAAAGTGATGGGACCAGACGGGATCCATCCCAGGATACTAAGGGAGCTCAGAGAGGTTCTGGCGAGTCCTATTAAAGACTTGTTCAACAAATCTCTGGATACGGGAGTGATTCCTGGGGATTGGAGGAGAGCGGATGTGGTCCCTATTCATAAAAGTGGTCACAGGGATGAAGCAGGAAACTACAGGCCGGTGAACCTCACTTCAGTTGTTGGAAAAATAATGGAAGTGTTGCTGAAAGAAAGGATAGTGTACTTCCTTGAATCTAATGGGTTACAGGATCCGAGGCAACATGGCTTTACAAAAGGTAAATCGTGCCAAACGAACCTGATTGAATTTTTTGATTGGGTGACCAGAGAGCTGGATCGAGGACATATGCTAGATGTAATTTACTTGGATTTCAGCAAAGCCTTTGATACAGTTCCTCATAGGAGGCTGTTGAACAAACTTGAAGGGCTGAAGTTAGGACCCAAAGTGGTGAACTGGGTCAGAAACTGGCTGTCAGACAGATGCCAGAGGGTGGTGGTTAATGGAAGTCGCTCGAAGGAAGGAAAGGTGACTAGTGGAGTCCCTCAGAGTTCGGTGCTGGGGCCAATCCTGTTCAATATGTTTGTGAGTGACATTGTTGAAGGGTTAGAAGGAAAAGTGTGCCTTTTTGCAGATGATACCAAGATTTGTAACAGAGTAGACACCGAAGAGGGAATGGAAAATATGAAAAAGGATCTGCAAAAGTTAGAGGAATGGTCTAATGCCTGGCAACTAAAATTCAATGCAAAGAAATGCAGAGTAATGCATTTGGGGATTAATAATAGGAAAGAACCGTATATGCTGGGAGGAGAGAAGCTGATATGCACGGATGGGGAGAGGGACCTTGGGGTTATAGTATCCGAAGATCTAAAGGCGAAAAAACAGCGTGACAAGGCAGTGGCTGCTGCCAGAAGGATGCTGGGCTGTATAAAGAGAGGCTTAGTCAGTAGAAGGAAGAAGGTGTTGATGCCCCTGTACAGGTCATTGGTGAGGCCCCACTTGGAGTATTGTGTTCAGTTTTGGAGACCGTATCTGGCGAAAGACGTAAGAAGACTTGAGGCGGTCCAGAGGAGGGCGACGAAAATGATAGGAGGCTTGCCCCAGAAGACATATGAGGAGAGACTGGAAGCCCTGAATATGTATACCCTAGAGGAAAGGAGAGACAGGGGAGATATGATTCAGATGTTCAAATACTTGAAGGGTATTAACGTAGAACATAAGAACATAAGAAGCGCCATCTCCGGATCAGACCTTCGGTCCATCAAGTCCGGCGATCCGCACACGCGGAGGCCCTGTCAGGTATACACCTGGTTTATTTTATAGCCAACCATACTTTATATGCCTCTCTCAAGGAGATATGCATCTAGTTTGCTTTTGAAGCCTAGGACTGTCGATTCTGCAATAATCTCCCCTGGGAGAGTATTCCAGATGCCAACCACTCTCTGTGTGAAGCAGAACTTTCTGACATTAGTCCTGAACTTGTCCCCCCTTAGCTTCATTTCATGTCCTCTTGTCCGTGTCAAATTGGACAATGTAAATAATCTTCTCTGCTCTATTTTGTCGATTCCTTTCAGTATTTTGAAGGTTTCGATCATATCCCCACGCAGTCTCCTTTTCTCAAGGGAGAACAATCCCAGTGTTTTAAGTCGATCCTCATATACCAGTTTCTCCATACCCTTCACTAGTTTGGTTGCTCGTCTCTGCACCCTCTCCAGCAGTTTTATATCCTTCTTTAGGTAGGGAGACCAATGTTGGACACAGTATTCCAAGTGGGGTCTGACCATTGCCCTATAAAGCGGCATTATAACTTTCTCCGATCTACTCGAGATTCCTTTCTTTATCATGCCCAACATTCTATTTGCCTTCTTTGCCGCTGCCGCGCATTGTGCTGACGGCTTCAGGGTCCTATCTATCAGTACACCCAGATCCCTTTCTTGTACACTTTTTCCCAGACTTGCACCTGACATTCTGTACTCGTATTCCTTATTCTTACTGCCTAAATGCATTACCTTGCATTTCTCCACGTTGAACTTCATCTGCCATTTCTCCGCCCATTTTTCTAACCGACACAAATCGCTCTGGAGTTCCTCACTATCCTCCTGCGATCTGATTGCCCGGCAGAGTTTTGTGTCATCTGCAAACTTGATGATCTCACTGGATGTTCCGTTTTCCAAGTCATTGAACAAAATCTTTTCCAGAGAAAGGAAAATGGTAAAACCAGAGGACATAATTTGAGGTTGAGGGGTGGTAGATTCAGGGGCAATGTTAGGAAATTCTACTTTACGGAGAGGGTAGTGGATGCCTGGAATGTGCTCCCGAGAGAGGTGGTGGAGAGTAAAACTGCGTGGGATGAACACAGAAGATTTAGAATCAGAAAATAATATTAAATATTGAACTAGGCCAGTTACTGGGCAGACTTGCACGGTCTGTGTCTGTGTATGGCCGTTTGATGGAGGATGGGCAGGGGAGGACTTCAATGGCTGGGAGGGTGTAGATGGGCTGGAGTAAGTCTCAACAGAGATTTCGGCAGTTGGAACCCAAGCACAGTACCGGGTAAAGCTTTGGATTCTTGCCCAGAAATAGCTAAGAAGAAAAAAATAAAAAAATAAAAATTTAAATTGAATCAGGTTGGGCAGACTGGATGGACCATTCGGGTCTTTATCTGCCGTCATCTACTATGTTACTATGTTAGACCTCTGTTTGAGACTTCTCTCTGTTGGGGATTGGCAGTGACACAGGTGCATCAGTGGGAGGGAGAGTAACCTGTATAACAGCTCCATGAAAATAGGGGAAGAAAGGGGTACGTATACTGCAAAATATTTTTATGAACTGGTTGGAAGGAAGATTTTGGAATTCTTTCACTGTTATCATTTTCTCCATGAATCTATAGGAATATTGTGCAGCACATCCTTAAAATTGCAGCTAGGAGGCAGTAAGTACATTCTTCAAAGATTCAGTCTGCTTCTTGACTTGGTCTTGTATTTTTTTTTTTTTAATTCTCTTTATTGGTCAAAGCATAGAACAATACACCACCAGTCTTGGTAACCCCTTGATCCGAAAGAAGTGAACATCTTAATACAAACAAATAATACCATATTGGAACCAATGGTTACTATTGTTACACAATTTGATCTAATCTAATCTAATCCTTCTTTTTATATATCGCATCATCCCTGCAAAAGAGAGCTCAATGGGGTTTATATTAAGACTGCACAGTATATTAATAAAAAAAAACAACCTAAAGTTTGACTGAACTATCCATACTCCCAAAATACTAGAGCACCCCCATCCCATACAACGGCCATGAGAAAGCCATTAAATTAACAGAGTACATATGCGACAATAAGACACACAAAATTGACCATATTTGCCACCGTATGGTTGACTTTTCCCAACGAGGCTACAGAAACATAGGAAAAGTAGAGTGGCTCCAATAACCTAGGTTCATGGTATTTTTTTTTATTGCACTTTTGGAATACAAAGTATACGCCTTATGTTAAGCCACCTCCCACATTTCTAAAAATCTTCTTTCTTTGGTATACTCTTCAGCTGTTTGTGCGCATGTCACGTATCCATCTGAGGATCAAGAGCTGGCAGTGATATAAGAACATGAGAAAAGCTATGCAGAACCAGACCAAGGTCTATGAAGCCCACCATCCTGTTTCAGATGTCTGCTTGCAAGTGTATGAGTACTTTATAAAAACATGATGGCAGATAAAGGCCAAATGGCCTATCCGCAGTAACCATTATTCTTGTTCTCTCTAAGAGATCCCACGTGCCTATTCCAGGCTTTCTTAAATTCAGACACAGTCTCTGTCCCACCACCTCTTTCGGGAGACTGTTCCACGCATCTGTAAAAAAGTATTTCCTCAGATTACTCCAGAGCCTTTGACACGGTGACAAAATTCATCACCGTTCCCGTCCCCGCGGATAACCGTGGGAAATAATCCCATGTAATTTTCTAGTGTCTATTTCAATCTCAATCCTTCTACACCAGCATTCTTCAAAGCAAAGCTTGAGGGTCAGTGGTTGTGGCCATTCATACTCTGATTCTTATTTGAGCCAAGTATAGGATAATGAAGCCATTGTGACATCACAGATGTGATTGGCTCTTAGGCACTGGTGGAATGAGGCATTATGACATCACAATATCTGCTCTGGATACCAGAGACTGTCATTCTTCAGTGTCTGTTTCAATCTCAATCCTTCTACACCAGCATTCTTCAAAGCAAAGCTTGAGGGTCAGTGGTTGTGGCCATTCATACTCTGATTCTTATTTGAGCCAAGTATAGGATAATGAAGCCTTTGTGACATCACAGATGAGGTTGGCTCTTAGGCACTGGTGGTATGAGGCATTATGACATCACAGTCTCAGCTCTGGAATGTTGCTACTCAATCTCAGCATTCTTCAATGCAAGGCTTGTGGGTCAGTGGTTGAGGCCATTCATACTCTGATTCTTCCCTCTCTCCTTAAAGAATGACATGAAGATGGTTTCCCGTGGTTATCCGCGGGGAAGGGAACGGTGATGAATTTTGTCACCGTGTCATTCTCTACCTATCACCTCTTAACTTCATCCTATGGCCTCTCATTCCAGAGCTTCTTTTCAAATGAAAGACACTCGACTCATGTGCATTTACACCACCTAGTTATTTAACCGTCTCTATCCTATCTCCCCTCTCCCGCCTTTCTTTCAAAGTATACAGATTGAGATCTTTAAGTCTGTCCCCATACGCCTTATCACGAAGACCACACCCCATTTTAGTATCCTTCCTCTGGTTGACTCCATCCTTTTTACATCTTTTTGAAGGTGCGGCCTCCAGAATTGTACACAATATTCTAAATGAGGTCTCACCAGAGTCTTATACAGGTGCATCAATACTTCCTTTTTCCACCTGGTCATACCTCTTCCTATAAACCCTAACATCCTTCTAGCTTTCACCGTCACCTTTTCAACCTGTTTAACCACCTTAAGATTGTCACATACAATCACACACAAGTAACGCTCTTCTGTCGTGCACATAAGTTCTTCACCGCCTAAACTGTACCATTCCCCAGGTTTTTGCAGCCCAAATGCACGACCTTGTATTTCTTAACATTAAATTTGAGCTGCCAATTTTATGCCCTTACTGTCCCCCCTGCTATCCTAATTTTCAAAGGGAAACATCAGGTATGACATCAGCTTCTGAGGTCATTTTCTTATTTACTCTGCAGCGAGATCTGTGCACTTTGACTCAACGGGAGAACAGAGGAGTTTCCTCTTCTAACAAATGCCATATTTGCTGTGTGCCTCCTTTTCTCTCTCTACGGTTTCAAGGAGCTGAGCAGAAAAGAATTTATATCTGAAAATTAAACCTAGTCGTCCTGGCTTAAGAACCTCTCCAGGGACAGCTGCAAAGAATACGCTGCTGTTATTTCCCCCCCTCCCCCCAAATACTCTGCACTGCCTCACAGCAAAAACCTGCATAATGTGAAAGCTACTAAATGAAGCATTAGGACAGTATTCCCAAACCATTACATGTAATTATATCATGCATATTTATTATAGATATCCTGAAAACCCAGAGCAACTTGGAAGCCTGTGCATTAAGGAGATTTAAATGCATCTGCACATTAGTTAATCCACTGGTGTCTACTAAATTTAGCACTGCTGACTGTGTCATCTGGCAACATCGAGACAATCCTGGGTTTTTCCTTCCACCTTTATAGAACCCCGCTTTTTCTCACCAAATCTGGAACTATAAGTCCATAACTGCAGCTAGATAAAGGCAAGCCTGATTCAGTCTGTCCAGATGACAGGGAACTTCTTGGTAACCTTGCCTAAAGCAGAAAGCTGTGCTGATGGCTGCAGTGCATTAATAAACCAGGCCCAAACCACTGCTCTCTCTAACCTGTGCCAGAGTCCTCCACCTACAGTTCTGCTAGTAAGGAGGTGCTGTTTCACTATCACATTTTCAATACTGAGGGAGTGATAAGCTCTTCAGAACACAAGGGAACCTGCCTGTCCCTAAAATGATTGAAAACAAATGATTGAAACACCACCCCCACTGACAGCAATGCAGTTGGAGGACTCCCACAAAGCTTAGCGGGGACAGTGGTCCTTACCCTGACAGACAAATACTGAAAACTGAATTCATTGTTATCTATTACATTCTGTGGAAGCTTTGAAATATATGGCGACCAATATTCAGATGATCACCTCATAGAGCAGTGGCATATAACCAGCTACATTATTCATATAACCAGGGGTTGACTGACAGTAATAAAGGTATGGGCCCCTAACCACAAGTGACCAAACTAAATGGAAGCTAGGAGAGCGTGGGCCCTTAGGCACTGCCCTACTGGCCCAAAGGTCAGTCCACTCCTGCATACAAACACAAATATATCAAAACCTGTGTAGATGGGACCTAAATGGTGTCAGGTTTGGAAGTGCAGTCCCTTATCTTGCTAGAAAAACAACAGGAAAGATCTCCAAACTAAGAGATTCATAGCTGCCCTTTCCAGGCTTACCTTAATGGTTGGCAGTTTCTCACCGATTGCTTCAAAGTGCTGGATGAGACCTATTTAGGGTGGGAGAAAGTGCCTATAAACAGAATTCACTGACCTGGGCTGAGGGGGTAAATCTCATTGTCACCCCCAAAAGATAGATTCCGGGTAAGCTTGCAGGGCTCCATCTTCTGAGGGGTGGAGGAGGTAGGACACAACGAGAACCTGCGACGCAGAAAGTTCTCTTCCTTCATGGTGTGAAGAGCTGGAGTTCTCTAAAACAAAAACCAAGAAAACAACTTTTGGTGACAGGCAACGAGAATGCAGGAACAGTGACCTAGCAGCCCATTTCCTGGATTCTTCATATGGTGCCCGAATTTGCATATCGAGATTCTGGCATGGCTCCACAATGTGCATGCAAACAATCTGGTTAACGAGCCATTAACCATCAATTAATTGATCTCATCAATAATTGAAATTAATTGGTACTAATTTGGTTTGATACACTTATCTGTCTATGCGCTATAACATTAGGCATCTAAACACCGTAGCGTGGAACTCATAAAGAAGGTGTGGCCAGGAAAGGGGCATAAGTGGGTCAGGGGCATGTCAAAATGTTACTTGCAGTAGGATAGTGCCATTTATGCGCTCAAATGCCATGAGCTGAGCACCAACATTTACCAGCGCTCAACTTTGAATGTGGGAATCGACTCTAAGCTCATTCCGGAATGCCCTTTATAGAACAGTGTTTAGTGCCGATTTTTTTCCAGAGCAGATTTTTGAGTGCCATTTATAGAATTCCCCCTTAAATGTAGAAAAAGTTACCAAAAGAGCTCTTAATGAGGGTGGGAATGTTTCAGTGAACCAGAACCTCTGAAAGAAGCAGGACATGCTAGATGGTGTTTCTCTCTGGTCACAAAAGCATAAGAGTTGCCATGATGGGACAGACCGAAGGTCCATCAAGCCCAGTATCCTGTTTCCAACAGTGGCCAATCCAGGTCACTAACACCTGGCCAAAACCCAAAGACTAGCTATATTCCATGCTACCGATCCAGGGCAAGCAGTGGCTTCCCCCATGTCTTTCTCAATAACAGACTATGGACTTTTCCTCCAGGAACTTGTCCAAACCTTTCTTAAAACTAGCTATGCTATCCACTCTTACCACAACTTCTGGCAATGCGTTCCAGAGCTTAGCTATTCTCTGAATGAAAAAAAATTTCCTCCTATTGGTTTTAAAAGTATTTCCCTGTAACTTCATCGAGTGTACCCTAGTCTTTGTAATTTTTGACGGAGTGAAAAATTGATCCACTTGTACCGGTTCTACTCCATTCAATTATATCTCCCCTCAGCCATCTCTTTTCCAAGCTGAAGAGCCCTAACTGTTTTAGAAATCCAAAGAGCAGCAACATTCCAGAGCTCATATTGTGATGTCATAATGCTTCATTCCACAAATGCCTAACAGCCAACCTCATCAGTGATGTCACAATGGCTTGATTGCCTTATATTTGGCAGCACCAGAAAGTGGGAGGAACTTCCATGGTGTTTAATAGAATTGCAGTAAATTAGGAGATACCAAAACATCTAACATACTTCATACCTACCCTATGGACTACAAAGGAAACCTAGGTAGTGTTTATCACTTCACTTCTTCAAAATGAGGGGAATCACTCCATACTGGCATACAAAAAGCACTTTCTCTTCACACCAAATGTAGTTATTCAAGACCATCTTTTCAATATCCCACACACTAGGGAGTTTTCCTAAGACTTAGAAAACTAACAGTAACTAGGAGAGGACCATCAGAAGTTGAATTTAGGGAGAGGGATCATAGGGCCTCTTCACCCATCCCTGTCTAAATTAAACTTCTGATGTTCCTCTCCTGGTTAGTGTTCATCTTGATGGTCTTGAATAACTACATTTGGTGTGAAGAGAAAGTGATTTTTGTATGCCAGTATGGAGTGATTTCCCTCATTTTGAAGAAGTGAAGTGATATACACCAGTGTTCTTCAACATTTTTACACCTATGGACCAGCGGAAATAAAATAAGACTGAAATTTTTAAAAACCCCATTGCCGCCCTGTCCCCGCGAGCTCGGTCCCGTTAACCATCTGATCCCATCCGCACAAGCCTCAAATAGTTATGATTTTATATTGAACATATTTTATTAAAGTATAAAAAGAAACAATATTCTGTACAATTGTCATTTTATAAATATAAATAATACAGGGCAAGGATCAACAAAACCCCCGTCTCCCTTCCCCTTCACATATATCCCCTCTACTATCAAGAAAACTGAATAAACCAAATTATTACAGAATGCTACACAAATATCATGCTAACAGAATACCGCAGTCACACATGGCAGGAATGGTGTTAGGGGGAGTGCAACTAGGGCAACTGCATCCTGGTCAGAGAGAGCCCTAAGCCAGCTGGAAGCTAAAGACGCACTGCCTGGGCTTTGCACTCCCCAGTTATGTCTAACATCAGCTCTAGCAGGATACATATTTTAAATCTGATATATTCTAATCACAAGATAGAAATAAAATTATTTTTTTCTACCTTTTGTCGTCTCTGGTTTCTGCTTTCATCGTCTTTTCACTCTCTTCCATCCAGCGTCTGCCCTCTGTCTTTTCAATCCAGCATCTGCCTCTTCCATCCACTGTTTGCCCTCTACCCCTCCCCCTCCCATATGGTATCTGTGTTCTTTCTATGCCCCTCTCTCCTACACCAGATCTAGCATCTTTGTCCCTCTTTCCTTATTTTTCATCTGACCCCCCTTCCCAGCATCAATCTCTCTCTACCTTGTCATTCCACCGTCTCTCCCCTTTCCCTCATCTGATCTCTCCATTCCATCCTGACTCCTTCCCCTCCTCTAATCTCCCTGCCAGCTGTTTCCTTCCAATGTTCCTCCTCCCCTGTCCAGCAGTAACTCTCTTCCCTTCCCCTTCTCCCCTGTCAGCAGTAGCCCCTTCCCCTCCCTTGTCCAGTACCCCTTCTCCCTTTCCTCCTCCCCTTATCCAACAGTAATTCTCGTCCCTTCCCTTTCCCTTCTCCCGTCAGCAGTAGCCCCTTCCCCTCCCTTGTCCAGGAGTACCCCTTCTCCCTTTCCTCCTCCCCTTATCCAACAGTAATTCTCATCCCTTCCCCTCCCTTGTCCAGGAGTACCCTTTCTCCCTTCCCTCCTTCCCTCTCCAGCAAATGTTTCCTCTATGTAGGCTAGCAGCAGCTCTGTGTGCTTTTAACTTCGGCACACAGCTGCCCCTAGGCAGTATTTTAGCGCGGTTTCATGAGGCAGCCTCGGGGCCTTTGGTAGGCCGGCCCACTTCGATGATGCAATGTGAGCCGGCCTACCAAAGGCCCCGAGGCTGCCTCATGAAACCGCGCTAAAATACTGCTTAGGGGCAGCTGTGTGCCTAAGTTAAAAGCACACAGACCTGCCGCTGCTTTTCTGGGGGTGCGGAAACATACGCGGCAGGAGTCGGTGGTGGCAGGCAGGAGTGCTGGCATAGCGATGGCAACAGAAAGTTGCACGTCAGCTGACGCCGGCACCTTTTGCTGCGGCGGGGTCATGAATCCTTCGCAGACCGGCAAGATTTTTTTGCGGACCGGCGGTTGAAGAACTGTGATATACACGACCTATGTTTAATAGAATTGAGCATTTACTGTATTTTGTCATTTATAAGTTACAGTTATTAAAGAACTAGGATTTGCACAAGTACCAGACATCTTTTGAATTTTGCCTCCCATTAGGAGGTATGATATGCTAGACCGATGGCCCCCAACCCTGTCCTGGAGGACCACTAGCCAGTCGGGTTTTCGGGATAGCTCTAATGAATATGCAGATCTGCACTCCTATCATCTTCAGTGCATGCAAATCTCTTTCATGCATATTCATTAGGGCTATCCTGAAAAGCTGCGACTGGCTGGTGGTCTTCCAGGACAGGGTTGGGAACCACTGTGCTAGACTCTCTCCAGGAGCTCCTGCATGTTTATAAACCACTGCCAGCATCTCTTCTTGCTGCAAGATGCCAAGAGCAGAGTCCATGTGTCGGTCTGGACCCCAACTACTGTTCTTCAGCCTAACAACATATAGATCAGGAATTTGTTGCGTGTTCTTGGTTACCACCATTTTATGGGACCCCTGAAGAAAACGTATTGTTTGAAACACGGACGGTGCTGGGTCCCATATTTTATATAAAGTGGTTTATTTGTACGTAACAATCTGTTGATTTAAAACCAACGTTGCCTGCAGCTTGTACATCTGTCTGCAGTACCTTTCTTTGTCTTTTGTTCACCGTATTTTTACTGCAGATTTGTTGGCTTTTCTTTTTGTCCTTACCCAGGCATAGGGGCCAGCTCCGTGGATGCCAATGAGTACGGGCCACTCGTAATACTGAACAAGCTCCTTCACTGTGTTCAGGCAAGAGCGTAGACACCTCCAATCATTTTGAGATGTTGGTGCCTAAGCAGAACGTTCATGTCTTTAGAAGACTAATAAATGCTTTAGACGCTGCTTAAATATATCATAAGTGGTTTTTATATACTTGGATTTAACTCACACCTTTTTCAGCTGTAGAAGCTCAAGGTGAGTTACATTCCAAAACACTAAGAATTTCCCTGCCCCGGAGGGCTCGCAATCTAGGTTTGAACAGGGGTTTTGCGGAAAGCGTGGCTCCTTGTGCACATGCCTGAACCAAAACTGAGAGTGTTGATACACATCAGCAGCTGTTCTTCAGCATCTAAATATGAACCTTTCAAACATTTTCTGCCCTTGCAATTTCTTAGAGGCTCATATTTAGGCGCAGAAGAATAGGCACTGATGTTTGCTTTCAATTTCAGTTTTGTTCGGACCTGTGCACACATTTGTCACTTTCTGCCTTTAAAACTTGCACAGGCTTCCTTCGATTTGCATAACAAGACACAGTCAGCATATAAATTTGAAAGTGACACGAAATCTTCTTTACAAAACCTTTTACTTTATCCTGGACGCTCAAGGTAAATTTCATACATTCTGCGCACGTCGAATGCAGGCTATGTACACTCTGCATATCATGCAATACCTCAAGTAGCTCATCAGTATACATTTTAATACAACTTGTCTTCTCCACGAGTTAACACCCGCTCACAAGTCCTCTCTGCATTGCTCAATGGATAGAACCAGGGTTCAACCCTCTGTAACTCCATGCCTAGGCTTGCAGTTGCTTTCTGCATCTGCCCCTAAGGGCTCCGTTTCTTATGCTGTGTTCAAGGATACACATTACCATATACCCTATTATTCTCAATTGTATTATTTAACATGGTTCACAAAACTATCTATGGCGATAACTCCACAGGACTAAGCACAGACATCACCATTACGTGGTTCTTTCTCACCGCCAGACCTCATCAAACTAGCCTTCCCCCCCCCCCCTTCACGTGCACTTTGGAAGAAGCTACATGAATCCACGTTCGCGTACCAGGGACCAAGATATGGAACAACCTCCTTCTTCATCTGCGACAAACATGCATGTCGCAGACATCTTCAGGAAAAGGTTAGACTCACCTTTTCTCCTCTAATCAACAACATGAGCTCAGCACTCTAGCCATCTAATTTTCATTCAGTGTTCATGACCTCTGATTGAGAATCTTATTGTAAACCGCATTCAATCCTAGTTGAAACTTGCGGTGTAGAAGAAAAATGTATGGTATGGTAACACATATTTAACATAATGCAGTTAATAGAGCCACCAGTCTTTCTCTGAGCCAACAAAGCATGAAGGGATTTACCCAAGGTCGCAAAGAGTCTCGGTGGGATTTGAACCCTGGTTTTCCTGGTTCTCAGCCTCATGCTCCTGCGCTCACTAATTTAATTGCTAAAGAGAATCCTAAACTGGCATCTAGCATGGGAACAAATAGAGAGATATCGGGGAGGTGGATTCTTAAAAATCAGAGGCCATAAAGAATGCAAGGCACAAACTATGACTAAAAACAAATGTAATACAATGAAACGCGCATGCAAAGAAAGAAGCTACAAAACCAAGAAACACGTCAAGTTGATATTTTCAAGAATCTGGCATATAAAACTGCTTTAAAAATGAGGGCAGGCCAAGAGTGACTGAATTCTGCCACTGAAACTCATTGTGACTTTGAGAAATCATCAGCTATTCCCCATTCCATCAGGTACCCCTCTTTAATCAGTAAGCTCTCTGGGGCAGAGATTTGTGGTACCTGTGTGCAATTTGTGCTAAAGCTCTCTAGTTTCGAGTACCATGGAAATGCCAAAGTAATAACTACAAAGTAATAATACTGGAGATGTGACCTCTCTCCCTTAAGATATATCTTAAAACAGCCGTCTTGGAAGCTGGTCTCTTCCAAATTTCCCCGTAACAGCAGTGACCCAGACGGGTCAAACTGGTCATAATTTGAATCTTTGCATAGTTTCCTGTAGCAACGTCCCACAATTAAAAGTCAGAGATTTTGCTGGATGCCTCAGTACAACACAGAAACATTACCCTACCACTGTTTATTTTATCCAAAAGGACCTGAGATTTCATGGTTTCACTGTAGCTAATAATAGCACTGGCTGGGACTCAAAACGACAGATGCAATAGATTTATTTTTGAAAGAATGCTTTCCTTAGCACAGGACTTGGCAGTTTAGCTAGTATGGGATTGTACAGTTCTTATTTGACATGCAACAGCGTCTCGTGAGCTCTGGGCAGTAACATAGTAGATTGCCTCTATTATACAAGAGGACACCTTGTCCCGTCCCATTCTGCCTCCAGCTCCTGCCTCACCCCCCACACGAACCTCCTCGAGATTGGCACCACGTCTGAAGGTTGTCTGCGCGTGCGTGGACGTCGATGCAATGCATGATGTCATCACGTCGACATCCACGCCTGCGCAGATGCCCTCCAGATGCGGCCCTGAGGTCAGGGGCTCCCGAAACCCAAACTCGTCTGCGTTTTGGAAACCCCTCTGGGCCCAGGCAGTCCTCTAAAAAGAGGATATCTCCGGGTTTTCCTGGACATCTAGTAACCCTACTTGCATGGTCCATCTAATCTGCCCAGTGAGGTGACTAAAGTCGTAGCCACTGCTCAATGCAGAACTGGCAGGTTACCTGTTTAATGCTTCTCCATCACTCAGTCATTTGTTTTGCTTTAATTCTAACCTCTTGCTTTCTGAATTCCACCACCATTTTTGTCCCAACCATCTCCACTGGGAGGGCGCTTCAGGAATACACCAGTTCTAGACAATGGATCTCAATTTAAGCCAAATCACCAAGGATTATGGGTTTGATATACCACCTTTCTGCGGTACAACCAAAGTGGTTTATATATATTACATATGAAGGTATTTTCTCAGACCTTAGTGAGCTCAGCATCTAAGTTTTGTATCTGGGGCAATGGAGGGTCAGAAGGAGTTTCCCAGGTTCTCAGCCTAAGGCACTAGCCGTTAGGCTGCTCCGTCAGGCAATTAGTGAAAAGACCAGTTTTATGGTACAAGGACAAATGTTGACATTTTTAAAAGGCATTCAAATTTGCTGTGAGGGAGCTAAACACTGAAGTCCTGCTTTTAGCGAGAAGGACGAGAAGGGAGAAGCTAGGTGGCAAAGGTGATAATACTTCTTCCATACCCTTCGGTACAATGTCACATCTACACTACAGATAGGTTTAGCAGTATTATATGCAGCTGGCAAGGGAACACCAGCCCTGTGTCTCTCGCTAAGTAATACCATTAGTCACAAAGAGACAACATTTCAGATCAGATATGCAAAACATTTGGCTATGGTGAGGGTAAACTTCAGAGTCATTTCCATGCATACAAGATTCTGGAGGCGGCACCCAGTGCTTGCCTGGAAGAAGCCTTTTCTATAGACATTGACACCTCTTTTCCTCTCTGGGATAGTAGCATTAACAGCAAAAATTCAAGCCAATAATTTCAGTGCAAACACCTGCACCAATCACAGATCTAGCATGGATGTGCCTAAGTTATGCACATTTCACTGAAACGTAAGGGAGGTTGCACACGTAACTGTGTACCCTGCCCACACCACCAAAATGCTGCCTCTGTGTGTATACATCTGTATACTATGCATAATTAAACATATGTGCCTAGTTACAGAGTGGTGCTTAAGGGAAGTAGACCTATTATTTTGGGTGGGCCCCTCCAACCACACCCCTCTTCTTATCTCAGCATTTCACCTGTCCTTCCCAACCCCCATCTACCCCAACACTCTCTGAATATCCCATTCCTCCCTGGTGTACTTTAGAGGTGTCCCGGCAGCTTCAATGATTCATCTTTGCTGCATGCACCAGTCCCCAGCAGGCTTTCCTCAGCTGCATCCTGCCCTCAGAGATGTCACTTACCGTTTCTTTACTGGTGGGACAGGCAGAGAGAAGCTTGCATGGGGCTGGCGCAGGCAGCAAAGATGAATTGCTACAGCTGCTGGGACACCTTTAAGGAAGAGACAGTAGTAGATACCAGGCTGCTGGAGAAGGAAAGGAAGGGTCCTGCTGCCGGGTGGGCCTGAATCCCCCAGGCCCACCCATATCTACACATATGTTAGAATTCTAAACATTTATGCCCATAAATATTAGCACCTACTTTTTTTTGCAGAAAAGCAATGTTTGAAAATTGCCTACCACATATAGATGAACAATCATGCACATATAGCTGAGCCATACATAATGTGATTTTCGAGATGCATTCCTAGGAAGTGCCAGTGGAGTAGAGACAACACTATGTGCACACTCCTAAATTCCCAAATGTCTGTGTGTAAGCATACACTCAAAAATTTCTTGGGAGGAGGGGAGAATATTATAACAGGAAGCCTATGAAAATGTAAAAAAATGTATCAACATAGACACCTATGGGCTCTTATAAGCTAGGCACCCAGAACCAGACCCAGTAGTGAATAAAAGTGTAAATTAGTCCCACCCAACCCCCATCCAAACCTTTTCCAGACCACTTTGAATCGCTGCACGGTATGCATCTCCATGTGTAAATACAGTAAAATCTTGGTTTGCGAGCATAATTTGTTCCGAAAACATGCTTGTAATCCAAAACACTGGTATATCAAAGCGAATTTCCCCATAAGAAATAATGGAAACTCCACAACCCAAAAACTTTAATACAAAATACTGTATGTACTTGTATTGCTTGTTTAGAACAGTCACTACACTCCTGCAGTGTCGGAGAGAGAGAGAAGAACCATCGGCTCGGTTGTGATGATGTGACGCGTGTATACTGTATGTACTCGTATTGCAAGACTTTGTTGTTTAGAACAGTCACTACACTCTTGCAATGTCAGAGAGAGAAGAACCTTCGGCTCAGTTGTGATATGTGTATACTGTATGTACTTGTATTGCAAGACCTTGCTTGTACATCAAGTTAAAATTTAATACAATGTTTTGCTTGTCTTGCAAAAAACACTTGCATAACATGATACTTGCAATCCAAGGTTTTACTGTAGTGGTTTCCTGAAATAACACAGTTACTTACCGTAACAGTTGTTATCCAGGGACAGCAGGCAGATATTCTCAACATGTAGGTGACGTCTTCTACGGAGCCCCGTAGCAGACAGCCTTGCAAGCAGACTTGCTTGTAAAACTTCAAAGAATCTCAAAGGCTCTATAATGTCTCTCTACTGCACTCTTGCACTGCACTAAACTGTATCTCCATAAATTATATTTCGCCTTGAATCTTTTTAGGCATAGCGCAACTCATAAATCCCAGATTAGATTAGATTACAGGTCTCCTGAAAACTTCACTGGCACTGTTCCTTGTAAGCTGAGCCAGACCTGCCACTCCCTCCTGCCACCAGATGCCCCCTGAAGCCTGCACACCACCCTTTCCCTCCCCCCCCAGACCTGGAAATTATTTGACAGCAGGAAGGATGTCCAGTCCCTCTTGCTTCTCAGACTCACCCCTTCCTGGTGCACCCTGGGATGCATGGGGAGGGGCCTAAGGCCCCGATCAGCTCAAACACCTACCCCCCCCTCTTTTCTTTCCTCTTCTTTCTTTCTTTCATTCTCTTTTCTTTTTCCTTCTTGTTCTTTCCCCTCTCTTTTTTCCTTTACTCTGCCTTAGGATTCTAGCAGCACGTTTTATTCATATTTTTGGACATATGCCTTTTATACTCTGCAGCGGCAATCCTAGTGTATTTTAGCACATTTTAACATTTAGTTTTTAATCATGCATTTTTTGTCACACAGTATTTTTGTCACACAGTATTTTGGTTTCAAGCATTTTCTTTTTTTGTGGTTATGTCAGAATGGTATGTTCAAATTTAATGTTTCCCTTAAATGCCCTTAAAGGCACATCCTTAATTTGCACTTGCACTATTCTTCACTATCACTCTTGATATCAAACCATTGCTCTTCCATTGGCATGTCATATCACTGGCTCACTCACCAATTTATTTTCTTTCACTCATCCATCAGATCTCACCTCTTTTCAAGTATTTCACTTTCCACTTGATCACTTTGCAATCATCTCTCATACCAAATCCACACTAGTATACAGTACTTACATTCTTACATATTTCCATAGGACTCCAGAAGATTGATTAATACCGAAACGCGGACCGAATCGGGTCCACATCACATCACAAAACTGATACTGTGTATTATTAGGATTCATTAACTATATGCATTGCTTTTTTTTTTCCCTCCCCAATCATTTTTATTAATTTTTCAGATTTACAAAATCAAGCAGTACAACAATATACCAACCACAATTAACCAGACAAAGAACAGGAACAGTCAGATCATTTGCATCTTCCTTCACAAAGACCCACAAAACCAACCCCCCCCTACCCACCAGGATCTCCCACCCCCACCCCACACACTCCAGTGTCAAAAGTTCAATAAAGATCTTCGAGCTCTAGGGGACAATCCCTCCCAAACAAGAAGCCCATATTCTCCTGAATTTCATCCTTGGCCCAGGACCACCCCTCCGAACATCCAGATATTCAAATTTCAACAAAGTAAACAATTCATTTCTCCACATAGTAAGGGTCGGCACCTCAGCTTGACGCCACAACAGAAGGGTATTCTTACAGGCCAACAAAGAAGCCTTTTGCAATAACATGTCCCCTCTAGACAATCCCACATGAACCCCTGAGAAAAGAGCAGAAAGTCTGCCCTCAAGGGAACCTGCTTGCGCAGAGCAGACTGCAGGTATAGTGCTACAAAAGACCAAAAGGTTTGAATACGGTCACACGACCAAAACATGTGAAGCAAGCCTGCAGGGATGGACTGGCACCTAGGACACCGAGCATGGGAGGCATATCCAGAAACAAAGGCCCGGAATGGGGAGACATGCAGCCGCAAAAGAAACTCGAAATGCTGCTCCTGCAGGACCACAGAACGAGTCATTCGAGGAAGATGCTTCATAAGAAGACGAACTCTTTGGTCCGGGATATGTTCAGATGGGGAGAGATCCTGGTTCCACACAGCCGCCACCACCTCAGGGTCCCAAGGGGCCGCGAAGCAGCCCAAACTGACCATGCATTGCTTTTACGTGTGAAGATCTTTCACAATAAATTCCTCATCAAGATTATTGTTTCCACAGTTGTGCTTTTTTTTGTAGTGGATAGAGCTACAGCCTTAGCACCCTATGTTGTGGGATCAAACCCCCACATTGCTCCTTGTGACCCTGGAGAAGTCACTTAATTCTCCACTGTCCCAGATATATTAGATAGATTGTGAGCCCACCAGGACAGATAGAAAAAAATGCTTTAAATACCTGTATGTATACCGTTTTAAGTGTGGTTGTATAACTACAAAAAGGCAGTATACAAGTTCTAATCCCTTCCCTAAGATATGTCTCCTAAATATTATTTGGTATTCTCCTTGATGTGGGGGTTTAAGTACCGTAAGTTTATGTTCTTGTAATGTGGCTGACGTTGTAATGTCCTACTTTTTCTTTGTATGTTTGTATAAAAATATGATACAAATTTCAAATAAAAACCAAATAAGCTTGTTTAATAAAATACAACAAGAAACTCCTAGTGGAATAAACTTTCTATTTCATTTTCAGTGCACATTATTCGCAAAGCATTTGCATGCTCAAAATAAAATGACCCCCCCCCCCAAAAAAAAAAAAAAAACAAACAAAAAAAAAAAAAACCCAACCCTGGAAAAACTCTGAAGTGAAATGAGGAAAAAAAAGGCCTGGAGTGCACACCCTGGACCATGAGTAACGTGTCTCAACAAGTTGCTGCTCTTGAACTTGTCAGTGACCTTGAGTGCTTTAGCTGAAGACGTGGCAAAGTCCCATCTAATGAGATTCCCTTGTTCAATATCCCTTGTTAAGACTGTCTCTAGGTAATGTGTGCGTGTTCCCATGGGGAGAGTCAATGAACAGGATGAGAGGAAGCCACAGAAGGTTGTGCTATTATTTCTGTACCTGATTGGGAGGGGGGTAAGAGGCATTTCGGTCACTACTTTTGTCAATAGTTTTGACAGAGTAAACGGTGCAGGTTCTTTTCTTTTGATGCCTGCCTATAAATTACATGGGACATTTGTACCCATTTGAAGTTAATATTTGAGGCAGTAAGAAGCTGCACATTTCAAGTTTATTTTTCATTTGATATCTAATCTAACCTTTGGTTTATATACCGGGTCATCTCCCAGTGGAGCTCGCCTCAGTTTACATATAATTAAGACTAGAGTATATAGTAGAAAACATAGGAGAAAGAAGTACTAATTAAAAACTAAAGTACATAAGAAAAACATAAGAAAAATAACTATAATATTATTATTTCCTTGAGGCTGTAGTTAAACCATTTAAAAATTGTGAGAACAACAAAGTTTTCAGGAATTTACGACATAATTGCAGCTGGTCTAAGAGCCTAATGGAATCAGGAAGTTCATTCCAGATCTCTAAAAACTTGAAAACAAAAGATCAACTGAGCTTCCCGGCAGATTTAATTCCCTTAAAGGAAGGGAAGGCTAACTTATATCTTTGTGTGTTTCTCAAATGGTAAAGTCTAAGGGTAATCCAACATAAGGGGACAAAAGGATCAAATATTCCATAGAGAAGCTTGAAGATTATGCATGCGATATACCGTCCATCAATGATTATCTAGAGTTTACAAACAATAAAGAATAAAAACATATAATATAAAATAAAATATTCAAATACAGATAATTAGAATTTGCTATAGTAAGGGGGGTTAAAGGACATGTAAAACTAACATGCAATAATGGCTCCTGAGAATGGCATGCAAACAATTCAGGGGATAGAGACTGTGGATGTTAAAAAAAAATACTTACAATAAGTCTCTGAGTTATGGTTAAATCTCTACCCATAAAGTGCCAGATTCAGTAAATGGCATTCAAATTATGCACCAGGAAAACCTGTGCTAAGCACTATTCCAGATGTTGATTGGGACATCCCTACTGCGGGATCTCCTAGAAATAGGGAGATCCTGGTTTTTCTACAAGAACATAAGAACAGTCTCACTGGGTCAGACCAATGGTCCATCAAGCCCAGTAGCCCGTTCTCATGGTGTAGCAATATTCCATGCTACTAATACAGGGCAAGCAGCGGCTTCCCCTTTGTCTTTCTCAATAACAGACTATGGACTTTTTCTCCAGGAACTTGTCTAAAACTTTCTTAAAACCAGCTATGCTACGCTCTTACCACATCCTCTGGCAACAAGTTCCAGAGCTTAACTATTCTCTGAGTGAAAAAAAATTTCTTCCTATTGGTTTTAAAAGTATTTCCCTTTAACTTCATCGAGTGTCCCCTAGTCATTGTAATTTTTCACGGAGCAAAAAATCGATCCATTTGTACCCGTCCACTCAGGATTTTGTAGACTTCAATCATATCTCCCCTCAGCCATCTCTTTTACAAGCTGAAGAGCTCTAACCGTTTAAGTCTTTCCTCATACGAGAAGAGTTCCATCCCCTTTACCATTTTGGTCGCTCTTCTTTGAACCTTTTCTAGTGCCACTATATCTTTCTTGAGATAAGGAGACCAGAATTGAATGCAATACTCCAAATGAGGTTGCACCATGGAGCGATACAGGGGCATTATAACATCCTTAGTCTTGTTAACCATCCCTTTTTTAATAATTCCCAGTATCCTGTTTGCTTTTCTGGCCGCCGCCGCACATTGGGCGGAAGGTTTCATCGTATTATCTACAATGATACCCAGATCCTTTTCTTGGGAGCTAACCCCCAAGGTGGACCTTAGCATCCGGTAACTGTGATTCAGGTTATTCTTCCCAATGTGCATCATTTTATGTTTGTCCACGGCAGCAGTTGGTAATGGAACCCAGGTGGGATGGGTTTGTAAGCACCAAGTCCAGAATGGCCCTATCCTGCCTCTTATAAAATGATTGTTACCCTTGCAGTACACTGCTTTCCTGCTCTTTCCAGATGTTTCCATCCAGACAACAGTTCCTTGATATAATCCCCCAACTGAACTATAATATCAGAACCAAATTATTTGGCATCCAGTGATCACCGCATGGTATGGTTTATTATTAAGTGTAGAGAGGGTTCAGTTGGGGGATTATATCAAGGAACTGTTGTCTGGATGGAATCATCTGGAAGGAGCAGGAAAGCAGTGGGCAAATCTGAAAGGAGCTACTGCAAGGGTAACAAATCATTTTGTAAGAAAAGTAAGAGGAAAAGAAGGCCGCTTTGGTTTTCTAAAATTAGTGGCTGAGAAGGCAAGAAAAAAGATGGGGTGGATAACATGGGGAAGGATCTAGTGAAGCTTGAGGAATAGTCTGAAATTTGGCAGCTAAGTTTTAATGCGAAGAAATGCAAGGTCATGCATTTGGGATGCAAAAACTCAAGGGAATGGTACAGTTTAGGGGGTGAAGAACTTTTGTGCACAAAAGAGGAGCGGAACTTGGGTGTGATAGTATGTGATGATTTTAAGGTGGCCAAACAGGTTGAAAAGGCAACAGCGAAAATTAGAAGGATGCTTGAGTGCAAAGGGAGAGGTATGGTCAGTAGGAAAAAGGAGGTATTGATGCCCCTGTATAAGACTCTGGTGAGACCTCATTTAGAATATTATGTATAATTCTGGAGGCCACTCCTTCAAAAAGATATAAAAAGGATAGAGTCGGTCCAGAGGAAGGCTATTAAAATGGTGCGTAGTCTTCGTCATAAGGCATATGGGGACAGACTTAAAGATCTCAATCTGTATCTTGTATCCACTCCCCCATACCCCTCCCAGCTTACCAGTTGGTGCAGAAGTAAGCTGCTGCCACAATGCTGAAAAAAAGCTGTGACCGCCAATGAAGTATGCAGATCCGATGTGGGGCCTTGAGCATTTGCGCATGCTCAAGGCCTGCCAGATCCCGCCCCCTCCAAGAATCTTAGAGGAGGCAGGAGCCGGCAGGCCTTGAACATGCGCAAGTGCTCAAGGCCCCGCACTGGAGGTGCATACGTCATCAGCCATCATGGCTCAAGAGGTTTGCTCTTGGAGTCTTGAGTGCCTTCTTTGAACAACCTACAGAATTAAAAAGAAAGAAGCCTTCAAGTATTTGTTGGCTGCATTGACGGTCCTCTCCTTTTCTCCCTTCTGTGTGGCAGGTGAGCCTGGGGAGGGGGTGGGGGTGGGGGGAAGGAATTTTCTTTTCAGGTCCACCATGTGTGTTCAGCAGCCGAGCATTTAACATGGACCATTCCTGCCAGTGCTGGACCAGTGGAAAGAGGCACTGAAACTCCGGAAATGCAGACGTACGCAGAGCTGTACAGAGTCACAAAGAAGAAAACAGTCCCTGCTTGAAAGAGCTTACAATCTAAACAGCCAAGACAGACAAACAGGATGTCATGGATACAATTTAGGGGAATGGTTGAGATGGAGGGCAGAGGAGTGGGGTTAAGGATTGAAAGCTATATCAAAAAGATGGGTAGTCTACTTTTAAACAAGGAAAGGGAAGGGGCTTGGCGGACAAATTCAGGTAATTTATTCCAGGCATAGGGGGCAGCTAGATGAAAGGAAGTGGACGAGTTCTTCTTAGTTCGGGCAGCGTGGGAATAGGTGCAATCTTTAAGAAAAAGATTAAAGGCTCCTTTTACTAAGGTGCGCTAGGGCTTTAACGCGTGGAATAGTGCATGCTACATTGCCATGCGCGCTAGACCTTAACGCCAGCATTGATCTGGCGTTAATTCTAGAAGCGTAGCGCGCGGTAATTTCCTGCGTGCGCTAAAAATGCTAGCGCACCTTAGTAAAAGGAGCTCTAAAATTCTATTTCACATGGTCATGATATTTGTGACTTTGGAAGGCAAGGAATATAGATTTACAGTAAAGCAGAACAATATAAAACAGGAAAAATTAGATTTTTTTGTACATTTCAGGATCACAGAGGTCACTTTTCAGATTGTGATCTTAAAGCAAGATATGAATCTCCTATGATGTACAAAAATTTTGATTCATTCTCTTTTACTGGAAGCATTTTAATACGTTTAAAAGTCACTGCCTGTTCTTTATGATTTTAAATGTCTATTGTTTAAGTTGAAAAAAAGAAAAACGTAAGAGCTTCCATTATTACATTTTCTTTGACCTTTGAACATGGCAAAAGGTGAGTGCTTTAAGAAGCACATTAAAGCCCCTCATCCTGTGTGACCTTTTATTTCACTCCTTCACTTGTCTCCTCTTGAAAAGTTTGTAAATTAACCCTCCCTTGATGAAGATGCACCTTATATACTCAACTATAAGTCGAGAAATTTTGGCTAAATATGCATTAAAAACAGGGTCATCTTATCTATGAGGATAAAAAAATTTAGCACTCCCCTTAACTCTGTCGGCAGCAAGATCTCTTCCCTGCCAGCCCATGGGTTCAGTGTTTCAATCCTCTTCACTGTGTACCTTTTGAAGTATCTTCATTAGCTCTGCAGCAATCCTCCTAGGTCACCTGCTTCTTGCTCCAGAGCACTTTTTCTGATTTGTCCCACCAAACAGAAAGTTGAGTCAGAGGAGGTGGGACAGACCAGAGAGAGTGTTCCAGGGCAGGAAGCAGGCTGCACTGTTGTGGCTCTAAAGAAGATAGTCTGGAAGGTATATAGCGAGGGGGTGGGGAGTTGAAACACTGATACTGAGAGGGAGGGAGCCATTTTGGATCCTTGAGGTGAGAAGGAGAGGGAGGGAGGGCTGGAGAGCAGCCTCAACTTATATTAGGGTCACGGCATTTTTGTTTATTTTTAGTTGAAAAAACTGTCCTTGACTAATGCATGACGTCTAACTGTAGTCGAGTATGTAATGTAATGTAATGTAATTTATTTCTTATATACCGCTACATCCGTTAGGTTCTAAGCGGTTTACAGAAAATATACATTAAGATTAGAAATAAGAAAGGTACTTGAAAATTTCCCTTACTGTCCCGAAGGCTCACAATCTAACTAAAGTACCTGGAGGGTAATAGAGAAGTGGAAAGTAGAGTTAGAGGGAAAATAAAAATAAAATAAACATTTTAACAAGACAGCATTGATCTAAATACTTTGGAAGGTAGAAGAGAGGAGAGAAAGGAATAGAAGCAGAAGGGGGAGCCGTTGAACAGTAGAATTCTGGAGAAATTTAAATGATAGAAATAGAACAAAACAAAGACAAAAGGCAAAACAATAGATAAGATTAAAGATAAATCATAAGCTGGAAAGAAAAATAAAATAAAACTTTGTCTTCAATCCACGATTTCAGCGTCAGTGATGAAGTGGAGCAAGTAAGTTTAGGAGGAGCGATTGACGTTTCCAGAAAGGGCTTCTTCAGGGAAGAGACTTGGCAGACAGTCCCAGGATGCCTATGTCTCCTCCCCTGCGATGTTCTCCCATCCATGCATTCCCTCCCAGACACACTGCCCGTGCCCCAGCCGCTCCAAGGAGGCTGCCCCAGATGAGGCCCACGGTGAATGCAGGATTCTCTCCTCTGCGGGAAAGCCGCCCGGAGCCGACAGTCGATCTTCTTAGTGGATTGCATGGGGGGAAGAGTTCACACTCTTGGTAGGATCAGGTCTGTGTGCTCTCGGTGGTTGTGGCTGGTCTCGTTGCTGCTTAGGTGTAAAAGCAGTTGATCTCCACTGCTGCTGATATTTAAAAGCAGGCAGATTGATCTCTCCAATGGACTGCAGGGGGAGGAGTTCACACTCCTGGCAGGATCGGGTCTGTGGGCTCTTGGTGGTTGCGGTAGGTCTCGCTGCTGCTTGTATGTAAAAGCAGTTGTTTTTCTACTGCTGCTGATATTTAAAGCAGGTAGATTGATCTCTTAAACGGGATATAGGGGGAGGAGCTCACATGCCTGGTTGGATCGGGGCAAGGGCTCCTATTATAGGCTGCTTAGGTGTAAAAGCAGTTGATCTCCTACTTCTGATAATATTTAAAAGCAAGCATATTGATTTTTCCAACGGAATGCTAGGGGAAGAGCTTACTTGTTTGGCTGGATCAGGGCAAAGGGCTATACGATAATTGACATCTGAAGTTTTTACATAAACAAGGAAAATACAAGAAAGATATGATTGAAGTCTACAAAATCCTAAGAAGTGTAGAACATGTATAAATGAATCAATTTTTTACTCCATCAAAATTATAAAGACTATGGGACATTACAAGGAAATATTTTTAAAACCAATAGGAGGAAATATGTTTTTCACTTAGAGAATAGTTAAGCTTTGGAACTCATTGCCAGAGGATATTGTAACAGCAGGTTTGGAGAAGTTCCTGGAGGAAAAGGCCATAGTCTGTTATTGAGAAAGACATGGGGGCCATTGCTTGCCTGGGATCAGTAGCATGGAATCGTGCTACTATTTGGGTTTCTACCAAGTACTTGTGACTTGCATTGGCTACTCTGGAAACAGGTTCTTAGGTCACATAACTAGTATGAAAGGTATGTGTATAAATGATTCCAGTTTTCAAAGGGAATGTGCAAAGTTAAGGACCCATCTGCACCTCCTATTTAATGTACACAAATTTCCCAACTTATTTTTAGCAGGTGGGAGGAAAAGGGAAATTTATCCCCCTCCCCTTTTACAAAAGCGCCAAAGAGGTTTATACTGCCGGCCAGCACGCTGAATGCTCTGCGTTGCTCCAATGCTCATAGGAACTCTATGACCGTCGGAGCAGCGTAGAGCATGCAGTGCGCCGGCCACCGCTAAAAACCTCTTCCGTGCTTTTGGGAAAAAAAGGGGGGTGGGTGGGGGGGTTAGTGAATTAAGCTGCAATAGAGGATTCTACTGCGGCCAGGAGCACTAAATAGTCCGATGCCGCTCTGACACTCATAGAATTCCTTTGAGCATTTAGCGCCCCAGACTGTGGTAAACCTCTTAAGGTTTATTGATTCCCGTTGATGCACTGCCCTTCTATAGCAAACTCAGAGCAGTCAACAAAAGCTGTTCTTAAAAGCAAATTAGATCATAATCAAAGTAATATATATTAACAGCAAACTAGTAAAGAATAAATAATGACACAGCAATCAGCATTATCTCCCCATGAAGATTATGGGGCTGATACTCACAATGATGTAATCAGTCAGGAGAACTTCCTGCCCAGTTAAATAGCTTGGGCCTGCCCATTCGCCGATATTCAGCTGTGTTTAATAGGCATTGAAGACCCAGGCTCACTTTTAGCTTCTGGCTGTCAGTGGCTTAAAAAGTGTTGGAAGTGGCTAAATTAAAAAAAAAAAAAATGCCTCAGCCTTTTAAAAAAAATTTTAAATTGGACTCTGGAATTAAATACTGAGGCAAATAATTCCATGAGGAAGGAGGTAGGAAAACAAAGGTCGATTGCTTCCTTATAGAATTGACAGACAGACTGGGCCTGATTCTATAAATGGCACCTACTGCATATCATTCAAAGTTAGGTGCCGTATGTAGAAATGCGCTCAACGGTGCTGAAATTGAGTTAAGCATTTAGGAGCCGGTATATTAGGCCAGGATTTTCTTGACCTAAAATACCAGCACTAATCAATCCCTACCCAAACTCCGCCTCTAACTCTGTCTACTTTCTGTGTAGGTGCTGAGAGATGCCTACCGAGATAGGCATCTATCGGCAAATTCATTTCTTTAAAAACTGATTTTTAATGGCTCTGTTTAATTAACAGCACCAATTGAACCAATTAAAAAATTAGAGGGTCCTTCTACTAAGATCCAAACAGTAACAAAGCCTCGATTGCTTTGTTGCTCAAGTTAGAATAACAACTGCATAAAAACTAAAATTACTTGCCGTTAGTTTTCAAGGACCAATCAAGTCAAAGAATGATGCTTGTCTAGGCGGTTGTATCCTTATGCACACAGACGCTTATAGCATCGACAGACTCTTGCAGACATGACACACATGTCATCTATTTTTAAAAATCAAGAAAAATTCTGAAATTTCTCATGGCACACCCAAAATCTCTTCGGGGCACACCACTGTGCTGTGGCACACAGATTGAGAGACACTGATATAGATCAGGGTTTTTCAACATGCAGTACGCATACCCCAAGGGCTACGCGGGCCACTCGCTGGGGGTATGTGGGCTGACCGCTGCCAACCCCTCACCTGCTGCCGCTGCTCCCCGCCCGCTCACTCCCTGCCGCAACTCCAGGAAGGGAAGTGAAGGGCCCACAAGCCTTCCCCAAATGTCAATTCTGACGTCAGAAAGAAGGTCCAGACCAGCCTATCGCTGCTTGGCTGGTCCGGACCTTCTCTCCAATGTCAGAATTGACGTCGGGGAAAGGCTTGTGGGCCCTTCACTTCTCTTCCTGGAGTTGTGGCAGCGGACCGTGGGGGAGGAGGAATCGGCACGGCAGGGAGGGAGGCAGCAGACAGACACACAGAGCAGGTACAGAACAAGCAGGAGCAGCCCATTCCCTCAGTCCTTCTCACTGTTACACTGCTGTATTTCATGCTATTGGGCTAAGAAGGAACTCAAATCATGGAAGCAAATGCAATGTCCACAGCTATTCCTTTGCAGTGTTCTTATTGACTCTTTACTTGCCCTGTAGTGTGAGCCAAGGAAACAATTCAGACTCCAGCCCAATTATTCAAAAGTTTTTATCTCAACAGGGAAGTGGGAGAGATCCTTTAGAGACAAGCAGTATAGGCAGGCTTCAGCACGGCAGGGAGGGAGGGAGGGAGGAAGGACAAAGGCTGGAAGGCAATGAGGGGGCACGAACTCGGAACAGAGGAAGGGGGCACTAACATGGGGCATAGGAAGGAGTGAGTTGTTGGGCCTGAGTGTATGAGTGAGAGGGAAAGACATGATGCACATGGGGAAAGGAAGAGGAAAATTGGACATAGAGAGGAGTGAGGTAGAGATGCATGGGGAATAGGAGGGAGAAATGTTGGATACAGTGGTGGAGAGGGAATAGAGAGATAGATTGAAGGGGATGCAAGGGAGAGGAATTTGGGGCATAGTGATGGAGGGAGAGATGTGGCATGGTGTTGGAGAGGGGTGATAGAAGGAGAAATGGGCATGGGGCTGGTGGGCAGTGGTAAAAAATGATCTGGGTGATGAGAGAGGAAGAAAAGTTGGACTCATGGAGGGACAGAGAGAGATGTTGGTTGGGGAATGGAATGAGATCTGGAGGAGAGGAAGCATGCAGAAGAAAGAGAAAGAAAGACAGATTGGATGCATAGTCAGAAGGAAGTGCAACCAGAGACTCATTAAATCACCAGACAACAAAGGTAAGAAAAATGATTTTATTTTTAATTTAGTGATCAAAATGTCAGTTTTGAGACTTTTTATCTGCTGTCTATATTTTGCACTATATTTGTCTATTTTTCTACAGTCGTTACTGAGGTGACATTGCATATTTTAAAATCATCTGCCTTGACATCTTTGAAAACCCCCCAAATATAAATGGTAATTAACATTTTCTCTGCGTAAAGTATGCTTTGTGTTTTTTTAAATTTTGTGGTTGCCATTATGTATTAATAAGATTATATTGTATGTATATGAAAAATGGATGGAAGGAATTGCATTACAATTGGTATTATTATTATGGGGTGGAGTCAGGGGTGGAGTTTAGACAGGTCTGGGGCAGAGTTTGGGCGGGTTTGGGCGGAGTTTGGCCGGGGGTACTCGGTTGGTATTTGTTAGACTTAGGGGGTACTTGGCTTGGAAAGGTTGAGAAACACTGATATAGATCATAGCAGCATGACATAGCAATAGCGCATACCATATACATGATACAGATTTAAAGAAAGTTCAGCTGCATATGCGCATGCAATTCTGAGCATCTGGGTTATAGTCATTTCATTATTTATCCAAAAGTAGCTACAGCCTGCAAGGATTACAGGAACAAAGCTGCTAGAAGTTAACATGCTGTCACGCTCTATTCACTGAGACATGAAAAGAATTCTTTCAAGTGATTGAGTTATACTTTGTGGAGATTACAAGCGTTCTGATTAATGGTATCTAATATCTCTCAACAGTAATCACCCTAAAATTTTCTATACAGAGACTGCACAACTAAAATGCTGCCAAGAGAACAAGAAGGGTAAATAGGACATTTCTTAAGAGATTTTTTTATTTCACTTTAAAATAAATGATTGAAATAATGCTCAGTAATGTGCTCTCTTAATAATGGGTGGTGATTAGTACATCATATAATTAAATGATAATTTTTTTGGGGGATTATAAGTCTTTGAAAGCCTACATCTTTGACTATTTCATTTCTTCTGTTAAAGGAATTATGAGTAGAAGTTAAAAATATAAAGACAGTAATAGACAGAGACAAGAGGGAAAAGCATGCAGAGAATGGCTCATGGAAGTCTTTGTGTGTCCGTCTCTCTGAGTCTCTGACCTGGGGGGAGGACAGGTCATTTGAATGAAGGAGCACACACATATTCTGCTGGTTTTGAATGAATAAGAAAATGAAACTACGAGGCAGCACTTACTAAAGAGCATTAAAAGTTTGGGAGGTTAGCAACTCTCATGGTACATGAATAATAAAGTTTGTAATGCTCTTGCTATGGGATGCTGGTGCCATTTTGAACATGGCACTGGTAAGAGCGACTGCAGATCGCTTCTGACCCATACCTTCTATACCCCAGGAGTTTCTAAAAGGAGGCTGGGGGAAGCAATGGTGGTATCTTTTTTCGGAAATGGGGGAATCTTTGGGTGGGGTGGGTGGGATTTGATTTACCATACATTATCCAGTCCCTTTCAGATGCAGTATAACTAATGTGACCATTTACACTTCTCCCTCGGTATTCGCGGGGGATAGGGGGCAGAGCCAGACCTAAAATTGTGAAAAACCGTGAATAACTTCTGGTATGGCTCTGACCCACCCCTGCCTCCCTCCCGCCTTCCCCCTGGCATCCCGGCCTTACCTGGTGGTCTAGCGGGCTTTCGGGGCAGAAGCGATCTTCCTAAGCTCCTGCCCCGCTCTTCCTAAGCTCCTGTAGATCACCAATAGGAAATGGCTGCCGTGAGCTCCCGTCATAGTATCGAGAGACTACGGGAACTCACGGCAGTCATTTCCTATTGGCGATATACATGGGGCAGAAGCGTAGGAAGATTGTTCCTGCCCCGAAAGCCCGCTAGACTACCAGGTAAGGCCGGGATGCTGGGAGGAAGGCTGGAGGGAGGCAGGAAGGTCTTAAGCATTTTTTTTTTTTGGGGGGGGGTTCCCCCCCCAAAAAGCAGATAATCGAAACTGCGAACCCGGAAACCGCGAATAGGGAGGAGGAAGTGTATTTTTTTCATCAAAACCAGACATCTATTAATATTCAGTCCTGCCCTAGCCCCACCCCCAGCCCCACCCTAGCCTCGCTCTCAATTTATTCCATTCATTTTCATGTACACACAATATCTTATTAATTCATAATGGTAAAACATAAAATATTTAAAAAAAACTACAAAGCACACTGTACGCAGAGAAAATGTTAATTATCATTTACGAGTTTCAGGGTTTTTCAAAGATGTCAAGGCAGATTACTTTAAAATATGCAATGTCACCTCAGTAACTACAGAAAAATAGACAAATATTTTTAGTGCAAAATATAGACAGCAGATATAAATTCTCAAAACAAATACATTTTGATCACTAAATTGATAAAATCATTTTTCCTACCTTTGTTATCTGGTGATTTCATGAGTCTCTGGTTGCACTTCCTTCTGACTGTGCATCTAATCTTTCTTTCTTTCGCATCCAACATTTCTTTCACAATCCAGCCCCATCCCCTTTGGGTCCAGGTCTCTCTCTCTTTTCCTTCTGTTACCCTCCCCAGATCCAGTGTCAGTTCTCCTTTCTACCTTTGTTCCAGGTCTCCCTCTCTCTCCCCCTCTGTCTGAACCTCCCATGTCCTATATCTGCCTCGTCTTTCCCCTTTCATCCAAGCCTTTTTCTCTGTAGTCTTTCTAATGTGCTTACACCCCACCCTTTCTCTGCCTCTTTCTCTCCTTCTTTGCTTCCTCCCTCCTTCCCTCCCAGCAGATTTTAGCATCTCTCTCTCCTCCTTTTTTCCCCTCAGATCTAGTATGTCTCCTTCCTCTTTTCCTCTTCCCAGGTCTGGTATCTATCTCCTCTCCTTCCTCCCTGCTCTGGCATCTCTCTCTCCGCTCCCTTCCTCCTGTTCTCCCCTGGTCTTCCTTCTCAATTTATTTTCTGCTTCTGTTTAAATTCTTTTTTACTATTCAGTCCTCAATTTCCATATTACACTGTGTCTATCTATAGCTTTCCACCTCTTTCCCTCATCCCTTCCAGTAACTAACTCTATCCTCTTCCCTCAATCCTGCATGTGCCCTTTTTTCTTTCTCCTCCCCACTTCCTTCCAGCGTCTGCTCCCCCTGTCCCTCACACTTCCATTCAGCAGCTGTCCCTCCTCTTCCCCACACTTCCATTCAGTGTCTTTTTCCCTCTCTCTACCCCTTCCATCTACTGTTCACCCTCTGTCTCACCCCTTCCATTCACTGCCCTCTCTGATCTTTCCATCCAGTGTCTGCCCTCTCTCTCTCTCTCTCTTCCATATGGCATCTTCCCTCCTTCTATGCTCCTTCCATAAACTATCTATCCTGTGCCCCTTCTCTCCTTTGTACATGATTGATTTCAGCTCTGTCACCTCTCCATTTTCTCTCTCTGTCACCACCCCCTCCCCTATGCTCTGGCATCTCTCTCTTCTTCTTTCTTTCCTTCCCACCCCACGGTCTGGCATCATCTCTTCCCTGATTCCCTGGCATCTCTCTCCTTTCCTTTTCTTCCATCTCTCCATCCCTCTCCATGCTCTGACATCTCTTCCTTCCTTTCCCCTTTCCTTTTCCCTTGATCTGGCATACCTTCCTCCTTCCCTCCAAGCCCTGGCATCTCCTTTCATTCCCTCCCTCATCTTCCTTCTCCCTCCAGTTGGATACAGCAACACTCTCCCCAATTCTCTCTCCCTCTGCTTCCTTTCCTCCTTCTGTCACCCAAGGCCTGGTGTCCTGAACTTCATCGGGCAGCAGCAGCATTCACAATTCACTGCTGTTGCAGGCTTCAGGCCTTCCTCTCTGTCGGGTCCTGTCTTCATGAAAACAGGAAGTAGGCAGGAGCTAGCAGAGAGGAAGGCCAGAAGCCGGCAACAGCAGCAAATTGTAAACGCTGCTGCAGCCCAAAGAAGGTAATGGAGCCAGGCCTTGGAGCACCCGAGGCAGACCGCTTCTTCCCCCTCCCAGCCGAACCCCCGCTGACCCTCCTATCTCTCCCTCCCATGCGAATCCTGCTGACCCTCCCAGCGAGATGACTGAGCAACAAACTTCCCTCCAGCAGCGTTGGCAGCCGCAGCACACTAAACAGGCTGCTTTGCAGCTTTCTCCTGCCAGTGAGTCCCTCTACCGCATCACTGATGACTCATCAGCAGGAGAAAGCTGCAAAGCAGCCTGTTTAGCGTGCTGCGGCTGTCAACGCTGCTGGAGGGAGGTTTGTTGCTCGGTCATCTCGCTGGGAAGGTCGGCAGGGTTCACATGGGAGGGAGAGATAGGAGGGTAAGTGGGGCCCGAGCAATGATTCTGCCGCTGCCGAATCCAGGCTGCGATCCCCTGTCCCATTGTCCCCACTCACAGCTTCGGGACACCCTCTCTGAAAACGGGACATTTTGGCGTCCCAAAACTGTAAGTGGGAACAACGGGACAGGGGATCTGAAAAAGGGACTGTCCCGTTCAAAACGTATGGTCACCTTAAGTATAACCAAATGGCACCTCACATGAGGTGCAATTAGGAGGGAAAGTTGCTTTGGTGGGTTAACATACAGGGTACCAGATTTCATGTTTTATATTCTATATTAATTCCACATCTGCTCTGTATTGTTAGTTAAGAAACCAATCTATTATAGTTTCCACTGCTTCAAAGGAACCTTTCTCAACAAATGTTCAATCAGAGCTCTATTTGTTTTTATTAGTTCCTTGATATATAAATCCCCATTTATTTTGGTTTTATGATCCTACTGGTGCCATAAAAATACTGAGGCTGCCCCATGGAATGTGCTTTCCTTAGAGAACTGAGAAAGAACAGGGACAATATTTTCCCAGGGCTTACAGAGTCGTCTGTTCACACAAGAAATCTCCATCAAACTGCAAAATTGCTCAGATCTACATACACAAGAGACAAGACTGAACAAAAATGCAATGAAACATATAAGCTAGGCCTCTACAGGGCATAGAAATGATCATTTTACAACAGAGTGCCTGGAGAGTAGAGAAAATGGTTTACAGACACTTCATCACCAAGGCAGATCATCGCATGTTACCTCATCATGTAGATATTTCAACACTTCATCACGTATTCAAGCTAAATGTATTTAAATTATATGCACAGAAAACTTGTGACAAATGGAGGGAGTGTTCCGGTAATCGCAGCTTCTTTAGTATGCAGGCTGAAAGAAAACCAGAATGTTCTTTTATGCCTAAAAATGAGCCTCACTACACACATGCACCCCTGATTCTTTTTCCTGTTTTCTCTACATTGGCCTCCAAGATGTTACCTCACTTCCTCTCCTCAGACTGTTCTCATCCACCCCAACCCAACTGTGATATGTGCTGTATAACATAAAAATGTATTTATATACCGCGGTACCTTGAAAGTTCTATGCGGTTTACAAAAGAAAACTGAAAAATAACAGCAAGATAAAGAACATTAAATTTACAAAAATTTTGCAAATAAATGAGTCTTCAACAATTTTCTAAAATGCTGGTAAGAAACAGAAATATCAGACAACTAAACTCTATCCCAAGTAGCCGACTGAAACGATAAGCGCCGTTGAAAGTAACTTTTATATACACAATTCTTTACTGATGGAAAAGCAAAGAGTATGAATATGCTGTTAACGTTTTAGATTAACAAATAAGAAATGATCCACAAGAGAATTGGGTGCAAGACTATGTAAGACCTTATAACATACGCCAAACTGGCTATGGAAAAACCGTTGCTCAATTGATTAATTGATTATGGACAAACTTAAATGACCTCAAATACCCAAGACACTACTTCTGTTGTTTTTCGTGTCCTTGCTGGGGTGGAGTATTCATCATCGGTCTTATACAGGGTTTTTAGTTAACAAACTAAATATTTATATATATATATATATAATATAATTGTGGTGGAAAATTATTAAACAGAAGAGCATTTAACTTAAAGCCCGACAGCTACCCAGCTGTTTCAGCGGTAAGTTTCCTCAGGGGTTGTAGCTCTACTTCAACACACTTTTGTCTACTTAGACGTTAGGAATGCTCGTGTGCTCCTCTCACACCACTGCAACTGGGCAGCCATTGGGCTTTAAGTTAAATGTGCTTCTGTATAAGAATTTTCGATCACTATTAACTAAAACCCTGCACAAGACCGATGATGAATACTCCACCCTAGTAAGGACACGAAAAACAACAGAAGTAATGTCTTGCGCCAGTTTCCTCGACACCTGCACCCCCATTTTGGCAGCAGACGATTGAGCAGTTGTTGCCTGGAATCTGCATTAAAGTTGGCGGAGCTGGCCCTTCTGTGGGAGAGGGTAACGAAGGCCTTACCCCACAAGGGCACAAAATCTCACTTTCGCCTCCACATATCGAACCGCCTCCCTGTCCGGCAGGAGCAACTGCCTCGGGAGTGGGAACAGACAAAGCTACCGAAGTTGCACCGGGAGTTCCTATGGAAGAAGCGCCCAGGGCAGATGAGCTTCTGCCGATGGAGGTCAACATTGGGGAGATAATCCCCTCCAGTGAGGTGACTCTAGCAGCAATTTGGGGTATGCTCCAAAGAATGGAAAAGGTTGCTTCAAAGATAGCAGAGGAGGTAAAATCTTTGGCTAATAAGATTGACGATATTTCCAAAACCTTGGAACAGTCAAATACTGAAGTAAAAAATACAATGAAGGAAGTGCAGTCGGAAGTTAAATCACTTCAGGACTTTAGAGTAGCTGCAATTAAGGAATCTACAATGTTTCACCGAAAAATAGAGAATATAGAAAACTTTAACTGTAGATTTAGGGCTCCTTTTACAAAGGTGCGTTAGGGCTTTAAAGCATTGCCCTGCGCGCTAGACCTTAACGCCAGCATTGAGCTGGCGTTAGTTCTAGAAGTGTAGCGTGGGTTTAGTGCGCGCTAAAATCCTGCGTGTGCTAAGAACGCTAGCGCACCTTAGTAAAAGGAGCCCTTAATGTCCAGATTCTGAACTTCCCCCAAACACCTGGGATATCTGCATATGACATATTTAAGAAATATCTTGTGGAAGTGTTATAGTACTCTTCAGATCTTATTCCTCCTTTGAATAAAGTATATTACCTTCCACTTTCCACTAAAAACCAGGTTACAACAGTGGAAGAAGAAAAATTGCAAACTCCACAATTGGTTATAAACAACATATCAGCAATTTTGGAGGAGTCTATTTCGGACTCCTCAATTAGAATGACACTCTTGGTTTCTTTTATTTTTCAGCAGGACTTGGATTCCTTTATGAAATTGTACTTTCGTTTGTCAAAAGAATTGTTTTATGTGGGGGAGAGTTCAAACTATTAAAATGATGATTCTGCCTGTGGTTTGTTATCAAATGGGTATGTTGCCAGTTTTTTTTTCAGGGGTCCTTTTATAAAAAGTTAAACAATATTCTCACAAAATTTATTTGGCTGGGCAAAAAGGCTAGAATTGCTTTAGTATCTCTACAAAAACCGATTGCAGAGGGAGGGGTAAATTTCCCCAACTTTTATAGGTATCATCAATCCTATAATAAGCGCCAGGGTATGTATTGTATCCTCCCAGAGCCTGTTGATAGTATCCCAGATTGGTTATGGTTGGAATGGCGCCTCATGTTTCCTCTGCGATTATGCCATGTACTTAGTATCAAAATGCCTAGATTATATAAAGAAAATAGAATATTTGTAGACACATGGAAAACAATAAGATATGTGAGTAATTTGTCACCTATTCCAATTCACAAATCAACCTATATGGCTGAACTCCAGGATTCAAATTGGCGGATTTAAGGTCATCTGGAAGCATTGGATGATTGCAGGAATTTGTGTATTAGAAGATGTTATTTCTAATGGTAAACTGCTTGATTTTTCACAGTTGCAACATAAATATGGCCTTAATAAATAGCAAAATTTTAGATGGATGCAACTGAAGCAGGCCATTCAGGTAGGGTTCCCTAAATGGAAAAATCATAATAAATCAATATAGCTTAGAGTTCTTGTGCTTTCAGGTGGATTTCCTGGGACACCAGGCCGCTCAGTGGTACAAATTAATATCTGGATTTCTGAATAAAAAACCAAAGACTGGTCTTCAGGACATTTGGAGAATTGAGATTAAGCGTCAAATTACTGCGAATTTGGTCTCGGAGGATGAGATGTACGATGTCTGCATCTATGAGACAAACATGGTTTTTCCTGTTGCATAGAGCATTCTGGACCCCTGTTCGTTTACAAAAATTAGATTGCTCTAAGTCTGATAGATGTTGGCATTGTCATCTTGCCCATTTATTACGGATTTTTGGAAATCAATTTGGGGCCATTAATAGTTTATTAGAAAATCATGTGGTATGATACGGTATTATTTGCCATGTCTATGAGGGCTAAGAGCCAAATATCTTCCAAAAATAATAAACTCTTACTTATTTTAACAGGAGTCGCCATACAACAAATAACATGCAATTGGAAAAATTGGAGTAGATTAAATTATAGTTTTTGGTGGAATTCAGTGTGTCATATTTATAAAATGGAAAGAACATTAGCTCTTCAGAAAGGAAATTTTAATAAATTCCAAGATGTGTGGGGGCCATTAAAAATTATTACAATGAATAAATATCATTTCCCTGGTTAGTACAAATGAAATAATGGGGAGGGGGTAATTTTTTGAATTTTCACTAGGTGCTTTGAATGAAAGGAAAGTCTTTATTATATGATATATGTGTTATGATATATTGAAGAGTTGGGAGGGAATGGGATAAATTATATTGAATATGAATAATTATAGAATTTCAAGTGATGTATGTAAGTTAAAATAATGTTACTTTTTGTTACACTTGATGTAAGTTATAAAAATAAATAAAGAATAAAAAAAAGAAGAAGAATTGTTTTATGGGAAAAAGAATGAGTTTTCCAGGATATAACCAAGATTACCCAGGAAAAAATGAAACTTTTTTGTCTATGAGACAGGAGACCAAGGCTTTGGGGGCATCTTTTTTTACTGGTGTACCCTTGTAGATGTATAGTTAAGTATGTACAAGTTAAATATGTCTTTTTCCAGCCGGAGCAACTAAGATCATTTTTGGAGTTAAAGAAAATTGATATTGGCTAACGATGTTTAAAAAGGGAAAATGTATGCAGATTATGCTATAGCCTTTTTTCCTGTTTGTTTAACTTCTTATTTGTTGCTTGCTTAACTCCTTCGTATGATTCTCTTTTGTGGTCTAAGGCAGGGGTAGGAAATTCTGGTCCTCGAGAGCCAGGTCAGGTTTTCAGGATATCCACAATAAATATGCATGAGATAGATTTGCATCTCAATGAGGCAGTGCATGCAAATCTATCTCATGCATATTCATGATGGATATCCTGAAAACCTGACCTGGCTCCGGCTCTCGAGAATTGGAATTGCCTACCCCTGAAGGAAGCATGGAAATTTACTATTGAATATGATGTTTTCTTTTTCCTTTGTTGGAAATGTGATGTTTAACATTTATTCCTGCTGCATTTTCTGTAGCAAGAATGTTTTTTTCTTGTAAATTTTACAAAACTGAATAAATATAAATATATAAAATTAAAAAAAGTAGTGTCTTGGGTGTTTGAGGTCTTGAGCATAATTAGAATCGTTTGTTCATAGTCAGTTGGAGACCTTATAACATATGCATCCAAATTTACACACACACCCCTCCTTTTATGAAGCCACGCGGTGGTAAAAGCGCCGATGCACATAGAATTCCTAAGAGCATCGGAACTTCTACTACCGCTGCCGGCAATAAAAAAATGCTAATGCGGCTTCATAAAAGGGGAGGTTAAATATTATTCTTGCCTCAATTGGAAGCCAATGTAATTTATGATAATAGGATGAAATACGATCTGACTTTTGTAAATTAAAAATCAATCGGACAGCTGTATTTTGAATAACTTGCAACCTGCGAAGAATTTTTTGGTAACCTGCAAAATAAATAATATTGCAGTAATCTAAGATACTCAAAACTAAAGATTGCACCAGCAGTCTGAAAGAAGTAATTGCTTGCCAGTGATAAACTGTTGTGGCTTTGACCTTTCATCACTTCTGTGTGTACGTTTTGCACACATTTTCGTTGTGCATTATGAGGTCCTTTTATTAAGGCGTGCTAACCGGGAGGCCAGGGGGGAAGCCGGACACCAGCACTTCCCGACTGACCCAACCCCCTCGCCCTCTAGAGCAGGTGTGGCAACGGCCGGCCAACAAGAGGCAGCGCTGCTGCTCCTGCTTTGGGGAGGGGGGGGCGAGGGGGGAGGGTTAGTTACCGAATCGGGAGGCTGATTTTTTTGTTTGTTTGTTTTAAATCAGTTCGAATCGATTCACCTGAAATGATTCTGTGAACCGATTCAAAAAGGTCCAGAGAAGAGCAACTAAGATGGTTAAGGGGCTGGAGGAGTTGCTGTACAGCGAAAGATTAGAGAAACTGGGCCTCTTCTCACTCGAACAGAGGAAACTGAGAGAGGACATGATCGAAACATTCAAGGTACTGAAGGGAATAGACTTAGTAGATAAGGACAGGGAGAACGAGAGGGCACTCTCTAAAATTGAAAGGGGATAGATTCCGTACGAATGTAAGGAAGTTCTTCTTCACCCAGAGAGTGGTAGAAAACTGGAACGCTCTTCCGGAGTCTGTCAGAGGGAAAAACACCCTCCAGGGATTCAAGACAAAGGTAGACAAGTTCCTGCTGAACCGGAACGTACGCAGGTAGGGCTAGTCTCAGTTAGGGCGCTGGTCTTTGACCAAAGGGCCGCTGCTTGAGCGGACTGCTGGGCACGATGGACCACTGGTCTGACCCAGCAGCGGCAATTCTTATGTCCTTATGTTCTTAGTGCGCGCTAAATGCTAAGGCATCCATTAGCGTGCCAAAAATCAGTTAGGTGCCTTATTAAAAGGACCCCTATGTGGCGTATTATTTTAAATGGAAATGTCTTTGCTCAGTTTTCCACACATATTACTTGAGTATATTTAGCTTTCTGTGTGTGAAGAAGTGTTGGGTGATGACATAATAAAATATTTAAAGCAACATGGGGTCCGTTAATGGAATTTGTTAAATCTGATTAATTGTATAAGCCTTCAGTTCCTACTTGATTTTCACACACATCCAGGGAGGGGGGAAATATATTTTGTATTATTATTTTATTGAATGTAAGTGCTGTTCAATGTATTTCTTGTTTGTAAAATTTTTTGCACTTTGTACTCAAATTGAAAATCAATAAAGAGGGGGCGTGGCTTGGAGCGCGCACAAGATGGAGGTGTAATCGCGTTGCTCCGCTCCCCCAGGTGATAATTTTGCAAATAATTTCGCTGAACAAAAGATTTCTTATATCGGAAGAACTTGATATAAGGTCGGAAGATGGCAACTTCAAGGCAGACGAAAATTGAGACGGCTTTTGTGGGCACGGCGAAGCGGGTCAAGCATGATCATGTGACGCCGGCAAAGACTGCACTCCCGGATGAAGATGAAATTGATAAAAAAGAAGTGATGGCAGCATTGGATAACATACAAAAAATGCTACAAAAAACACAGAATATATTCAAGAAGTTAAGGAAGAGGTTGTCAGTATAAATAAACAGCTGGAACTGGCAAATCAGAGAGTAACAACGCTGGAAAAGAAGATGGAACAGTTGGAACTAACGGCGGTTCAGTTTAAATCTGAAAGTAAAATCATTTCAGAGATGCAAAAACAGCTGGAAAACTATGAGAATCGTGGACGTCGGAAGAACATAAAAATCATCGGGCTGGCGGAAAATTTGGAAGGAGATAATCCTATAAAGTTTTTGGAGTCCTTATTACCAAAGCTATTTCAGCTGAACTCAAAACAACCTATTGAAATTGAATGGGCACACAGAATTCCGTTCCAACGGTCAGAAAACCAGTCAAAGCCCAGACCGCTTATCTTTAAACTATTAAGGTTTCAGCAAGCCTTTGAGATACTGAAGTTGGCAAAAGCAGACAAAAATTTGACTTATAAAGGCTCAAAGTTATTATTTTTACCTGACTTCGCAAAGAACACAGCAACTTTGAGGCAGCAATTTCTTCAGTTAAGACCACAGCTAAAAGAGAAAGGTTACAAGTACGGTTTATACTTCCCTGCAAAAATGAGGATATCCTATGGGAGTAAATCACTGTATTTTGAGGATCCATTGAAATTGAAAGACTTTTTGAATAACTCTGAACCAATGACTATGTAATGAGCGAAGAGGTATAGAAAGTAAAGAACATATTTAATAGGAGTGGATTATAAGAGGAAGGCGGAAATAGACTGGATGGAATGCTAATGATATATGAAAATGGAATAATTATTCTTTTATTTTTGTATGAAGTGAAATATGAATTTGAATGCAATGGTTTAGAATTCTAAATATAAATATACTTATAAGAGCATATTTATAAATAAGTTAAAGGAAATATAGTTAATGTGATATGAAAGTGGAAGAAGGGAGGAATAAGAGCTGAACTTAAGGAAGTTTTTATAGAAGATATGAGGAGTTTTAAAATGTTCATTTATAAGGATGTTTACATTACATTACATTACATTAGGGATTTCTATTCCGCCATTACCTTGCGGTTCAAGGCGGATTACAAAAGGTTAATTTAAAAAAGACAGAATTACAATGATTAGCTAGAGAGGTAAGTTGTAGATCTTAAGAGCATTTAGAGGTCGGGTTGTTATTGCTGTTTCAGGAATTTCTTGAAAAGTGTGGTTTTTATTTCTTTTCTGAACGTCCTATAGTCTGGGGTGGTCATCAGAAGGTTGGAGATCTGGTTGTCCAGTCTTGCGGCTTGAGTGGCTAGGAGGCTGTCGTGTAGTTTTGTTCTTTTTACTTCCTTGATTGGGGGGGGTATGAATGGGGAGTGCGTTTTTCTGTGTCTGGTACTGGGTGCTTGGATGAGGCGGTTGTTCAGGTATGATGGGCTGTCTCCGTGTAGGGTTTTAAATAATATGCAGTAGAATTTGAATTGGATTCTTTCTTGGATTGGGAGCCAGTGTGAGTTGATGAAGGCTTCAGTGATGTGGTCATGTTTTTTCAATGAGTAGATGAGTCTCAAAGCTGTATTTTGGATTGTTTGGAGTTGTCTTATCGTAGTTGCAGGACATGGAAGGAAGAGTATGTTACAGTAGTCCAATATACCTAGTATTAGGGATTGTACTATAAGTTGGAATTGTGTTCTTTCAAATAATTTTCGGACTTGTCTCAGGTTTCTCATGATTGCGAATGATTTTTGAATTGTTTTATTTATTTGCGGTTGCATTGTGCAGCATCTGTCTATGGTCATGCCTAGTAGTTTTATGGTGGTTTGGATGGGATATTTGGTTGCGTTTATGTCTAGGTTGGTTGTGGTTTGGATCTTGTCATTTTCTAGGAGGATGAATTTGGTTTTGTCTTGGTTGAGTTTAAGTTTGTGATTTTTCATCCAGGTTGTGACTGCTTCAAGTGTTTGGTGAAGTTTGTCTGTCATGGTAGGTTTGGAATGATCGTATGGGACGAGGATGGTGATGTCATCCGCATAACTATAGGAGGTTATGCCTAGATTATCCAGATGCGTTCCTAGAGAAGCGGTGTAGAGATTGAAGAGGGTAGGGGACAGTGGAGATCCTTGTGGTACGCCGCAGGGGTTTGACCAGGATTCTGACTTTTCTTTGTTTGATTTTACACTGTAGGTTCTGAGTTTTAGGAATCCTTCAAACCAGGAGTATACTTTATCTGAGATGCCTATTGCATCTAAGATCTGTAGAAGGATGTTGTGGTCTACTAGGTCGAATGCCGCCGATAGGTCCAGTTGTATGAGTAGCATTTTTTTCCCTGTACTAAGTTGTTGTCTGACGGTATCCATAAGGGAGCCTAGTAGTGTCTCTGTGCTGAAGTTTGTTCTGAAGCCTGATTGCATGGGGTGGAGTAGGTTGTGGTCCTCTATGTAATTGGTGAGGAGTTTGGCTACTAGGCCTTCTATAATTTTGACATATAGCGGAATTGAGGCTATAGGTCTAAAGTTAGATGGGAGGTTTTGTGGTGCTTTTGGGTCTTTTTGGATTGGGGTGATGACAATTTCGCTGAGGTCAGCAGGGAATGTGCCTTCTGTGAGCGTGAATTGTATCCATTGTAGAGTTATGGTGCGGAATTTTATACTAGAGGTGGTAAGGAGATATGAGGGGCAATGGTTGAGGTCACAGGAGGCATGGCTGTATTTTTTGTAGAATTTGTTGAAATCTGACCATTGTATGTTAGGGAATTGAGTCCAAATTCTGTCTGCTGCGATTGCCTCTTTTCCTGTAGGGTGGATTGTGATTGGATTTTGATTGGATGGGTTAAGGATGAGTGTGGCTCTGGTGTTGGTGATTTTGTTCTTGAAGTGTTCTGCTAAGAGGGTGGGTGATGGTGGAGGTGTGTTCGTGGTGGTAGTGTATGGTTTGGTGTCTGTTAATTCTTTCAGGATTTGGAATATTTTTTTGGAATCTTGGGTTTCCGTGCCTATGAGATTAGTATAGTAGCTTTTCCTCTTATCTTTTAGTAGATTTTTGTATTGTTTGTTGATTTTTTTCCAGTCGGTTTTTGTTTGATCTTGGTTCTTTTTTCTCCATTTTCTTTCTAATCTTCTACACTGTCTTTTGAGTTGGAGTAATTCATTATCAAACCATTGGTCTGATTTCCTGCAGGTTCTAGTTTTGGTTTGTAGGGGTGCCAGATCATCAAGGATGTTGGTGGATACATTTTTCCAGTGGGAGATGAAGTTTTTTGGGTCGCAGTCTTGGATAGTTTCGTCTACATTTGACCAGAAAATGGTTGGGTCGATATGTTTGCGTGAGGTATATGTGGGTTTTTTTGATTGAGGTGTGTGTTTGGTCTTGGTCCAATTGATGTTGAAGTTATAAATGTAGTGGTCTGACCATAGGGATGGGGACCATGTTCCGTTAGGAGTTTGGATTGCTGGATTGGATGGTTGGTGAGACATGAATGCAGCAATGTCCAGTTGATGACCTTTTTCATGAGTGGTTTGTGGGTTTAGGATCTGGAAGGATAAGGCATTGAGGAAGGATAGACAGTTATTTGCTGGTGTGGAGGTTGTGTCTTCTAGGTGTAGGTTTAGGTCTCCTAGGATGAGATTATATTCAGCTGTTAGTGAGTTTTGGTAGATGAAGTTTTCAAATTCAGGTCTCACTGTGGTCCAGTTTCCTGGTGTTATGTAGCAGAGCAAGCAGTTTAGAGAGTTTTTTAGTGTTGGGTTTGTGAGTTGACACGCTAGGAAATCCATTTGTGGAGTGGATGTTTTCTCAAGTATGTTTAGAGTTAGGGAGTTCTTGATTATTATTGCTAGTCCTCCTCCTCTTTTTTTCTCTCTGCAGGTTACTGTTATTTTGTATCCTGGCGGGCATACTTCTTTTATTCTAGGGTCTGTGTCTGAGGTTAACCAGGTTTCAGTGAGGAATAGGCAGTCAAGTTTACAACAAATGAATTAATTTTAAATGGAATGGATTAAAAATTTATATAAACTGAGGGTTAACAGTTGAACATTCTAAATAAATAATTAGTAATAGATGTATGATTAGTATGTATCATATTAATATTTAATACATGGGAGTTTTAGGAGGTTTAAATGAGAATTTACATAAAGGTAAAGATGGAGGGAAAATTTATGAAAGAGAAAGAGATTAAATATTGATAATGGATAGGATTATACGGTCATTTAGGAAATTGGGATATATAAAGTCATGTGATTAAAATGAATTACAAGGTCATGTTAGTATTTGAAATATGGCATGGTGTTAAGATATAAGATTGAATAAAGTACATTTATAAAGGGAAGATAATATATAAATGCCTGGGGGGGGGGGGGGTTGTGGTTGCATATCCTATGCGTGGTTCAAGTTTATCCATATTGAAGGGAGGGGTGGATGGGTTATTTAAGAGTAAGGGGAAAGAGAATTTGTTTGATAAGGGGAACTATTTCATACTCTTATTTTATGGATGTTATGGAAATGAAGGTGTCTGATCAATTTCATTTATATAAGTCGGAATGTCAAGGCTGGAATTTTAATGAGCTGAAAGATGGAGACTAAGTTTTATTCTCTAAATGTCAATGGCTTGAATCACCAAATTAAAAAGAAAAAATGTTAAATTTCCTTAAAAAACAACAGGCGGATGTATATTTCATCCAAGAGACCCATCTGTCAACAATAGAATCTAAAAAGCTGGAAGGGGGCTGGATTTCAAAAGTATTTTTTGTTCCAGCAAATGGGAAAAAGGCTGGAGTGGCCATTTTAATTAATAAAAAATGTACAGCTGATTTTAAAATGGTAGCAATGGATCCTTTAGGAAAGTGGGTACATATTGAAATGAGCATGGAAAATACTACCCTGGACTTATTTAACATCTACGCTCCTAATACGAATCAGATGGAATTTTTTAAGAGCCTACAACAAATTTTATTACCACTGGCTACTTCTAATTTAATGGTGGCTGGAGATTTCAATGCTGTAATGGATTCAATTATGGATAAAAATCCAAGTAGAGTTATGAAATCATTAGGGCTAGATAATTTGGTAAAATCTTGTGATTTAATAGATATATGGCGTATTCTTCATTTTAATGATCGGGAATTCTCTTTTTGTTCACAGGTCCATAATTCTTTTTCAAGAATTGATTATATTTTTTGTTTCAAATAGTTTAGCGAAAAATGTAATAAGAGCTATTATAGATCCTATTCTCTTATCTGATCATGGTGCTGTATGGTTTGAGTTAAAGGATGGGGAAAAGGATTATTCTAAGCCGGTTTGGAGATTTGATAACTCTTTGGTAGTAGATTCAAATTTTACTGAAGATTTTAAATTAAAAATGATTGAATTCTTCCAAATTAATGATACTAATGAAATAAATATAGAAGTGTTATGGGATGCGTTTAAAGCAACCATGAGAGGTAATATTATTTCATACTCAGCATATATTAGGAAAAAGTTTACGAAACAATTTACTGAATTGGAAAAAGAAATTAAAATATTGGAAAGTAATTTAATTAATAGATGGAAATGGAATACTTTGCAATTATTATTAAAAGCAAAAGTTAAGTATAATGAGTTATCTTCTAAATTTGTAAGGAATGATTTATTTTCTCAACAAACTCAATATTATGGAAATTCAAATAAGGCGGGAAGGATGCTAGCAAATTATCTTAAAGCAAAGAAAAGAAGATCAAAAATTGTTGTAATAAAAGATAAGAATGGACAATCACATAATAAAATTGATCAGATTCTAAAACAATTTTTTAGTTTTTATAAAGATTTGTACTCTTCTGAATCTAACAGAGATAGAGAAAAGGATGGATTGGAGTTTTTAAGTTTACTTAAGGGGCCACAAATTCCTGAACATATAAAAGGAAGTTTAGAAGACCCTATATCTTTAAAAGAGTTCGAAACAGCATTGAAGTCTCTTAGAGTTGGATCCGCTCCAGGTGGTGATGGATATACAGTAGGGTTCTATAAATCATTTCAAAATACTTTGTTACCATATTTGTTAAAATTATATCAATACCAACTGAATAAAAGTTGTATATCAGGTACTATGGCAGATTCATTAATTATTGTCTTACCAAAACCAAACAAAGATCCTACTTTGGTATCAAACTACAGGCCTATTTCGTTAATTAATGTAGATGGTAAACTTTTAGCCAAAGTTTTGGCATTAAGATTGGCTAAAGCTCTCCCTTTTATTATTGATACTCACCAAACGGGATTTGTTGCAAGAAGGCATTCTTCTAATAATACCAGATTGGCTTTTCATACTTTAAATTTAACTAAGGAAGTTCAAGATCCGGCATTCTTAATTTCTTTAGATGCAGAAAAAGCCTTTGATAGAGTTGAATGGTCTTTTATGTATCAGGCATTAGAATGGTTTGGTATAGGGGCTGGTTTTATTCAAATGATTCAGACATTGTATAGCTCCCCTGGTGCTAGGCTATATATTAATAATAATCTATCGGATAGATTTAGTTTGCAAAGGGGGGTTAGACAAGGTTGTCCTTTATCTCCTTTGCTTTTTGATGTTGTTTTGGAACCTTTGTTGATAGCTATTAATCAGGCAAAGGAGATATAAGGAATTCCGTTTTCAAGTTGGGAGTATAAGCTCTCTGCTTATGCGGATGATATTCTGCTTTATTTAAGGAAACCAGAGACTACTATTCCATGTTTGCTTGAATTGATTGAAAAATTTGGAAAATTCTCTGGGTACAAGATTAACTGGAGTAAGTCTGAAGTGCTTCCACTTAATGTACATTGTACCAAAGGATTATTTGATTCATTTACATTTGTTTGGAAAGAAGATGGATTAAAATATTTAGGAATTACTATTAAAAGTACTCTTGAGGACACAGTAAAGGAAAATGAAAAACTTTTATTAAAGAAAGTAACGGAAATGTGTGAGCAATGGAATCCTTTACACTTATCTTGGTGGGGGAGAGTTCAAACAGTTAAAATGATGATTTTGCCTGTGGTTTGTTATCAAATGAGTATGATACCAGTTTTTTTTCAGGGGTCATTTTACAAAAAGTTGAATGGTATTCTTACAAAATTTGTTTGGTTGGGGAAAAGACCTAGAATTGCTTTAGTAAAGTTACAAAAAACAATTTTGGAAGGGGGGGGGTAAATTTTCCAAATTTTTATAGGTACCATCAAGCCTATATTTTAAGACAGGGTATGTATTGGGTCCTTCCAGAGCTCATGGAGAATGTCTCAGACTGGTTGTATTTGGAATGGCGACTCATGTTTCCTATACATTTGGTTCATCTTTTGAGTATAACAATGCTTAATAGATACAAAGGGAATAGAATCTTGATTGATACTTGGAAGACTTTGAGATATGTTGCCAAATTATCACCTATTCCAATTTCTAAATCATTAAATCAATCTATTTGGCTTAACTCCAAGATTAAAATAGGCGGACATAAAATTCTCTGGAAACAATGGATCATTGCAGGAATAAGAACTTTAAATGATGTTATTTCAAATGGTATGCTGCTTAGTTTTTCACAGCTGCAACATAAATATGGTTTTAATAAGTCACAAAGTTTTAAATGGTTGCAGCTGAAGCAGGCTATTCAGGAGGGGTTCCCTGAATGGAAAGATCTTGATAATCAATATAGTTTGGAAATCCTATGTTTTCAGGCGGATTTCTTGGGTCACCAAGCTTCTAAGTGGTATAAATTGATATATGGTTATTTAAATAAAAAACAAAAAACGGGTCTAAGAGACATTTGGAGCATTGAGATTAAGCATCAAATTTCTGCATCTCAATGGCCACGAATTTGGTCTTGGAGAATTAGATGTACAGTGTCAGCATCTATGAGACAGACTTGGTTCTTTTTGTTGCATAGAGCTTTTTTGACCCCAGTACGTTTTTCTCTAGATCTAATAAATGTTGGCTCTGTAATCTAGAAGCAGGGACTTTGGATCATCTAATTTTTTACTGTCCTTGTATTAATGCCTTTTGGAAGTCAATTTGGTCTCAAATTAATTCTTTATTAGAAAATCCAGTTGCCCTGTCCTATGATACAATTTTGTTTGGAACATCGATGAGAGCAAAGAGCCAAATTTCAGCAAATAATAATAAATTGCTAATGATTATGACAGGGGTTGCCATTCAGAATATAACCAGAAATTGGAAAGATTATACAAGACTTAACTATACCTTTTGGTGGAATTCGATATGTTATATGTATAAAATGGAACGAGTTCTTGCTATACAAAAAGGAAATTATAATAAGTTTAAAAAAATTTGGGGGCCATTGATTGCATATTCGAATGATTAGACACCTTTTAATGGAAAAAATAATGGGATTGGGAGGGTATAATGTATAAGATTCAAATAAAATGTTAATATGTGTGGAAGGGATGGGGGAGGGGGGATAATATAGGATTTAATAATGTATGAATTATACAAGTGAATTGTATGAATATTGATTATTTATTGTTTACTTGTTATGAGATATAAAAATGAATAAAGAATTGGAAAGAAAATCAATAAAGAATTAAAAAAAAAAAAAGAAAACACTGTTTTGCACTTAAATATGAGCCTTGAGCCTTGTGAAATATGTGTAACAAATTTACCCCCTCCCCCCCTTTTATGAAGCGGTGTTAGGATTTTTTTATCGACGGACATGGCAGTAAAAGCTCCAACGCTCATAGTGAGCGTTGGAGCTTTTAGCGCCATGGACTGAGATAAAAAACCCTAACACCGCTTCATAAAAGGGAGGAGAGGGGATTTAGTGAAATTCATATTTAGGTGCTAAAGTAATGCAGCAGATATCTGCTGGCATGCCCCTTTTCCATTTGCCACAAGTTTTCCATGCATATAATTTGAATACATTTAGCTTGAATACATGATAAAGTATCCATGGCGAAGTGTCAGGTGATGAACTGAAGTGCCAGCAAACCAAGAAAATACCCTCCCCCCCAGACTTTGCAGCTCTGCAATGTAACATTTCTTCCGGATCCCATTCTCAGTAGTTCTGAAGCCGTTTTTAGTGTGGGTGTGCTGAAGAATACATTGGTACATCAGGTCAGGAGGTACAGGGCACCCGTCTCTTCCAAATGCTCTGTACAACCAAGTTCCTTTAACTTACAGTATCAACACACCCCGAATGCGGCAAACTGTCACTTTCTACTCCTGGATCGTAAATTTATAGCTAAATCATACTCCATGCCATCATGTGCCAGAGTACATGAAAGCCCTCGCCAGTTATTAAAGACACATTCTACCAAACAATCATCCTAATATGAAAGCGGAGATTGGTTTCTGACCACAAAAAGACAAAAGGCTGCGAGACAAGCTGTGAAATGAAGTCAGGTAATGATAAAACACAAAAGTGAGGAACAGGATCTAAAGAGCAAGCAGATGGAAGACTCCTAGCCCCCCCCCCCCCCAACACACACACAACCTATTCCGTTCTGTAAATATGGCTTTATCCATGGGAAGGTGTTCTGCAATTAAACTGAAAACCCATCTCCTTATAACACAATACAGTAAAGACTGTGGGAGGTACTCAAAGAGCACCAGGTCAACCCATTAGAATGGACGGCCTACTGCCACCTGCTGCGTTCGGGCTTAACAGCTGCCTCGACTCTAGCCTCTCTTTAAATAAATGTCTGTGTAAGCAAATTACTTTCCCAAATATTAGTCTAACAGATTCCTAAGGAATCTGTAGCCAATCCCTTTTATTTATTTTCGCACTGGTGGGCCTACCACAACCTTTTCATTTCGCAAGATGAAAAGATGGCACTATAATTTACATCAAAAGTACTTATAACGAGAAGTATATGTTTCACTGTTTTTGTATAATATTGCAGAAGGTAGTTCAGATCCTCAAACCTTTCATAAAACCAGACACGGGGTATGGTGGCCATGTGTACTATATTTAGACAAGCATTTACATGCAGAAAAAAGTTCAATACCAGCTGATACGTGGTCACTGATCGGAGTCTCAGTCTAAACTGCAAAAGACAACGAGGGGAGGAAAAAAGCCTCAGAGTCATGTAGCAGCAAGCTGCCATATAATAATATCACTGGCATAAAAAAAACTCCCACTCGGTAATAGCAAAGTTTAGTAATGAGAAACTGCCAGTCAGGTGCACATAAAAGGGGAAAAAAACCCACGGGACTTAGCTTTAATTCATCAGCATGATTCCAAATATGCAGGTCTTCTCTCCACACACCGCCTCCGCTCATAACAGGCGATTCCTTGTTTTGCCACAAAACATGGATGCATCAGGGAGAAATAGAGTGGACTTGTGAATGAAAGTGGATCTTTGGATTAATTTCTCCCCTGATGCAGCCACTTTTTGTGGCGAAACAAGGAATCTCTTCTCAGAAGTAGAGGCAGCGTGTTTTTGGAATCATGCTGATAGATAAAAGCTAAGTCCTCTGTTTTTTTTTCCCCTTTTGTGTGCATTAAAGGCTGGCAAGAAACCGGTGTCCAGTGAGTGTCGTCAACAGCTGAATTATTTCTAAGAATGCTTGGAGAAGGCGTAGGGGGAAGAAAGAGACAAGCCATAAAACCTCTTGTAAAAACTTAATCCACTCCAGTGTGTATTGAAGATACAGCAAGAAATAAGACCATTTCTTCTATTCTGTTCTTATATTCCTTACTAGTCTTTAAACCCGTTACATTAACGGGTGCTAGAATAGATAATAATAATAATAACAACTTTATTTTTATATACTGCCATACCATAAACAGTTCTAAGCGGTTTCGATCTGGTCGGCCACAATATCCTGCTCAACTGCCTTGACTCGATTGGCATTACCGGCCAAGTACTAAACTGGTTCTCAAGCTTCCTAACTAACCGTACTTACCAGGTCCACAGCAATGGAACCTTCTCCCATCACTGGCACAACCCCTGCGGAGTCCCACAAGGCTCCCCTCTATCCCCCTCCCTTTTTAACATTTACTTGGCCCCCCTGGCACGGACACTTGCTGACTTAAACCTAAAATCATTCATATATGCAGATGACATCACCATTATCATTCCCCTTACTTCATTCACACAACAGACGGAACAATTCACCTCCTCCGTCCTCACCAAGCTAGAACTATGGACCTCACAATTCAAATTAAAATTGAACACCGAAAAAAACAAAATTTTCCTGGCAAGTCCTAACCATAAACTTACAAACACCTCCCTGAAATTGAACAGCCTAGACTATCCTATCAACCCGACCATAAAAATCCTTAGAGTCCTCCTAGACAGATGCTTGACCTTCGAAGATCATACCAGTTCCCAGGTCAAAAAATGTTTCTACTCCCTCTGGAAACTTCGCACTATTAAACGCCACTTCGACCACCTCTCCTTCCGTCTTCTGGTCCAGTCACTAATCTTAAGTATACTGGACTATTGTAACATCATATACCTGGGATCCTATAAAAACACCATCAAACGTTTAAGAATAGTTCAAAATGCTGCTGTCCGCCTCATCTTCGGCCTCAAAAAATATGACCACGTTAGCCCCTATTACACTAAACTCCACTGGCTGCCGGTGGAGGCAAGGATCATCTTCAAATTCGCCTGCCTCTGCTTCAAAACCCTAGCAGGCTCTTCTCCAATCTACCTATCCGAGCACTTTGAAATTGCTGGCCCCTCTCGTACACGATACACCTACCTGTTCTCCTTTCCTTCCCTGAAAGGCTGCCTCTACAAGAAATTTCTCAACAGATCCCTTGCATTCCAAGCGGGCAAATGGAACAAATGCCTCACAGCACTCATCTCCAATTCCCCCCCCCCCTACCAAATGTTCAGGAAGTCAATCAAAACCTACCTTTTTGATAAATTCCTCTAACTTCTCCCCCCCCCTCTTCCTTGCCTCCTCCTCGGACCTTGACTTACCTCAGACTCTCGACTCCTCCAATCCTGTCAGCCACCAAATGGCTTAACAAAATGGATTACCCTATCCAACTAATCACCCCTTCTTCGTTACCTCCCTTACTAAATGCCTCTGCTCTGCTTTATCGAACTCCGCAGTATATATCACCGCCGTATGTAACACTACTGTATGAACTCCGCTATATATATGCAACTTACAGCAAATGTAACTTCTCTGCAATTGTAACCGACCTGAAAAATAACTTCACCGTAAATGTAGCGTCGCCGAAAATGTAAATGTAGCTATGCCAAAAAAAAAAATGTGTAACTTTGCTGTAATGTACAGTCTCTTCATCTGTTAACCGCATAGAACTTCCATGGTAATGCGGTATACAAAAATAAAGTTATTATTATTATTACAAAGGAAGAGACTGTATACAGATAGCGACATTACAGAGAACTTTGGAAATTACATTGGCATGTTAAGTTTAGTCAGGTTTATCTGGAACTGTATTGGAAATACATCAGGTTGAAGTGGGGTCAGAGAAATTTGTCAAAGAGATAAGTTTTGATTGACTTTCTAAACGTTTGATACGAAAGTGCGTGTGAGATGAAATTGGTAAAATATTTGTTCCATTTGCCTGCTTGGAATGATAGTGTTCTATCGCGGTATCTCTTGTAGGTGTAGCCCTTTAGGGAATAGAAAAGCGAACAAGTAAGTACTGCGTGTATTAGTTGTGCCTGGGGATTCGAATTGGTGAGACAGATAGGTTAGGGATGAACCTGTCATGGTTTTGAAGCAAAGGCAAGAAAACCTAAAAATGACCCTTGCTTCCATAGGCAGCCAGTGTAGTTTTTTGTAATATGGGCTTACATGGTCTGATTTCTTGAGGCAATAAATGAGACGGACTGAAGCATTTTGGACGACTCTCAGTCGTTTGATGGTTTTTTTGAGATCCCAAGTATATAATATTGCAGTAGTCTAAGGTACTTAAGATCAGGGATTGAACAAGCAGTCAAAAGGAAAAGAAATCAAAGTATTGTTTAATGGTACGAAGTTTCCATAGAGTGAGAAAGCATTTTTTGACTTGAGCATTAGTGTGATCTTCAAATGTCAGGCTTAGGTCCAGAGTGACGCCAAGGATTTTGGTTGTAGGATTAATTGGGTAGTCTGATCCATTTAGTCTCAAGGAGGTGTTCACAATCTTGTTATTGGGACTTGCCAAGAAAATCTTGGGTTTTTCGGGATTCAGTTTTAGTTTGGAGTGCATATGTGTGTGTGTGTGTGTGTCTTTCTTTCTTTCTTTATCTCTCTCTCCTTGGCCGCTTTCTGTTTGTCTGTATTTCTTCCTTTCTCTCTCTCTCTCTCCTTGGCCGCTGTCTGTCTGTCTGTCTTTCTTTCTGTCTCTCTCTTTCCTCGGCTGTCCACCATCACCCCTTGCCTGCTCCCCCTGTCCAGCAGTAGGCCTTCTCCTTTCCTTTTACCTTCCCCCCAACCCCCCCCGTCCAGCAGCACCTCTTCTCTGCTCCCCCTATCCATCAGAAGGCCTTCTCCCTTCCTTTTATCTCCCCCTATCCAGCAGCACCTCTTCCCTGCTCCCCTGTCCAGCAGTAGGCCTTCTCCCTTCCTTTTACCTCCCCCCTGTCCAGCAGCACCTCTTCCCTGTTTCCCCTGTCCAGCAGTAGGCCTTCTCCCTTCCTTTTACCTCCCCCCTGTCCAGAAGCACCTCTTCCCTGCTCCCCCTGTCCAGCAGTAGGCCTTCTCCCTTCCTTTTACCTCCCCCACTGTCCAGTAGTACCCCTTCTTCTTTCCTTGCTCCCCCCCCTGTCTAGCATCCGCTAGCCTGGGCAGCCTCGGGGCTTTTGCTAGGCTGGCCCACCTCACATTATCAAAGTGGGCCGGCCTAGCAAATGCCCCGCAGCTGCTGCGTTTGCTGGTCCGGGGGTGAGAAGAGGCATCCCAGCAGCACAGCAGTCAAACTGCCACTGCTGCTGAACTTGCTGCACGCGCCGCAAGCCATCCCATGTGCCGCAAGCCTCCCAACACACTAGAAATCGAATTCAGCACGGAGTTAGATTTCACGGACACAGGGATCACAGATTTTCTACTGTGCATGTGCAGTAAGGGTTTTATTATTAAGGATAATTCACTTGTATACCGCAACTACCTCTCAGTTCAGTGCGGTTAACAAAATAATAAAATGCTGTACTTTCACAGTGAATTATAATCCCAATTTTTTTAAAAAATGTATCAAATAAATATGTTTTTTAACAGGTTTCTAAAATCTGGATATAAATTAGAATTTAATATCAAATTACCAAAATTCTTGTCCCATACACCTGCTTGATAAGATAGAATACTATTGAAGAACAACCTTTTACAGAGGAAAAGGTGAATAACCTTAAATCCCAGACGGGGCGCTTTCTATTGACAAATTTGAAATGTTTGACAATATAAGGGTCCTTTTACTAAGGCGTGCTAGCCGATTTAGTGCGTGCTAAATGCTAATGCATCCATTATATTCTATGGACGTGTTAGCATTTAGCGCACGCTAAATCGGGTAGCGTGCCTTAGTAAAAGAGGGGGATAATTAGCTATAAGACCATTCAGTGTCTTGTAACAAATACAGCCAAATTTAAACAGTATTCTTGGGCAACTCATTTCATACTCCACTGCCTCATGAGGGGACCACCTTTCTGACTGGTGGGGACCCAACTAACCAAATCCCACTACAAACCAGAAGCTCTCTAGTTGGTGATAATGTTTGGGGCACAAAGTTGGTTGGGCCATGACCCTGGTTGCCCATGCTGTCCCATTACCTATGGCCTAAAGTACAATGTGCATTAGGAACGCTGTGAAGGAGTGGCCTAGTGGTTAGAGCAGCTGCCTCATCACCCTGAGGCTGCGAGATCAATTCCCACTGCAGCTCCTTGTAAGTCTTGACACAGAAAGAGTGAACATAAGAACATAAGAACTGCCATCTCAGGATCAGACCCATGGTCCATCGAGTCCGGCGATCCGCACACGCGGAGGCCCAGTCAGGTATACACCTGATGTAGTTTTAGTCACCCATATCCCTCTATGCCTCTCGTAAGGAGATGTGCATTTAATTTGCCTTTGAATCCTAGCACAGTGGATTCCTTAATAACCTCCTTTGGAAGAGCATTCCAGGCGTCCACCACTCGCTGCGTGAAGCAGAACTTTCTGACATTAGTCCTGGACTTATCCCCCCCTTAGCTTCAAACCATGTCCTCTTGTCCCTGTCACGTTGGACAATGTAAATAATTTATTTTCCTGCTCTATTTTATCGATGTCTTTCAGTATTTTGAACGTCTCGATCATGTCCCCTCGCAGCCTCCTCTTCTCAAGGGAGAACAGTCCCAGTTTCTTGAGTCGTTCCTCATATTCCAAGTTCTCCATACCTCTTATTAACTTCGTTGCTCGTCTCTGCACCCTCTCCAACAGTTTTATATCCTTCTTTAGGTTGGGAGACCAATGTTGGACACAGTATTCCAAGTGTGGTCTGACCATTGCTCTATAAAGCGGCATTATGACTTTCTCCGATCTACTCGTGATTCCTTTCTTTATCATGCCTAACATTCTGTTTGCTTTCTTTGCCGCTGCCGCGCATTGTGCCGATGGCTTCAGGGTCCTATCTATCAGTACACCCAGGTCCTTTTCTTGTTCGCTCTTACCCAGAATTGCGCCTGACATTCTATACTCGTGTTCCTTATTCTTACTACCTAAATGCATTACTTTGCATTTCTCCACGTTGAACTTCATCTGCCATTGCTCTGCCCATTTCTCTAACTGATACAAGTCGCTCTGGAGTTCCTCGCTATCCTCCTGCGATCTGATTGCCCGGCATAGCTTTGTGTCGTCTGCAAACTTAATGATCTCACTGGATATTCCGTCTTCCAGGTCATTGATATAAATATTAAATAGGATCGGCCCAAGTACCGAGCCCTGGGGCACACCACTAGTCACTTTCTCCCAGTCTGAGAACTTCCCATTTATGCCCACTCTCTGCTTTCTGTTTTCCAACCATTTGCCTATCCACTTTTGTATATCTCCCTCTATTCCATGGCCTTGTAGTTTCCTGAGAAGTCTTTCATGTGGAACTTTGTCGAATGCTTTCTGGAAGTCCAAATATATTATGCCCACTGGCATTCCACTATCAATTTGCTTGTTCACGGTCTCAAAAAACTGAAGTAAATTCGTTAAACATGATTTCCCTTTCCTGAACCCATGTTGACTAGGTTTCAGCAAGTCGTGTGTATCTAAGTGCCGGACTATGCTATCCTTGATCAGTGCTTCAACCATCTTTCCAGGGACAGACGTAAGGCTCACAGATCTGTAGTTGCCCGGTTCTCCTCTCGATCCTTTTTTGAAAATTGGCGTGACGTTCGCTATTTTCCAGTCATCTGGTATCTGTCCAGTTCTGATTGTCAGATTGGCAAGTTTTTGCAATAACTCTCCGATTTCAACCTTCAATTCCTTTAAGACTCTCGGGTGAATTCCATCCGGTCCAGGGGATTTGTCACTATTAAGTTTGTCGATCTGGTAGTATATCTGGTCCAACTCCACTTCAACTGTGGTGAGGCTGTCTTCTATTACTCCACTAAACACTTTCACTGCTTCTGGTATTTTTGCGGTATCCTCCTCCGTAAAGACGGACGCAAAGAAGGAATTTAGTTTGTCTGCAATTTGTTTATCTTCCTTAATGTACCCTTTTCTTCCCTGGTCGTCCAGGGGTCCCACCGCCTCTTTTGCGGGTTTTTTCCCTTTCAAGTATCTAAAGAAGGGCTTGAAGTTTTTGGCCTCTTGCGCTATTTTTTCCTCATAGTCCTTTTTGGCATCCCTCACCGCCTTGTGACATTTCTTCTGATCATCTTTATGTTTCTTCCATGCTTCGGTTGTTTTCATGTGTTTCCATTTTTTGAAAGAGTCCTTCTTTTCTTTTATGGCTTCCCTCACCTGTCTGGTAAGCCATGCCGGTTCTCCCTTACCTTTTGTTCTCCCTTCTTTGGAGATCCTCGGAATGTGGAGATTTTGTGCTTCTGTGATAGTATTTTTCAGTAGGGACCATGCCTGGTCTACCGTTTCAAGTTTGTCCACCTTTTTCTTGAGTCGTTGTTTCACCATGGCTCTCATGCGATCGTATTTGCCCTTTTTAAAGTTAAAGGTTTTGGTTAAGGTTTTGGCACATTTTCTATTCCCGATATCAAGCTTAAAGTTGATCACATTGTGATCGCTCGTCCCCAGCGGTACCGTAACTTCTACTTCTTTTGTCGGTCCCGTGAGGCCATTTAGTACCAAGTCCAGGGTGGCGTTGCCTCTTGTCGGCTCTTTTACCATTTGTTCCAGGAAGCAATCCCCTAGCGCCTCCAGGAACTTGGCCTATTTGCCGCAGTTGGAGGTTCCTAGTTTCCAGTCTATCCTCGGGAAATTGAAGTCTCCCAATATTATTACATTGCCCGTCTTGCATTCTTGTTTGATTTCCTCTATCATTTCTGAGTCAGTTTCCTCCGCCTGTCCTGGGGGACGATAGTAAAGGCCAATTTTCGTGTCTGCGCTGTTTTGGCCAGGAATCTTGATCCAGAGGGACTCTAGCTTCTCTTTCGTTTCCGTCATAGCCACTTCAACAGATTCTACTCCTTCCTGAACATATAGGGCAATACCTCCACCTTTCTGCCCTACTCGATCTCTTCTATATAGTTTGTATCCCTGTAGTACTGTGTCCCATTTGTTTTCTTCATTCCACCATGTTTCTGTTATGCCAATGATTTCCAACTTATCATGTCTTGCTATTGTCTCTAGTTCCCCCATTTTGTTTCCTAGACTTCTAGCATTCGTATACATACATTTGAGTTCGCTTCATGTTACCTTTTTGGACTTTCTACTCTTTGCTGTCCCTACTGTTTCTTTCACGGTATCCTTAACCACTCCAGTGTTGTCTCCCTTGTTTGCTGTGCGGTCATCCCCTCCTGTGTCTGAGTTGTCCCTTCCTGCCTTGTCTTCCTTATTTGCTGTGAGGTCGTCCCCTCCTGTGTATGAGTAGTAGCCCATGGTTCCTTCATCGGGGCATCCTGTCGTCCATGCCATCGACTGGTGGTCGACTGTCGGCTTTCCCCTATTTATTAGTTTAAAGCCTTCTCGATGGCCTTCCTTGTTGAGGTGTAATCCATCCTTTCTGTAGTACTTGCTTTTTCCTCAGAATGCCGTCCAGTTGCGCACGAAGTTAAAGCCTTCTTCTTCGCACCATCGTCTCATCCAGGCGTTAATAGCTTGCAATTCCCCTTGTCTCTTTCCATCCGCTCTTGGATCTCGGAGAAAGCCACCTTCACCTCCCTGATCTTCAGCTGTCTTCCAAGTGAGCGGAGCTGGCCCTTCATCTCTTCCCTGTCGTACTTCCGTCCACTCACATCATTTGTTCCCACGTGGATGAGCACAGCAGTATCCTCTCCCCCTGTGCTGTCTATGATCCTGGAGATCCTTCACTCTTGCTCCAGGCAGACAGGTGACGATTCTGTCCTCTCTTCCTCCTGCGGTGTGGCTGTCCACGTGACGTATAATGGAGTCACCTACGATGATCCCCATCTTCTTTATTCGGGGGTTTCTTGGGGGTCATAAGTCCACGTCTATGGTATAGGGCCAGTCTTCTTCCTCCAATGCTACTCTTGATATATGAAGTCCCATCCTCTTTACCCCTATAAAGCTACTGTACCTGAATGAACCTTGTCTTGAGCTCAAATTTGGGAAGGTAAGTAATTGATCTAATTCAGTCCTACTTCTAAGCAGGACACTCCCACATTCCCCAGTTCCTTCAAGATCAAAAATATCAATTTTAAACTTGTAAAAAGTTTAAAAATCACTTGAAGTGCTTCTTGACCCAGCACTTAATATGGGAAAAAAAAAATCACATTTCGCACATCTTGAAGAAAATCTTCTACAAACTGAGGATTGTGAAGCTGCTGAAAACTTCAGACTGGTGGTCCAAAATACCATAATTTGACTATTGTAATTTGCTTCTGATGGGTGTTCTGAAGAAATATCTAAAAGCATGGCAATCTGCCCCAAAACACTGTTGAAAGGGCAATTAGTGGAACTTTCAGATACGAGGCGAGCACATAACACCAGTACTCAAAAACTTGAACATTCAATCCGTTACAAAATCCTACTCGTCTTCAAGGCTCTGACTGGTAGGATGTCACCTGTCCTAGCAACAATACTACATATCTATCAACCTGCACAGGCTCTATGGTCACTGAGCTCTAACCTCCTTGATATTTCTTTTATTCACAAAATCCACCTTGAGGAATGTAGAAATTCAATATTTTTATATTAGGGCAACCAAGATGATAAAGAGGATGGAACTCCTCTCGTATGAGGAAAGACTAAAATGGTTAGGACTCTTCAGCTTGGAAAAGAGACGGCTGAGGGGAGATATGATTGAAGTCTACAAAATTCTGAGTGGAGTAGAACAGGTACAAGTGGATCGATTTTTCACTCCATCAAAAATTACAAAGAGTAGGGGGACACTTCTTGAAGTTACAGGGAAATACTTTTAAAACCAACAGGAGGAAAAAAAATTTTCACTCAGAGAATAGTTAAGCTCTGAAACACATTGCCAGAGGTTGTGGTAAGAGCAGCTAGCGTAGCTGGTTTTAAGAAGGGTTTGGACAATTTCCTGGAGGAAAAGTCCATAGTCTGTTATTGAGAGAGATGGGAGAAGTCACTGCTTGCCCTGTATCGGTTACATAGAATATTGCTACTCCTTGGATTTTGGCCAAGTACTGGTGACCTGGATTGGCTACCGTGAGAACTGGCTACTGGGCTTGATGGACCATTGGTCTGACCCAGTAAGGCTATTCTTATGTTCTTAAACCTAAGCAGTTCACAAGATACATACAGTTTTTTAAAATAATATAACGAATATTAAAAAAAACTCTCCAACTGTGAGCAGCTTTCAAGAAAAGGCCTCTATAAATAAATAACAGTTCTTCCCAAGGTAGCATATATTTAACCACCCTGATATGCCCTCATGCATATATATTTCAATCACTGTTTTTCAGGATCCTCAGCGGCACCACTTGGGGCTCAATACCATCTCATTGCCCCAAGCGTTACGTGTCAAAGTTTTCATCGGGTCCTTATCTTAACTTAATTCAATCACTTTTTTACTTTTATACTTTTGTTTTTACAATTTTTATATTTATTTCAATATTTTTTAAAAGCTATACTTAGCTTTTGTCATGTGGTCTCTGGCCCAGGATTGTCATACCGACATGTTTCGCTATGAACTAGCTTTATCAAGGATAATCCCCTAGGGAAACAACAAAAGTTCACATTAAAAGATATAAATTATTATAGCTCTCTAAGTGCCCCATATTCATTTACATAAGTCACAAAAACAGCCTTCTATTTCTTACCATATACTAAAACGCCAGCAAACACAACCACTCTGCCTATAGAGATGGCGGCGGCGTTCCCCTAGGGGATTTTATCTGACATCATCCTAGGGGATTATCCTTGATAAAGCTAGTTCATAGCGAAACATGTCGGTATGACAATCCCTGGGCCAGAGACCACATGACAAAAGCTAAGTATAGCTTTTAAAAAATATTGAAATAAATATAAAAATTATAAAAACAAAAGTATAAAAGTAAAAAATTGATTGAATTAAGTTAAGATAAGGACCCGATGAAGACTTTGACACGTAAAGCTTGGGGCAATGAGATGGTATTGAGCCCCAAGTGGTGCCGCTGAGGATCCTGAAAAACAGTGATTGAAATATATATGCATGAGGGCATATCAGGGTGGTTAAATATATGCTACCTTGGGAAGAACTGTTATTGATTTGAGACCCTTGTGGAGTGTGTTAGGTGTGTTATACTCTATAAATAAAGTCATTTTTAACACCTTTTCATATCTCTGAATGTCAGAGAGCATCCTATGTGACCCATGTTAAGGTTTTTTTTATTGCCGGCCACTGCGGTAAAAGTTCCGACGCACATAGGAATTCTATGAGCGTCAGAGCTCTTACTGTAGTGGCCGGCAATAAACTAAAACCCCAATGCAGATTGATAAAGGGGACCCTAATTTGCAACCTTAAAATCATCACCTAAAAGGGGAGATATATGGAAAAGTCTTATCAATGAAAGCCAACACAATAACTAAATCAGTTTTCATCCATTTTATCATAATTCAGCCAGGCACTCTTCAGTAACAATGTTGAATAGTTCAAATTATGACCTAGCGGTTTCCTTCTGCTTCTTTGCTTCTGCTTTCAGTTTAATTGAAACCAGGGCTGGGAATTGGAGACTCTAGCTTTCATTTATTTGCAAATAACTAGGGATTATTTTCATCTATTTTATACTCGCCTCCAAATGACTTTAGTTCAGTAATTGCAGTGAGAGTACTGGGCTGGGAATCATGTACCAGGGCTCTGGAACTCTGCTATCATGGGTCTAAATTCAACCACCAGGTGTCACCACTGTGCAATGATGGACTCTCCTGCCAGGGCTGGGAATGCTGCCTCCGCAGAATTCCCAGCTTTGGCTAATCTGAGAAGTGGAAGACCTAAGCCTGATAATAAAACCCAAGCGCCACTGCCACTGAACATCAGGCCAGCCCAAGAATATTTGAATGACATTAATGTTCAGCCACAGCATCTAAAAAACATAAAAGATGGACATTCAGCAGCATTGTCTGGGTACCGAGCAATGCTGAATAATCTACGCAGAGCAACAAGTGCTGCCGGTGATATTCAAACTGCTATCAGGGGATTAACCAAATAAAGGTAGATCATTGGATAATATGTAATGTAAAATTAATAAATAGATTCAACTTGGCATATAGAAACAGAGAAACATGATGTCAGATAAAGACCAAATGGCCCATCTAGTCTGCCCATCCGCAGTAACCATTATCTCTTTCTCTCTCTCTCCGAGAGATCCCACGTGCCTATCCCAGGCCCTTTTCATAGAAACGTAGATAGTATCAAATAAAGCTGTAACACTTCACGTTGAAATTCCAGGCAGTTGCTGAGAAAACAACAAAAAAGCTCTAGAGCAGTGCATCTCAAACTGTGTGCCTCCTGAGATTTCAAGTGTGCCATGGCACACTGAGAAGGAAGAGAAGCGCCTGCCAGCTGACTTCCCTACGCGGTACGGTGTCAGCACTGCCCGATTCACCTGCATGTTTCCCCCTTCTCTCTAGCGTCCTCCAGCTTTCCCCCTGGCTTCCTGGTCTCACCTTTAAAGCTAATTATAGCAGCCTGCAGAGGATCACCATTAGGTAAAATAATTTTATTTTCAATATACAGTGGTACCTTGGATTACGAGCATAATCCGTTCCAGGAGCGTGCTCGTAATCCAAAATGCTCATTTATAAAAGCGAGTTTCCTCATAGGAAATAACGGAAACTCGCTTTGATACGTTCCCCCCCCCCTCCACGAGAACCGGCATTACTCCCCCCGAAGGCTCCCCCTGCGATCTGGCACCCTCCCCCCGCGATCCCCCCCCCCCCGCAATTAGCCCCCCCCGCCATGATCCGGCTCCCCCCGACGCGATCCTGCATCCCCACCGACTCGATTGGGCACCCCCCGCCGCGATCGGGCACCCCCTCGCCACTTCTTACAATCATCTGGGCACCGGCACCGGCATGTCCTGTGCTTGGTGCTGGTGCCCGAAGATTGGCCTCCTCTTCTGCTTGGCCTTGAGCATCTGCGCATGCTCATGGCCTGCGAGTTTAGATGCTCAAGGCCCAGCAGAAGAGGAGGCCGATCTTCGGGCACCAGCACCAAGCACAGGACATGCCGATGCCGGTGCCCAGATGACTGTAAGAAGCAGCAGGGGGTGCCCGATCGCGTCGGGGGGGATGCCCAATCGAGTCGGAGGGTGCAGGATCGCTTCGGGGGGGTGCCGGATCGCAGGGGGAGGGTGCCCGATCGCGGGGGGAGGTTTCCGAGGTGCCGATTTTGCAAATGTTTTGCAAAACACTCGCAAACCGGTGCACTCGTAAACCAAGGTACCACTGTAGTGACTGAAATGTGTCAGTTTTGAGAATTTATATCTGCTGTGTATATTGTGAAAAATGAATGGAAAAAAATTGCATTACAATTAGTAAAGAGGATGGGATCTGGGGCAGAATTCGGGTGGGCCTAGGGAGGTCTATGGTTGGGGTACTCAGTTGATATTTGTTAGACTTAGGGGGTACTTAGCTTGAAGTAGTTGAGATACACTACTTTAGGCAATCAGCTGGTGCTAGTGCCTCTCCTTCTCTCCGGCCCTCTTCTCTGCTGGCACCCCTTACTGGTGTCTCAGGGCCTATCTGGAGGGCCTGTACACATGCGCGGATGTCGATGTGATGATGTCACGCATAAGTGTGATGTCATCACGGCGACGTCCACGCACTTCTGGGTGCCTCAAGCCATGGCTACTACCTTTAGTGTGCCCCAGCTCGAGAAAGTTTGAGAGACACTGCTCTAGAGAATTACCTTTTTTTTTTTCTTTGTCTCACTCTGTTTATTATACAGTCAAACCTTGGATAGTGAGTAATGTGGTTTACGAGTGTTTTGCAAAACTGATTGCGTCTGAATGTAATACATACACCCACAGTTCAAATATGCACAACATACGCACATCTCACGTTGAGCGCAGCTGAACGTAATAAAAGTATCATGGCCAATTCACCTGCAATATAGTGATTTTTGGAAACGAGTGAGATCTTGCAATACAAGTACGCATAGTACTGTATTTTCTATTAAAGTTTTTGGTATGTGGAATGAATCATCCGAGTTTCCATTATTTTCTATGGGGAAATCTGCTTTGATACACAAGCGCTTTGGATTATGAGCATGCTTCTGGAACGAATTATGCTCGCAAACCAAGGTACCACTGTATATATAAATGCTGCCTACATCCTAACCCAGAACCTCTCTTCTGATAAATCCACCCCCCCCCCAGACACAGGAAATTACATCAGACAGGGTGACGCATGCCAAATGAAAGACTCTGGGTCAAGCCACTGCCACTGCAAACTGCGAACGAGAGAGAAAGACATTTTAAGTTAGACTGGGGAGGGGGGTATGGTGGGGTGTTGGAAAGAGAGAGAAATATGCCGAATTCAGAGGTGGAAGGGAGGAAGAAAGGGGTGCTGGACAAGAGAAAGGGGTGCTGGACCTCCTGCCTTTTTTCAGGGGGGGAGGGTAGGGGATAGTTCGGAGGGATGGCGCCTGGTGCAGGGGGGTCCTCTTTTGGCAGGAGGGAGTAGGCATCCCTCCTTCTGATTTTTTCATGCACTGGGGAGGGTTGGTCGGCAAGGCAGAAGGGAGTGGGCATCCCTCCTACTGATTTTCGCTAGCATTGGGGGGGGGGGTCGGTCCCCACTGCCAGTTCGTTAGAGAGATGTCGGGGAGGGCTATCATCGGCCTGGGAGGGTGCTTTTTTCTTTTTAATGGGGCAGGTACTGTGCATGTATAATACACGCACAGCATTAAAAAAAAAAGTGCCAGTAAGAGAGGTAAAGCGACCAGTCACTTTTCTTGATCACTTTTTTTTTGTGCATAACCAAATGATGTTAGTGCATGAATTGCTTGGGTACCGTAGTTTGCACAGGGTGTTAATATTAAATAGCTAATTTGCATGGCCGGATCGAAAAATGCCACATTACTATAATTTTTTCTGTGACTGCACCCTCACTATGGAACGCAATGCCGACCCATCTAAGGAAAGAAACAATAGTAAACCGCTTTAAATCAAATCTAAAAACCTTTTTATTTAGGGATGCTTTTGATGTATAACCGTCAAATTTCAGAACACTCAGTCCAAACTCCTTTACCTGAATCATTCCTACAGATGGGAATCCATATCCTTATGTGTTAATTATTACTGTTTACTATTCTATGTGGTTCTATTTTGCCTCAGTATGTTTGTTCAGTTATATTTTATGTAATACCATTTTTTAATTATATGTACTCCGCTTAGAAATTCGATAAGCGGTAAACAAATTTTAAATAAAACTTGGAAAAACACATGGTGAGCCATTTTGTGCATCAGGTTGGCAAATGCAATCGTCGCTAAAGCAGTCAAAACTGGTTCAGTGACGATCGCTGACTTTAGTGCATCTGGCTCATAGATCTCTCTTCTTACCTGATCAAGGTTTTGTGCTGGGTCGGTGCAAGGTCTTGAGGATCTGTGCATGCTGAAGGCTTTGAGTATGCGCAGATACTTAAAGACTTATACCAGCCTTGCCCATAACCTCAAGAGAAGGTAAGAGAGATTCAGTGGTCGGGGTGGGGGGGGGGGGGGGGGTTGGTGTACAGTGGAGGAGTGCAAGGTCAGTTACTGCAGCAGGCAGGATGGAAGACAGAAATGGTGTTCATCACAGAGGACAGGGTGGAGAAGAGAATTGGTCCTCATAGGGAGGAGAGCCAAAGAAGAAAAATAATACCTTCATTATTCGCCCACCCTAGACTTCAAAAGACCTGGTGTTTCTAACGATCACCTGGGCAATTAGTAAGAGAGAATGCTGTATTTATTTTTAGATTTAAAGAACACACCCCAAAAAACAAGGCAAACACCCCTTGATAAATATAGCAATGAATAAAAGTGGGGGAAAGGATTGTACACATCAACCTGAGATAAAAGCAAATTTATTAAATGCAATTATCTAATGAGACATAGGATATATATGATAATCAGTCTTTCCTTGTTATCCTTCCAGTCCTTTCCCCCATTTTTCTTCCTAGATTTAAAGAACACCATCCCATTTCACAACACAGCAAAGAAAGGAAAGCTTGGGAAGAGACATGTTGTAACAAAATGGGGCTAAAGAAAAAGACTGGAGCTTCCATTATCCATCTTACAGTAAAAACTTCAATTCCATCCACACTGCCAGTAGCATACCGTATAATTTCTTTCATACTGCAAATTTCAACTGGGATTCAGTGCGGTTTACAATAAGATGGATGGCAATAGGATGTGGTGGATTCCTTACAAGAGAGTCTTACTGAGGGCATGAACACTGGTCAAGGTAATATAGGCAGGTTAGTGTTGTAGTTATGTGTTTGAGGAGAAGAGGTGAATCTTTAGCCGCTTCCTGAAGATGCAGCATGATCGTCTTTGACGTTGTTCCAAGTCTTGGGTACTTGGTACTTGAATGTGTATTCATGTAGTTTCTTACGAATGACCCATGTAGGATGGGGGGGGGGGGGGGCATTAATTTGAAACGTTGCTGTAGTCTAGTGGTGAGAAAAGAGCGTGCAGTTGTGCTTTCTGAGCTCAGTCCTGTGGAGTTGGCGCTGTAAATGGCCTTGTGGACCATGCAAGCCAGGGATCTCAAAGTCCCTCCTTGAGGGCTGCAATCCAGTCGGGTTTTCAGGATTTCCCCAATGAATATGCATTGAAAGCAGTGCATGCACATAGATCTCATGCATATTCATTGGGGAAATCCTGAAAATCCGACTGGATTGCGGCCCTCGAGGAGGGACTTTGAGACCCCTGATGCAAGCTATCTTGTATTGTATCCTCTTAGTTTTCCATGTGAGTTTGCCCTTTGCCTCTGAGCTTCATAGATCTCTGGTCAGAGTTAGGGTTACCAGATTTGTTGAAGAAAAAGAAAAGAGGACACGTGGCCCTGCCACATTCCACCCCAGCCCACCCCCCCAAACCTTGTTCCCCAAGCCCAGGCCGCGTCTGGAGGGACTCCGAGCATGCGCGGATATGTCACATGCATGTGACATTATCGAGTCGCCTCTGAGTATGCTCGGAGGCCCTCCAGACTCAGCCCAGAGCTTGGGGCCTTCCAAAACCCAGACAAACTGCCGGGTTTTGAAAATTTGTCTGGGCACCCCAGACAGTCCTGTAAAAAGAGGACAAGTCCAGGTTTTACAGGACATCTGGTAACCCTTGTCAGAGTGAGCCACTGTTAACACAGGACCTGCATTGTGTGTCATGGATAGCTGTGGCATCCCCTCAAGCCTCTCCAGGATAGGGTTACCATATGACTCCCGAAAAAGGAGGACGGATCGAGACATCCGGGTTTTACTTCTGTTGAAAGCAAAACAAGTAAGGAGGACACATAGAGGCATCTGGGCTTTACTTCCATTGAAAGCAATGGAAGTAAAACCCAGATGTCTCAATCCATCCTCCTTTTTCTGGAGCCATATGGCAACCCTACTCCTGGATAAGTTCTGATCTAAAACAAATCTAAAAACAGCAGGAGCTGGAGAAGGGAGAAAGAGTGGCAGCATGCAGTCTGGCGTGGAAGAGTAGCTTAATGGTTAGTGCAGTGGCCTGAGAACCAAGTTCAATTCCCACTTCAGCTCTTTGTAACCCTGAGCAAGGCACCTAACCTTCCACTGCCCCAGCTATTAAAAAACCCCCAAACAAACAACTTTGATAGTGAGCACACAAGGGACAGAATGGCAGTCTATCGAATCCATGACCCCTGCCACCTCCTTCGCCTTTGCTAGCAAGTCCTGGAAGGAGCCCTAACTATTTTATCAGCAATGAACAGAAAAGGGCCTGAAAGTTCAGCAGGCAGAAAATAAAAGCAGTTTCTTTGTAAACAACAGTTGTCTCAGCTGCAGGACATTTATGTTCTTGAAATTAATCCCAGAAGAAAAAAGGCAATACTGCCAAGCCAGGGCAATATTTGATATATTTTCTTTTTACCTTTCGCCATAATAAATATCTTGGAGAAGGCTGATTGCGTTTCTCAAGAGTGAGTTTGCAACAGCTGGAATTTGGGTCTTTAAGCCAAACAGAAACTATGCTCTCCAGATTACAAATTTATGAAAAGCCATGATGAGCCAACCCCCAGGTCCATAGAGCCAGCGTTAGAAAATGACAAGGGGCCAAAATATGTCCTCATCTCCAACTTGTCCCTGCAAATAGAGAATGACATGGGGACAAATTTGTCCCCACAGGAACTCAATTTCCCCATCCTTTCCCCATGAGTTTTGTCACTAAACCTGTCGCATTCCTGTAAGCTCCGCCTTAACCGCACAAACCTTGAACACTCATGATTTTAAAGTGTTTGAGGCTTGTGCAGGTGAGGATGGAGCTTGTAGGAATGGGGCAGGGACAAGAAAAGAACTTGCAGGGATGGGACGGCGACACGAGTTCCCGTGGGGACGGGGAAAAATTTGTCTCCATGCCATTCTCTACATGTAAATTCAAACTTCATCCCCACAATGGTACAAAATCTCTTTTGTCCAATAAAGTAAGAAACAAAGCGGCAGTTCTGTCAAGTGCAAGAAGAGATGGAGTTTGAGTTTGTGGGGACAAACTGTCCCATGTCATTGTCTCCCCAGCATCTTCTCTCTGACAGTGGTCTCTCTGGGTCACAAATACCCCAAATGCTAGATCTATTTCCCATAGGGAAAAGGTACGCAACAGAAGGAGGTAGGGAGGGGGGGGGAATTGTTAGTATTGGCCGGGACAGGAGGGATCTCTCCAGTCCTGGCCTAATGGCAGGCCTGCAGCAAAGTCCGGGAGGGTGTTGGGTGGTCCACCGGGTGATGACCCGAATATAGGACGAGACTCCAATTTATGGGCCATACTTTTGCCCCCAAAATCTCATCCTATATTCGAGTATATAGGTTGTAGTAGTACAAATTTCTATCACAATCTCGCATAGGTGTCTTTTGTAACCTGTTTAGTCTCTTTTCAGAAGAGTCCATGGATGGATTTGGTATACAGTACTCCCCCGCGATTGCTGAAAACCCGCGAATACAGTTTTTAGCAGGGGAGACAGGAGAGGGCAGCCAGAGCGCCGGCGAGTGAAGGAAATCACTCGCAGTATGCTCCGACCACCTCTTCCTGTATTAAGTCGTGCCTCACCAATCAGGAGCTGCATGTCAAAAGCAGCTCCTGATTGGTGAGGTCGACTTTAGTACAGGAAGAGGCGGTCGGAGCATACCGCGAGTGATTTCCTTCACTCGCCGGCACTCCAGCTGCCTTCAAGTTTCAAGTTTATTAAATTTTGATTTTACGCAATATCCAATATTTCAATGCGTATTACATAATTGTAATGTACAATAATGAGACAAATGAGACAAAATTATACAGACTAATCATTATGTTCTATTAATACAAGCTGGAACAAGTAGGTAAAGGGTAGAAATACAATTTATAAAATAAAATTAAAAAAAAAAAAAAAAAAGGAACATTTAAGGTTTGTACACAAGGATAGGGTCAATTAAGAAAAAATATAAAGAAAATTAATTGATAGAAAAAGCTTTAATTATTTTAAAATGATTCAAGGAAAGAAGTAATGTTAGAAAAAGCTTTAATTATTTTAAAATGATTCAAGGAAAGAGGTAATGTTAGGAATGATTAATCAGTTTAAAAGTAAATGGTTTTTAACATAAAGAATGTAAAAAGACCCAGATTAATATTAATGATCTTTTGAAAGAAGAGAAAAATAAGAGGATTAAGATTATAAAAGCACTTATAATTTCCATATTGATGTCCTACTCATTTGATTCTTTAGGGAATAAGTACTGTGTTTATTACAATTATCTATCTATGTATTGAATGCATCTTTATAAAGAATGCTTTTCAGACCGCGTTTGAATTTGACTAATGATGGTTCGTTACAGAGATAAATTGGTAAATTGTTTCACAGTTGGGGTGCTTGTACTGAAAATATGGTTGCTCTTCTTGTCCCAATTATTTTTAAAGAAGGAATGGTTAATAAATTTTGTTGCGTCCTTAGTGAAGAGTAAGGTATTAGTAGTCTGTCCAGAAATAACGGCTCATGTGATTGTTGGATTTTAAATGTTAGTAATATGATTTTGAACGTTATTCTGTGTATAATAGGTAACCAGTGTGCATCTTGTAGGAAAGGTGTAACATGATCATATTTTTTGAAATTTGTTATAATTTTTATTGCTGTATTTTGTATTATTTGTAGTCTTCTTATTTCTTTATGAGTTATGCCACAGTATAAAGAGTTGCAATAATCCAACCTAGAAATGATTAGGGAGTGAATAAGAATATTAAGTGCTTCTGGTTTAAGAACCTTTGCTAATGATCTGATAAGTCGCAATTTATTAAAACAGTTTTTGACAACTGTACTGATTTGATTATGATAGCTAAATTCTTGATCCAAGGTTACTCCCAATATTTTTGTTGCATTTACTTGCTGAAGGGGAATATTGTTTAATAGTATCTGAGATGAAAATTGGTCCTTTAGCTCTTTTTTCCAAGGGAAAAACATCACTGAAGATTTTATTGGATTCAGTGCTAACATATTGTCTTTAAGCCATTGGCTTATTTGTATTAACTTATTATTTATGGATATTATCTCATTTGAATCTAATGAATTTAAAGGATGAAGCAATTGAATATCATCTGCATATGCAAATGTAGAAAATCCAATAGATTGACTGAGCGTCAGTAGAGGTGCCAAAAAAATATTAAATAGAAGCGGTGAAAGAATTGAGCCTTGTGGAATTCCAAATGAATTGGTGAAATTATTAGATGTTGAGTTATTGAACACTACTTTTGCTGAGCGTTCTTGGAAATATGATTTAAGCCAACTTAGCACCTGTCCTGAAATGCCAATTGAAGAAAGTCTTTTAATGAGTAGATGATGATCTATAGTATCAAAAGCTGCAGATAAATCAAGTGAAATCAGAATTATTGATTTATGGTGATCTAAATGGTATTGTATGTTAGTTGTGAGTCCTATCATTGTGTGTTCGGTTGAGTGATTTGCGCTAAATCCAGTTTGATTTGGGTGTAGTATATGAGTTTTTTCTATGAAGTTAGTTATCTGATTAAAAACGACTTTCTCTCCTGCCCAGTCATTCGCGGTCAGAAAATACCGCGAATATCCGGGACCGCGAATTCATGGCAGAGCACTGTACTGCCTTTCTGCGATTTACATTTATTATGAGTTCCATCCCCTAGTTGCACCATATCCTTTTGTGATGGGGTGACCAGACCCACACACAGTACTGAAGGTTCCACAGAACTATACAAGGGGTCCTTTTATTAAGATGTGATAAGCCTGAGGTCATACTGCTGTTATATAGATCCATGGTGAGACCTCACCTGGAATACTGTGTCCAGTTTTGGAGGCCACATTATCAAAAGGATGTGAAGAGAATGGAGTCGATCCAGAGAATGGCCACTAGGATGGTCTCAGGACTTAAAGACATCCCTTATGAAGAACGTCTGACCAGACTGTGCTTATATTCTCTCAAGAAGCGCAGAGAAAGAGGGGACATGATAGAAACATTTAAATACATCACGGGTCGCATTGAAGTGGAAGAAGAAATAATTTTTCTTACAGGTCCCACGGCAACAAGAGGGCATCCGCTAAAACTTAAGGGGGGAAGATTTCATGGTGACACCAGGAAATACTTCTTCACCGAATGGGTGATTGATCGATGGAATAAACTTCCATGCCAAGTAGTCGAGGCTAGTAGCATGCTCGACTTCAAAAGTCGATGGGACAAACAGGTGGGGGCGCTACAGAGTTATGCATAAAAGATGGGTACTCCATGGAGGGAGGGTTCTTGAGTGGGCAGACTTGTTGGGCCGCCGGCCCTCTTCTGCCATCATACTCTATGTTTCTAACTGATTTAGCGCGCGCTAAATGCTAAGGTGCCCACAGAATATAATGGATGCCTTAGCATTTAGCGTGCGCTAAATCAATTAGTGCGCCTTAATAAAAGGACCCCCAAACGCATAATATTCAGTTTTCTTTTCCATCCCTTTTCAGATAATCCTTAAGATTCGATTGGCTTCTTTTGCAGCCCTGGCACACTGGATTGAAAAGTTCAATATATTATCCACAATGATTCCAAGATCATTGTGCCAGGGACATGTAATCAGGATTGATGACTGTTGACTTTTGCTGTGTGATTTAATTTCAAAAGAAGACGGTAATGTCTGTTGTCATTCTCTGCTTTATTTATTTATTAGGATTTACTTGCCACCTTTTTGAAGAAATTCATTCAAGGCAACGTACAGCAAAAGTAAGTCAAACACAGGCAATAGACAATTACAGCAGTACAACATGTGACATAGTATGCTACTTACAATGTCAACACAATATACAATAAAACATAATAGACAGCTAGGGTGTGAGCAAAAATCTAATCTAATCTGAATTTCTGAATCGCTCTTATCCAAAACAGGTTCAAGACGATTTACATGAAAAGAGGCCCATACATTATTATGGGGACTTATATGATAATTACCAATTTTGAGTACAAGTTTAAAAGTTTACATACATTGTTATACATTATCATAACATAAATTATTATTAGAATTTGCGATAGTTCAGAAACGAGTTTGTGACAGAGTATTATCATGAAGTTTGTAGAAGACTTTTTGGGGTTGGTGGTAGAGATTATGTTGCAGGTTGTTGAAGTATGTTGCAAAGGTAACTTTTCAATTATTTTTTTCCAAAATTTGAGGTAATTCAGTTCGATCCTAACGGTTGTTGGGAGACCAATCCAAGTTTTGGTAACTGTGTAGATGAATAAGGAGTTAGTTATGGATACGTTTGTATTTGACTCCTTTGGCTGGAGGAGAGAATTAATAGGTTCTTGTCATTGATCCTGGTAGAAATGAAGTGGGAATTGGAGAAGAGTCGAATTACAGTGGTACCTTGGATTACGAGCATAATCCGTTCCAGGAGCATGCTCGTAATCCAAAATGCTCGTTTATCAAAGCGAGTTTCCCCATAGGAAATAATGGAAACTCGCTTTGATAGGTTCCCCCCCCCCCACAAGGCCAGTAGCGCTGCTCCCCCCCCCACGAGAACCGGCATTGTTCCCCCCGAAGGCCCCCCCGCGAAATGGCATCCTCCCCCCCGCGATCCGCACCCCCCCCCGCCGCCATCGGGCACCCCCCCGCCGCGACCTGAGGTCCCCCCAACCCACCCGAACTCTCTTCTTACTTTGCTGTAGCCTCCGCAGCGGCACCGGCACCAGCATGTCCTGTGCCTGGTGCCGGTGCCTGAAGATCTGCTTCCTGTGCTGGGCCTTGAGAGTTCACGTTCGACGTGAGAGTTCACGTTCGACGTGAACTCTCAGGCCTTGAGCATGCGCACATGCTCAAGGCCCAGCACAGGAAGCAGATCTTCAGCACCGGCACCACGCACAGGACATGCTGGTGCCAGTGCCGCTGCGGAGGCTAGCAAAGTAAGAAGAGGGTTCGAGTGGGTTGGGGGGACCTCAGGTCGCGGCGGGGGGGGGGGCGCTCGCAAATCGAAGCGCGCTCGGTTTCCGAGGCACCGATTTTGGGAATGTTTTGCTCGTCTTGCAAAACACTCGCAAACCGGTGCACTCGTAAACCGAGGTACCACTGTATTTGCTCTGAGGAGTTGGCATGGAACATGATGCAGGATAGTTATGATGCAGGATAGTTTGAATGTAAGATGCGCTTTTATAGGTAACCAGTAAAGTTTGTGGTAGTATTCGGAGATTGTGTCGGGTTTTTTTTAATCTGAAGATCAGTCCGATTTTGAATCATTTGTAATTTGTGTGTTAGAGAAGAGCTCAAGCCAGCGTAGAGTGAGTTACAGTAATCTAGTTGTGATAGACCAGCATTTGGACTAGGATGGCGAAGAGGTGATTGTAGATATATGGTCGGATCAGTCTTAGTTGCCTCAGGCTGAAGAAGGATTTCTTCTATAACTTAGAGATCTGGGGTTCATATGATAGAGTGGAGTCAAGCCCCTTCCCTTGTTTAAAAGCAGACTGAAAACCCACCTTTTTGATATATCTTTCAATCCTTAACCCTACTCCTCTGCCCTCCAACCCAGCCAGCTGATTAACTATTCCCCTTAACTGTTCCATGACATCCTGTTTGTCTGTCTTGGCTGTTTAGATTGTAAGCTCTTACAAGCAGGGATCATTTTCTTCTTCTTTGTGACTGTGCAGTGCTGCACTATAGAAATAATTAATAGTAGTAGTAGTAGCAGCAGTATTCTTCCCCTGGGTTTTTTTTTTTTGGGGGGGCAAAAGTCCACCGCAAGGTTCTCAAACTGCTTGTGGTTGCAGCTAAAATTATGACCTTTTCCGCTCTATGATGTGAAACTAAATCCTCCGGAAAAAGCATCCTAGGCAATATGACCCATGCACAATATTTTCTTGAGGACATAAAGGTCAAACATTTTACTCTTTAATTCATAGAGGAGAAAAGGCTTAATTAGCCCAGGCTGATTTTGAAAGCTCTGCCATCCACAACCACTGCCCTTGAAACATTACAAAGGAAACTCTTTCCAATCCTCTTTAACTCAAAAGGTTCCTCAATACAAAGTAAATAGGAAACCAATGATTAACAAACTGTTTGTTTAAGCCTTATTCAGATATGATAGTTTGTTCAGTGGCACAGATTAACAAGGAGGAACGAGAGGATTCTAACAGATCAACACAATAGACTTTACTACACAAGAACTTAAGACAAGTGAGGCTGAGTCAAGCTAAGGTCCGTCAAGTCCAGCATCCTGTCTCTACAATGGCCAGTCTGGAGCCCTGATGCACTAAAATCATCCTTCATGACTCGGCAATACTGTTCAGCATGTTGATTGGGCCTTAGGCAGCGGAAAGCTTTTTTGTTTGGGGGGCCCGCAAGCTCCGCCCCAGACCCCGTCCAATCTCCACCCCAGACCCAACCCCCATAATAGTACTACTGTAATTGAAATACAATTTTTTCCATTCATTTTTCATATATGCACACAATATAATCTTATTAACAATCCATAATGGTTAACCACAAAATTAAACTATGCAAAGCACATTGTCATTCCTACCACAATACCTGGCCTTGGCCACACATGCAGAAGAAGACAGATAACCCTTATGCAAATAGAGGACCACAAACTAAAAGTACTAATATACAGTGGTGTACCTAGGGTATGTGGCACCCGGGGCCCATAATTTTTTGACACCCCCCCCCCCTATGTAAAAAAATATTTTTTGTTTTGTAATGACCATGAAACAGAATAAATGGTCAGAATAGAAACAGGCAGTGAAAATTTTCTTATATTCCAAACATAACATAACATAAATTATGTCTGAATTGTCATGACATCAGAAGTACATATGGAGTAGTTGCAGGTGATGCTTGGGACAGTTCTGATTGTGTTAGTTCGGTTTTATGTGTTTTTTGAATAGAAGGGTTTTTATTTCTTTTTGAAGGGTTTGCAGTCTGTGGTCGATGTCAATTGGTTGTAGAGTTGGGGTCGAGTGTTGCAGCTCGAATGGCTAGGAGGTTGTCAAACAGTTTTTTTCTTTTGACGTTTTTGGTTGGAGGGTGTGTGAATGGTGCGTGAGTTCTCCTATGTCTGTTTGAAGTGGATTGAATTATTTAGCTGAAGAAATTAGTTACCCCCTCATCCCACACACATTAATTCTCTTCCATTTTTGTTCCTTTTTTTTTTTTTTTAATATAATTTTTTATTGAAAAAGCAGTCAAATATACACAACAGTGGTCAGGCACATGACCACAGAACAGGTACAACAAAAAGCGAAACAGTAGGAAATATAGATGCCTCATAGCAAAGGAGGAGCAATCGTAACAACCGTCACGGAGAAACACACACTCGATGCCCCCGAAAGCATCCTCCTCAAGAGAAGGAAGACTGCAAAAACATTTTTCCGTTAGTAGAAACCCCACATCCTACAATCACCCAACCAGCCAACAACAGAACTATCCAGCACAAACAATCCGCACAAGCCACAACAGCCACACACCTAGCACCCAACAGACAAACCACAATCAACCGCGCTCGAGAGTCACCGGTCAGGGTGCACGGAGGAATCCCCAATCAAGGGGCCACCCATAACCAAAAAGGATCAAATTAAGGCAGGGCCATGGGAGCTGCGGGATCAGCCGCTACTTGAAATGCTCTCCACAGGGAAACGTATACTACCCTATCACGTCCAGTAGATGCCGCATGGGTTTGAAGTTCAAAAGCAGCTAGCTCCCGCATGTTGTGGAGCCATTGAGTGAATGACGCGGGCTCAGGTTCCACCCAATGTAAAAGCAACAGCTTTTTCACCACTAAAAGTGCAGTGTACAAAAACTTCTGATACGGTGTGGTAAAGCCTGCAGCGGATACATCTCCCAGGTCACCCAACAATAAGAGGCTATAAGACCGGGGAATGGTCCGGCCAAGGAGGCCCTCAAGGAAAGGGAGAACCTGGAGCCATAAAGCCGCATGGGGGCACTCCAAAAACATGTGCAGTAGTGTGCCCCTCGCTCTCCGACAATGAGAGCAAGTGTCATCATCCCATAAACCCATGGCATATCCCCGAGCCCTAGATATGTAAGTCCGATGTAAGATCTTATATTGCATTTCCCTAAGGTCCATTGATCCCGTGAATTGAGTAAGGTTAGCAAAAAGGTCCAGAAATTGGGGCTCCGTAAACCCGAGAGCTAAATCTCGAGACCACCGGGCCACAACCCTAGGCAGATAAGAGGTGGGAAGAGCATTTTTGAGTAGCCTATACCAAGTGGACAAGGTATTTGTTTGAGAAGGTAAGAGTGCCAAGTAAGAATCCAATTTCCCCAGTGCCCATGTCTCTCCCCACTGTCGAGTTAAGGAAAAATAGTAATGTCTGGCCTGCAAATAGGCCCCAAAATGCGTAGCCGGGAGATCCCATCGAGTCTGGAGGAGAGAGAAAGTGGGGAAGGTCCCTGAGGTCTCATCAGAAAGATGTCGCAAGCTGACACAGCCCCGGGACTCCCACAATTGAAACCCCGTCGTACCCATCCCCGGGAGGAAGTCCACATTACCTACCAGGGGTAAGAAAGGAGAAGCCTGTGGGGCCCGCCCCTGCGCCTTCCGCCACCACCACCACGCCCTGCGTAGCGGTTTTAGGAGAGGGAATCGGGAATCCTCCCCCGGAATAGACCGGGGGGACAGATGCAATAAAGATACAAAGGAATGAGGAGCGCACCACGCTCGGATCCAGCCCGAAGGTGAGTACCTATAATGACCAGAGATACCCTCGTGAACAAAGCGCATCAGGGAAGCAACTTTATACATGCGAATATCAGGAAGATTTAGGCCTCCTTGCCTAGAGTCTAGGGATAAAGTAACAAAACTGATACGAGCCCGTCTTTTGCGCCACAGGAAAGAAAGAAGAATAGACCGAAAGGCCTGGACATCCTTATTCAGGATCCAAAGCGGAAGTGTTTGAAGTGGATATAAAAGCTTCGGCAGGAGCACCATTTGAATAACGCCGCACGGCCCCAGAAAGAGAGGGGTAAATCCTTCCACTTCTCGCACAGAGCGCGGATAGCCTCAATATGATGGAGAACATTGTACTGATAAAGAAGATGAGATTGAGTGCTTAAATAAACTCCAAGGTATCGCATGGGTGTCCGAACCGGCGGAATCGGTAGAGCATCATGCCATTGCTCATGATGGTGAGAGGCCAGAGGTAAGAGTTCCGATTTGGCGCAGTTAACCCGAAGTCCCGAGACAGTCCCAAAATCTTGAACAAGAGAAAGAGCCTCCGGTAAGTGTAAGGGAGCGTTTTCCAAATATAACAGAATATCATCCGCGAATAGGTTGATGCGACTTTCCTTGGTTCCAACCTTAATACCGAGAAGAAAAGGATGAGATCGAATTTTAACCGCTAGGGGTTCAATAGCCAGAAGAAAAAGTAGCGGGGACAGGGGGCACCCCTGGCGAGTACCCCGTGCTAGCGGAAAGGAGGAAGTAAGTTGTCCATTAATAAGGAGCTTAGCCTGTGGTAAAAAATAAAGACCACGCACCCAGTCCACAAACGCGCCTTCCAACCCATAATGCTCCATAACCCAGAAAAGGTAAGACCAGGATATGCTATCAAACGCTTTCTCCATATCAAGGCCCACTATAGCTGCCTGGTTAGTTCCCCCTCTGCGAGAATAAATGGCCATCAAAGCTCTCGTGAGATTCATTGAGGCATATCTGCCAGGTACAAAGCCCACCTGATCTTCATGAATAAGGAGGTGGAGATAGATGTTCAGACGTTTAGCAAGTAACGCAGCAAGCAGTTTTGCATCCTGATTAAGTAGCGATATGGGCCTATAAGAGCCCACCTGAGACGGATCCTTACCCGGCTTGGGCAACAAAACTACATGTGCCAGATTATAGCGGTCCACACCTTTTTGGGAGTGCAAGGAATTAAAAGCATCTGCCAGAGGGTCAGATATAACGTCAGACAAAATCTTGTAGTATTCCGGTCCGTAACCATCCGGCCCAGGCGATTTAGTCAATTTAAGCTCCTTAATACCCAATTCCACCTCAAGGCGCGTTATGGGAGCATTCAGAGCCTGAACTTGAGTCGGTTGGAGCCGTGGAAGGAGGATATCACTAAAGAAGCGGTCTCTATCTGCGCCCGTCGAGGGCCGCTCGGCATACAAATCCTTATAATACGTCACAAATTGCTGATGTATGTGTGCTTCAGTCGTATGTGTGTGACCCTGCGTGTCGGTAATAGCTGTGATGACTTGTCGCTTACGATATGGGCGGACCAAGCATGCCATCAGCCTCCCTGCTCTCCCCCCCCACCTATGCAAATTATAACGACGAAAATACAAATCCCTCTCCGCTCGCTTGGAGAGAATCATATCTATCTGCTGTCTAAGTGTACGTAAGCGGATACGATCAGCCTCCTGCAAAGTCCCCTGGTGGCGCCTCCGCAGCTGCTGGAACTCGCCTGACAGCATCAGCAATTCCACTTCTAATTTCTTTTTCTTCCCCGCGACATACGCGATAACGAAGCCCCGTAATACTGCCTTGGAAGCCTCCCAGAACAGCCCAGGGTCAATGTCAGGATCAGAATTGGTATTAAAGTAATCCAGCCATTTTTCCCTAAGGTATCTACGAAAACCAAGATCTTTAAAGAGGTATCCCGGGAAATGCCACGTCCGAGTCGAAGAGTCAGCTGTAATTTGAAGGGATAGCGTCACAGGGGAATGATCGGAAAGAGGAACGTCCTCTATCTCCACAGCACAAACAATGGGCAGCAACGCGGGTGAGAGCAAGAAATAGTCAAGACGAGTATAAAAATTGTGAGGATTGGAGTAGAACGTATAAGTACGCTCCGTGGGGTGGAATAGGCGCCAGATATCTAAAAGGCCTAACTGCGTGGTCAAAAAATTTACTCCTTTACCCATGTGGTCCTTAGGGAAGCGTTTGGCCGGAGCACAATCTTGAGAAGGATCCGCCGTAATGTTAAAGTCACCCCCCATGAGGATTTGGTAACCCGGGTGCTGTGCCAGCCGCGACATCAACCCCGAAAAGAAACAGTGATTATAGATGTTAGGGGCATATACATTACAAAATAAGTATTTCCGTCCCCAGAGCTCTCCCAGCACTATGACATAGCGGCCCTCTTTGTCTTGGATAACCCTATGCAATTGAAACGGGAGTTGTTTATGGACCAAAATGGCTACCCCCCTCTGACGAGTGTTGTAAGAAGAATAATACACTTCACCCACCCAGTCCCTCCTAAGTTTCTCGTGTTCTACATTAGTGAGATGGGTCTCTTGTAGGAAAGCTATATCGATACGTTCCCTGCGGAACCAAGAAAGTATTTTCTTCCGTTTAACTGGGGAGTGGATCCCATCCACATTAAGGGAGGAAAATTTGAGATTAACCATTGTCCACCCAGCCTAGAACGGCATGTGCAGAAATGACAATCAGAGAATAGTAGAGGTAGAAGAGCCCCCCAGCTAGGCCCTCCCCCTTCGTAGCATCATAGAGATCAGGTATTGGCAAACAAAGGAAATACATAAATACCCGTGCTCTCGAGACTCCATGCATACATCCCCAATCATACCCCCCCCCCCCCCGATACACTCCCTCCCACCCCCTCACCTCCCAACCACCCCCCCACAAAACTGACCCACTTTCCATCACTCTACCCATCCCGGACCCAATGCAGATCCCGTGCCCCACACACCCCCCTCCCCCAGAAACAATGTGCAGCATGATATCTATATAGTCAGCACAAGAGCAACAAAAGTAAACAAACACGCTCTTCAAATGGGGATGCACACAGAACGCCCGCCTCGGACCTCACAGCAGGCTGCACAGGAAGAGAGTCTTGTCCCCCTGCACAGTGAGACAGACCCGGAGCCCGCATAAGGGGCTCAACAGGTACAGATGGCAGGAAGATAGCCATGGGGTATGTAAGTCCAGGCGCCACATTCCGAAAGCTGTCAGCGTCCATCTCTCTGCAGGCTCCATTCAAAGGATACCATTCCGTCCCCTTCGACAGGGAGAAAGCCCTCCACCTCCCTGGCGGTCAAAGCGGTAGGTCAGTCAGGCCAACACCAACTCCCGGCCCCTCAAGGAGCCGGCAGTCCCTCCAGATATGAACGGAGGGCTGCTGGGGTATCCATCATGACCACTCCGGTGTTGGTGTGAATGCGCACCTTAGCAGGATAGTGAAGGTTGAATTTGATCCCTCGGGCATGAAGCTGGGTGCAGTAGGGCGCCAAAGCCCTTCGTTTCTCCGAGAGCCGGATGGAGAAGTCCTGAAATAGCAGAAGCTTGGTGCCGTTGTAATCCAGGGAACGAGCTTGTCTGTATGTCTCCAAGATGCGAGCCTTAACCGCATAGTTGAGGAATCGGGCTATAACAGGACGTGGTCTGGCTCCCTCAGCACGTGGCGCTCCTAAGCGATGTACCCTTTCCACCTGCACCAAGCCCAGGGAAGCAGTGAGTCCAAGGGTCCGAGGCAACCACGTGGCCACCAGGGTCTCCAAGCTCAGTATCCCGGACCGACTCCGGCACCCCTATGAGCCGTAAATTATTTCGACGGCTGCGGTTTTCAGCCTCCTCAGCCCGATCATCCAGCTGCTGGATTTTTGCTTCCAAGGCCGCCAATCGCCCGTCCGCTGTGTCCGCCCGATCTTCCTGTGCCGATATTCTCTCCTCAGCCTGCTGGATGCGCGCAGCGTGACCTGCAATGCTGTCTTTTACTTCTTCTAGCACAGCATGCAGTTTAGACAACTTTTCGTCCAGCAGTTTTGAAAGATGGCAGACTGAGACTTGCATATCTGCCTCGTGCTGGGACGCAGCTGCCGAGAGCGGGCTGGGGGCCGCCATTTTTCAGGCTTAAGTGACCGGTCCTTGACAGGCCTCGGGGTTCTTATCGGCATGCCGGCCGATCGCGGCTGATCTGCGTGCCGCCGGGGGGTCCACTCAGAAGCAGGAGAGAGCCCGAAGCTGAAGCAGGGAAATTCAGCGCGATTCGCGCTGGCTAATAGCAAGTTGTGCGGCGGTTTCTGGAGGTGGGAGCGGAGCTCGATCTACCCGCGTCCGTTCAGCGCGGTAGCGTCACGTGACCCCCCCATTTTTGTTCCCATTATAAAAAACACTGATAAGTTCCCAGAAAAAAAAATACATTAAAATAAGAAGTGAAAACAAAGGCCCCTACAGATGAGAACATAACATAAGAATAGCCTAACTGGGTCAGACCAATGGTCCATCATGCCCAGTAACCCATTCTCATGGTAGCCAATCCAGGACACTAATACCTGGTCAAAACCCAAAGAGTAGCAACATTCCATGCTACCGATCCAGGGCAAGCAGACACTTCCCCCATGTCTTAATAACAGATTATGGACTTTTCCTCCAGGAATTTGTCCAAATCTTTCTTAAAACCAGCTACACTATCTGCTTTTACCATAACTTCTGGCCACTTCATTTTTAAGTTTAGTTCTTTCCTTTCAAACAGAGACCTTGCTAGATGTCAAATACAGCACAAGGTAACTTCACATGGACTTAGCTGTTCAAGAAATGTGAATCTCCTCATACACCCACCATATAGTGCAAAAATGTGCAAAGGTCTGTTTTTTTCTTTCGATCACTACATAGCCTAATGCCACACAAGCAGCGCTGTTACAAACATATTCTGTAGGTCAATGCTAAGGATAACAAAGTTTCCTTCCTTGGACCAGAAGGAGATAAACCACTGGAAGAGATCCCAAAACAACACCCAAAGACCCACTCAGTGTGTGAACCAGTTGAGTGGAGTGGACTAACTGGGGGGTGGATATGGGCCCGGAGTTTGCTCAGCAGAATTTCCCAGACCACCTCTTCCTCTCAACACATTGACACGCTGCCACCATCACCACTAGGAACACCTCACTGGGTAGGCCAGCTATGCTATAAACTTTATAAAACACATTATTATATTTTCTTATAAAGCACATATTTTAACTGAACTCTCTGACATCCTCAGCCTTTCCATTCACAAAAATAGAAGGAAGAAAAGTTCCCATTTCCTGCTGTCTCATGTCCCCGGCCTATACAATATTTTTTTCTGCAGACCCTTCAAAAGTCTGACCAAATCCTCGTTTCACTTGCATTATAAAGTACTGAGGATGCCATCTCTCCCCAATCCCAGGTCCTAAAGTCTAAGACAGTAGCGCAAACTAATGCTGCCAGATACAGGAAAAAAAATTTTGATTCGATTCAGCCCTATTGAATTGGTTTTTCAATTCGATTTTCCTGCCCAGTTGGGTGATTTTTTTTCAAAACTCCTGGTGGGTTTTATAGCTTTTTCACCCCCTTTGGCTTCTCCTAACCACACTGGCGCTGTGGTGTAAATAAAATAAAGAAACAAAAAGGACTTTTCCGCTCTCTGTTAAATCCTAGCTCACGTTTGCAGTCCAACACCAGCTCTGGCAGGATACACATTTCAAATCTGACATATTATAATCACAAAACAGAAAATAAAATTAATTTTTCTACCTTTTGTTGTCTGGTTATATTTCAAATCTTGTTGGTCCAAGGCTCTGGTTTTCTTCTGATAACTTGCTTGCCAGGGTCTCCTTCTTTCTGCATGCTAACCATCCATCTGCCAACTCTGTCCTCCCTTTCCATTTCCCTTCCCTTCCCAGGAAGTCTGGTATCTTTCCTTTTTTTCATCTCCCTCCACAGATCCACCTTTCTTAAATACCCTTTCATCCGGCATCTCTCCCTCCTTCCCCACCATCCCAGAGTCCACCATCTCTCCCTTTCTTTTCCTAATTATCCTCCTATCCAGTATCTCTATCCCTCCTCCACACCATCCCTTGTGTCCAATTTCTCTCCCTTTCTGTTCCTTCCCTCCCTAAATCCCATGGTCCATCATCTCTCTCCCTCTCCTCTATTTTCAGACCCATTATTTCTTCCCCCCCCAAAGTTTGGCATATGCACGTCTCTTTGAACACCCCCTTCCCTCCGTGTACTTCTAAATCATGGTCCCCCCCAAAGGCCTGTCCCCCCTTAAAGGTCTGCCTGTCCCCCCTTGAAGGCCTGCACCCCCCTTGAAGGCCTGTCCCATCCCCTTGTAGGCCTGTCCCCCCCTTGAAGGCCTGCCTGCCTGTCCCCCCCTTGAAGGTCTGCACCCCCCCGAAGGCCTGTCCCCCACTTGAAGGCCTGTCCCACCCCCTTGTAGCTTCTCCCCCCCCCCTTGTAGGCCTGTCCCCCCTTGAAGGCCTGCCTGCCTGCCTTTCCCCCCCTTGAAGGCCTGTCCCCCCTTGAAGGCCTGCACCCCCCCCCCTCGAAGGCCTGCACTCCCTTGAAGGTCTGCACCCCCCCGAAGGCCTGTCCCCCACTTGAAGGCCTGTCCCCCACTTGAAGGCCTGTCCCACCCCCTTGTAGCTTCTCCCCCCCCCTTGTAGGCCTGTCCCCCCTTGAAGGCCTGCCTGCCTGCCTTTCCCCCCCTTGAAGGCCTGTCCCCCCTTGAAGGCCTGCACCCCCCCCCTCGAAGGCCTGCACTCCCTTGAAGGTCTGCACCCCCCCCGAAGGCCTGTCCCCCACTTGAAGGCCTGTCCCACCCCCTTATAGCTTCTCCCCCCCTTGTAGGCCTGTCCCCCCCTTGAAGGCCTGCCTGCCTGCCTTTCCCCCCCTTGAAGGCCTGCACCCCCCCTCCCCCGAAGGCCTGCACTCCCTTGAAGGTCTGCACCCCCCCCGAAGGCCTGTCCCATCCCCTTGTAGGCCTGTCCCCCCCTTGTAGGCCTGTCCCCCCTTTAAGGCCTGCCTGCCTTTCCCCCCCTTGAAGGTCTGCACCCCCTTGAAGGTCTGCACCCCCCCAAAGGCCTACACCCCCCCGAAGGCCTGCACCCCCCCTGAAGGCCTGCCTGCCCCCCTTGAAGGCCTGCACCCCTTGAAGGTCTGCACCCCCCCCGAAGGCCTGTCCCCCCTTGAAGGCCTGCCTGCCTGCCTGTCACCCCCTCCCCCTTGAAAGCCTGCTTGCCTGCCCGCCCGCCCCACCCTGAAGGCCTGATGCCCCGACCCACCCCAAAGGACCGCTCGCCCCCCCTGGCCTCCCCGCACCACCTGTGAAGCAGCCGCAGCAGGATCGCGAAGTCAGCGTCAGCGATCCCTGCGCTGCTTCCTGCGCCACGGTCCCGCCCCTCCTCTGACGTCAGAGGAGGGGCGGGATCGCGGCGCAGGAAGCAGCGCCTAAGCAGCGCAGGGATCGCTGACGCTGACTTCGCGATCCTGCTGCGGGCTGCTTCACAGGTGGTGAAGGAAGGTCAGTGGGGCGAGCAGTCCTTCGGGGGTGGCGGGGGACTGAACGGCAAGACCGGGAACACCCCCTTAGGGCTGGCACCCGGGGCGCACCGCCCACCCCCCCCCGCCCCCCCCCTTGGTACGCCACTGCTAATATATACAAACAAACAGTGGCGTACCAAGGGGGGCAGGGGAGGCGGTCCACCCCGGGTGCACGCCCCAAGGGGGTGCACAGCTGGCCACCCTCCAGTGTTCTCCCTAGGTCGGAAAACTACGGCTCTTTAGCTACTTGAGTGCCACCGTCGCCATCGGGAACAGGCTGGTGCCGAGTTCTCCCTGCTCTTCCCCGCAGGGCCGACCAATTCTCACCGCCCGACGTTAATTCTGACGTCAGAGAGGACGTTCTGGGCCAGCCAATCGCTGCCTGGCTGGCCCGGAACATCCTCTCCAAAGTTAGAATTGAAGTCAGGCGGTGAAAGTTGGTCGGCCCCGCGGGGAAGAGAAGCAAGGCGAACTCGGTGCTGGCCTGTTCCCGATGGCGGCAGTGGCAGCCTATTCCCCAGTGGTGGTGGCAGCATTTTCCCAATGGTGGTGGCATGGGGGAGGGGAGGGGAAGGAAGAAAGAAAGAAAGAAAGAAAGAAAGAAAGAAAGAAAGAAAGAAAGAAAGAAAGAAAGAAAGAAAGAAAGAAAGAAAGAAAGAAAGAAAGAAAGAAAGAAAGAAAGAAAGAAAGAAAGAAAGAAAGGGGGCAGGGTGAAACAAAGAAAAATTTAAAAAATGGGGCACGGGGAGAGAGAGAGAGAAAGACAGACATAGAGAAAGAAAGGGGGCATGGAGAGAGAAAGAAAGAAGAGGGCAGGGTGAAAGAAAGAAATGGGGCACAGAGAGAGAGAGAGAGAAAGACATACAGAAAGAAAGGGGGCATGGAGAGAGAAAGAAAGAAGGGGCAGGGTGAAACAAAGAAAGAAAGAAATGGGGCACGGAGAAAGAGAGAAAGACAGACATACAGAAAGAAAGGGGGCAAGATGAAACAAAAAAAAGTTGGGGGAGGGAATGAGGTCTGGAGGAGATGAAGCATACAGGAGGCTGAAAGAAGGAAAGAAATATTGGATGTATAGTCAGAAGAATAAAGTGCTTGTTCTTTGACATAGCTGTCTTTGTTGTTTGTTGTTTCGTATTCATACTAATAAAAAGATTTGAACATAAAGTGCAACCAGAGACTGATGAAATTACCAAAGGTAGGAAAAATGATTTTATTTTCAATTTAGTGATCAAAATGTGTCTGTTTTGAGAATTTATATATGCTGTCTATTTTGCACTATGACCCCCTTTTACGAAACCGCAATAGTGGTTTTTAGTGCAGGGAGCCTATGAGCGTCAAGAGCAGCGTGGGGCATTCAGCGCAGCTCTCTGCGCTAAAAAACGCTATCGCGGTTTAGTATAAAGGGAGGGGGTATATTTGTCTATTTTTGTATAATTGTTACTGAGGTGACATTGCATAAAGTCATATGCCTTTACCTCTTTGAAAACCCGCGGAATATAAATGATACTTAACATTTTCTCTGCGTACAGTGTGCTTTGTGTTTTAAAAATTTTATTGTTGGTAGATCATTTTGACTTGGCCATAAAGGTAAGGGGGAGGGAGGGAGGGAACTGCTGAAAGACATCTAGTAATCCTTGCAGGCTTGACTGTGCAGGGAATTATTTTTGTAAAATCATGTTTTGTTATGTTTCTTTTTATACTTTAATATAATAAGTTCAATATAAAACAATTCAAGGCTTGTGTGGATGGAATCAGGTGGTTTGCAGGGATGGGGACCGAGCTGACTGGGAGGGGACGGAGACAAATTTTTCCCCCTGTCATTCTCTAGGCTCTGCCACAAATCAATTTCGACTACGTCGGGTTGACGTAGCCGTCGTAGAGCAAGCGGGCACAGGGTATGGCTCTCAAAAAAAATCTTTATCGTTGTACTGCTGATTTTGGCTAAGTTTGCCTACCACTGCCTTAGGGCCTTTTAGCTGCACTCGGCTAATTTAGATGATTGTCCGGCTGCCATCTATCGCGAATCCTGTCGCTGCTCAACATTTTTTTTAAAAAACAACCCCCGCCTCTCACCAGCTTAGCAATTTCCCATCTTAGCCCCTAGCAAACTCATGCTTTGGGGCTTTAAGGTGTGCATGCCAGCTTCCCTTCTCTTCCCTCCGAAACCGGAAGTTACGTTCCGTGGGGGGGGGGGGGGGTGAGGAGAAGAGAAGTCGGCACGCACATGTTCAAGCCCCAGAGCATGAGTTTGCTAGGGCTAAGGTCAGCGAAGGAGGGAAGCTAAGGGAGACAGGTCAGCGACGAAGGGAAGTTAAAACTTGTCTTGCTGCTCTTCCTTGCTTCGGGCCTTCCCAGCTGCCAGGTTCTGCCTACTTTCTGTTTCCGCGAAGGCAGGACCCAGCAATGAGGAAGGCCCAAAGCAAGGAGGGAAGTTTGTGACTCCGCCGATGGGAAGAGAAATGCTGCTGCTGCACCACCCAAGGGGGGAGGGGGGAAGAGAGATACTGTTACTGCACCCAAGGGGGGAGGGGGAAGAGAGATGCTGCTGCTGCACCCAATTGGGGAGGGGGCAAGAGAGAAGTGCTGCTGCTGCACCCAATTGGGGAGAGAGAGGGGAGAAGGAATACCAGGGAAGGGAGAAGAAAGAGATACCAAGACCATGGAAGTAAAGGAAAGGAGCTACCAGACCATGGAGGGGGGGGAGAGATGTCAGGGGGGAAGGGGAGGAGGCAGATGCCAGACCAGGTGGAAGGAAGGAGAGAAAGGAAGGAGAAGAGATGCTAGATAATGGAGTGGGAGGGGGAGACGGAAGGAGAGGAGAGAGATGCCAGGGTATGGGGGGAAGGAAGGGAAACTAAAGGAGACAAAATGCCAGACCAGAGGGAAAGAAAGCAGAGGAGGTGCCAGAGGGAGAGATAGGAGGAAGATGCCAGGGCATGGGGGGAGAGAAGGGAAGGAGATAGAGATGCCAGACCATGTGGTGGAGTGGGAAGGAGGAAGGAAAGGAGAAGAGAGAGATGCCAGAGCATAGGGGAGGGGGGTGAAGCCAAAATGAATCATGTACAAAGGAGAGAAAGGGCACAGTTTATTGAAGGGACATAGAAAGAGGGATGATGCCATATGGAACAGAGAGAGGGTGGGCAGTGGATGCAAGGGGAAGAGAGGGTAGACAGTGGATGCAAGGGGCAGAGAGAGGTTGGACAGTAGATGGAAGGGGTAGAGAGAGAGAGAGGGCAAAAGCTGGGTGGAAGGGGCAAAGAGAGGGCAGATGTTACATGGAAGGGAGAGAGGACAAATGCTGTATTGAAAGAAGAGAGCAAAGAGAAGATGATTAAAGCAGAAACAACAAAAGGTAGAAATAATTTTTTGTTGCTTTACTTAGAATCAAGTAGTATTGTAACTGTATTGATAAAATTTTATAAATAGGAAATGGAAATAAGGCAATTTTTTGGACTAAACCCTTTTCCTCAGGTCAGGACAGGATACCATAACAGTACTGTTCTGAAGAAAGATTTGGCCTCTGAAAGCTAATTGAAAAATGGATTAGTCCAATAAAATGGTATTTTCTTATTTCTCATTATTTGTTTTATTTTTATTTGTTAATTTGTAAAGTGGTGATTGTTATGTATCAGTTTTTTCAAATTTACATCTACTGTCTTTATATTTTGCACAGTATTAGAGGACATGTGTTACTGTTTTTGTGGTGTTGTGGTGTTGCATTGTATGCAGAGTCTGGTTTCTTGGTGGTTCAGTTTAACTTTTGTCTACATATTTCTATTTTTAGTTTGTGATTATTCCATATTGGGTGAGGGTGTATTTCTGTTCTGTGTGTATGAAAAGAACATAGTTTTCAATTGGCATTGACTGCAAGATCAATTGACTATGCGGAACTGGCTTGTTTAGTTTTACAATGTATTTGTTGGTGTTCTAGTGCTCACTGCAGTGTTTAAGATGCTGCCTTTTCCTAGGTACACTCTTGTTGTGCGATATGTGGATTGTTACTAAAAATCATATTTTTCATATAGATGGGGGGAGGTGTCAAAAAATGATGGGCCCCGGGTGTCACATATGCTAGGTATGACACTGCAAACAAAATCCTAAAATGCAAGACTCTGCATGCAATACAACCCCCCAGAGAAAAAAAGAAACAAATGCATTTCTTCCTGAACAGTGCAAAATATAGACAGCAGATGTGATTTCTCAAAACTGACACAATTCAATCACTAAATTGAAAATAAAATCATTTTCCCTTTGTTGCCTGGTTATTTTGGTTTTCAAACCATCTTTCCCAGTCTCTGGCTGCACTTCCTTCTGTCTGTGCTCTTAACTGTGTATCGAGGGCCACCTTATCCATTTGCTGTTTTTCTCTCCTTCACTTTCTGCTATACATCCATTTTTAGCATTAACTTTTAACATTCAACTTTCTTCCACTTTTCTGCTTTCTTCTCAAAATCTACTTTTCCATGTCTTCCCTTCCCAGCTATCCCTGTGTACCATCGCTTCCCTCTTTCTTCTCCCCTATTCCCATCTATCCATAAGGAGCATTTCTTCTTATCTCTTCCCTGTCATACTTATTGCTGTGCACCATCTCCTCCCTCTGTCCCTCCTTCCCCTCCATCCCTATGCACCATCTCATCTCTCTCCCATTGTCAGACATCTCTGTCTTCCCCCTTTCCCCTTTATATGGTCTGGCATCTTTCTCCTCTCCTTCCCATAGCCTGGAATCTCTCTCCTTTCCCATGGTCTGGCATCTCTCTCTCCTTCCCTCCCTCTTCCCGAGGTCTAACATCTCTCTCTCTCTCCTTCCCATTCCAGTGGTCTGACATCTCTCCCTTCTTTGGGTCATCTCTCCTCCATCCCAGTGTAACATATCTCCTTCCCTCCTCTCCACCACTATTATGTTCAACAATTCTCCCTCTTTCTTCCTTTCCCCTTATACATCATCTCTCTTTCCCTTTCCCTCTCACGCCACACACCTATGTCCAACAATTCTCTGTTTCTTTCCCCTCCCCACCGGCAGCATTTATTTCTCTCCTTTCCCACTACTCTACCTGTGCAGCATCTTTATTTTCCTCCTTTCCTAACCCCCCCCCCGAGCACGTGCATTTGTCCTTCCCAACCCTCTCCCAGTACGTACAGTATCTGTCTTTCCCAACCTCCTGAGCATCTGTCCTCCCTGCCTTCCCCCCTGCACCCAGCCTCTCCCTGCCAGGTTCTGCACCCAGCCCCCTCCCTCCCTTGTCAAGCCCTGCACCAAGCCCCCTCCCTCCCTGTCAGGTACTGCACCCAGTCCTCTTCCCTCCCCTGTCAGACTCATCTCCCAGCCCCTTTCCTTCCCTCCCTCCCCTGTCAGACTCTGCACCCAGCCCCTTGTTAGGCTCTTCACCCAGCCCCCTTTCTTCCTTTCCTCCCTCCCGTGTCAGAAACTGCACCCAGCCCCCTGTCAGGCTCTTCACCCAGCCCCCTTCCTTCCTTCCTTCCCTCACAACCCCTGTGAGGCTCTTCACCCAGCCCCCTTCCTTCCCTCCCTCCCCTGACAGACTTTGCACCCAGCCCCCTGTCAGGCTCTTCACCCAGCCTCCTTCCTTCCCTCCCAATCCCTGTCAGGCTCCTCATCTAGCCCCCCTTCCTTCCTTCCCAACCCAGCCCCTTTCCTTCCCTCCCTCCCCTGACAGACTCTGCACCCAGCCTCCTGTCATGCTCTTCACCCAGCCCCCTTCCTTCCTTCCCTCCCAACCCCTGTCAGGCTCTTCACCTAGCCCCCATCCTTCCCAGGTTCTGTAGTGCACCCTGCCCCATCCTACCTCCTCCCAGTTGGTGGCAGCTGATTTTTTCTGCTGCTGAGCGGCAACCAGCAGGAGTGCACTTTGGCGCTGCCTGCTTGGCGCTCAGCAGTTTGAAATCAGCTGCCACCGACTGGATTAGCAGCGGGCAGGAGTGCGGAAAGCTCGCTCCTGCCCGTTGCTCCCCTGGACTACCAGGGATCAAATTTTTTGGGAGGCCACGGCCCCTCTGCCCCCCCCCCCCCATTCTGGCGTCTATGGATTGGGCTATCTTCTGGACTAAAGTTTGTAGGATGACTATCTGCTTAACACAAACTTTGTTTTATGTGGCTCACAGGGCCCTTTAAATGCCTTATAAGGTATCCAGAATGTTGCAAAGGAGTTGAAAAACTTATTGGACCTGTCAGACTGAAATTGGGACATTTAAACATATGTTACGTATTTCAGTGTCTTGCAAACTTTCCGGTCGGCGGCACACTAAATCCAATGCCCTGGCCGAAAGGCACCTGGACATGCGCGGACATCTACATGATATGCAACATCTTTAAATTAGTCCCCTGATTTTCTTACTCCTGCTACTCTATCTTATCTTTATGCTCCATTTTTGCTTACACCCTATGCTGTCTATTAAAATGTTTTACCACATATTGTGTTGATGTTGCAATGTAGTATACGCTTCTTGACAGATCCTATACCACTGCTTATTCAGTTGGAGGGATATACTTTTTTATTTCTGAACTATACCCAATTCACTGTCACAGCTTTTTTGGACATACCGAGAGCGCCACCTACTGGATGTTGATTACACCCCTGAGGCAGGCCACTAAGCCGAAACACGTACCATGTTGGGTCCACAAAATACAGTGAATATATGATAGAGGCTGTTACATTAATATCTCAATAACTATTTACTCATTTGACCTATCCCTGATTGATGTGTACACTTGTACGATTTCTATTGTTTCCTCATGGGGCTCAGTTCCTTGTTTTCTGCATCAAATATAGTATACTATGCTGTACTTTGATTGTAATTTGAACATTTTTACTGCTGTAATTGACTACTGCTTATGTTTGACTTATTCTTGCTATACACCGGCTTGAGAGAATTCTTTCAAAATGGTGGTAAATCAATCAATCAATAAATACCATAGTTTTTACATTGGATAAATATTAAAGGGAACTTAAGAGCATACAGCAGATATCTAACAGAATACGATTCCAAGGGAACACTGGGAGTTGTAGTTCCCAGGAGTCCTGAATTAAACAAAAGTGAGCTCATAGAGGTTACCAGTCTCAGCCCCAAAAGGGAGGCAATTATGCACCTGTAGATAATTGGACAATCTGTTGATTAATTCAAGCAAAGCCAGATAATTTGCAGAGAAGCCTCAGAAGAAAACCACAGAAGCTTAGTAATTCAGAATACCATAATACAAAGGGTCCCTTTTTTTTCTGAGGTAAAGCTACAGCCTCAGAACCCTGAGGTTGTAGGTTCAAACCCACACTGCTTCTTGTGACCTTGGGCAACTCACTTAATCCTCCCATTGCCCAAGATACATTAGAAAGATTGTGAGCCCACCAGGATAGACAGGGAAAAATGCTTGAGTGCCTGAATAAATTAATGTAAACTGTACAGACTGGGAGAACAGTATAGAAAACTGAATAATCAGTGTGTAAAGTTTCAGCCTCTGATAACCAGAGTTGATATTGTGACATCATAATGCCTCATTGCACCAATGCCTAAGAGCCAACCTCATCAGTGACGTCACAATGGCTTCACTGTCCTATACATGGCTCTCTTCTACTACGTTTTGATTTCTAGAGTCTGGTGGACAGTTTCTAACTGCTGGATTATGTGGGTAAATAGCCATTAGAAGCACACTGTAAATTGTCTTTAGATAAGCATTTCTCTCGGATTACAACAAGCTCTCCAGATGAATGAAGCATCGATCAGTTTTACTGTGCATTAATTATTACTAGTGGAGAAAATGTAAAAATGTACCCCAGTGCCACACGAGTCTAATACAAAATGACTAACAATGCTCACGGGAAGGTCACGTATCAGCCGTACAAAGCTAAGCAGTATGACTGCAATCAATACTAAATGAGCAGATGGAATGTGTTCAGACTGTTAAATTACCATCCAATGCTCTTCAGAAGCCATTTAGACCCCGATCTCATTATTGTTGACAGCCCACAGCTATGTTGAGGAGTTGATGCCTGATTCCTCAGGATGCATGTCTTCCGCAACTTGTTTCAGATTCAGGCCCTAACTGCCAGGTCATCCTCAAAATCTGATCTGGCGATCCTTATCATAGTCAGGAGAAGAGGACTCTACCGAAGATTTTTTTTTTTATAGTTAACGTAAGCTGAGAAAATCTTTAAAGTCACAATCAAAGCCCCCAGAGCTTCTAAAACCCTTCCAATGCACTTTAATATCATTCCCCCACCAGGATATACATAAGCTGGAAGTTATTAGCAGTATTGAGACAGAGGACTAAGATCATTGTGAGCAGTGGGGTAAGTTCTCGCTCACTGCTGGCAAAGACTAGGGCTACCAGATGTCCGGATTTCCCCAGACATGTCCTCAAATCGCTTCGGGCAGGGATGAAGTCTGCACATGCGCAAATGTTGCACGTCATCGCGTGACAGTGCATGCACGGACTTCCTCCCTCCCCGACTTGATTTGTGGACAAGAGCGGGCAGCGGGGGGTGAGGGGCTAGAGCGGGACTGGAGGCAGGATTAGGGCGGGTCTAAGGGTCCGGATTTTCAGACTGAAAAATCTGGCAACCCTAGCAAAGACTAGCAGGAGAGGAGTGCACCTCCTCCTCTTCCTCTCTGGCACAGGGTTACCAGATGTCCGGATTTACACGGACATGTTCGCTTTTTAGAGGACTGATCAAGTGTCCAGACAGGTTTTCAAAATCCAGCAATTTCTCCGTATTTTGAAAACCTTGTATCTTCGGAGCCACATTTGGAGGACCTCTGCCTCTATGCCGATGTGACGCAATGATGTTGCACGCATGCGCACATGACATCATTGTGTCACATCTGTGCATGCATAGAGACCCTCCAGACACGACCCTGAAGAGACAAGGTTTGTGTGGGGCCAGGGTGGAGGGTAGAATGGGGCGGGGCCTCTTTTTTTTAACTAAAAAATCTGGTTTCCATACTCTGGCATAAGCTTCCTGACATTTGATCTCCCCTGTGCCCCCCTGGCTCAAACTCTGCTCCCAAAGTTGTTGTTGTTATTATTATTTATTAAATCTGCTACAGTGCCTATTACAGCCGTTTATAACATGTTCAAATCCCTAACCCTCTGGGCCTAACTGCTGTGTCCTCTCCCTCCCCTCCCCCCTCCCAATGAGGGTCCTCCCTTTACCCTTTATCAGTGATCCATCCTGCCCAGCTGTCCACTCACGCGACGGCCCTCTGGTCAAAGACCAGTGCCCTAACTGAGACTAGCCCTACCAGCGTACATCCTTGTTCAACAGGAACTTGTCTAACTTTGTCTTGAATCCCTGAAGGGTGCTTTCTCCTATGACAGACTCCGGAAGAGCATTCCAGTTTTCTACCACTCTCTGGGTGAAGAAGAACTTCTTTACGTTTGTACAGAATCTATCCCCTTTCAACTTTAGAGAGTGCCCTCTCGTTCTCCCTACCTTGGAGAGGGTGAACAACCCTTCTTTATCTACTAAGTCTATCCCCTTCAGTACTTTGAATGTTTTGATCATGTCCCCTCTCAATCTCCTATGTTCGAGGGAGAAGAGGCCCAGTTTCTCTAATCTTTCGCTGTACGGCAGCTCCTCCAACCCCTTAATCATCTTAATCGCTCTTCTCTGGACTCTTTTGAGTAGTACCATGTCCTTCTTCATGTACGGCCACCAGTGCTATACGTAGTACTCCAGGTGAGGGCGCACCATGGCCCAGTACAGCGGCATGATAACCTTCTCCAATCTGTTTGTGATCCCCTGCTTTATTATTTCTAGCATTCTGTTCACCCTTTTCACCGCCGCAGCAAATTGCGCGGAAGGCTTCATCAACTTGTCAATCAGAACTTCTAAGTTCCTTTCCTGGGTGGTCTCTCCAAGTACCGCCCCAGACATCCTGTATTTGTGTATGAGATTTTTGTTACCAACATGCATCACTTTATACTTGTGCACGTTGAACCTCATCTGCCATGTCGAGCCTGATTATGTCACGTTGTAGATCTTCGCAATCCCCTTGCGTCTTCACTACTCTGAATAACTTTGTATCGTCCGCAAATTTTATCACCTCGCTCGTCGTACCTATGTCCAGATCGTTTATAAAGATGTTGAAGAGCACGGGTCCAAGCACCAAGTCTTGCGGCACCCCGCTAGTGACGCTCTTCCAGTCTGAGTATTGTCCATTTACCCCCACTCTCTGTTTCCTATGCTCCAGCCAATTTTTAATCCATGTGAGCATTCCACCCTCTATTCCATGGCTCACAATTTTCCGAAGTAGTTGTTCATGCGGAACCTTGTCGAATGCCTTCTGAAAGTCCAGATATACAATGTCGACCGGTTTGCCCTTGTCTATCTGCCTGTTTACTACCTCAAAGAAGTGCAGCAAGTTTGTCAAACAAGATCTGCCTTTGCTGAAACCGTGCTGGCTAGTCCTCATCAGACCGTGTCCGTCAAGGTGATCAATGATGCGGTCCTTTATCAGCGCCTCTAACATCTTTCCCGGTACCGAGGTCAGACTCACCGGTCTGTAGTTTCCCGGGTCTCCCCTCGAACCTTTTTTGAAGATCGGCGTAACATTCGCCACTTCCAGTCTACCGGAATCTTTCCGTTTTGATTGACAGATTGGCTATTAGTTGAAGCAGTTCAGCTATGGTCCATTTCAGTTCCTTGATGACCCTCAGATGGATGCCATCTGGTCCCGGGGATTTATCTCTCTTGAGCATATCAATCTGCCTGCATACCTCTTCTAAACTGACCGTCAAACCTGTCAGTTTCCCGTTTTCACTTCCAGCATATAGCCTGATGGGTTCCGGGTATGCTGTGTATATATCCTCTTCAGTAAATACAGACAAAAAAAACATGTTCAGTCTGTCGGCGATTGCCTTGTCCTCCTTTAGCACTCCCTTTATTACCTGGTCATCCAACGGTCCCACTGCTTCCTTTGCAGGTCGTTTCCCTTTAATATATCGAAAGAACGACTTGAAGTTTTTTTGCCTCCTTGGCTATTTTTTCCTCGTAGTCTCTTTTGGCCCCTTTCACTGCTTTATGGCACCTGCGTTGATGTTGTTTGTGCTTATTCCAGTTTTTGTCCGTTTTTGATCTTTTCCATTCCTTAAACAAGGTTTTTTTGTCTCTGATCGCTTCCTTAACCTCTACAGTGAGCCATGCCGGTTCTTTATTCTTATTCCTCTTTGATTCCTTGTATATATATATATAGATTTTGTGCCTCAGTGATTGTATCCTTAAAAGGAGACCAAGCTTGCTATAGGGTCTTCACAGTTTTATCTTCTTCTTAATCTTCTTCCCCACCATGTGTCTCATCCCTTCATAATTTCCTTTTCGGAAGTTTAGCACCGTGGCCATCATTCTGGACTGATGTTTTGCCCCTGTTTCCAGGTTGAAGTGGATCATATTGTGATCGCTGTTTCCCAGCGTCCCTTCTACTTCTACATCTACATCCTGTGCCGGTCCTCACAGCCCATTTAGAATTAAGTTTAGAATTGTGTTTTCTCTCGTGTTTTCCTTGACAAGTTATTCCAGGAAGCAATCACCTACAGTTTCCAGGAACTTGGTCTCTCTAGCACATCCGGAGGTGCCTACGTTCCATTCTATCCCTGGATAGTTGAAGTCGCCCATGATAACTGCGTTGCCTCCCTTGCAGTTGCGTTTAATCTCATCCGTCATTTCTCCATCAATTTCTTCAGACTGCCCTGGGGGTCGGTAGTAGATGCCTATCCTCGTTTCCAGTCCATTTGTTCCCAAAATTTTGACCCATAGAGATTCTAACTTATCCGTCTGTTGTGGCATGTTCTCTCCAGTAGATTCAATTCACTCTTTGACGTATATGGCAATGCCTCCTCCTTTTTGAGTCACTCTGTCTCTGCAGTATAGTTTGGATCCCAGTAGCACTGTGTCCCAGACATTTTCATCAGTCCACCATGTTTCTGTGATGCCGATGATGTAGCCACAGTTCAATGGGCCTGGATAGGAGAGGTACCCTCTGCTCCCTCCTGGGACTTTTACAGCACACAGAAAGGGATCAAAATACACAGAAAAGTCAACGACACCCGCAAAAGAGTGTACATGCCTCTAGAACTGGGACAGATGATTCTTTATTCACTAAAAAAGCCTGACACTGCCAGTGTTTCGGCTCTTGGCCTGCATCAGGGTTCTCTTAAGATGTCTGTCAATCAAATTCTTTACAAAAGTAGCCCCGATGTTAATTTAGACCAGTGTTCTTCAACCACCGGTCCATGGACCAGTGCCGGTCCACAGAAATTTCCTGCCGATCCACAGGGCCAGCATGTGCATCAGGTCCACGGTGCGATCAATGCGGCATTATCTTCGAGCCAGCTCCCTCTTCCTAACTGATTCAGTGCACAAAGCCACGGGCAGTGGCTCCTACGGGCATCCTGCGCCTGAACCAGAAGCCTTCTCTCTGATGTTGCAACGTCAGAGGGAAGGCTTCCAGATGAGGCACGGGACGTGCAAGGTGCAATTAGTACTATTATGGGGGCGGGGTCTGGGGTGGAGATTGGGTAGAGATGGGCGAGGTCTGGCCGACTTAGCCCAGTGTTCTTCAACTGCCGGTCCACGGACCAATGCCGGTCCACAGAATAATTATTTTATTTCTGCTGGTCCATAGGTGTAAAAAGGTTGAAAAACACTGATTTAGACTGTTTGCCATGATCTGCACTCATCAAATACTTTCTTCTTATGACCCCTAGCTATAGTCTCATGGCACTGCAACTGCAGGGCACTTCCTGTTTAAAGTTTAACTGTGTGTAAGCATTTGAAATTATTTTATAAAAAGCAGTTAGGTGCATATACTTTATACACAAGCATGTGTATCTAACCCCAAGGCCTGCTCTATTCACCCTGCCAGCGACTTGTACCCTGCAGGAGACTGTCTCCTTACACCTTCAGATTTCTGAAGTTTGTGTTGTGGGGCTCAGCCCTCCAGTATCTGAAATCAGGGTTCTGGGACTCCTGTGCCTGCTGAAGGTAGAAGGCTGGTTTCAACAGACATTTGCTCTCTGAGCTCTAAACCTTGCACCCCAGAGTTTACCAAAACAGTGTTCAACAGCAGACTGCAATGGTATCCCAGGCCAAATTATCCAGGATAAAGAGATGGCAGATATAAAAGGGCTAAAAAAATAACTGCTAAAATACTGTGACAAAGTTGCATAGTGACCACTATGCAATTCTTGGGACTTTCAGCAAATCCATGCAGTTCCTTGAGCGCTCTAACAGTATATAAATCTTTTCTTGAGGTGAGAAATCTCTCAAACAGACAGCTACCACAGTGCAATAAGTGGAAGGCATTATCGCAGCAATGAAGAATGCCAAATACAGCACAGATGAGCAAAGGTGGATTTTACAAATACAGAAAATTTAGGAAATTTCACATTTGATAAACACTTCAGTTGATAATCTTGTACTCCGCAATCAGTGGCATAGTAAGGGGACCACCCCGGGCGCAGTCTTGGTTGGGGCACCAGTGCCACACTCCACACTTGTGCCTGCCCTCTTGTACCTCTTTAAATCTTCACCAGCGCGAGCAACTACTCTGTCCTGCCGTTCACGCTGGCCTGGCTCCCTCTGAAATCACTTCTGGGTCGCGGGGCCAGGAAGTGACATCAGAGGGAAAGCCAACGCCAGCACAAGCAGAAGGCCAGAGAAGCTGCTCGAGCTGGTGAAGATTTAAAGAGGTAGGTACGGGGGGGGGGGGGGAGGGGAAGGAAACGCCACCGCCCTGGGCACCTTCTATCCTAGCTACGACACTGTTCATAATTTATATGTCCTTACAACATATACGTTACCTTTGAAATTATTACATATGGTCACTGAAAGCTCCAAATGGAAAAACCTACATTTCTTCGTGTGGAGACTCCAATTCAGATCCGTTAGGAGCACAATGGCTGCCAAGAAAGCTTCTGTATGAAAAGCCCTGTTATATGACCACTACTTTACCCCTACTCACGGGAGAATTACATGCAAAATAACTGCAGTTTTTATTTATTTATTTTATTTGTTTTCTATCCCGTTGTCCCCAAAGAGATCAGAACAGCTTACAGGTTAAACATACATATTATATAGACAAGTTCCAGTGTTCCCTCTAAGCGGGCGGGTGTTGTGAGCAAACTTTTTTCACTGTGAGCTAAAAATATCGGGCGCCAGCAAGTTATGAGCCAAATAAATATGTTGTCAAAGTTGCTGATACATGAGGACGAGGTATTCAAAGGAATTTTAGGCCTACACGCTAAATTAAATAACGTTAAATAATATTTTTAAGAACACAGAAATTGTAGGGATGAAATGATATCTTAATAAATGTTTTACAACAAATGTAATTATGTCTGTTACATCCATATGTGTAAACTGTAAATTAAAAACAGTCCAGAAGACAATACGTTTGATGCTTTCAATTTCTAGACCAGTGTTTTTCAACCTTTTTTGGGCAAAGGCACACTTGTTTCATGAAAAAAATCACGAGGCACACCACCATTAGAAAATGTTAAAAAATTTAACTCTCTGCCTATATTGACTATATATAAAGTAATTCTCTTGAATAGGAATCAAATAAACACAAAGAAAGTATTTTATAATTACTTTATTATGAAATAAAAATTATAAAAATTATAAAATACTTTATTCAGTGCGAAACCTGGGCCTGTTTGGCTGAACACAAAGCTGATATTCTGGCTGGAATGGAAGAAAGACACACACGTAGCTCTTCGTCAACAGCTCTCAGTCTCTCTCTGTATTTGGTTTTTATAGCATACAAAAATAGACAAATATACCCTCCATCCTTTTTATTAAACCACAATAGCAGTTTTTAGCGCAGGGAGCTGCGCTGAATGCCCAGCACTGCTCTTGACGCTCATAGGCTCCCTGCGCTAAAAACCACTATTGCGGTTTAGTAAAAGGGGACCATATTGTAAAATATAGACAGCAGATATAAATTCAGAACTGTGCATAGTAAGTGAAGGGAAGTTTTCATCTCTGGGAATTTACCCAGTTAACTATTAAGTTATTTGGGCAAATTCCTTATGTGGTAATACTGCCTCCACTTTGCTAAATTTAAAATAAAATCATTTTTCCTACCTTGTCTGGTGATTTCTGGTTGCACTTTCTTCTTCTGACTGTGCATCCAATCTTTCTTCCCTTCTATCAGCCTGTATGCTTTCTCTCCTCCACACCTCATTCCCTCCCCCAACTTTTTCTTCCTCTCTCCCTGACCTTTCTTTCTTTTTTTCTGTTTCTCTTCTTTCCTTCTGTTTCCCTGCCTGCCCCCTTTCTTTCTTTCTCCCAGCCTCCTGTCCAGCAGTAACTCTCTTCCCTTCCTCCCCTCCCAGCAGCATCTCTCCGTCTCCCTCTCCAGTAGCAGCTGTCCCTTTTTTTTCCTTGCCCAGCAGCTTCCCAGATTCCTTTCCCTCCTCCCCTCCCAGAAGCATCTCTCCTTCTTCTCCCTCTCCAGTAGCAGCTGTCCTTTTTTTTCCTGGCCCAGCAGCTTCCCAGATTCCTTTCCCTCCTCCCCTCCCAGAAGCATCTCTCCGTCTCCTTCTCCCTCTCCAGTAGCAGCTGTCCCTTTTTTTCCTAGCCCAGCAGCTTCCCAGATTCCTTTCCCTCCTCCCCTCCCAGAAGCATCTCTCCTTCTTCTCCCTCTCCAGTAGCAGCTGTCCTTTTTTTTCCTGGCCCAGCAGCTTCCCAGATTCCTTTCCCTCCACCCCTCCCAGAAGCATCTCTCCGTCTCCTTCTCCCTCTCCAGTAGCAGCTGTCCCTTTTTTTCCTAGCCCAGCAGCTTCCCAGATTCCTTTCCCTCCTCCCCTCCCAGAAGCATCTCTCCTTCTTCTCCTTATCCAGTAGCAGCTGTCCCTTTTTTTCCTTGCCCAGCAGCTTCCCAGATTCCTTTCCCTCCTCCCCTCCCAGAAGCATCTCTCCTTCTTCTCCCTCTCCAGTAGCAGCTGTCCTTTTTTTTCCTGGCCCAGCAGCTTCCCAGATTCCTTTCCCTCCTCCCCTCCCAGATGCATCTCTCCTTCTCCTTCTCCCTCTCCAGTAGCAGCTGTCCCTTTTTTTTCCTGGCCCAGCAGCTTCCCAGATTCCTTTCCCTCCTCCCCTCCCAGAAGCATCTCTCCTTCTCCCTTTCCAGTAGCAGCTGTCCCTTTTTTCCCCTGCCCAGCAGCTTCCCAGACTGATAGTGGTTTTCTCCCCTCCCAGCAGCTCTTCTTACTTCCCAGCGCAGCGATTCACGAAGGCAGCCTCGGGTCCTTTGTTGTGTCGCGCCGCCTCTGAGGAAAGAGGAAGTTGCATCATCAGAGGCAGCCGCGACTCAGCAAAAGCCCCGAGGCTGCCTTCGTGAATCGCTGCGCTGGGAAGTAAAGGAGAGCTTCAGAGAGGGGAGAAAGCCACTGTCGGAGGCTCCCCAAGATCTCTCCGGCCCAGCGCACGCTTCCGATGCTGATCTTGCAGAAGTTCAAATGAGTCAATCTTGCCGGTCCTGCGCTGTGACGAGAAACTTGTGCGCTGCGACCTAATATTTTGTGCGCCAGCGCACGCCAGCGCAGCTTAGCGGGAACACTGAAAAATCACTGTCTGAACTAATGTAATGTAATGTAATGTAATTACATGCTATTATTTCATTCTGAGGCTTGATCCTCTGTCTGTCTGGTTCTACCTCCTGCTCTCCCCAGTTCTTTTTCTCTTCTCCAACTCTGATTACTCATCTCCCAGCTCTCTCAGCTCTACAGGTTCACACTCACCAGCACTTTAGTCCTCTGCCCGACTCAAGACCTATTCTTTCTCTCTCCTGAGTTCATCTGTAGTTCAGCCTCTTCAACCCTTTTCTTTTCCTTTCCCACCTCCTCATTCCATAGCATCAGCACCTTCCCTTCTCTCCACTCCTTAACATCAGCACCTTTCCTTTCAGTCTATTCCTTCCCCAATATCAGTACCCTTTTCTGTCCTTTCAATTCTCAACCTCTCTGGTTACTGATCTTCCTCATCTCCCTGTGCCTCCCCCCCTCCCCCAACATTCCTTTCCTTTTTCCCTCCCTCAGCTGGTGGCATGTCCTACTCTGCTGTCTTTTCATCCCAAGTCCGTAATGGAATCACTGATTTTGCAAACCAGATCAAGTGCGTCAGACATCCTACTTTATGGCTCTTTTGTAAACAAGGTTTCCCCACCACAGTTCAAAACGCTGCAGAGTCAATCCCTGGCCAAAACGTGAGTGTCCATTCATCACCAGGCAACGGTGTACTGGCTTTTAAGGTGGCTCAGAAAAAGGGATTCCAAGTTAGCAAAGATGTTTCCAAGTTGATATAAAGTACTTCTGGGCTCCCATGTTATATGCTTCCAAGTTGGAATGATACAGCTTGAGACACAGCCAAACCACATCAGGACAGACGTAATTACAGCTTGGAAATTCCCCTTCTGATTCACATGACAGCTGGATTAAATTTAGGGTTACCAGATGGTCCCCCATGTATCAGAGCCGTTTCGGTTCTATCTCAGCACAGTTACGAGAGCTTGTACCACTCTTATCCTTAGAAAAACTGGAATTACGGCACAAGCCGTAATAAATGGGACAAAACTAAGGCTGGCTTTGCCACTTTGTAACCCTATTAAATCCAAGCCCAACCTTTTTCCCCTCCTTTAAGCTGCAACTTTGTTTTAGCCTGGACCCTGGAAAATCTTTCTGAGTAGAAATGAAGTTTCAGAGCAGTGGCTCTCAACCAAGGCCTCCTATCGCAAACTATGTGCCGTGAAACGCTGGCGAGGAGGAGAGGCGCCGGCTGACTGCCTACAGGATGTGCCTCTCAAAGCGAGACAATCTAGGAGGAATTTTTTTTCATTCAGAGAATAGTTAAGCTCTGGGACGCATTGCCAGAGGTTGTGGTAAGGGCGAATAGAGTAGCTGGTTTTAAGAAAGGTTTGGACAAGTTCCTGGAGGAAAAGTCCATAGTCTGTTATTGAGAAAGACATGAGGGAAGCCACTGCTTGCCATGGATCGGTAGCATGGAATATTGCTACTCCTGGGGTTTTGGCCAGGTACTAGTGACCTGGATTGGCTACCGTGAGAACGGGCTACTGAGCTTGATGGACCATTGGTCTGACCCAGGAAGGCTATTCTTATGTTCTTATCTTTTTACCAAGATCATCCCTAGTGATCACCAAATAGCTAACTCACAAGACAATGAAATACCAACAGACATGATCTGGAGTTCCTTTCATGATTTAGAATGGAATAACTACACCAAACTATACAACAAATACTCTAAATCTCACTGCGTTCTAGACACGTGCCCCCCGGACATTATGAAAGTGGCGCCACTAGAATTTAAACTATCATTGCTACACTACTTAGCCCACAACCTAGAAAACGGGAATTTCCTCACTAACAACGGTCACATAATAATAACCCCCATTCCAAAAAATAGAAAAGAATCATCAGCGCTAATAACCAACTACAGACCTATAGCATCTATCCCATTTATTGTAAAAATCATGGAAGGTTTGGTTTATAGTTTATAGTTTATAGTTTATTCAATTTTTGATTAAACGCTTTTTCGTTTCTTCAAAGCGTTGTACAGAATAAAAATAACTTTATAGATAAAAAATAAAACATTTAATACAAACTTTTAAGATCGACATGACTGACGGATTAGGTAATTATAGACAGGCGTACAATAGACACGATTGGTAAAGGGGGTAAGAAATACAATTGATAAAATAAAAATAAGAAACATTTAAGGTAAACACAAAAGGAATTAGGGGGAAGGGTATAAAGTAAAAACTAGTATTAATGATTTGATGTCTGAAATGTGCCTCTTTATTTATTTATTTATTTATTTATTTTTTTTTTTTTTTTTCAGTTAAAAGCTTCGTTAAAAAGGAAACATTTTAAGTTACTTTTAAATTTTTTTAAGTTTTTTTCCATTTTTAAATATAGTGGAAGAGAGTTCCAGATTGTTGGGGCTGTGACTGAAAAAATTGAGGTACGGCGTGTGCCGATATTTTTTAGGGAAGGAATGTTGAGGTTAAATTGAGATATGGACCTTAAGGATCTTGGTGGGTCGTATGGGATCAGTAATCTGTCTATGAAGGCTGGGGCATTTGACTGCAGAGTTCCGAATGTTAAAAGGGCGATTTTATATGTTACTCTTTGTGATACTGGCAACCAATGGGCATTTTGGAGAAGAGGGGTTACGTGATCATACTTCTTTGCTCCTGAAATTATCTTAATAGCAGTATTTTGAATCAACTGCAAACGTTTTAAGTCTTTATGATATATTCCTTTTAAAAGTGAGTTGCAGTAATCTAATTTCGATATAACGAGTGAATGTATCAATATATTGAGAGAACTAATGTTGAGAAGAGGGGCTAATGATCGGATCATTCTCAATTTATAAAAACAATTTTTAACTAAGGCGCTTATTTGAGGTCGAAATGTCAATTTATTGTCTATGAGAACACCTAAAATTTTTATAGTAGTGACTGATGATAGTGGAATATTATCAATAATGATTGGAGAAATTAGTTGCGCTCCCTCTTTTCCTGGGAAAAGGAGGGTATTAGTTTTTGAGATGCTCAGTGATAATTTATTGATGTTTAGCCAGTTGTGAATTTTACTTAATTTTTGATTAATTGCCTGAATCTCAGAATGATTGGTTGGGTCAATGGGGTGTAGAATTTGTAGGTCGTCGGCGTAAGCGTATACTGTAAACCCTATTGATTGACAAAGAGTCAGAAGTGGAGCCATGTAGATATTAAATAGTAAAGGCGATAAAATAGAGCCTTGTGGGATTCCAAAGTTAGAGTGGTAAGGATTTGATTTTGTTGTGTTGAATTGTACTGTGTAGGATCTATCGGAGAAATAAGAGCGGAACCATTCAAGGGCCTGATCGGCTACGCCTATGGATTCGAGACGTTGTAATAAAAGATAATGGTCGATGGTATCGAAAGCTGCAGCGAGATCCAAGGAGATTAGGAGAACAGATTTGTGGTGATCTAAATAATAATTTATGGATGTAGTGAGACCGAGTAATGAGTACTCTGTAGAATGATTGATACGGAAACCGGTTTGGTTGGGGTGGAGTACATGTGTTTTGTCGATGAAGTCCGTCAATTGTTGAAAGACAGTTTTTTCAGTTAATTTACATAGGAATGGAAGATTTGCTATTGGTCAATAGTTAGAACATTTATCGAGATTATTTTTTGGGTCTTTGATGATTGGGTTTATGATTGAGTGTTTCCATTCTGGTGGAACTTTGGCTGTAGATAAACAAGTGTGAATTATTTGAAGGATATATGATCCAAAAACTGTAAAATGTCGTTTCAGGAAAAATGGAGGGATAGGATCGAGGATAGAGCCTTTAGTATTCATATGATATAAGTTATTTTCGATGGCTTTTAATGATGGAGGGATAAAGTGAGATAGAGTAGCACGGAGTGTTTGGTTCGTGGATGTAATAACCTCGTTTTCTGGAGGGCTGGATGAATTGATGTTATTAGGTAAATTATTAGCGATTTTGGATCGAATCTGAACGATTTTGTCTTGAAAATAACTTGCTAAAGTTTGAGCTGTTGGTGCTGCTTTGTCTAAAATTGGTTTTTTGTTTTTAAAGGTAGTTAATTGTTTGAGAACTTTGAACAAGAATGATGGGTTTTTGGTACTAGAGATTTTTGTATGATAGAATTGTTTCTTAGTTTCGTTAATTGATTGCCGGTAATATTGTGATATTTTTTTGTAATTATCTAAGTTTTCCGGGGTAGGCTTTGATCTCCACTTTCGTTCGGCTGATCGTGTTTGTTGTTTTAAAAGACCTAAAGATGCGTTGAACCAAGGGTTTCTTTGCTTTTTTGAGGAAATTTTCATGGTAACTATTGGTGCTAATGTATCTAGTAATGATTTGCATGCCTTGTTCCATGTATTAGTTTGTTCGGTTGAAGTTTCGGAACTAAATTTTTCTAAATCGATTGTAAATGTCACACCCAATTAATGGAATATCTTAATCAGTTCTCTCTCCTACATGAAACTCAATCCGGTTTTAGACCTTTATTCAGTACGGAGACAGTAATCGCTGCTATCTTAGTCTATTTGCGCCTATTATTTAGCAAGGGCCTCAATACCCTGATCATGCAATTCGATATGAGCTCTGCATTTGATCTGGTAGACCATGGGAAAATGCTACAATGCCTAGACGCCATTGGTATCAGGGATGAGGTGTTGAACTTGTTTTGTGGCTTCTTTACATCCCGTACCTACCATGTTCACTCCGATATCTGGGGCAACTCATCCGGTGTGCCACAAGGTTCCCCGCTCTCCCCACTGCTTTTCAATGTCTACATGTCGTCTTTGGGCATGCAACTAACCCAACTGGGAATAAAGCTATTCAGTTACGCAGATGATTTCACGATCATCATCCCTTTTGCTAACTCTATTTCGGAAACCATTCCCAAGGCATCAGAAACCATAAATGAGATGGAACAATGGATGACAGATTTCAAGCTCAAACTCAATCCAGAAAAAAACAAAATTTTTCGTTGCCTCTCCACACCCGCTTGACAACAAAACCCCGCTAAGCATCAACGAACTTAGTTACTCTATTCAGCCCACCATGAAGATATTGGGTGTAACTCTGGATCAATGCTTAGCCATGAAAGACCAGGTGGACTCCGTAATCAGAAAGGGTTTTTTTCACTCTCTGGAAACTTAGATCCATTAAATCATATTTTGATACGTCAGCCTTCAGAATCCTAGTGCAATCCCTCATACTAAGTCAACTTGACTACTGCAACATCGCCTATTTAGCAATCTCCCATAAGAATATGCGACGTCTTCAAATAACGCAAAATGCAGCATTCAGACTTATTTTCGGGCTGAAGAAATTCGATCACGTGACACCTTATTACCGGCAGTTGCACTGGCTGCCGACAGAAGCCCGCGTAAAGTTTAAATTTGCCTGCCTCTGCTTCAAAGTACTATATGGGCTAGCCCCCAAATACATAACGGACCTTTTCTCCTTTTCCACCAACAGACGCAAGAGAAGCACACATTCAAACTTCGTTTCCCCTCCAGTTAGAGGTTGTAAACTGAAAAAACACCATGAATACCTTCTCTCACACCAAGCAGCCATAGGGGTAAAGACCTAGATCAATTGCTTTCACCCACTACTTATGAGGAATTCAGGAAATGCCTAAAAACATACCTGTTCCTGAAATACCTAGACAACTGACCCGCTCTTCTCTCTCTCCACATTAAAGGTCCTCCCGATCTCTTATCCATTCCCTCTCTCCCCTCATAAGTCCGCATAAAAGTTCACAGTTCAGCGATTTATATAAACTGTTATTATTATCATATTGTAATTTTTCGCTGTATTTTTCGTAATGCATGACCTTTTCCTAACAGGCCCTCTCAGAAATTTCTTAGCAAACTGTATTACCTATATTCTCGCTCAGCAAACTGTATATTTATATTTTGCTTTCTTAAAATTTCTGCACTCTGTATTTCCTCTGATCATCTGCATATTGTAACTCGCTGAACGTTCAGCTCCCTTGATTGTAAACCGCCTAGAAGTCGCAAGATTGTGGCGGTATAGAAGAATAAAGTTGTTATTATTATTATTATTATTGTTGTTGTTGTTATAGACTTGGGATTCTCTATGAGTTTTTTTTATCCAAGAGGGACATTATGTTATGGACTTTTTTGACCTTATGTGACTTTTTTACCATTTGCTCTGTTGAGTTTTTGACATCTCATTTGCCTCTTACTGCTGTGTTGCTTTGCTATATTTTGGGGCAAATTTCTTCTTTCCCCTTCTTGTTTGCCTGTTCTCTTGGCGAGAGGCACATCCTGTAGGCAGTCAGCTGGCACCGATGCTTCTTCTCCTTGCCGGTGTCCTTCCTCTTCTCCGTGCCTCTCCTGCTTCAGCACTCCCCACTGGCAGCTCAAGGCCCCGTCTAGAGGGTCTTCGCACATGCGCAGAGGTTGACATGATGACATCCATGCATTTCCAGGTGCCCTCCAGCTGTGACCTGGTGTTTACTGTGCCGCCGACTAAAAAAGTTTGCGGGACACTGAGCTAGCCAATCAGGTTCTCGGGATACCCACTATGAATACATATGACATAGTCCTGCATACAATGGCGGTAGCATATGTAAATTTATCTCATACATATTCATTGTGGATCTCCTGAAAACCTAACTAGCTGGGTATGTTCTGGAGGACTGTATTGAAAAACCCTGTTTTAGGGTAAGAAATTTTAATACGAATAGATTCAAGAGTAATATCAGATGTTTCCACACAGAAAGGTGGTAAACGGATGGAATAGGGGAGATGGAGGAGGCAAAGCAGTCATGGAATTAAAACAAAAAAAAATGTCTGGGATAAGCACAGAAGATCCTTAGTTCAGAAGAACAGATGGGACAGATGGAGATCAGCAGGAGTCTATTGCTTGCACCAAGAAATAAACTGAGCAGATGTCTCTAACCCAGTGTATTGCAAACTGTGTGCCATGGCAAGATTCCAGGTGTGCTGCCAGATACCAGGGGAGGAGGAGAGGCATCAGCGCTAGCTGACAGTCTACAGGACGCGCCTCTTACGACGTAGGCAGCTGGCGACGGTGCCTCTCCTCTTTCCTGGCGTCTCTCCTATTCTCCATGACTTTTCTTTTTCAGCACATACCCTCTCCCCCACTGGCTTCTCAGGGCCCCGTCTGGAAGGCCTCAATGCATGCCAACATGATGACATCACGCATGTGTGTGATGTCATCCTGTCGACATCCACGCACTTCCGAATGCCCTCGAACTGCAGCCCCCAATTTAGTGTGCTGCCAGCTCGCAACTGCTCTAACCTGTGTGAAATCTGAAGACATAACCATCTTGGCATCACACAAGAAATAATTTTATTCTACTTGTTCTTCTTTGTACAATGATGCAGTGTCTTTTTTTCTGTACTGATTCACTATATCAGTGATTGTTGCCGTTGTCTGCGTCTTGCTGCGTCTGGGTAGAACAACAGCAACAAATCAGGATGCCAGCCACGGAAGTCTAAGAGAACACAGACCACTATAATCAGTGTTTCTTAACTGGATCCAGGAATACCCCCGTGCCAGTCAGGTTTTCAGGATTTCCACAACGAATATGCATGAAAGAAATGTGCATATATTGGAGGCAGTATATGCAAATCAAGTTTATGCATATTCATTGTGGATATCCTGAAAACCTGACTGGTAAGGGGGTACTCCAGGACCCAGTTGAGAAACAGTGTACTATATGAATGATACATGGTAGTCATATTGGGCCACATAACAGACTGAACTAAGGTTAACTTGCTTCTTTGGATTATATCATCAATTATTTTTTTATTCTTTTTCTAAGCAATTAGGCACATATGTTCATGTAAACCAAACATTACAATCTTAAAAGATTTGCACAAACAGAAGCCACACATAATAGTTTTTGTATAACACATTTTCACCCATTTTCTCAACCCGTGTTATTCCAGTTGCAAATCAATCTCACTGTTTGTTATTTCAGTTTAATGTGATACTTGTATACCGCCTTTTTGTGGCTTTGGCATTTCATAGCGGTGGGCACTGGAGGATTAAATGACTTGCCCAGGGTCACAAGCAGCACTGGGATTTGATCTCACAATCTCTGGGTGCAGAGACAGCAGCTCAACCAGTAAGCAACAAGTGCTAGCATGCAGATGACTTTTTTATTTTTACATACCAAAAGGTCATTACCCAGATCCAAATTATCTGTCATTCACATAAACATCTTTTAGCTATAACCCCTATATTCTTCCCCACACCAAGGAATGCCCAGACAGTTCCAAATGTTTTTGAAGACCACCCAAAAGACAGTGTATCTTTAATCCCTAACTGTTCCAAGATGAATAACTAAATCAACTGTGAACGCCACTGGACTACAGATGACATCTCCAAAGCTAAAGACAAGGCCCTTCTGAAGAATAGCCTGAGCACTGCTCCTCAGATCATTCACTCCTTCAGTAGGAACAAAAAGGAGCTCTGGAGAGTCAGCACCCACTGGTCTACAAAGCCAATGACGTAGATTTTGGCCATAACTCCCTAATGGGCTGACAATGGCAAAACATACGACGCAATGAGGTCCCGTTCCTTGACCCTTGGACATTCATCCATTTCTTTTAAATTTGTCCCTAAATGCCCTACTTGTGGACACATGAGCTCTCAGGAGGAATTGATATTGCATTTCCCAAAGTGCTACATGATCAGGAACCCATTTTGCATCTAATAGGCATGCTTTGCTATGATCCTTGATATATCAGTCTGTAAATCTGCACTCCAGATTCTGGTATCATAGTTAATCTGTCCCAACTTTGCAAGTACTTATGTTAGTTAACTTTTTGACATTTAAGTTGTGCATCGAGATAAAATGTTTCATTAAGGAGTCCTTTTACTAAGCTGTGGTTAATGTTAGTGTGGGCTTATTGCAGCTGGTCCTGTGGTGAGTCTGAGATTCATATGCGTAAACCACGTGGAAAAAAATATATTTTCAGTGGTAGAAAGTGGGCATATCATTGCTGATCAGTTAGTGCCCTGCATGTGATAGTGAATGACTACCACCTGAGCCCTTACAGGGAAATTCTATAACCAACGCCTAAAGCCGTCGGAAATGGCCAAAAAACAGCAGTGTTGAAGCACCTACCGATGCCTAAATAAAAGGCATCTGGCATCTCGGCTAGCTACTTCAGGCTGTGGAACGCCAAAGTAGGCGTGGCCAATGCCAGAAATGGCATTAGGCGTTCTAAAGTGGCTAACTAGCCGTACTTCACGGCAAGACAGGTGGCTGAAACGTAGGCCTGGAAAACCTTGGCCTCCATTTCAGCAGCCTATCCATGCCACCGCAGGATCCTAAAGTCAGGCTGCAGGAACCATAAGCTGATCACGGCAGGGGAAGTTATATCCGATCAGCAGAACTAGCAATGCTCCCCGAAGCTCTGGCTTTGGGGAGCTCTGCCAGCTCAGCTGGTCAGGGGGAAAATACCCCTGCCATGATCAGCTGAGTGGCTACGGCAGGGGACCCCCCCCAACATAGGTAGGAGGAATGCCCACTCCCTCCTGTCATAACCCCCGAAGTGCCACCCGACTACGATAGGCAGGAGGGATGTCCACTCCCTCCTACCTGCAAGCCTCCCGAACCCCCCACCGTGACACCCCCAACCTCAACCCCACACTGAATCCCTCCAACCACTGATACTCCCGAACCCCCTACCCGACACCTCCCAAGCCCCTACACCTCCCCCCAGTACCTTTTGTAGTATGGCCAGACGGAGAGATGACTACACCCTCCAACCAGCAGGCCCACCTCTTCACAATGGCAGGCCTTCCCTTTTCCACTGCATCCTGGGATGCACCAGGGAGGGGCCTAAGACCCTGCCCATAGGAGAGGCCTTACGCACCCGGGCCAAGCAGGGCCTTAGACCCCCCTTCCAGGTGCATCCTGGGATACACTGGGAGTGGCCAAAGACTCCTAAAGGTCCCTCCCAGTTTATCTCTGAATACACCGGGAAGGGGAAGGTCCACCATTGTGGAGAGGTGGGCCTGCCGACTGGAGGGTGTAGGCATCCCTCTGGCAGGACATACTACAAAAGGTATGGGGGTTCGGGGAGGATGGGGTTTGAAGGGGTGTCGGTGGGGGGGGGGTTCAGTAGTATTGTGCATGAGACAAAGTACCTTGAAAAGGATGTGATAGTGTACAGGTAACCAGTATAATCAGGGAAAATGTGTGGTCAAATGGTCAATGAGATGAGCACGGCAGAGCAAGCGGATGGCAGTATTCTGTAAAAGTATGTAAAAGATTAAGGTAAGAGACAGAGATGCCTGCATAAATGGAGTTACAATAATTAAATTTTGAGATAATCAGGGCATGAACAAGAATGTGAAAAGAGTCAAAGTCAAGAAAGGAAGAAATAGCAAAGTTTCAAGTTTTTAATTGAATTTGATATATTGCTTGGGGAACAAGCCATCAAAGCTTACGTAGGGAGAAAAAGCCTGACTGAACAGTCCGGAAGACATGGTCTTTGGTGTTCAAGATCAACCCCTCCCCCTGCATACCCGAAGCTCGTGACAATAGGGATAGGCATGTCAAATAACACAGGAACCAGTGCAGGCTGGGTTAGGGGAACAGTGATTGAGCAGGCTACTGTTTTATCAGGGTTAAGCAAGAGCTGATGATAAGCAGTGGATTTTCCCAAGTTCATCTTAATAATGCTTCAGAAATAGTTTGGAAATGAAGCTTCAAATTTATTTGTGCCCCAAATTAGCACTACAAAATTAGCACTGAATTGTCAAAGCTTTGCCTAGACTTGTAGGTATCTAATCCTTGGCATCTGATGAGCTGTTTGCAAGAACAAAGCATGCCTCTATTGTCTTAGAGGATACATTCAGTGCCCAAGGCTGTCCTTAAGAAAATCAATTACTGAAGTTTTTTCCTTTATATTGTCCATAGGAATGTATTGTGCTAAGGAAAAGATGGCTTAAAGCTTCATTTTACTGATGTAGAATGGTGGTTCCCAAAATGAGAGCAGTGCAAAATGTGGGTGTGGTCTAACCACATGTGACAGAGCATCACTACTACTACTACTTATCATTTATATAGCGCTGAAAGGCATACGCAGTGCTGTACACTTTGACATTTATAGACAATCCCTGCTCAGAAGAGCTTACAATCTAACCTGGAAAGATAGACATGACATATAGGATTGGGGATGCAGAATCCAAGGTGAGAGGAGTTAGGAGTCGAAAGCACTCTCAAAGAGGTGAGCTTTTAACTGGGCCTTGAACACTGTCAGAGACGGATCCCGCCATAGGGATTCAGGCAGCTTGTTTTAAGCATATGGCGCAGCAAGGCAGAAGGGACAGAGCCTGGAGCTGGCAGTTGAAGAGAAAGGCACAGGTGGAGCTCACCAGCGGGTGGGAGGGGGGGATCATAGGGGGAGATAAGTGAAGAGAGATAGTGAGGGGCAGCTGAGTGAGTGCATTTGTAGGTCAGTAAAAGGCGTTCGAATTGTAGTCTGAAACAGATAGGAAGCCAATGAAGCAACTTGAGAGAGAGAAAGAGATAATAGTTACTGCAGATGGGCAGACTAGATGGGCCATTTGGCCTTTATCTGCTATCATGTTTCTATGTTTAGGAGAGGGGTAACATGAGTATAGCGGCTCTCTCGGAATATAAGTTGTGAAGCCAAATTCTGGATGGATTGGAGGGGAGCGAGATGGCTAAGCGGAAGGCCTGAGAGTAGCAAGTTGCAGTAGTCTAAGCGTGAGGTGATGAGGGCGTGGATAAGAGTTTTGGTAGAGTGTTCAGAGAGGAAGGATCAGATTTTGGTAATATTATAGAGGAAGAAGCAGCAGGTTTTAGCAATATGTTGTATCTGGGCAGTAAAGGAGAGAGGAGTCAAAGATGACCCTTAGAATACAAGCAGCCAAAACAGGAAGGATAAGAGTGTTGTCCACAGAGACAGAGAATGAGGGAAGCAGAGAGGTGGGTTTAGGCAGGAAGATGAACAGCTCTGTTTTAGACATATTCAATTTTAGATAGCGACGAGACATCCCGGCGGCAATGTCAGACAGGCAGGCTGAGACTCTGGTCTGGATTTCAGTAGAGATATCTGGCGCAGAGAGGTAGATCTGAGAGTCATCAGCATAGAAGCGATACTGGAAGCCAAGGGAGGAGATCAGCGTTCCAAGTGAGCAAATGTAGATTGAGAAAAGGAATGGTCCTAGGACCGAGCTTTGAGGTACACCAATGGATAGCGGGAAGGTTGTGGAGGAGGAACCACCATTGTATACACTGAAGGTGTGATGGGAGAGATAGGAAGAAAACCAGGAGAAGGCAGAACCCTGAAATCCCAACAAGACCAAGTAGACTATAGCCCCCTTTTACAAAGCCGCAATAGGCTTTTTTATCGCCGGCCACAGTGGTATTAGCGCTGACGCACATAGAATTTCTATGAGCGTTGGAGTAATACTGCTGCAGCCGGCAATAAAAAAAATCCTAATGCAGCTTTGTAAAATGGGGCCTAAATTTCTTAAAAATAGGTTTACCATATTTTGAGTGGTAAAACCCCGGACACATGGCCCTGCCCCATTCCGCCTCTGGTCCCGTCCCATCCCCACCCCCACAAAGCCTCCTCTCATCTTCCCTGACAAGCTCTGGCTGCGTCTAGAGCAGTTGTCTCAAACTTGCGGCCCACCAGTTACTATCTTGAGGCCCTCGGTATGTTTATCATAATCACAAAAGTCAAATAAAACCGTTTCTTGATCATATGTCTCTTTAGCTATAAATGACAATATTATTATTAAGACTTGGCCAAAAGGAAAGCTTTATAAACTATAAAGAGTTTTACCTCATGCAAAATTGTCATTTCTTTAATAAGACATTAACTATTTTTTCTGAGGCCCTCCAAGGACCTCCAAATCCGAAAGGTGGCCCTGCAAAAGGTTTGAGTTTGAGACCGCTGGTCTAGAGGGCCTGGAGCATATGTGGATATGTGTGACATCATTCACGCATGCTCAGAGGCCCTCCAGATGCGACAGGAGCTCGTCGGGGCTTTCCAAAATCCAGACAAACTGCCAGGTTTTGGAAAGTCCGTCTGGAAACCCGAACAGGCCTCTAAAAAGAGGACATGTCCAAGTTTTCCCGGACATCTGGTAACCCTAACTATATACACAGTTTGGCAAAGGTCTGAAAAATAGCTTTTCAAGAAGTCCCTGATAGAGGCCTAAGGAAACTCAGACTCTGTAATGAATTTCACTATATAAAATGACAATCGATAGTAGCTTGTGATTTTAGATATTACGCATATGGCGTCAAAGTATAGCCGATAAGCAATTTCTGACAGTTAATGCAAACACTTTGTTACACCTCATTCCCTAATGAAGTAAATGAAAAGGGGCTTGTGTCGGAAAAGGTGGTGCTGCAAGCTAAGCTAAGTCTAGTATTCTTAATATGATAAATATGATATAGCAAAAAATGATAAGATGAATTGATTACTCTACTAGGATCAATGAGGATTGTAGTCGGATTGGGTTATGCTACCCGATGGAAAGTCTGAAGATCCTTGTACCTTGATAATTTAGTCCTTAGTGCGAAGGCTATATTTCATATGTCATATTATGCAGAACATATAAAATTAAGTAGATTGTATAACTGGGATGGATCATTGACAACTACATGTTAATTTCTATGTAGCGAACTGCTGCTGTATCCCGCCTAGAACGCCATTTAGCAAGGATTTGGAGGGATATCAGACTGCAAATAACATAGCTCATCATACAAACACTTTTATATCAGTCAGAATTTTACAAGAGGCCAAACACGTGAAAAATAGCTCTACAAAATTATCCTCATACAATTAAGTACATTTTGAATGAAGTCATTTTTGCGTCTGAACGACCTGTTTTCAGCATACAAATGGTGTTTATTTGTCCTCATAAGTCCAGAAAGTCACTGCAAATATACCTGCCGCTCCTTTTACAAAAGTGTGCAAGAGGTTTTTAGCGCCAGCGGGCATTCTGAATGCGCTGCGCTGCTCCGACAGTCATAGTTTTTATTTATTTATTTTTTAAATAATTTATATGCCGCATATCCTACAATTCTATGTGGACTACAAATTATTCCCTAATTCTCCTGGTGGGCTCCCACTCTATCTAATGTACCTGGGACAATGGGGATTAAGTGAGTTGCCCAGGGTCACCAGGAGCAGTGTGGGATTTGAACCCCAAACCTCAGAGTACCACTGCTCTAACCACTGCACCATGAACTTCGGATCAGCACAGAGTATTCAGCGGGGAGGAAAGGGGGAAGCATGCGGGAGGGAAGGAAGGGTGCTAGTGCCCTGAGGAAGACCATGCCTGGGGAGGACTGCACCCCACCCTCCCCGCACTATCATTACTACGCCACTGGGGCTGCCTAAAGTTAGACACCCAGATCTTGCCTGCCGATACCTAACTTAATTGTTTTAATATAAGAACATAAAAATTGCCGCTGCTGGGTCAGACCAGCGGTCCATCGTGCCCAGCAGTCCGCTCACGCGGCGGCCCTCTTGTCAAAGACCAACGCCCTGAGACTAGTCCTACCTGCATACATTTGTCAAACTTGGTCTTGAACTTAATCAGCTTTAAGTGGTATGATGACTGACTGCGTCATTAAAAGCCAATTTAAAAACAATTTTTTAAAAAACCTAGGCGTTGCTAGGCACCTCCCAGGACCAATGGCTAACACCTAGGCGCCCAGCAGGTCTTAGTGGTGCCGCATGCCTAAGTAGATATGTTTAGAGGCGGGGTTGGCCTTAGGCATCACTAAGTGCCGCTACCCGCGATTCTACAATGAACCTAGGCACCAGAAATGTAGGCCTTTAAAACCCTGACCTACATTACCAGTGCCTAAGCTCATCGTTAGACGCCGGAGCCGTGATTCTCTAACCCCTCTTTTACAAAACTGCGATAGCAGTTAGTTTCTAGCATGGGGAGCTGCACTGAATAGCCTACGCTGCTCCCGACGCTCATAGGAACTCAATGAGCGTCGGGAGCAGCGCAAACCATTCAGCACGGCTCCCCACGCTAAAAACTGCTATCGCAGATTCGTAAAAGAAGGCCTAAGTTTCCAAGTTTGTTAATTTCTTGTTATACCATCTATCCCAAGTATCTAGCTGGTTTACAGTAGATTGATACAGTAAAAGATTAAAACAAATATAATCTAAAACATTAAGAGATGAAGAGTTGGGGGAGGGAGATAAAGTTATAATAAAATTATAATAGAAAAAGGTATAGGGAAGGGAAAGTACAGAAGGTAAGGGAGTCTTTTTGGAAGGAAGCTTTTTTTTCTTAAGATGGGAAGAAGGTTAACCCGTATTGAAAGCAACTTGAAATAGGAAGGTTTTTAGTTTAGATTTGAATACCATTAAAGATGATTCTTATCCAAGTTCATTGGGCATCACATTCCATAATGTCAGGCCATAACGGATTGATTGACGGATGGTATCGTAGAAGATTTGACAAATTAGGGGGGGGGGGGATGACAAGGTTTTGTGAGTTGGATCATAGAGTAAGGGATCATAAATTTATCAATGAAAGCAGGAGAGTTTGAGTCTCGTTTTTAAAGGCGAGCAGGAGCCGTTTGTAAGTGATCTGATGGGAGCTAGGCAGCCAGTGTGCTTTCCGGAGCAGCAGTGCCTGACTGCGATTTACGCATGGCCTTCACCATTTTTCTAGGCACCACTTCAAGAACAAGCCCCTTGATGCTCATTCTTTTAGCATCCAAATCTTGGCAACATTTACTGAATTTAGCCCGGAATGTGTAAGGCCCATCTGCTCTGTCCAATTTAATTCCTGTTCTAATAGCATGGCCCCCGCCTTGTTTTCCTTAAGGATCCTCTGAGCTTATCCCAGGCTTTCTTGAACTGCAGTACTGTTTTCAAAACTAAAGTATGGCAAAAACAATCATAAAATCACGCTACCAAACTCCCCTGCATCCTCAAAACAAATATTTACCTCAGTGTAACTAGAAAAAGCCATTAGCTAGTTTGGTGGGTTTAAATACCATTTAAAACGGTGAGCCGATGATATAGGTAGTTAATTTTTTTAAATATAAATTGCTGCCAGGGCAGGGTGGCATTAATTATACTATTCTGCTGCTTCCCTTTTCCCCTAATTCCTTCCAGTAAAGAGGATTTCAATATTTACAGAGGCCTCTTAATGCTGCAGAAGACTGGTATTAGAGGAGATACTTTAATGAAGGATACAATTTATGAGGCACACATGCTCTGTATAGCTATTTGAAGATTTCTTATACTGATCTAATTAAACTCATACCTGCTGCTAATTACTGCAGCTCGACAGCTCCAAGGTGATAGGATAGAGATCTATAAAATACTCAGTGGAGTGGAAAGGGTAGATGTGAATCGCTTGTTTACTCTCTTCATAAATACTAGGACTAGGGGGCATGCGATGAAGCTACTAAGTAGTAGATTTAAAACTAACCAGAGAAAATATTTCTTCATGCAGTGTGTAATTAAACGCTGGAATTCGTTGCTGGAGAATGTGATGAAATCAGTTAGCTTAGCAGGGTTTAAAAAAGGTTTGGATAATTTCCTAAAAGAGAAGTCTACAGTTGTTGAGATGGCTTGGGGAAATCCACTGCTTATTCCTTAGGATAAACAGCATAAAAATCTGTTTTACTACTTGGGATCTAGATAGATACTTGGGACCTGGGTTGGCCACTGTTGAAAATAGGATACTGGGCTTCATGGAACCTTCGGCCTATCCCAGTATGGCAATTCTTATGTTCTTATGTGAGCCAAGTATAGGACATTCAAGCCATTGTGACATCACTGATGAGGCTGGCTCTTAGGCACTGGTGGAATGAGGCATTATCACATTATAATATGAGCTCTGGAATGTTGCTGCTCTTTGGGTTTCTGCCAGGCATTTGGAACCTGGGTTGGCCACTGTTGGAAACAGGATACTGGACTTCATGGACCTTCGGTCTGTCCCAGTATGGCAATTCTTATGTTCTAAATTCCAGTTCAAATCTAAAGATTTAGCAGCTTAACACCTACAGCAGATGTGTATGATCTTTTCTGCAGTTAAGGTTGTCCAGAATTTCATTCATTTGTTAACATGCATTAAAAAATTTAGGGTGCGCAAATTCAAGTTAAAGCACAGGCTAACCTATGAATTAATAAAGAATGTAAAATCGATTTGCACACATTAAAGTTTTAATATGATAAAACATTTTCTCATTAAAACAAAGAGGCCCTTTTACTAGGCAGTGTAGAAAAGGGGCCTGAAATAACCCTAATGAAGGTCTTTCCCATGAGCTAAGGCCACTTTTAGCGTTACCGGTAAATGGTCAGTTTTCCTATTTCTAGAATAATGGCCACATAACTAGTCTTCCCAGTAGTGCATAGCCATTTCCACATGAGTACTTACCAACACTTATTTTGTTGGCAATAACTGCCAGATCACACCTCTAGCAATGATAGGCACCAGAAATGTAGACAAGAGTTTTCAAGGCCTACATTTCCAGCGGCTACCTTTGACTTGAATCGCACCTTCGGAGGAAACTATTCTTCAAACTTTGTCAGCTTCGTTCTGTTAAGTCACTCCTACAATCGTGGCTCTCTTCAGATTCTCTTGCACTCTATGGTCATTTCTAAGCTCGATTACTGTAATTCTCTCTTAGTTGGACTTCCCTAATACCAGCTTTGTCACCTTCAGCTTGTACAAAACACTGCTTTCCGTCTCCTTTATTGCCGCTCAAAATATGATCACATCACTCCTTTGCTCAAATCTGAACATATGTTCTCGATAGCTTACAGAATACCATTCAAGCACAATGTTCTCACCTTCCAGATTCAATCCTCTGGACTTCCCTCATTTTTATCCTGTTTTCTGACCCCCCTATTCATCCAATAGGAGTCTTTGTTCCTCTTACCAACACTTGTGCCATCTTTTCCGACAGATGTTTCTCAGTAATAATCATGATTCGAGTTTATCAGTTATCCCAGGACAAGCAGGCAGCCTATTCTCACATGTGGGTGACACCATCCATGGAGCCCCGGATGCGGACAGCCTCGCAAGCAGTCTTGCTTGTAGAAACCTTAGAAATTTTGCGACTGCTGCACCACGCATGCGCAAGTGCCTTCCCACCCAGCGTAGGGCGCATCTCCTCAGTTCTCAGTTTTCCATGGAGCCAAGAAGTCCGTCTTTGACGCTCTGCGCTGAACTTAGTTTGACTTCATGCCTTCTCTCACCGCGGCTCGTGTTTATTTCTTTATTATCGTGTTGCTGTGTTATTTCTTTCTTTCGTGTGAAAAAAAGGTCAATTCTTTGTGTTTTTTTCATTGAGTGACAGCGGGGCCTGCCGTGCGCCCTCAGCCTGAAGACTTTGATTTCTCTGCGGCTATTTTTCCTTCTATGTCTCGGCCGGTCACGGGCTTCAAGAAGTGTAGCCAATGCCAGCATGCGATCTCCCTCACTGACCCACATTGGTGGTGACTTTTGTGTTTGGGGCCTGACCATTGCCCGAAGTCGTGCGTTTGCTGTGCTACCCTTCAACCTCGAGCTCTTAAACGCCGTCAAGTTTAAGTGGGGAAGATTTTTGGAATGGAATCCCCCACCCTGTCTCGATCACGGCCTCTGATTTGGTCTAGCTTTCCACCTCGACTTCGACTCTCATCAAGCCTTCCTCTTTTGGAAAGTCCTCATCCTCTTTTACTATCATGACCATGGGAAATCAGTTCTATTGATCTCTCTTGATCTATCGGCTGCCTTTGACACAATTGACCATGACTTACTCCTCAATCGTCTCAAAGACAGCGGAATAACTGACTCAGCTCTCCTCTGGTTCATAAAAGGTAGGGAATGAGTGGTAAAATAATATAACATCACCTAAGTATAATTCAGGTTATGTAATGACTTAGAGCTCCTTTTACTAAGGTGTGCTAGCAGTTTTAGCGCGTGCTACAATGCCCTGCGCGCTAAATGCTAACACCTCCATAGAGCTTGCGTTAGTATTTTTGGTTTAGTGCATGGTTGCATGCGCAAAAAACGCTAGCACACCTTAGTAAAAGGAGCTCTAAGTCATTACATAACCTGAATTATACTTAGGTGATGTTATATTATTTTACCACTCATACCCTACCTTTTATGAAGCTGCACTAAAGGATTTTAGCATGGGCCAGCATGAAAAATGCTCCGACTCATAGAATTCCTAGCAGCGTCAGAGCAATTACCTTGCCAGCCCACGCTAAAAACCTCTAGCGCAGCTTGATAAAAGGGGATTATAATGATCTAACTAGTCTCCCTATCTATTAATAATCTTTCCAACTGCTCTGGCTCAAGGTAATCAAGCATTTGGAGGGAAATTTCAGGAGAAATGTTGCTCCTAGAGCTAAAACCCTAGGTTTCAACTGATGGAATTGCTTCTAGAGACATCAGGAAAAACCTGAATTCTACTTCCACAAAACAAGAAATCTTTTTTCTTACATAGTTGCCGTTTTGAAAAGTTTCTTTGAGGAGAAAGATACTGAGATGGTAGATCGCACTGATATAACATCTTGTGTGGTTTCCAAAAAAAGCAGTTACCGGTAAATCTATTTCATTTCCTTTATCAGATAATATGTCTGCAGCCACACTCTAGCTACCGGGCTGCTGGAATAATGCTGCTTTTAAATTGGCTCACATTTACCATAGGGTTCAACCACCTGTAGAACTCGGGTTTCTGAATCTGGTGACGCACCAAACTACAGTAAAAACTCACCTTTTGCCACACCCTGATAATTTCCCCTCCCCAACCCCCTCAATATGCTTATTATAAAATTACTAAAAATAGCTGCAAAGATTAATGAAAGCAATGAAAACGAGCATGTGAGCTTGTGAAGTCTGTTTCAATACCATTCTGAATGGTGTAGCAGTATTTTGTTTGGATCAACTAATTATGGGGTCCTTGCGCTAGACGATTGTGCGCTAACTGATTTAGCATGTGCTAATTGATTTAGCACGCACTAAATATTAGCATGTGCTAAATGCATCCATTGACTATAATGGGCACGTTAGCGTTTAGCGCACGCTAAATCGGCTAGCGCACCTTTGTAAAAGAGGGGGGTCTATAAGAGGCTAAGATTTGTGAACACATCAAGTTTATTCACATTGACGAACAAGGACCCCTGACGCAAGAAGCTGCTGAAACACAGCCGTGTTGGGGCAACAATAAAATTAATAACTAGGGTGTAGTTCCGGTGACATCATTATGCCCCTGGCTTTCTTGGCTTTTTTTCGTTGTTTTATTCCTCTCCTGTTTTTCTTCTAAGAAAGATATTTTCCATCATACAGGATGTTACAGGCCAGAAGCAATTCCAAGAACACCTAAAAAGGTCAGCCACATATGTTATATCCTATCTCTGCAAGGAAGTTCTCTTTGATAGAATGCAATACTGTAGGAAAAGGCAGCAACAAGTTTGAGACCAAGATCGCACGCCACATATCTTGTTTTAGAAGCGAGGTTTAATACTGTTGTAGTATGCACTATTTAGAGACATTGCCCCCTAGAAATAAGTAACAAAGTCATTGGAAAACTTCACTTTTTATGACCACAAAACTTAACAGAACTTTAAATGAATTAATAACCAGGATCAAGTGATTCCAGACCAATGTTTTTCTGCTTTTGATGCCAGGAAAATGATCAATGGAGCAGAGTTCTTTCGTGTTGCTTTGACAGGGAGGGAATCTTCAAGGGGGTAACATAGTAGATGATGGCAGATAACGACCCGAATGGTCCATCAAGTCTGCCCAACCTTGACTGATTTAATTTAAATTTTCCTTTTTCTTAGCTATTTTTGGGCCGGAACCCAAAGCTCTTCCTAGTACTGTGCTTGGTTCCATCTACTGGAGTCTCCATCAAAGCTCATTCCAGCCCATCTATACCATCCCAGCTGTCGAAGCCCTCCCCAGCCCATATATGGCACGGACTGTGCAAGTCTGCCCAGTAAAAAAGAGGAGGAGGAGGAGCCACAAACTTCAGAAGCTTGCAGAATGCTCTTTTTTTCCCATACATGTAAAGCTGGAATGCATCATGGAGACAGATTTGGCCAGATGTGAACATCCTCTTTTCCACAAAAAGATCTAAAAACATATCCACCCCTTTTACTAAACCGTGATTGCGGTTATTAGCACAGGGAGCCGCGCTGAATACTCCACTCTGCTCCTGACACTCATAGAGTTCCTATGGGTGTCGAGAGCAGCATGGAGCATTCAGCGCGGCTCCCTGCGCTAATAACCGCTATCACGGTTTAGTAAAAAGGAGGCGGTGGGATAGTTTACTTGTTTGTCCCCTGAAGAAGGCATTCCAGATTGCCAAAACTGGGATCCTAGTCGGGACTTTAGCTTTGGTATCAAGCCAAGTAAACATACTGGGACTTTTTATGCTAATATACGAGACTTTTGGATGATTTAAGACATCTTGCTTGCCTTTTTTTGTTTATGCGCTATTTAGAGTCATTGCCCCCTAGAAATAAGTAACAGTCACTGGAAAACTTCACATTTTGTGACCACAAAAGAGAACTTTAAATAAATTAATAACCATAGTCAAGTGATTCCAAACCAAAGTTTTTCTGCTTTTGATGCCAGGAAATGCATCAATGGTATTGTGGATTAGTACACAGACTGAAGTCTGGAAAAATAAATACCATTTCTGTTTGTAAATGCTATCTATGTCTGACTGTGGTTATGTCTAAATTTAAGGTTTTAAACCGGAGAGCATCACTAAATGTGTGGTTAAGGACTCTTTTTGGAATTACAGCATCTTTGCTGTAATTCAATAGCTTTGTCTACAAAGGCAGAATTGTTGTATATTGTACAAATATAATTACTTCTTTAGAACTAACTAGAATAGGCATTCTTTGTAGAGTTTTCCTACAGCTATTTCACTGCCGGCTTTGCAAAATCTCCAAAGAAATATTTGATTAAATAATAATAACTTTATTCTTATATACCGCCAAAGCCGTAATAGTTCAAGGCGGTTTACAGTGAGAGGTACTGGACATTCAGTGAAGTCATCAGAAATACATAATAAGCAAATGAGATTAAAATGAGAGAAACGCTGAGAATTATATTAAAGATGATTATGTTCCCAACACTGAACAGAGACTGGGCAAGATGAACTAAAAGGCACTACCATTTTAGCATGCACTAACACACAGCGGTAGAGATTTCTACCACGGGCCAGCGAGGTAAATGTTCCAATGTCCATAGGATTTCTATGAGCCCAGTAGAAATCTCTATCACTGTTTAGTAAAAGGAGCCCTTAATTTTTTTTAATTGGTTTAATCAGTGCTGACAATTGAAAGTGCCATTAAAAACAAATAAAAAGCAATTTTAAAAAATTAATTTGCTGGTAGATGCCTACCACTTCGAGGTAGGCATCTACACCGAGGTGCCTACTAGCAAATAGGGGCAGATTCAGGGTGGAGTTTGGGCATGGACTGACTTAGGCACATTCATTTAAGCCAAGAGAACCAGGGCTTGGCACCTGAGAACCAGGGTGGATAAAAATCAATGATTTTTTTAATCAGATTTTTAAAATATTAAATTGGATTTAAAAAAAAAAAAGCTATTTTGAGGAAAAATCTATCTAGTTTTCTATATAAGACACATTATAGGATGAAGTGAAGAGGTGAGAGGCTCCGGAGTAATCTGAGGAAATACTTTTTTACGGAAAGGGTGGTAGATGCATGGAACAGTTTCCTGGAAGAGGTGGTGGAAACAGAGACTGCGTCTGAATTCAAGAGGGCCTGGGATAAGCACGTGGGACCTCTTAGAGAAAGACTAGACTACGGTAGATGGGCCATTTGGCCTTTATCTACTGTCATGTTTCATCATGATGATTGGTAGCATGGAATGTTGCTATTTTGGGGGGTTTTGCCAGGTACTAGTGACCTGGATTGACCATCGGCTATTCTTATGTTCTAAATAAGGATTAGATTTTAATTTATTTAGCATGAGGCTGAATATTCATGCAATGTTTAAATATTTTGGATGTTTTGGGAGAGTGTGGTGCAGTGGTTAAAGCTACAGCCTCAGCAGCCTGAGGTTCTGGGTTCACCCTGGGCAAGTCACTTAATCCCCCCATTACCCAGGTATATTAGATAGATTGTGAGCTTGCCGAGAACAGGGAAAAATTCTTGAGTATCTGAATAAATTCATGTAAATCGTTCTGAGCTCCCCTGAGAAAATGGTATAGAAAATTGAATAAATAAATAAATGAATTCCATTACTTCATTCATAATGTCATGGGCATGATTTAGATCAAGTCTTTCTGACTATTGATTTAAATCAAATCCACCCTGCTAAGAAAGCTTAGGTGCCGATAGGTGTGATTCTATACACAGCGCCTAGCAGTTGATCGACAACCACACCGAATTGCACCTAGGAGTTAAGACACCATTTTTAGAATCAGGGTCCCACTGCTGGATTCTGTATAGGTCACCCAAAGTAGAGTGCCCAAATTTGTGTGCAGATCCCAGATGTGTACAATCAATAACTGGTGTTAATTGGCAGCCATTAGGAGTTACGCATGGAACTGCCCAGCGCCTTACCTAAAGAAAGACTGATGCGTATAATGCATATAATGTAAACCAATATCAGTTCAAATCTGGTGCTAAAATTCATATAAATGAAAAGAGAGGAGATAGCAAAGTGTGAATTGCTAAATCTTACAAAGTGCATTCAATGTTCAAAAACAGTCAAAAGGACACATACCTATACGGGGAATATTGCACATTTCCCAGCATGTACAGCGGGAACAGCCACTTTAGAAATATCCATGTGTAGTCAATCCAGTCTGCCCAAAAGTCACACTCATTCTCAAGCCAACAAACCAGTAATTATTCCTTTTACTTACTAAGTTTCAGTATAAGAGACCCCCTCCCCCACCCACAGATAGGTAAGATCTGTACTCAGCCGATTTGAATCTATATAATAAAACCCTAGCCACACATGCGCACGCTTAACTGCGTGCTTCCATGATCCGTAGGTCTGTGGCCGCAGGAGTGCGCATGCGCGAGTCCCCAGCCTTCTTCCCAGCACCTACCCACACTCGCCGACAGGATTGGCCGCCAGCACTGGACTCCCTGCTCTCCCCAATATTCGGCTCCTCTCACCAGAAGATTTCTGACTCTGGCGGGGATCGAGAGGAGCCGCGGCGACACCTCGCGGGAAGGGAAGTGCCAAAAAAACACTTCAGCCTCTACGTTCTTCGCGGTCCCGACTCCAAAACGGCCGATTCCAGCAGCGTATGCAGCACTCTACACACACTGCTTCGGGGCCTTCTACTGCCCTGATTTGCTCTGCCGCGTCTCTGATGATGTCATCAGGGACGTGCCAGAGTAAATCAGGGCAATAGAAGGCCCCGAAGCAGCGTGTGTAGAGTGCTGCACATGCTGCTGGAATCAGCAGGTTTGTCGGGACCGCGGGAAGGGAAAGGGGGGTAAGGGAAACGCTACTGCTGCACAGGGAAGTGGTGTGGGGAGAGGGAATGCTGCTGTTGCACAGGGAAGTGGGGGGGGGATCGAAATGCTGCTGTACAGGGAAGTAGGGTGGGGGGAAATGCTGCTGCACAGGGACATGGAGGGGGAGGGAATGCTGCTGTGGCTGTTGCACAGGGAAGTGGGGGAGAAAGAAAGACAGACAGCTAGCACCCGTTAATGTAACGGGCTAAAATACTAGTGTGGTATAAAATACTTAGAATTGCTCTTGATCCTTTTTGCCGCATATGAGACGGAGACTGTAGAAGACTTCTACAGTCTCCGTCTCATATGCGGCATTAGATATACCACCCCACTCTGCCCCATGGCTGGAATTGCCATAATAGCTAACTCCAGCCCTCTCCCACCGATCCGTCTTACGATATACGGGACACTGAACGTAGAAGTTCGTCCAGCATCATCTTCCTTCCCTGCTGCGGGACTTCTATCTAGCAGGATATAAGCCAATAAACTATAAAGATGGTTCTCAGATTTCCTGAAAAACAGGGAATACACTGTCAAACTGAATGGAGAGATCTCCAACCCCTGGAAGCCTGTGGCGTGCCACAGGGCTCCCCACTCTCCCCCATCCTATTTAATCTCTTCATGAGCTCTCTCGGTAACATCAAGTTTGAAGATGAGAGCATATTATCCTATGCAGATGACATCTTTCTCCTTATTCCCATAACCAACAATCACTCGGACATCACCAACAAAGTCTCACATAATATTGAAAGAATCCAAATCTGGGCAACTACCAACAAACTAAAATTAAACACAACTAAAACCACACACCCCAATAGACGGCACCAACAAGCATTACTCTTCGATCGGGCAAGACCCTCCCTGTAGAAGAATCCTCCAAAATCCTAGGTTGCATCCTGGACTCCACACTTACTATGGAACCACAAATCTCCAGTCTCTGAAAGAAATCCCTCTATACCTTGAGACAACTAAGACTAATCAGACCATACTTTCACTAACACCACTTTGCCTTAGTTGTACAGCTGATGATACTTCCACAACTTGACTACTGCAGCTCCATCTACATGGGAATCAACACCACTCTGATTCACAAACTGCAACTCATCCAAAACACCGCTGTCAGACTAATCTTCAACCTGAGGAAATATGACTCGATTACAGCCTTCATCAGGCAACTGCACTGGCTACCCATCCCGTCACGAATAACCTTCAAAACTTCATGCATCATTCACCATATACGTTACGGAAACTCCGCAGCTCCTCTCATCCAGCTCTTCTCCAAAGCATGGTCTACTTCCCGCAGAACCCTCAACAGAATACTTCTAAATCTCCCTTCCACAAAAAAAATCTGCAATACAAACGTGTTTTCCACTCCATGCTCACCTTTCTAGGCATAAAAACTTGGAATGACCATACTGAAATGACCAGGATGGAACCTAACCGCACCAAATTCCGGAAGAAACTGAAAACTCATCTATTTGACATCTAATCATTTGTATCCTCTTCTCCTCCTGTATCTTCCTGCCTTCCATTGTCCTCCCTACCCACTTCTAACCCCTTCCTCTGTAATGTCGCCAAGAGCTTGTATAGGTATGTGACATGGGTAAGGGTAAGCTAGATGCACTTCTCTTTACGAGAAGCTTAGAGCGATATGGGAACCAAAACTATGCCAGGATACACCCGGCGGGGCCTCCGCGTGTGCGGATCGCCGGACTTGATGGACCTAGGGTCTGTTCTGGGGATGGCGCTTCTTATGTTCTTATGTAAATAAATAAATAAAATAAACTATATAAGCATCATTCCTGTGCATCATAAATGAAGATATAGTTTTTGACCTGTCGAGTTTTGTGTCAAAACTATCCTCTTTCTGTTTAGGAATCCTTTATGTTTATCCCATGCATTTTTTAACTCCATCACTGTTTTTGCCTCCACCATCTCCAGAGGGAGGGCATTCCAGGCATCCAACCACCTCTACATCACATGTGTCAAATACAAGGCCCACAGACTGAATCCGGCCCGCCTGGCCATTTTATGTGGCCTGCAGTGACTGTGCCCTAGCACAGAGCTGGCATTAGGGGGGGAGCAAACAGGGCAGCTGCCCTGAGCTCCGAGGCTCTGGGAGGCCCCTAGTAGGTCGGCATGACCACCCCCCTTCTATCTGTGCTGTTCTGACGTCTTCCTCTCCTGGTCTTGCAGACACATCCATTTTTGTTACGGGGGCTACTGTCACTTGCATCCATTCTCAACCGCTACTTGCGGCTCCTCTCTGTGCTTTCCATTCCAGGTGGAAACAGGAAGTTGCATCACTGGGGACTGACTGCAGCAGAAGGAAAGCACAGAAAGGGGCCGCATGCAGTGGTTGAGAATTGCTGCCGAGGCTGGCAGTCCCCTGCAACAAAAATGGATGTGTCTGCAAGAATGAAGGTGAGGACAATGTTGGACCGGCATGGATAGAAAGGGGAGGAAATGCCAGGTCAGGAAGCTTCTTAATTAGAATGGGGGAGGATAGGTGGAAGAGAGGAGAAGGGGAAGAACTTATGACACCAGAAACAGAAGGGAGAGAGAGAAAGATAATGGGCAATGATGCAGAGCAGGGGAGGGGAGACTGTGAGAAGATGAGAGAGATAGCAGACCATGGGAAGGGGGAAGAGAAGGACGGAAATAGACAATGAGAGGAGGGAAAGGAAGAAGGTGAGAGAATTATGCCAGACTGTGGGAAAGAGAAGAGAGTAATACCAGATCAGGGGAAGGGGGGATGGAAGAAGAGAGACCACAAGAAGGGGGACCACAAGAAGGGGGAGGGAAGAAGAGAGAGATGCCAGACCACAGTAGGGGGAAGGAGGGAAAGGAAGGAAGGGATAGAGATGCCAAACTGTGGAAAGGAGAGGAAAAATATGAAGACCACAGGAAGGGGGAAACCAGGGGGAGAGAGAGGGAGGGGATGATGCACAGGGATGGGAGAAGTGGAGAAGGGAAAAGAGATGGAAGAAATGCTGTTTAGGATTGATGGGAATAGGGGAAAAGAAGGGATGAGATGGTGTACATGTATGGAGAGGAGGGGAAAAATAGATTGAGAAGGAAGAAGAAAAATGTTAAAGATGCCAAATGATGCATGTAGGGCAGAAAGTGAACATAGTAACATAGTAGATGACGGCAGATAACGACCCGAATGGTCTATCCAGTCTGCCCAACCTGATTCAATTTAAATTTTTTAATTTTTTCTTCTTAGCTATTTCTGAGCATGAATCCAAAGCTTTACCCGGTACTGTGCTTGGGTTGCAACTGCTGAAATCTCTGTTAAGACTTACTCCAGCCCATCTATACCCTCCCAGCCATTGAAGCCCTCCCCAGCCCATCCTCCACCAAACGGCCATATACAGACACAGACCGTGCAAGTCTGCCCAGTTCAATATTTAATATTATTTTCTGATTCTAAATCCTCTGTGTTTCTTTGAACTCAGTCACAGTTTTACTCTCCACCACCTCTCTCGGGTGCGCATTCCAGGCATCCACTACCCTCTCCGTAAAGTAGAATTTCCTAACATTGCCCCTGAATCTACCACCCCTCAACCTCAAATTATGTCCTCTGGTTTTACCATTTTCCTTTTCCTGGAAAAGATTTTGTTCTACGTTAATACCCTTCAAGTATTTGAACGTCTGAATCATATCTCCCCTGTCTCTCCCTTTCCTCTAGGGCACAGGTGTCAAAGTCGGTCCTCGAGAGCCAGAATCCAGTCGGGTTTTCAGGATTTCCCCAATGAATCTGCATGAGATCTATTTGCATGCACTGCTTTCAATGCATATTCATTGGGGAAATCCAGAAAACCCGACTGGATTCCGGCCCTCGAGGAGGGACTTTGACACCCCTGCTCTAGGGTATACATATTCAGGGCTTCCAGTCTCTCCTCATACGTCTTCTGGCGCAAGCCTCCTATCATTTTCGTCGCCCTCCTCTGGACCGCCTCAAGTCTTCTTACGTCCTTCGCCAGATACGGTCTCCAAAACTGAACACAATACTCCAAGTGGGGCCTTACCAATGACCTGTACTTAATCCCCAAATGCATTTCTTTGCATTGAATTTTAGTTGCCAGGCATTAGACCATTCCTCTAACTTTTGCAGATCCTTTTTCATATTTTCCACTCCCTCTTCGGTGTCTACTCTGTTACAAATCTTGGTATCATCTGCAAAAAGGCACACTTTTCCTACTAACCCTTCAGCAATGTCACTCACAAACATATTGAACAGAATTGGCCCCAGCACCGAACCCTGAAGGACTCCACTACTCACCTTTCCTTCCTTCGAGCGACTTCCATTAACCACCACCCTCTGGCGTCTGTCCGACAGCCAGTTTCTGACCCAGTTCATCACTTTGGGTCCTAACTTCAGCCCTTCAAGTTTGTTCAACAGCCTCCTATGAGGAACTGTATCAAAGGCTTTGCTGAAATCCAAATAAATTACATCTAGCATATGTCCTCGATCCAGCTCTCTGGTCACCCAATCAAAAAATTCAATCAGGTTCGTTTGGCACGATTTACCTTTTGTAAAGCCATGTTGCCTCGGATCCTGTAACCCATTAGATTCAAGGAAGTACACTATCCTTTCTTTCAGCAACACTTCCATTATTTTTCCAACAACTGAAGTGAGGCTCACCGGCCTGTAGTTTCCTGCTTCATCCCTGTGACCACTTTTATGAATAGGGACCACATCCGCTCTCCTCCAATCCCCAGGAATCACTCCCATCTCCAGAGATTTGTTGAACAAGTCTTTAATAGGACTCGCCAGAACCTCTCTGAGCTCCCTTAGTATGCTGGGATGGATCCCGTCTGGTCCCATCGCTTTGTCCACCTTCAGTTTTTCAAGTTGCTCATAAACACCCTCCTCCGTGAACGGTGCAGAATCTACTCCATTTTCTCGTGAAACTTTGCCAGACAATCTCGGTTCTTCTCCAGGATTTTCTTCTGTGAACACAGAACAGAAGTATTTGTTTAGCACATTTGCTTTCTCCTCATTACTCTCCACATATTGGTTCCCAGCATCTTTTAGCCTAGCAATTCCATTTTTCATCTTCCTCCTTTCACTAATATATCTGAAAAAAATTTTGTCTCCCTTTTTTACATTTTTAGCCATTTGTTCTTCCGCCTGTGCTTTCGCCAGACGTATCTCTCTCTTGGCTTCTTTCAGTTTCACCCTGTATTCTTTTCTGCTCTCTTCTTGTGTTTTTTTATATTTCACGAACGCCAACTCTTTTACCTTTATTTTCTCAGCCACTAGTTTGGAGAACCATATCGGCTTCCTTTTTCTCTTGTTTTTATTGATTTTCTTTACATTAAGGTCCATAGCTATTTTTTATCGCTCTTTTCAGCTTAGACCACTTCTCTTATGTCCTCCCATCCTAACAGCTCTTTCTTCAGGTACTTTCCCATTGCATTAAAGTCCGTACGTTTGAAATCTAGGACTTTAAGTATCGTGCGGCCGCTCTCCACTTTAGCCGTTATATCAAACCAAACCGTTTGATGATCGCTACTTCCCAGGTGAGCACCCACTCGAACATTAGAGATACTCTCTCCATATTTGAGGACCATATCCAATATCGCTTTTTCCCTTGTGGATTCCGTCAACATTTGTCTGAGCAGAGCCTCTTGAAAGGCATCCACAATCTTCCTACTTCTTTCCGATTCCGCAGATGGAACATTCCAGTCCGCATCCGGCAGGTTGAAATCTCCCAACAACAGAACCTCCTCTTTCCTTCCAAACTTTTGGATATCCACAATCAGATCCTTATCAATTTGCTGCGATTGAGTTGGAGGCTACACCCACGTAGATAGAAGTTCCATCCTCTCTTTTCAGAGCAATCCATATCGCTTCTTCCTCTCCCCAGGTCCCTTGCATTTCGGTCGCTTGGATATTGATCTTTACATAGAGAGCTACTCCTCCACCTTTTTGACCATCTCTGTCCTTCCTAAAAAGATTATATCCCAGTATGTTTGCATCCCATCCAAGTGATTCACTGAACCATGTCTCTGAAGGAAAGAAAAACAGCAAATGGATAAGAAGGTCTTGGAAACAGAGTTAAGAGCACAGACAAAAGGAAGTGCAGTCAGAGACTGGGAAAAGATGATTAAAAAATAAAATCACCAGACAACAAAGGTAGGAAAATGATTTTATTTTAAATTCAGTGATTGAAATATGTTAGTTTTGAAAATTTACATTTGCTGTCTATATTTTGCACTGTTCAGGAAGAAATTCATTTGTTTCTATTTCTCTAGTGTTGTACTGCATGCACTAGATTCTGGTGTATTTAGATTTTAGCAAAGCCTTTGACAGTGTTCCACACAGACGTCTAATAAATCAACTAAGGGGTCCTTTTATCAAGCCGCACTAGCGGGCTTAGCGCTTCAGACATTTCATCACGCACTAACCCCCGCAGCCGGCTAAAAAACTAACGCCTGCTCAATGCAGGTGTTAGTGGCTAGCGCAGCAGGTGGTTTAATGTGCGGTATTACGCGTGTTAAACCCCTACCGCAACTTGATAAAAGGACCCCTAAGTGCCCTCGGGATGGGCCCCAAAGTAATAGACTGAGTTAGGAACTGGTTGAGTGGAAGAAGACAGAGGGTAATGGTCAATGAAAATCGCTCTGAGGAACGTGAGAACGTAAGAAGAGCCATACTGGGTCAGACCAATGGTCCTTCTATCCCAGAATCCTTCTACTAACACTAAGGGCTCCTTTTACAAAGGTGCACTAGCGGTTTTAGCGCGTGCTAAAATGCCATGCGCGCTAGCCACTACTGCCTCCTTTTAAGCAGGAGGTAATTTTTCAGCTACCGCATGCTAATCCAATGCATGCACTAAAAACGTTAGCGCACCTTGGTAAAAGGAGGCCTAAGTATCTTAATAAAAAAATTTGGCCTGCAACTTAGCCTGTGTTGTAGATTTCGGCCCCTTATGTGGTTGAGCTTGACACCCCTGCTCTACGTGACGCAGTATTTCCTGACACTACTCCTAAATCCACCACCCTGCAACCTCATATTATGTCCTCTAGTTTTACTGTTTCTTCATCTCTGAAATAAAGTTGTTTGTAGATTAGTATCATTCAAGTATTTAAACGTTTGTATCATATCTCCTCTATTCCTTCTTTCCTCCAGGGTATATATATTCAGGTATTCAAGCCTCTTCCCATATATAAAAACAAATGGCATGAAACCTGACAGCTTTCAAATGGAAGTGCTGACTTTGCCAATTCCACATGTAGCTGCCCCATTTTACAGATCTGAATATATAAATGCCACCAATTAAGTATGGAGGCTATAAATGTGGTTAACATGGTTTCATTTTGTAGACAACAGATAGAAACAAAAAAACAAAGCAAAGAAAATAAGATGACACCTTTTTATTGGACTAACAACGCATTTTGTGATGAGCTTCTTCAGACCAGAAATTCAGAAATGATGACCTATATCAGAAAACATGTTACGCCAGAAGGCGAAACATATCGGAATGACAGGTCCCTGCCCGATGATAGTACGAGACAAGACTGACTTAAGATAAGTCAATTAAGTTATAATAATTTTAAGAATTAAGTTATATGAGACACTAAAGAAAAATAGCACTGAGCACTTTAAATAAGAAAAATGTGAAAAAATATATAATGGGGCTAATGAGGATGCCATTGCCATCTTTATGTATCTTAACATTTGAAATCAATGTTTCTAAAGTCTTATCTAAGTATATCCGTTATGCATGTCCTAAAAAACTTGAATAGCAGATTGGGGAGCCCTAATTTTTTTGTTTTGGGGTTGTTGGGGGGGGGTCTTCAAATTTCAAATACAGCCAAGAATAATTTGACAAAGAATATGGAACACAGTTATGGTAAAACAACTATACAAAAGAATTCTAGAACAGTTTCAACATATACTCCACATTTAGGGCCCCTTTTACAAAGCTGCAGTAGCGATTTCTGCCATGGCAAATACACCTAAGATCATAGGAATTTAATGGGCTTCTGTACATTTTATATTTAACAATTTTTATTGATGACAGAGCACATACAACGAAAAACAATACAATACGCTGTGCGTCATCCATTTGGGATTTTTTTATACTTGTCCCCCCCCCCAACAATCCAGACTTCTTCCCTCCCCAATAGCTCCCCCATCACCCCTCCCCCTTACCCAGAATACAACCCAAATAAGAAGGACCATGGCAATCAATAATCTCAAAAAGCACCAAATAGAAACCCACTGAACAAACCAATAAAGGTACAGCATAATTCATGCCAACAGGGTAGCAACAGTGAAAGCCATCACAAATGGGTTTGCTGCATCATCCCAACCCCCGCCCATCCCGCTAAATCAGGGAAAGAAAGAAAAGAGAAAGTATTCCTGGATCCTGGGTTCTGATAAATCCTGGAAAAGCTCAAAGACAGGCAACAAAAGTAGCCACCCAGCCATATGGTGGGACTGAGATGTTAAAACACCCAACAAAAATAAACCATATAATACAAAATGACCATGGGCAAATATAATGGAATCCCCACCACCACCACCACCCAAACAACAATAAAAAAATATATATGAAGACAAAGTCGAACAACCGTGTAAGATAGAAAGAGCTGCATCTCCCATGCGCCCCCCAAGAACTGTCCCTACTAATCTCAAAGCTGAGTAAATCAAAGCACATTTAAAATATCACTGCGAGCCCTAGGATTGAATATAGGGAAGCCAGATGGCGAGAAATTCAATTTACCAATTTGCCAAGTTAATAATAAAAATGCATGAAGCCGATTGTGCCAGGCCCAAAAAGAGGGAAGGGAATCGCCCACCATACTGAGCCCTGCAGCTGATAATGGGATGGTTCAATTCAAAATGCTGGCAGCATAATCAATGACCTGTTTCCAAAATGCTTTAATTTTTGGGCATGTCCAAAAAGCATGGATAAAGGAGTGGATCCCTAAATTGCATTTCTGGCAAACCGAAGAATCACTATAACCCATTCTCTAGTAAAATACACCCTATGCAAGATTCGAAATTGACATTCTCTAAGATCTGCATTAACCGAAATTTCCGGTATACGTCTAATTAGTTGTGGTAAATCCAAAGAAGCTTCCATTATACCGACCTCCACACTCCATCTAGCTCACAAACTTTCATGATCTTCCCCAACAACTAAACTTTAGAGGGTAAATGCAAGCCTGATACCCGAAAGCCATCCTCCAAAAAACGGCTCCACAAACTCTCTGAGTTTGGTCTCAATGGGAAACAACAAATCCATCCTAGCTAAGGAGCCAACGTAGTGCTGCAATTGCTTATAGGCTAGAAAACCACCCAGTTCAAAACAATAATTTTGACAAAAAGATACCCAAGAAAGCAATGTACCGTCACCCTGAAGAACATAGAAACATAGAAGATGACGGCAGAAAAGGGCTACAGCCCATCAAGTCTGCCCAATTTCCTTATCTTGACCCTCGTAGGGATCCCACATGGGTATCCCATTTATTCTTAAAGTCTGGCATGCTGTCTGCCTCGATCACCTGCACTGGAAGCTTGTTCCAATGATCAACCACTCTCTCTGTGAAGAAATACTTTCTGGTGTCGCCATGAAATTTTCCACCCCTGAGTTTGAGCGGGTGCCCTCTTGTGGCCTAGGGTCCCTTGAGAAAGAAAATATCATCTTCCGCTTCGACACGTCACTTGAGGTACTTAAATGTTTCGATCATGTCTCCCCTCTCCCTACGTTCCTCGAGAGTGTAGAGCTGCAATTTGTTCAGTCTCTCTTCGTACGAGAGACCCTTGAGCCCCGAGATCATCCTGGTGGCCGTCCGCTGAACCGATTCAATTCTGCGCACATCTTTACTGTAATGTGGCCTCCAGAATTGCACACAGTACTCCAGATGAGGTCTCACCATGGCCCTGTACAACGGCATTATGACTTCAGGCTTTCGGCTGACGAAACTTCTATTGATACAACCCAATATCTGCCTTGCCTTAGATGAAGCCTTCTCCACTTGATTGGCAGTTTTCATGTCTGCACTGATGATTACTCCTAAATCTCGTTCTGCTGAAGTCCTAGTTAAAGTTTCTCCGTTCAAGAAGTACATCCTGCATGGATTTCCGCTTCTGAGGTGCATGACCTTACATTTCTTAGCATTGAAGCCTAGCTGCCAGGTTGAGGACCAACTTTCCAATGTAAGCAGGTCCTGCGCCATATAATTCTGTAAACTGCATTCACTTACTATATTACATAGTTTGGCGTCATCGGAGAATAGTGTTATTTTACCTTGAAGCCCTTGAGTCAGATCCCCTATGAATATGTTGAAAAGGAGTGGACCCAGGACCCAGCCCTACGGCACTCCACTGGTCACCTCCGATGTTTTAGAGAGGGTACTATTAACCACCACCCCACCCTCTGAAGTCTGCCACTCAGCCAATCATTGACCCATGCAGTTAGTGTCTCTCCTAACCCCATCGATTCCATCTTGCTTAGCAGCCTGCGGTGTGGGACACTGTCAAAAGCTTTACTGAAGTCCAGGTACACGATGTCCAAAGACTCTCCCAAGTCCAACTTTCTTGTTACCCAGTCAAAGAAGCAGATGAGATTGGATTGGCAGGACCTACCCTTGGTGAATCCATGCTGACTGGGATCCCGAAGATTCCCTTCATTCAAGATCGTGTCCAATTTGCTTTTAATTAGTGTTTCCATGAGTTTGCACACTATTGATGTGAGACTCACCGGTCTATAATTCGCAGCCTCTGCCCTGCAACCCTTTTTATGCAGAGGAACGACATTAGCTAATTTCCAGTCCAGGGGAACTTTCCCCTTACTTAGGGAGAGATTGAATAGCTCAGCCAACCTGCACTCCAGCCAAGGCCAAAATTACGAAAAGTGGCATTCTCAGTCCCAGGCAAGAACTGGAGATTCCCCAAAATAGGTAATACTCCAGTGGAACGACTATTACCAGCCCAAGCCCTCCGAAGAAGTTGCAAAAGCAAACTACATTTCGCAAAAGAAGGTAACGTAGGGAACAGTACATGTAAAAGTGAAAAAAGACTCCAAGGAGCCCAAAGAGCCAACTCGGTAGCTTTGGGAGTGAAATCATGACGATCCGAGAACCACTCACCCAAAGAATGTAGGGCACAAGCCAGATTGTAAATGCGAAAATTAGGGATGGTCATCGCCTCCCCCTTCCCGAATCCAATTCCCCAATAAGTATTTAAACGCCAACTGTGGTTTTTTATTATTCCAACAAAACCGCAAAAACAATGAGTGTAACCTTCGGATATCCCGATTCTGCAACCAAAGTGCCAAAAGTTGCAACGTATAGAGCCTTTTGGGGGAATAAGATCATGGAAATAAGCTGAATGCAGCCAAGAAGCGAAAGGGGCAAGGGGGCCCAACGGGACAAGCACTCCTCAGTATATTGAATCAAAGCATCAATATTCCTCTGATACAATGCAGAGACTGAGCAGTAAGCTGAATACCCAAATAGCGAAAAAAGTTGGTTGCACAGCGAAGCAGGAAAGAACCCACACAATTCTGTTGCACCTGAGACATGGTAGCCAATGCCAATGATTTATCCAGATTCAGACGGAACCCGGAGAAATCACCGTATTCCCGAAACATCTCCATAAGACAAGGCAGAGAAGCAGCTAGATTATTTAAATACACAAATAGGTCGTCCGCGAAAGCAGAAATGTTAAATTCAGAGGCCCTTATCCAAATGCCTTATATATCTGGGTTAGTGAGAACATCCCTGACAAAAGGATCCAATGTCAATACAAACAAGAGGGGAGATAGAGGACATCCCTGCCGAGTACCCCGGACTATTGGAAACACCGAAGGTCTGCACCCATTTACCCAAACCAAGGCCTGTGGTCCGAACTGCGTATTGAAAAAACCAACAAGGCCATACTGGTCCATCACCGAATACATAAACTCCCAAGAGACCCGATCGAATGCTTTCTCTGCATCGAAACTGATAAGTAGAGAAGGAATCTCCTGCCGTTCAACAAATTCCAAAGAAGCTATGATCAACATAGATTTTTGGCTGCATGACAAACCCAGCCTGAGGGGAGGTCAATAATTCCAACAAATGTAGAACAGACCCTTAAAGGGGATCAAGAAACAAAATTCCAGAGGAAGATGGCTACCAAAAGCAGAATAAACAAAAAGGAAGACATAGGCTACAGTTCTAAATGACTCACCCTTCCAGAATTAACACTGGACTCCTTAACCTGACATTATTTTGCCTTCCAAGAAAAAGTCCAATTGGGATGGTTTATAAAAGCTGAATTCTCTATAGGGTGCCAATATTGGCGGCCGCCTAAAAGATGGCCACTAATCGTGTGTCAATCACACGATGGCGCCCTATATATTAAGAACATAAGAACATAAGCAGTGCCACCGCTGGGTCAGACCACAGGTCCATCCCGCCCAGCAGTCCGCTCCCGCGGCGGCCCAACAGGTCACGACCTGTCTGAATCACCCCTTGGTTTCAGTACCCTACGATCCCTTTGTCCCTCAGGAATCCGTCCAATCCCTGTTTGAATCCCTGTACTGTATTCTGCCTGATCACTTCCTCCGGGAGCGCATTCCATGTGTTCACGACCCTTTGGGTGAAGAAAAACTTCCTAGCATTTGTCTTGAACCTATCCCCCTTCAGTTTCTCCGAGTGCCCCCTCGTACCTGTTGTCCCTCTCAGTCTGAAGAACCTGTCCCTATCCACCCTCTCTATGCCTCTCAGGATCTTGAAGGTCTCTATCATATCTCCCCTGAGCCTCCTTTTTTCCAGAGAGAAGAGACCCAGCTTACCCAGCCTCTCGGCGTATGAGCAGTGTTCCAGCCCTTTTACCATTTTTGTTGCTCTCCTTTGGACTCTCTCAAGTACCGCCATGTCCTTCTTGAGGTGCGGCGACCAATACTGAACGCAGTATTCCAGATGCGGGCGCACCATCGCCCGATATAGTGGCATGATGACTTCCCGCGTCCTGGTTGTGATACCCTTCTTTATGATGCCCAGCATCCTGTTGGCTTTTTTCGACGCTGCTGCGCACTGTGCGGATGCAGGGTTAATCCAGGAGTGTAGCTAAAGCTGGTTCTCTGTTTGAGATTCCATAGCCTAGCGGCTTAGCAGCTGGGCTGCACTCTGCCAAGCAAAGCACCTTTCCAGGTCAGGATTTCCATGTGCCAGAGTAGCCGAGGTTAGGGCTGCTGCAGAGAGTATTCCTTATAGCAGTGTCTCGCAAATTTTTTTTAGCTCCAGCACACTAAACGGAGCAAATGTTTTTCGCAGCACATTATAACTGAAATTATAAAATTGCAAAACCAACAAAAGTTAAATTTGAGATTTATTTATGTATGCGTAATTGTAACAATGGTAAAACTAAAAGTAGATAGAATAGAATTGCTAATCAATGCAATGGATGCACTCGTTTTTGAATGCAAATTAACTCAAAACGCAGCTTGATAGTCGACAAGCAAACACACATTTCATCATCCACCATTTGCAATCGTTCTCTTTTTTTCGATTTAATTTCTGTCAGAGCTGAAAATTCAAGATTGCAAAGATAAGAAGATCCAAATTGTAACAAAGCCTTAATTGCTTTGTTGCTCAAAGTTAGGATAACTACATACTGCATAAAAAACAAAACTAAAATTACATGCTGTTAGTTTTTAAGGACCAATCACGTCAAAGAATGATACTTGTCTGGACGGTTGTATCCTTACACACACAGACACTCGTAACATTGACAGACTGGCATATGCGAAGTACAAGTCAACTATTCTAGTGTATATTGCATATACTTAAATATAAACTGATCCAAATATAAACCGAGGTGACCTTTTTCCCCCCCCAAAAAAAGGAGGAAAAAAGGTTGACTCAAATATAAACCATGATTAAAAATTTGCGTGATCCTGATGAGAAAGCCTACACGGACTAGACATCCTTGCCATGTTAACACAATTTTTTTTTAACTTTGAATATATTTATTAGCGCAAAATCACAAAATATTTAAAACAATAGCAGTTTAAACATTATGAGGAGCATAATTTTAAAAAAAAAGTCTAAGTCCGTTTTGGGCACCAAGTTGCTAGTCATCCAAAGTTGGAAACATCCAAAATCCATTTTTGAAAAATATGTCCTAAATATTTTTTTCTTTCGCGAATCGTCTACTTCTACGTCCAGCCATTTGATCGTCCAGACCGCTAAGTCATCTATCTTTATACCCTATTCTCATCCAAAAAATCGTCCAAGTCTAAAATGCCTAGAACAAGACCTTTTGGACATGGGAGGTGTCAGCAAAGTGATGGACTGGACACCCAGATATGGCAACACAGTAGTAGAGCACCTTACAGGGCACTGCTCTGAACTTCACAAAAAGTGTGACACATAAACATCTCACCACAGCTCCCTTATAGGTCATGGTGAGCCCCCCAAAACCCACTATACCCATCTGTCTACCACCCCAATAGCCCTTATGACTGCAGGTGGCACCTGTATGGCAGTACAGAATGGTTTTGGGGGGTTTTAGTGGGTGTACCTTTCACCATGAATGTAGTGGTTAGAGTGGCTTAAGGGCCTGGGTCCTCCTCTCTATAGTTCATTAGCCCACCCCAAGACTACTTAAGACACCTCAGTGCAGCTCTACTAGACTTTCCTATGCCAGGTGCTGATGTTCTGGAGGCAGGTATATATGTTTTTATTCTGATTTTTATGGCGGTGTGGGGAGGGGGTCAGTGATCACTGAGGGAGTGTTTAGGGGTCTATACTTTGTATACTTTGGAAGGAAGGCAGGGGAGATATGATAAAAGACATTTTAAAATATCCATGGCATGAAAGCCAGGTGAGCCTCTTTCATTTAAAAGGAAGCTCCAGAATGAGAGGGCGTAGGATGAAGATGAAAGGGTATATGTTGATGTTATGTCTATTAGACTTGATTTACCACTCAAGTTTACAACAGTTCTCAGCAGTTAACAACTATCAAAATAAGTTTATAAATAGAAGAAAAGGAACACCATAAATACAGCACTTTAAAAAAATAATACTTCATAGAAAAAAGTGGTGAATTCACGGGACAGCTTCCTAGTAGAAGTGGTGGACACAAAGACTTTATTTCAATTCAAGAAAAATAATACAGAGGATCTCCAAGGGAAAGGAAGGGATAGTTGATGATATGGATGGGCAGACTGGATAGGCCATATGGTCTATATCTGCCTTCATTTTCCCTGTTTCTATGTATGATACAGTGGCAGTATTTCAAAGACCAAACTCTGGGGTTCTAGAAGGTGCCTCGATGCATGATCCTTGGATAAGGGCCATCAGTCCAGTGTTCCTGCTAAGCCGTGCGCGAGTGCAAACACATGGGTCAGAAAGAGAGTGTCCACACCTAGCAATTGCACGCACAGAACTTTTGCTGGCTTTTATCGTGAACATAGGCTATATTGCACACATTGAGTCAAGATTGAAAACTTGTCCACTGGATATTTTTCATGTGCACATGGCCTAGCGAAAATTAGAGAGAACACTGACTGTCAATGCCAGAACTAGGAAAAACAGTAAAATGAGAGGAGGAATTAAATAAAGGTAAACACACAGTGTTGAATAAAGGCTCATGGTGTTGCATAGATCAAACAAAAAGAAGTGGGAGGAGTGGCGCTCTGTATCCAGATAACCTTTATTACCGAAAATCTTGATTGCAGATATCAATATCTCTGTAGTTAAACTTCTGAGTTACTGGAAAGTGATGTTTTCTGTTCAGGGTCCTATTTAAGAACATAAAAATTTCCACTGCTGGGTCAGACCAGTGGTCCATCGTGCCTAGCAGTCCACTCACGCGGCAGCCCTTAGGCCATAGACCAATGCCCTAATTGAGGCCAGCCCTACCGTCGTACATTCCGGTTCAGCAGGAACTTGTCTAACTTTGTCTTGAATCCCTAGAGGGTGTTTTCCCCTATAACAGCCTCCGGAAGAGCGTTCCAGTTTTCCACCACTCTCTGGGTGAAGAAGAACTTCCTTACGTTTGTAAGGAATCTATCCTTTTTTAACTTTAGCGAGTGCCCTCTCGTTCTCTCTACCTTGGAAAGGGTGAACAACCTGTCTTTATCTACTAAGTCTATTCCCTTTATTATCTTGAATGTTTTGATCATGTCCCCTCTTTTCAAGGGAGAAGAGGCCCAGTTTCTCTAGCCTCTCGTACAGCAACACCCCCAGTCACTTAACCATTTTTGTCGCTCTTCTCTGGACCTTTTCAGCGACCAGTGTTGGATGCAGTATTCCAGGTGGGGGCATACCAAGGCCCAGTATAACGACATGATAACCTTTTCAGATTTGTCTGTGATCCCCTTCTTAATCATTCCTAGCATTGTTAGCCCTTTTTGCCGCCGCTGTGCATTCTACGGACGGCTTCATTGACTTGTCGACCAGTACTCCCAAGTCTCTTTCCTGGGGGGTCTCTCCGAGTACTGCACCAGACATCCAGTATTCGTGTACAAGATTTTTGTTACCAATATGCATCACCTTACACTTATCCACATTAAACCTCATTTGCCATGTCGCGGCCCATTTCTCGAGCATGTTTATGTCACGTTGCAGGTCTTCGCAATCCTTCTGTGTCTTCACTACTCTGAATAACTTTGTATCGTCTGCAAATTTAATCACCTCACTTAGCGTACCAATTTCCAGGTCAGTTATAAATATGTTGAAGAGCACTGAACCCTGAGGCACTCCACTCGTGACGCTTTTCCAGTCCAAGTATTGTTCATTTACCCTCACTCTCTGTTTCCTATCCATCAACAAGTTTTTAATCCATGTGAGTATTTCACCCTCGATTCCATGGCTCGCAATTTTTCGAAGTAGTCGTTCATACGAGACCTTGTCGAACGCCTTCTGAAAATCCAGATATACATTGTCGAGCAGGTCACCCTTGTCTATCTGCCTGTTTACTCCCTCAAAGAAGTGCAGTAAGTTCATCATGCAAGATCTTCCTTTGCTGGCGCCATGCTGGCTGGTCCTCATCAGATTGTGTCTGTCAAGGTGATCAATGATGTGGGCCTTTATCAGCGCCTCTACCATCTTTCCCGGTACTAAGGTCAGACTCACTGGTCTGTAGTTTCCCAGATCTCCCCTCAAACCTTTCTTGAAGATCGACGTAACATTTGCCACTTTCCAGTCTTCCGGAATCCTTCCTGATTTGTTGGAATAGGCTGTCTATGAATCTTAGTAGTACCAAAAAATGGAAGAAAACCTCTAATGTTACTAACACAGTCAAAGACAGGATTCCTAAACACAACTTAGGTGAATTTGAAAGGAAAAGATCTCAGAATGCCTGCACTAATATAGAATAAAGATTCCAAAATAGCTTTTGAAGGATCAGGTTGTCTTTCATCAATCAAAAACCTCTTGGTACTGATCAAAATGTACTCGTATATCTAACTTATACACTACTTATACTCAAATGGTCAGCAACAAATAAACAAAATGCACTTATCTCGGTGCTTGTCTAATATTATTTAAGCCCTATGGGCATAAGTAGTGTATAAGTTAGATACACAAGTACATTTTGATGAGCACCTCCAGTGATAGTATGACAAGATGAACGAGCTGGTGGTTTTGTTCCTGGAAATTTGTTGGCGAAGGCCTCTTGCGTTTCCTTAAATCGATCCGCTTCGCACATAGCCTTCCACAATCACTATTCGCTGTTACAGGGAGAATACCAACTTTCTGGCACCAGTATTAGAGGAAGTCATTGAGAAAAGAATGAGCCAGCAATCACTGCAATGGCTGCCATAATACCTCACAGTGTCATGGTATTGCACTCCAAAAAGAAAAAGCCCTTTCCAATTGAACTGGATGCCCCAAAGGAGCAAGAGAAACGTACTAAGCCCCTACAACCATGGGGAAAATTCATACTGATGAACAGGAGGCCTGTTTGGGATGGTGCCAGATGTATGTACACTGGTGCAGATGGGGGAGGTTATGTGATTGAAAGAGAAACAGTGGTGGGGATAAGGAAACCAAAAGCTATTTCTGTTACTCTTTTGTTTAAATTCAAAGCATAAGAATATAATTGCCATACTGGGATAGACAGACCTCTTATCATATCACCCCTGAATCGTCTCTGCTCCAAGCTAAAGAGCCTAGTCGCTTTATTTAGCCTTTCCTCATAGGGAAGTTGGTCCATCCCTTTTATCATTTTTGTCATCCTTCTCTGTACCTTTTCTAATTCTGTTACAGCTGAGTTTAAAGCTATTAGTCTAGGGTTGCCAGATTTCTTCTTCAAAAAAAAGAGGATGCCTGGTCCTATACCCTGTTAGGCCCCCAGTAACGCCTCATTCTGCCTCTGGCTCCACCCAATTCCATCCCCAGCCCCGCTCCCACACGAACCTCCCTGAGCTTGAAAGCTACATTTGGAAGCTTTCGCGCATGCTTGGACATCGACACAATGATGCCACACGCATGCATGTGTGCTTATGATATCATCACGGTGACAACTGAACACGCGCAAAGCCTTCCAGACCGCAGCCTCCATGCTCAGGATTTCCAAAACCCAGACAAACTGCCAGGTTTTGGGAAATCCCTCTGGGCGCCCGGACAGTCCTCTAAAAAGAGGACATGTCCGGGTTTTCCCAGACATATGGTAACCCTATATGAGTCTCATCAGATTCACGTTCTTGTTTTTCAGTGCTGCTCTGAAGCGACTGTTCAAGTAGATGAATGTGAAAGCGGAAGCACTGCCCTGACTGACAGTGGTAGTGATTTCATTTATTGAAGACTGGCAGAAAGGCTCATGAAACTAGATTTTTGACCTCAGTCACAGGAGATCTAATGAAAACCTAGACATAATGCAAATGAAACTTCCCAGTGTTTTATCAATAATTCCCTAGAGGTCCTTTAGTACTGACATTTTGGGAGAAAAAAATAAAACGTTGCTTTGCTGGTTTTCTTACAGTAACATGCTGGTTATTCTCTCATACTCTAGGGCAGTGTTTCCCAAGTCGGTCCTGGAGTACCCCCTTGTCAGTCAGGTTTTCAGGATATCCACAATGAATATGCATGAATGAGATTTGCATACAATGGAGGCAGTGTATGCAACTGAATCTCATGTGTATTCATTGTGGCTATCTTGAAAACCTGACTGGCAAGGGGGGACTCTAGGACTGACTTCAGGGAAATTTGGCTTTCACTAGCTATGCTTCTGGGGGAGGGGAGGGGGATGAATTCAATAAATAGCACTCAAAGTTAAGCCATACTAAACTACTATTCTGCAAAGTCTTACGCCTGCTAAAACCCGGTGTAATGCTGGTGTCCAACTTAGGCACAGAAGTGACATCTATAATAATAAAATGATAAGCGCGCATGCGCACTAAAAAAAACGTGTTCCCTGAGATGTCCCGAAAATACGAGTGCGCATGCGCGCCTACAACGTCACCACAGCCTGCTCTCCGTCTCCACCTCGCGCCGCTGCAGGCCCCACACTCGCAACTCACACATCCGCTGCAGCCTAGCAACTCCGACCACAACCTTCCACCCTCAACCGCCTATGCCGGCTCAGGCTGGCGCGTTGAGGAGTCGGAATGCAGACCCGGAAGAGCGAAGGAAGCCTCACACTGAGCAACTTCTGCCACGGTCCCGGGTTCCTCTAAGCCTACCCTTCTCGCGGTCTGGCCGGCTACCTTAGTCCTTTGCCGCCGCCGCCACCCCCTTCCCTTCCCTACCCGCGGTCGACAAAACTCTTGCCTACAGCAGCCGACGCAGCACTTTAAACACGCTGCTTCGCGGACTCTACTGCCTTCATTTGCTCTTCCGTTTCTCTAATGACGTCATCAGGGACATAGAAGAGCAAATCGGGGCAGTAGAGGCCGCGAAACAACGTGTTTACAGTGCTGCAGCGGCTGCTGGAGGCAAGAGGTTTGTCGACCGCGGGAAAGGAAGGGGGTGGCGGCGGTGGCAAGGGACTAGGGGAGCTGGCCAGACCGCGAGAAGAGAAAATCGCGTGGGCCACGAAGAGACAAGGAGGAACTGGGAAGAAGGAAGAGGGAAAGGGGCCTGCTTTGGGGTAAGGGTGTGCTTGGAGGCACACAGCTTTGCTTGGGGGGGGAGACAGAAGGGGGCCACGGAGAGACAGGGAGGAACTGGAGAGGGAAAGGGGCCTGCTTTGGGGAAGGGCTGTGCTTGGAGGCAGACAGCTTTGCTTTGGGGGGAGACAGAAAGGGGGGCCACGGAGACACAGTCAGGGAGGAACTGGAGGGCCAGAGGGAAAGGGGTCTGTTTTGGGGGAGGGGTGTGCTGGGAGGTAGATAGCTTTGCTTGGGGGGGAAAAAAATGGGGGGCCACGGAGAGACAGTCAGGGAGGAATTGGAGGGGTAGAGGGAAAGGGGTCTGCTTTGGGGGGGAGGGGTGTGCTGGGAGGCAGACAGCTTTGCTTGGGAGGGGAGACAGAAGGGGGACCACGGAGACACTGTCAGGGAGGAATTGGCAGGGTAGAGGGAAAGGGAGCTGCTTCGAGGGGGAAGATCATTTTGCTTAGGGGGGGAAGACAGAAGGGGGGCTACGGAGAGACAGGGAGGAACTGGAGGGGGAGAGGGAAAGGGGGCTGCTTTCTAGCACCCGTTAATGTAACGGGCTTAAATACTAGTTATTTTATAAGATCGCATCTAAATTCTAGGAACGTCCCTGATCTGATCACACCCTTCAGAGGGCCACACCCCCACAGAAGTCAAATGCTCAGTTCATAGCAGAGAGTTGCAAGTCAGCTATGTGCACAACTGCTAATTACTGCTTAAAGCAAATTATTGGCAGTTATCTCCAATTAAGTGCCAATTAACTAATTATGTTATGTGCAGAACAGACCCTATTCTATAACTGGGAGAGCTACTGAGTGTCTAATTTTAAGCATCATTTTTAGAATCTGAGGCAAGTGGGTTAAGCTTCATTTTAATAAAAATACTCTTCAATCACAGCAGTGTTTCCTCAACACTGGAAAGTGAGCGTTAAAAAAGCGGTGATTAATTCCAAATCAATATATTTCATTGCAAATACAGTGTCTTGGCTATAACAGGATTGATAGAATACTCTGAGTTTTCCAGCTTTTTAATGATCATCTTTCACTAAAGCATGTTGTTATCTCTCTCTTTCATCTTAAAAAAGCCATCGTTTTCACCATTTATCTGAAATGAAGCCAAAAATAAAAACCCATGTTAAGTGATCAGCTCTTTCACAAGTTGTGGATGTGTGACCTGACAATTAATCTTGCTCTTCCAGCCCAGACTAAAGAGCTATGACGTGTCTCTCAGCAATTTATTAACCTGTGCTGCCACTGGTGGTGATACATTTTTTTGTTCTTATTTCGTATGGATGTCGAATTTTGTTGGTTTAGAGAAAATGCTGATCCAATACATTTTCTGTACCTTGAGTGGTCGTAAATTGCACATGATGCCTTCCCGTCATATTTTAAGATGCATGAGTGATATCCTAAACTAGGAAACCCACAGCTTGAACAGTCACCAAAGGCTGAAAAAAAATTCATAATTAATCTGCTCCACAGCTTCTCTTCTCATAGAAACATAGAAAGATGACGGCAGAAAAGGGCTATGGCCCATCAAGTCTGCCCACACTACTGACCCACCCCAATAAGTCTAGATGCTAGTGAATCGTCTTACGTAGGGATCCCACGTACATGTCCCATTTGCTCTTAAAGTCAAGCACGCCGGTGGCCTCGACCACCTGCACCGGAAGCTTATTCCAGTGATCTACCACCCTTTCCGTGAAAAAATACTTCCTGGTGTCACTACTAAATTTCCCCCCTCTGAGTTTAAGCGGATGCTCTCTTGTGGTCGAGGGTCCTTTGGGGAAGAGGATGTCATCTTCCACCTCGACACGTCCTGTGATGTATTTAAATGTCTCAATCATGTCCCCCCCCTCTCTCTGCGTTCCTCAAGAGTGTAGAGCCGCAGTCTGCTCAGTCTCTCTTCGTACGAGAGACCCTTGAACCCCAAGATCGTCCTAGTGGCCATCCACTGAACCGAGTCGACTCTCCTGTTGGTATTTAAGATTCTCTAACAGTTTGAATAGTTCCAATAAGTAATACTTTGACTTTTATTCCAAAACAATTATCAAAAGCCCAAACTGGATGAAGAAACCTTCAGCATATAAAGCACCGACGTCTGTCAATTATCTTCTGGCACGACAGAGCTCTGCTGTCAAGCCCAGGCACTGCACACTAATGAGGAGGAATGAGATTATACATGGATCACATTTTTAAACCTACGGTTCACGCTAGTTCCAAGAGAAAGAGTCCCGCAGAATAACGGATGCAACGCTCTACAAGTACTTTTCCCCCCAGGAAAAACAAGCTTGCACTTTGCCATCAAAAGCTGGTACAAAACCTAAAAGTAAAAGTACCCACAGACTATGTATAGGCAATTCTGAAAATTGTACTTACTGGATTATCTATCTTAAAATACAATAATTTAAAAAAAATAAATGTTGATAATCTGATTCATGGCCCATGCTGAGTCCTTTGGACTTTTATTTGTTGACCACACAGCAAAGGAATTTATCTGTTGGACATACAATAAAGCTATATAATTTGTAGAGAAGCTTTTGACCTTCTGTTTGGAACTGGACTACTTCTTTTACCCACATTATTTGGTCATCCCTGCTTCTCTTTATATTGATTATTCCATTGGGGAATTTGTCTTTTTATTAAATGTTTATTGTTTATTTAAATCTGTTCTACTGCTAACTAATGACTATGAAGTCAATTCAGAGCGGTTTACATGAGCAGCTTTGATGAACATATGAATATTAACTTCAGTAATGATGGTACAATACATGAGTTACAATATATGAACTATAAACTTCAAGCTTCTATTCCAAGCTTCTATTCTTAGTGTCCTGGACTACTGTAACATCATTTATCTAGGTGCCTTCAAGAAAGGTCACCAAGAAGCTGAGATTGGTCCAAAACACCGCCATCCGCCTTATCTTCGGCCTGAAGAAATGGGAACAAATATCCCCCTTCTACCACAAGTTGCACTGGCTGCCATTCGAATCCAGGGTCCTATTTAAGTTCTCTTGCATCTGCTACAAAACCGTATCGGGTATGTCACCTGACTATCTTTACCCCCACTTCAACCTGAACTATAATAATAAGAGCTCCCGCAGAATAACTATGTTCGCTTTCCCCTCACTGAAAGCATGTCATCTTAAAAGATTCCTTGAACGGACCTTCTCTTTTCAAGCGGCCAAACTAAACTCATGGCTCGCCCAAATTATACTTGACGCCTCTTCATACCTCCACTTTAGAAAAAAGCTCAAAACTCTACTTTTCAATGGACCAAATCCTTAACGCTCCCCCTCTCCACATTAGAAAACAGATCGAACACTCTTCTTTGCATCAGACCAAATCCTTAACTCTCCCCTCCCCCCCTCAACACGGCCCACCTTTCTTTACTTTTTCCCCCTCCTCCCCCCCAAGATCCCTGCCCCCTCCCTCTCATACAATATGCTTTGTTCCCCCCTCTCATAAATTCAATTGTACTCTCTTACAGTCCATACCGTATGTGCTCTGTATTAGCCCTTCCTTCACTTAAATTGTCAATGTAAACTAGTTTTGACCCTTTGATTGACTTGTTATGTTCTTCTTTTTTCAACTGCACTATATGTAACTCTTCTATTTGTTGTGAACCGCCTAGAACTCCCTGGGTATGGCGGTATACAAAAATAAAAATTATTATTATTATTATTATTAAACAAGGAGCAAACTACACTGCTGGAGTTATGACAAAAGAGCTTACAGAATTAGATTGTTTCTGAAATGTCCATTATACATATACACATACAAATCATTTACCTTAGTCAATCCTTTGATTGACTCAACAATTAAGAATACAATATCTCTATATCCAATCATTATACTCATTTATATCATTAACCTAATTAATAACAGTAATTACATTTGCAAAATGGAAACACTTAATGTAAGAACATAAGAATAGCCTTACTGGGTCAGACCAATGGTCCATCAAGCCCAGTATCCCATCTTCATGGTGGCAAATCCAGGTCACAAGTACCTGGCAAAAAACAAATAGTAACAATATTCCATGCTACCGATCCAGGGCAAGCAGTGGCTTCCCCCATGTCTGTCTCAAACATTTTTGTAAAACCAGCTACATTAACCACTCTTACCACAACCTCTGGCAACACATTCCAGAGCTTAACTATTCTCTGAGCGAAAAAATATTTCCTCCTATTGGTTTTAGAAGTATTTCCCTGTAACTTCATTGAGTGTCCCCTAGTCTCTGTAATTTTTGATGAGGTTCAAGCTTGACAAACAGCACCCCCTGGTAACTGGTGGAGTTGTGTGTGTGACCAGAGGTGTAAGCAACTGGGAGAGTCCTCACAGAGTGGCTGAGGGACTGGAAAGAGTCCTCAGGAAGAGCCCTCAGAAAGAGACTGGCTGGGAAGGTCCTGGAAGGAGTAGCCCAGTACAGCATGGTGTCCAGGGGGAAGTGGAGGGGGCTCATGCTTGATGACCGGTGGTGGGACTGTTGAAGTATCCAGGACCCGTGGGGTCCCAAGTGGCCAGGGAGCAGAGGGACCAATGGTGGCCCCACAAGAAGAGTCAGAAGAGGGGGTCTGGTGAGTGACCGGCAGAGGGGCCAGCGGGGCCTGTGGTGACTGGCAGAGAGACCGGTATATGGTACTGGGAGCTGGCAGAAGACTCCCTAGGAAGCAGTCTGATAGACCCTGAGAACATTGGCCAAAGGTGACTGTCGAGTGACCAGCGGAGGGACCGATGGTGACCAGCAGAGAAGCCAGTAAATAGTACCAGAAGTTGCCAGACTATTTGGAGGGTCAGGGATGACCTGGAGGAGGAAGAGGATTTGATGGAGACCAGGAAGTGCCTAGAGGGACCTGGTCACAGGTTTTAGAAATGTTTTAATTGACTGTGGTATTAACAAAATGTGAGTGTTGTGTGTCTTAACAGAGCCCAGTAGAAGACTAGAAGTACCTGGGAACAGGTGGGTGAAGGATAATAACCACTTGAGTTATTTCAGTACCCTGCAATATATACCATCTAGTCCAGGTGATTTATCACTCTATGTCAATTTGGCTTGGTATGTCTTCCTGGTTCACCAAGATTTTTCAGTTCCTCCACATCAGGGGTCCCCCAAAGTCCCTATTTGAGGGCCGAATCCAGTCGGGTTTTCAGGATTTCCCCAATGAATATGCATGAGATCTTTGTGCATGCACTGCTTTCAATGTATATTCACTTGGGAAATCCTGAAAACCCGACTGGATTCGGCCCTCGAGGAGGGACTTTGGGGACCCCTGCTTCACATCATCACCCTTGAAAACCATTTCTGGTTCGGGTAGATCTCATACATAATCTACAAAAATGTTTCTGTATAATACACATTTCAGCCTGGCTATAAGGATACATTATTATGAAGTCAGAGTGCAGTGTATTGTCTATAATGGAACACTTTCACTCTCCTGTCTGGAGTCACATGCTGTGCAGAGAATGAAATCTGCAAGACTGCACTAAGAACAAGCTCTCACAGATCCCAGAGACAGATGGGCCAATGGCCTGAGGAGACATGAAATAGGTTACATAACTTTTCCTCAATGAAGGTTTGAGCAGGATGAGACTTTACCAATGGTTTTCTCTTAAAATCTGCCAACAGCATTTTAGAGCTGAAGAGGAAATGAGAGCTCTGGGCATGGCTTTGTTAAAAGAATTGCTAAATGGCATTTCCAGGCCATTTAAGGCCAAGAGTGCAAATAAAATAGATGCAAAATATCAAACCAGTCTAACTGGTAGTGCAAGCATCATATATTAATGGAATAAGGCTGCACACGTCTTCAATTCTGCACTTTCAATAAACATACTGGGCAAATTTAAAAGATTGTTTAACTACAAAAGGTACACACTTGTGGCAATTTTATCATATCCTCGCACAAGCAAAACTTGTCTTACTTGTGGAAAATGATTCTTGTAATCAGATGGTCCTGCACACACACAGACTATATTGAAAGACAAAAGTAGACAATCTACACACAAGTGTCCTGGGGATGTAGTTTGGGTGGAACTACAGTGTCTACACAGATTTAAAAAAAATAAAAAATACATTTATTGTCAAATTCTCTAGACAGTAGCCTTAAAAGCGGCCGCTGATAGCATGTCAGCAAAGAGAGGTGCCTGAAATGTAGGCCAGGGTTTTCCAGGCCTACATTTCTGGCACCAACGCCTAACACTGCTTCTGGCGTTAGTCACACCTATAGTGGCATAAGGCGCGATTCTGGCGCCATTTGTTTAGGTGTCAGTAGGTGCTTTGAATTTTTACTTAAATACCATTCAAAACGGCGTTTCCCTCTTAACTTAGGCGCCGGAAGGCTGCCTACCAGCTAGAGAATGACACGGTGAAAAAATTGGTCCCCGTCACCGCCCCGGTCTCACCATCCTCTGCACCGCCCCGTCACCGCCACTGCCACCCCATTCACCGCCCCGTCACCGTCACTGCAACCCCATTCACCGCCCCGTCACCGCCACCGCTGCATACATAAAAGCCTCAAACGGGTACGATTTTAAATACTTTTCTTTATTTACGTATAAAGGAAACATTCTTTAAAACTTTAAAACTTAGTTAAATATTAGTTAATAACTATACAAAAACAAACACGACATGTACTTTTAATGCTTACAATGTTAGCCTACATGGTAAGTAGACGCGGCCGCTGTACCTAATCACGGCAAAGATCTCCCTGCCGTGATTAGCATAGTGACCGCGGCTACGGCTGCAAGTCTCCCCTCCCCCCAGCGATCACGGCAGGAGGGCACCCAACCCCTCCTGTAGACCCCCCCCAACGGCCCTCCCGACAATCGCAGCAGAAGGGTACCCAACCCCTCCTGCCGGTCCTCCCAATGGCCTCCCCTAAGATCGCCGGCAGGAGGGTACCCAACCCCTCCTGCTGGACCCCCCCCCAACGAACCCTCCCACCCCGGAACCCCCTTAGTCTTACTTTCCAAGTTGGACCGGACGGCTCCTCACACGTATGGCCAGCAGGCTTGCCTCCGTCCAAATGAGGCGGGCCCGCCCCTACCCTGCCCAACCCACAGGATCCTAGGGCCTGATTGGTCTAGGCACCTAAAGCCACTCCCGCTATAGGAGGGGCCTTAGGTGCTTGGGCCAATCAGGCCCTAGGATCCTGTGGGTTAGGCAGGGGAGGGGAGGGGCGGGCACGCCTCATTTGGACGGAGGCAGGCCTGCTGGCCAGACGAGCGAGGAGCTGTCCGGTCCAACTTGGAAAGTAAGACTAAGGGTGGTGTTTCGGGATGGCGGGGTTTGTTGGGGGAGGGTCCGGCAGGAGGGGTTGGGCACCCTCCTATTGGCGATATAGGGGGCCGTTGGGGAGGCCGGCAGGAGGGGTTGGGCACCCTCCTACCAGTGATCATAGGGGGGCTGTTGGAGAGCTGGCAGGAGGGGTTGGATATCCTCCTGCTGCGATCGTCGGGGGGGCTGTTGGGGTAGGCAGGAGGGGATGGGTACCCTCCTGCCGCGATCGTTGGGGAGGGCTGGTTCTGTCGGCATGAAGGGCTGAGCACCTTCCTGCCGGCGATCGTCGGGGGGGGGGGGCGGGTTCTATTGGCAGGAAGGGTTGATCTGACAAATGAGGAGCCAGTATATTGGGGGGCGGAGTCAATGCGGCAATGTGCAAGTTGGATCGAGAGTTGGAGGAGACAGACAACATGGCGGAGACATCAAACACCCGGTCACGAACACGGTGAAACACAGGTAAATAGCGGTTCCTAGAAGGGAGTACATTGGCCTGCGGGGACAAATCTTTTCACCGTTTTTGCGGGCGGTGAAAACTTTTGTCCCCGTGTCTGCGGCGATTTGGCTTTGGAGTCTCCATAACCCGCAGCCAAACCGCAGCCACGCCGCAGCTCCCTGCGGGGATCGCTCCCCGTGTCATTCTCTACTACCAGCACCTAAGTTAGGTCACTGTTTATACAATTTCCCCCTTAGAGGCAGAAATAAAAAATTATTTTGTGGACCGGCAAACTACTAAGACTGAAATTTTTTTTAAAAAACATTTCCATCCCGTCTCTGCGAGCTCGGTCACCACAAACCAACTGATCCCATTTGCACAAGCCTCACTTATGATTTTATATTGAACGTATTTTATTAAAGTATAAAAAGAAACAATATTCTGTACAATTGTCATTTTATAAATATAAATATACAGAGCAAGGACCAACAAAACCCCTGTCGCCCCTCCCCTTCACATATATCCCCTCTACTATCAAGAAAACTGTACAAGCCAAATTATTACAGAATGCTACACAGAAATATCATGCTAACAGAATACCACAGTCACACATGACAGGAATAGTGTTAGGGAGTGCAACTAGGGCAACTGCCCCCTGGTCAGAGAGAGAGCCCTAAGCCAGCTGGAAGCAAAAGAAGCACTGCCTGGGCTTTGCAGTCCCCAGTTAAGTCTCTAGCAGGATATATAGTTCAAATCTGATATATTCTAATGACAAAATAGAAATAAAATTATATTTTCTACTTTGTCTGCCCATTTTGTTCATGTTTATCCCAGTTTCTGCTTTCTTCTGTCTTTTCTTCATTTTCTTTCCAAGGTCTTCAGTCTACCTGCCACTTCTGTCCCTTCCTGTCGTCTACCTATTACTCCAATATCTAGAACCTCCTTTTTCGTCTTACTGCATCCACCCCGTGTCCAGCATCTCCCACCTACTCAGTCAAGACTGCTTTTTTCCTTCACCCTACAACCTCCATGTCCAGCATCTTCTTGTGTTCTTTTTTTCTTCCCGTTGCTGAGCCAGCCAGCCAACCCACCATCTTCCCCCATCCAATTCCAGTACCTCCCCTCTTTTCCCCATCTTAATCCAGCAGATACCTTCCATCACCCTACTTCCTCCATTCCTTATTCAGCATCTTCTCCTTGTCTCCCTATTCCCCCTTCACCATGTCCAGCATATCCCCTCTGTCTCCCTACTCCCTCTACCCATGTCCAACATCTTACTTCTGTCTTCATACTCCACCCTCATGTTCAGCATTTTCCATGTCTCTCTGCCCCCTGCAAGGTCCAGCATGTCTTTGCGTCCCTCTTCTTTCAACTCCCACCTAGTTCCAATAACTATCCTCCCCCAAGGGGATCACCATCTCTCTTCTGTCACACCAATCCCCCACCCTGGGTCTACCATCCCCTTCCCACAACACGTATATCACATTTTTCCCTTTCCTCATAATCCAGCATCTCTTATTCCCTCCCTTGGCTGCTGGCTCCACAGTGACTCCAGTGTCACAATGGCTGGTCTCACCATAACTGATACTAAATTGGAAGCAGCCTGGTTCTTAACTCGCATCAGTTTATTTACAGTTCCCTTGCCCAGAACTCTGGAAGCAACTTGAAAGGCTTGTTCTTCATTCAGAGTTAAGCTCAATAATGCTGCTGTCTGCCTCCCTTGCTCGCTGGGACTTGATTCATGCAAAGATGCTTCAAACAAGTGCTGAACTGCATTGGCAGAGGAGCCACTCATTCCATGGGGCTTATCTCCCAAACTTCCAGCACTCGATTGCTATCAGCCCTGCCTTCGACCCTGGTCCTGCTAAACCTACCCTACCTTCAATTGTGGTCCCGCTAAATCAGACGTCAAGAACGAAGACAGAAGCCGAGGGACCTTTCCTCTTGCCTGCATTGCTATTTGCTATAAGCTCTGCCTGTCTCAATCCTGCCCCTCAAAAACAGGAAGTCACTTCAGAGGGGGGCGAGATCAAGATCGGCAGAGCCTATAGTGATGCAGGCAAGAGCAAAAGTCACGCGGCTTCTGTCTTTCTTTTTGCCGTCCGTTGTAGCAGTACCGCAGCCCTGGAAGGGAAAGGGGAAGAGATGCCCAACAGGAAATTTAACTGTGTCGATCTCACAGGCCCTGCGCGGACCGGCAGGAATTTTCTGCAGATCGGCAGTTGAAGAACAGTGGATTAAACCATGCCTTGGATGACTGTGGATTTTTATGTCCCTAAATTAGGCCCACAGAATTCAGCAACTGGTAAAACATGACCGTTTGATCTTGTGAAACTCAAGGTCAGCATCAGTTCAGTTTCCTACAGGGCCTTGCTTTGGATAAAGATGGCGATTGCTATGTAGGTTGTGGTACTCCAGCAATTCATGCCTCATTCTTGCCTTTATAGGGCTCTCTTCTTGTGACTGCTGGATTTTCACTGCACCTGGGAAACATTTTTCCATCAGAAATGGATTATTTGCATTGTGCAGCAGGTTCAATAAGTATTCTTCTTTTACTGATGTGAAACTGAATGTTAGTCCAAAACAATTGCTAAAAGCCTTTACCTCCCAATAAGAATAACACCCGCAACTTAGATAATACAAAAATTAAATAGTACTAATAATAATGGGATTTCAGTACGGGCTCAGTCAACCCTTCGAATCATAGTTAGCACCAGGCGAGTGTTTATAGATGAGTAGCACCAGACCACAGGTCTAAATAAACACTGCCCCGTACATCATAAGTTCCCCTATTTCAAAACAATTTTTTTGTGCAAATAAATGTAAAGTGCAAGTGTGCATTCAAAGAAGGGAGAAAAGGACTATAAGGTGCTTTAAAACCCCAAAAGTCAATCAAAAATAGTCATAACAAAATATGAAAAATCCAATAAAAGGAAAGTCCAAAAAAATCACAATTTGACATCAAACAGCTAAAATACAGTTCAACTTAGCTGAGTCTTCTCAGGTTCGTGTCGCCACTTTAACTCCACTTTCCTTTCATTGAGGCAATGGACTTGTCCAGGGTTACAAGGAGCTGTGTGGGTTTGAATCCACAACCTCAGGGTGCTGAGGCTATAGTAACATAGTAGATGACGGCAGATAAAGACCCGAATGGTCCATCCAGTCTGCCCAACCTGATTCAATTTAAATTTTTAAATTTTTTTCTTCTTAGCTATTTCTGGGCGAGAATCCAAAGCTTTACCCGGTACTTTGCTTGGGTTCCAACTGCCGAAATCTCTGTTAAGACTTACTCCAGCCCATCTACACCCTCCCAGCCATTGAAGTCCTCCCCTGCCCATCCTTCACCAAATGGCCATACACTGACACAGACTGTGCAAGTCTGCCCAGTAACTGGCCTAGTTCAATATTTAATATTATTTTCTGATTCTAAATCTTCTGTGTTCATCCCACGCTTCTTTGAACTCAGTCACAGTTTTACTCTCCACTACCCTCTCCGTAAAGTAGAATTTCCTAACATTGCCCCTGAATCTACCACCCCTCAACCTCAAATTATGTCCTCTGGTTTTACCATTTTCCTTTCTCTGGAAAAGATTTTGTTCTACGTTAATACCCTTCAAGTATTTGAACGTCTGAATCATATCTCCCCTGTCTCTCCTTTCCTCTAGGGTATACATATTCAGGGCTTCCAGTCGCTCCTCATACGTCTTCTGGCGCAAGCCTCCTATCATTTTCGCCCTCTGGACCGCTTCAAGTCTTCTTACGTCCTTCGCCAGATACGGTCTCCAAAATTGAACACAATACTCCAAGTGGGGCCTCACCAATGACCTGTACAGGGGCATCAACACCTTCTTCCTTCTACTGACTACGCCTCTCTTTATACAGCCCAGCATCCTTCTGGCAGCAGCGCACCACAATCTATCCCTTTTACATGCCCCATCCCCCTGCCACAAATCTCTTCGTGTTGGGCTCTGGCGATTTAAAATCTTCCTGCAGAACTGAATTTTACTGGAGAGAAGCCAAGTTCATAGATAAAAGTGCTCTTTAGTTTAATCAGTAATTTCATTTGTACAATTCACTGCTTAAATCACTTTCATTGTGATTGATATTTGAGAGGGGGGGGTCAGCTCTATGATTATAAATTATATGAGTCTATATGGCAGCTGGAACAGATATTTGACTGCACAGATGACATGAACATTTGCCATGAGAACTTTCCCCTGATAACACAATCACAAAAGGGTCCCTAAGGAGATCGTGATTGTATATATTCATATTGGATTTGATCCTATCTTGGGAGGCTTTTTTTTTCCATTGGTTTGTGGATTCATGTAAGCAGCCACATGACAATTCTTACGATAATTCTGCTATGGGCGCCTGCAGCTTTTGAAAAGACTGGAAATAATCCCAACGAACAAGCACAATAACTGGCTTCTTTCTCTATGCAGAAGCGTCATGCTTTTTCAGTTAAGATATGCCAATCAAGTGAAAGTTCATGGCAGCTTAACTGTGTTCTGATGCAATATGAATTTGGAATTAAGGCCAGGCTTATACAGGAAATAAAAAAAATAAAGCGCACAGACTGCTATTCTTAAAACAGCAAACCATTATTCTGCCTCAGTGCAGATAACACATGTGAGCAGGATAATCATAGTGCTTCCAGCTTTCTTGTTGTTGTTTTTTTTTTTTAAACAAGTCTCTTGTTCCAACAGAATACAAACCAAGGGAGAGGGGGGAGAATTTCACAAAAATTTGGCTCCCAGACTAAGCAGAAAACTGAAATCCAGAACCTTCAGGGTAGCATTCTCAGACAGTTTCCTGTTCCATAGGCAGGGCACCAGAGGCAGATAGAGCTCCAGAATCCTAATGCATTGGCAAGACAACAGGGCAGCTTTTAAACTGGAACATGGTGTAACGCAGTCACTCGGCAACTACATGGGTCACATTGAGGTATCCTTCAAGGACAGCAACAAAACAGAGAAGTTAACTGCAGTCTCTATATCAGTATGCTCAAAGGCAAAAGTAGTTGAGGTGTCCATGCAAGGAAACAGAGTTAAAAGATTTCAAATCATCCCTGTATTTACAAACTACTGAGCACCTGACAAACCAAAAATAAATTTTGAAATATCTATCTATAAATTTCATAAGTCAGGAGAGTTAGAATTCATAGCACAAATTAGGTAGATACAGGCAGTCCCCGGTTTAAGAACGCCTGACTTATGTCAGACTCATACTTACGAACTGGCGGTCCTGCTTCTCCTTTCATGTGCCAATATGACCCAGCCGAGAGAGAAGGTTTCCGGGTCAGCTGTGGGCCTTGTTCAGAACCTGCGGCCGTGGCTTTGAGAAGTACTGTGGGGAGGAGGGAGTTAGCCAGAGAAAGTAATACCTGTGGAAGGGAGGTAATTGAGAAGTAGGATGAGGGTGTGTTGTGACACAGAAGGGAGGAAAAGGGGCGCATTGTGAAAGGAAGGGAAGGCTTCTGAGTTAGTTGTGGGCAGTGGCTTTGAGAAGTACTGCGGGGAGGAGAGAGCTGGGAAGGAGGCAAGTGAGGAGGACGAGGGGCACGCTGGGACACAGAAGGGAGAAAGAGGGATGTATTGGGACACAGAAGGAAGGGAGGAAACTTCAGACAAAGAACAGAAGGAGGGAAAGAGGGGGCATGAACTTGGGACATAGGATGGAAGAATGGAGGGAAAGAGGGAAAGAGATGCTGAGGTGGGAGAGGGAATAGAAAGGGAGAATTGTTTGGCAAGTGAGTCTGAGTGAGAGGGAAAGAGATTGTGCACATGGGGAAATGAAGAAAGAGGTGAATTGTTGGACATAGGGAGGGAAAGAGAAATATTGGACATGGTGGTGGGAGAGGCGTAAGGTACAGATGCATGACGAAGAGAGAGATGAGAGGAAGAAATGTTGGATATGGTGGTGGAGAGGGAACAGTGGGACGGATGAAGAACAAAATTAAGTGTAAACCTCCTATCTTTTCTTTCTATTTAAATTTTATTTTGAGGACTGTTTCTTTAATATTCTTTAATGTTTAATGTTTTATAGACTATACTGTACATGATCTGAGTTACATACAAATTCTACTTAAGAATGGTTTAAAAACAGAACCTGTTCTTAACCCGGGGACTGCCTGTATAACACATTTATCAGAGATTTTGTGGAAAAATTGCTATTGGGACACTGATATCAGGGTATAAATTATATCTCAGGGATAGGGGTGGATCAAATTGGCGGAAGGGTGGCAATATAAGTTAAATATGGCACCGATATAAACAGGCTAAAAGCTCTCAAGGAAAAAAGATGTTCTGTGGAATCTTTACAGATAGAAATTCCATTTATTTATTTAAAAAAATGTATAGCCCACAACATCCAATAGTTCTGCACAGGGTAGAAGAAAATGTGCACAAGACAACATACAATTATTACACAGAAACACTCAGAAAATACACATTTCACTTAAAATCTACTAATAAAACACGCTCAAACCGAATTATCTTCAAACACTTTCTGTACTGTAAAATCCTAGGCAGGGACCTTGCTTCTGGAGGTAATGAAAAGCCTTGATTGCTGAAAAGCTAACAGTTTCACAAATTTAAATGATTTAACCTCCAAAACATCATGTCATTGCAATGCAACGAGCGTGAGGCGTGATACTTCTGCAAACGTGACACCAATGCAAGGGGGCTGTTATTATTCAACACTTTATAGAACTTGAACTCAATACATGCATATATTAGCAGACGTAATAGGAGCAAATCTGGACACATTGGTAATTAATCTTGCAGCAGCGTTTTGAGACAACTGCAGCGCCTGTATAGTGTTTTGGTAACTGAAGATATAGGGGTCCTCTTACTACAGCACACGCTAAATGCTAAGGTGTCCATAGAATAGAGTGGGCACCTTAGTAAAAGGACCCCTTAAAGAGTTGCAATAATCAAGGATCAGAAACACTGTCACAAGTACAACAGACCCAAATTTTCTGTAGATAAATAAACTTTGAGCCTCCTCAGGACTCTCAGATTAAAGAAAACTCTAGAGATCACCGCTTTTATTTGAATCAAGTACTGTACTCCTAAATATCAACATTGGCTAACATTGCTGAAAGATACTTCAGGCAAAGGCACTCTCAACATTTCAGAACGTCCCAGACGTAAAACCTGAACTTTACAGATGTTCAACTTGAAATGGTTACTAACCATCCAGTTGTTGATTACACCAAAACAACTACTCAGATTGTTCAATGTTCCTATAATTGTCCCTGGAAATGGAACAACAAACTGTATATCATCTGATAAGCAACACCCAGTTGAGAGAGAACTTGACTAAAGGGCTGTAAATAGATATTAAATAAAACAACAGATAATACGGATCCCTGGGGTGTCTGCCCCTGCATCAATGGGGCACCAGTCTGAGCCAATCCCTAACCACAGAGTCTAAAAACTTCTCTCAGTTAAGAAAGAGCAAAACCAATCCCACAACTTCCCATCAAATCCTTATGCTCTTAACCTTGAAAGCAAAATCTGATGACTAATGGTATCAAATGCTACAGAGATGCCCCAAAATATAATTAGAAATGATTTCCCTTTATCAAATCCAGTCCAAATATAATCCAATGTGGACTGAAGTAACAACTCTGTTGAATGTTTTGGACAAAAACCAAATTGATAATCATCCAGAACTCCATATTCCACTCTGACTCCTCTATTTTTCTACTGTCTGACTTAGACTCCTCCTCTGACTGATATAAGACTTAACATTTTGCTCTGAATCCAAAGTACCAATAAATATAATTTATTGGTACTTCAAATCTAGAACAAAAATATCCTATGTAATAAAACCCTAGCTGCGCATGTGCACTCCTACCTGCGTGTTTCGTTTTCCCTGATCCGTGAGATGCAAGTCTGTGGCGGCAGGAGTGCGCATGCGCGAGTCCCCAGCCTAACAGCACCTAACTGCGCTCGCGGCAGGACTGGCCGCCAGCGCTGGACTCCCTGCTCTCTCGCGGCAAAAAATCAGTAAGTTTTTCGCAGTCTGACCTTCCCGACGCCTGACCGGCCACTCTTCCCTTCCCGCGGTCCAGACTCCAAACCTGTCTGCAGCACTCTACACACGCTGCTTCGGGGCCTTCTACTGCCCTGATTTGCTCTGCCGTGTCTCTGATGATGTCATCAGGGATGTGCCAGAGTAAATCAGGACAGTAGAAGGCCATGAAGCAGCGTGTGTAGAGTGCTGCAGACGCTACTACAGTTGGCAGGTTTGTCGGGACTGCGGGAAGGGAAGGAGGGGGGGGGGCAAGGGACTAAGGGAGCCGGACAGACTTCTAGCACCCGTTAATGTAACGGGCTAAAATACTAGTATATGTATAAAATGATAAATTTACCAGGTATATTAGATGGATAGTGAGCCCACCGGGACAGATCTATTTTTATTTATTCAATTTTCTATACCGTTCTCCCAGGGAAGCTCAGAACGGTTTACATGAATTTATTCAGGTACTCACGCATATTTCCCTGTCTGTCCCAGCGGGCTCACAATCTATCTAATGTACCTGGGGCAATGGGGGGGGGGGATTAAGTGACTTGCCAAAGGTCACAAGGAGCAGTGTTGATTTGAACCCACAACCTCAGGGTGCTGCGCCACACACTCCCCACAGATAGGGAAAATGCTTGAAGTACCTGTATGTAAACTGCTTTGAGTGTGGTTGAAAAACTACAAACAGGCGGTATACAAGTCCCAATCCCAAATACAGTAGAACCTTGGTTTATGAGAATAATTCATTCCAGAAGCATGCTCGTAAACCAAATTACTCGTATATCAAAGCAAGTTTCCCCATAGGAATTAAGGGAAACTCGCTTGATTAGTTCCACCTCTCCCCCCCCCCCGGCCACTGGCGCTGCTTCATCCCACCCCACCACATCCCCAAAAGACTCCCCCACCTCTGAGGCCACTGGTGCACTTCCTCATCCCCCCCCGCCCGCAAATGACGCCCCCCGCAAACCGGCATCACCCCTCCTCGCAAACTCCCATCAGCCCAAACTGAAGGCTTACCCCCATCTGGCACCAGCACACAGCACTAACCCACAGGAGGTGCTGGTGCCCGAAGATCTTGCCTCTTGCCGTGAACCAGTATCAACCCCCCCCCCTCGCGAATGCCCTTCCTCCCCACGTGAACCAGCATCCCCCGCCCACCCAAACTGAAGGCTTACCCCCATATGGCACAGGCACGCAGCACCAACCCACAGGAGGTGCCGGTGCCCGAAGATCCTGCCTCTTGCCAGACTGGGCCTTAAGCATCTGCGCATGCTCAAGGCCTTCTGGCTCTCGTTCTCTTCGAGAATCTCGGAGGGAGGCAGGAGCCAGAAGGCCCTGAGTATGCGCACATGCTCAAGGCCCAGTCTGGCAAGAGGTAGGATCTTCGGGCAACGGCACCTCCTGTGGATTGGTGCTGTGTGCCTGTGCCAGATGGGGGTAAGCCTTCAGTTTGGGTGGGCGGGGGATGCCGGTTCACGTGGGGAGGGCAGCATTTGCGTGCAGGGGGCAATGCCGGTTCACGGGTGGGGGGACTCACAAATCGAGTCAACACTCAGTTTGCGAGTCACGATTTGCGAAAATGTTTTGCTCATCTTGCAAAACACTCACAAACTGAGGTTTGACTGTATAAACTTTTAATTTAAAACTGAAGTCAGTCAGTACAGCCCTGCCACCAGAGACAGGCAATAAAATGCTGATAGAAATTGGCATGTCTTTGAGTCGACAACTGACCCATGGCTGCATGCACAGTGAGGAATCCTCCCTATGATGTTTCAAGGCAGAGTACAGGAGTGGTTTGCTATTGCTTTCTCCCATGCAGTGTGTGGCCTGAGTACCTGAATAAATTCATGTAAACCGTTCTGAGCTCACCTGGAGAACGGTATAGAAAATTGAAGAAATAAAAGAAATAAATGTTGCTGCTGACCAACATTGGGCCTTGCGGTCTACAGCACCTGGTACTCCCCAGTGGTCCCTAACCAGGCACTAGCCAAGCCTGACCCTGCTTAGCTTCTGATAGCAAAATCAGGCCTATCCAATCCAATACTTAGATTTATATACCACATCGTCTCCTAAATTAGGAGCTCGACATGGCAGGCAGGCTAGATAAAATATGGGAGCACAATAATAATAATAATTTTATTTTTATATACTGCCATACCACAAACAGTTCTAAGCGGTTTACAAGGGAAGAGACTGTATACAGACAGCGACATTACAGCAAACTTTCGAAATGACATTGGCATGTTAAATTTAGTCAGGTTTATCTGGAAGTGTATTGGGAGTACATCAGGTTGAGGTGGGGTCAGAGAAATTTGTCAAAGAGATAGGTTTTGATTGACTTTCTAAACGTTTCGTACAAGAGTGCGTTTGAGATGAAGTTGGTTAAACATCTGTTCCATTTGCCTGCTTGGAATGATAGAGTTCTGGCGAGGTATCTCTTGTAGGTGCAGCCCTTTAGGGATGGAAAAGCGAACAAGCAGGTATTGTGTGTATTAGTTGCGCCTGGGAATTCGAATTGGTGGGACAGATAGGTTGGGGATGAGCCTGTTATGGTTTTGAAGCAAAGGCAAGCAAACTTAAAAAAGACCCTTGCTTCCAAAGGCAGCCTGTGTAGTTTTCTGTAATATGGGCTTACATGGTCTGATTTCTTGAGGCCATAAATGAGACGGACTGCAGCATTTTGGATAACTCTCAGTCATTTGATGGTATTTTTGAGAGATCCTAAATATATAATGTTGCAGTAGTCTAAGGGATTGAACCAGCAGTCAAAAGGAAAAGAAATCGAAGTATTTTTTAATGGTACGAAGTTTCCATAGGGTGAGAAAGCATTTTTTGACTTGAACATTTGTGTGATCTTCAAACGTTAGGCTTCGGTCCAGGGTGACGCCAAGGATTTTAGTTGTGGGATTAATTGGGTAGTCTGCTCTGTTTAGTCTCAAGGAGGTGTTCATGATCTTGTTATTGGGACTTGCCAAGAAAATCTTGTTTTGTTCGGGATTTAGTTTTTTTTTTTTTTTTTTTTCCTTTATTTATTGGATTATTCATTACAATATCTCTGTAACAAACATACATGAATGAACACAAAAAAAATACAAAAATACAAAATGTAAATTCCCAAATGGGAATTAACATAATATAAGAAAACTAATTCAACCATATCCTAGTCCACATTAAAGCTGATCGCCAGTACAAATAAAACATCATCAAAGCAAATCTTTCTATCTACTTTCTAGGAACAGGCAAATGGCTATTATATATAATACACATCATCCTCCAAAAGTAAACCAAATTAAGGAATTAAACTTTCAACAAAGGTTTCTCTTTGATAAAATCTTCTACCTGGGCTGGATCAAAAAACACATATTTATCATTTCCATATGATATCAGGCATTTACATGGAAATTTTAAGAAGAAAGTAGCTCCGACTGCCAAGACCTTAGGCTTTAGCTGAAGGAACTGTTTCCTCTTAAACTGGGTTTGTCTAGAGACATCTGGAAAAATTATCACCCGTTGACCACAAAACATCTCTTGCTTTTTCAGGAAATATATAGTTTTAGTTTGGAGTGCATAGTCCAATGTTCAACCTTGGTAAGGACAGATGAGACGAGTTGTTCTGTCTCTTGGGTCAATGAGGTTATGGGAATGATAATTGTTATATCATCCGCGTATAATAAAAGGGAAGATTTCAACTACCCCAATATTGACTGGGTCATAGCTGACCCAGGAATCAATGAGAGGAAGCTTTTTAGATGTGATCTTGAGCAGAATACAGTATACCCACCACTCAACGGCACTCATCGTAAAAAGCTTTACGATAACCTCATAGCAACGCATGCAGCAAAACTCGAACCCTCCATAACCAGATTGTTAACCTCAACATCTGACTTCAAAGCATTCCGCAAAGAACTCAAAACGCTACTTTTCAAAAAGCATATTCAAAACACCTAATCTCCTCTTCCACATACACCGACCAGGTTACCCACTCCCTGACACCATATCCTCAACCGACCAAAAAAAAATAAAATAAAAAATAAAACCTAATTCTTCCTACCGATTTATTACCTACCAACGCCTGGAAAAAGATTTGATATGTAATGTAATATAACTGCTCTCACCCAATGTTACCAAGTCTATACTCATTCTGTAACTATGTCTTACCCTAAATGTCACGTACCCTCCTGGAAATGTCCAGCTTCTTCTTATGTAATCCGCTTTGAACCGCAAGGTACAAGCGGAATAGAAATCACTAATGTAATGTAATGTAATGTAATGTAATGTAATGTAATAGGGAATGGGAACTGATATACTGCTTTTTTGTGGTGTTAGAATCAAAGCAGTTTACATATTTTTTGGGAGAGATAATTATTTTGTATCTGGGGCAATGAAGTGTTAAGTGAGTTGCCCAGAGTCACAAGAAGCTGCAGTGGGAATTGAACTCACAACCTCAGGGTGCTGAGCAGCTGTTCTAACCACTAGGCCACTCCACCACTCCATTACTTAATAACTGGATGGAGGGACACTAAAGAAAAACTACTGTATTAGCATTGAGCTTTCCTGCTGGGACAGAGAGGGAAAAATGTTTAAGTTGCTGAATAAATTCAAGTAAACTGTTCTGAGCTTCCCTGGGAGAACAGCATAGAAAATTGAATAAATAAATAAGGAAAGTTTGAGAAAAACACACTAAAAAGGAACAACCGAGCTTACATCAGGCATAAGGGTGAAAAAAATGCCAAATGACTTTCGCTGTAGTTAAGATGTGAGGTAAGAAAGGCTGTTATAATAATAAAAAATATCTTTTATAAATGCAAAGTGGATACAAATAGAGAAACTAAGAAAAGCATAAGTCCTGACATGCTAGATTCAAAGCTCTGATAAGACAGGCAAAACAAAAAAAAAAAAAGAATCTTTCTGATGTCTGCCATAGAGAAAAAAGCTAATAAAGGTTTTTCAGATACTTTCAAAGAAGTCATGAGAGTTATTCTGAACCAATATGTATTTAAGGCTCTTTGCTTAATATTTAAATGACTGCGTGATGGTGCGTACAATGCTGCACTTTTATCAGCCGTCACTTACCTTATGTTCAAAGGACACGTGATGTCTGGATGTGCCCTTCTTGACTGTAGTGAAACGCTCGAGCTACCATAAGTCGATTTTTTCTGTGCAGGAACCAGTAGATCTTAAGGCAAATCTCCTCTGTATTACAGTTCAGGAAAGGGCTTAAAACTGTCCTGTTTTCGCGCATTTTTATAAACTGAAGCTGCGAGTCGCACGCCAATAGCCATTTCTCGGCAGAGTAAAAGCAGGAGGTAAAAATGTATTATTTTAGGGTTGCTTTCATTTTGTTTTTTTACTTTTTATTTTAATGTGTTTTTTGGGTATTTGCAAGGTTATAATTTGTGATCTGTATGTCTTTACTTATTTTGGATGTTTTATTTGAATCCGCATAGAATTGCAGGATATGCGGAATCTAAATTTTTAAAATAAATAAATAAATACATTCCTCAAGATGAGAGCTTCTATGCTGAAGCAATGTTATGTCTGGTCTAACTGCACTTTCTGATGGGAATGTCTAACCAAAAGAGACAAACTGAATAATATGGAATTAGTGAATTGAAATGGAATTGAGCCTGAATAGAACGCTTGGCTTGTGATTGTGAGAAATATGTTAGTATGATGTAACAAGAGCAAAGGCAGAGACCAAAGGAGGAAATCTAGCCACCCTGACTTTGCTGGGCACCGACCACTCTCTTATGACTATCTTGTTGACAGACATCACAACTCTTGCATTACACAGTCTGCTATTGTACCAAAGCACACAAACCAAACCAAAAGCTTAGCACAATTAGGCTCTTTTGCTTCTCCTAGGGAAATACCCATGCTTAGGTAATGTAGTCCTAGGTAGGTGTTAAATAATAACCATTAATGAAATGCTTTCAAAGCAGTACAAAAAAAGGAGGCTGCCATGCTGTTTACGAGGGTAAATCAAAAAGCAAAGGCAAAATACATTTAACGGCTTTAATAGAAGTAACTGTGAGCAATTGAACATATCACTTTTCCACATAATTCCCATGCAAGACGACACATTTGTTATACTGTTCAACTAACTTCTGCATTCCTGCAGGGAAGAAATTTTTCGGCACTGCTTCCTTTACTTCATCATGCTTTGTCTTTTGCTCTCCAGGTCACAGTGATGCACCAATGTCTCGTGCTGGTGACAATTCTCTCCAGAATACTCGGATCTTCTTCATACCATCTCAGGAACTGTGCCGCAACCTCCACACGCTATTGCTCATGCAATAAGCTGTCTGGGAACCCATCATGTGCAGACTTTCCTATATCCCAAGTCATCATGCATTATGGCAAATACAGATCCATAGCTGATATACAAATTTGCACCCAATTGAGACACCATTATCCATTGGCCTTCTCTAATCAAGGCATTCATCCTGTCAATGTGCTCTTGTGTGCACGATATTGATGGCCAACCAGAATGGCCTTTGTCTATTAACCTGTTCTTCCCACTTTAAACCTTTTTACCCACATAAACCTTTCATTGATTCATGGTGCTATGTTCATACTGAATCAATATCCGATGGTGAATTTCCACAGGTTTCACTCCGTCTGCCCAAAGAAAGCTCACTACTGTATGTTGTTCTTTGATGGTGCAACCTTGCAATGGAGCATCCATGTTTCTGACCTTGTGGCTGCCACATGACTAAAGGCTGAGTGCTGCACTCTGCATGGATAAACTATCCAAGCGCCACGAGTGGAGTGCCGCAGGGTTTGGTGCTCAGGTCCGTGCTCTTCAACATATTTATAAACGACCTAAAAATTGGTATGACGAGTGAGGTGATTAAATTTGTGGCCGATACAAAGTTATTCAGAGTAGTGAGGACACAGAAGGATTGCGAAGACCTACAAAGAGACATTCATACACTCGAGGAAAGGGCCACGAAATGGCAAATGATAACGTGGATAAGTGCAAGGTAATGCATGTCGGTAACAAAAATCATATGCACGAATACAGGATGTACGTTAGATAGATTGTGAGCCCACCGGGACAGATAGGGAAAATGCTTGAGTACCTGATTGTTAAACCGCTTAGATAACCTTGATAGGCAATATATAAAAACCTAATAAACTTGAAACTTGAATAAACTTGATGTCCGGTGCTATACTCGGAGAAAGTCCCCAGGAAAGAGACTTGGGAGTACTTGTAGACAAGTCAATGAAACCGTTCGCGCAATGTGTGGCGGTGGCAAAAAGGGCAAACAGAATGTTAGGAATGATTAAGAAGGGGATCATGAACAGATCTGTAAAGGTTATCATGCCATTATACCGGGCCATGGTACGCCCCCCACCTGGAATACCAAGTACTACTCAAGAGTCCAGAGAAGAGCGACAAAAATGGTTAAGGGACTGGGGGAATTGCCGTACAATGAGAGGCTAGAGAAACTGGGCCTCTTCTTCCTTGAAAAGAGAAGACTGAGAGGGGACATGATCGAAACATTCAAGACTTAGTAGAGACAGAGAGATTGTTCACCCTCTCCAAGGTGAAGAGAACGAGAGAGCACTCACTAAAGTTAGAAGGGAAAAGATTTCGTACAAATTGTAAGGAAGTTCTTCTTCACGCAGAGTGATGGAGGTCTGGAACGCTCTCTCAGAGGCTGTTATAGGGGAAAGCACCCTTTAGGGATTCAAGACAAGGTTGGATTATCTCCTACTGGAACAGAACATATGCCAGTAAGGCTAGACACAAATAGGGCACTGGTCTTTGACCTACGGGCCGCTGCGTGAGCGGACAGCTGGGCATGATGGATCACTGGTCTGACCCAGCAGCGGCAAATCTTATGTTCTTATGTATGATCATATGTTGCATTTTGCTAGCTCTGTTCCACTTTTCACATAAATTTAATAATTACCTTTAATTTTTGATTCACCCCTTGTATCATGAGCTCAGTAACTCCTTATTTGCAAATGATTTTTGTGTACTCACTTTCATTATCTATTATTGATGTGTGAGTTTCAGTGTATTATGTTGATAGTATGGTTAAATACCTTTTGTTGTGTAGCCAGTAATCCAACAGAAAGAACGGTTGCAAACTAGCACAACAGAAGAGCTAAAGCTCAAAACAATCAACCATATAACACCAAAAACAGTGGCAACATCTTTATTATGTTGATATTATTGTCAATCGCCCAGAATAGTAGATGGTGTGGATTACAATCCCTCCTGTTCTGGGCCACCAGCTCATAGGGCAGGTGGAGGCCTACAGGAGAAGGGGGGGTACAGGGTAGGAAGTGGGGTTGGGTGCAGAGCCTGGCAGGGAGGGAGAGGGACAGGGTGGACAGCCTGGTAGGGAGGGAGGGGGAGATAGGATGGAGAGCCTAGAAGGGAGTAAGTGGGGCTGAGTGCAGAGCCTGGCAGGGGAGGGCGTAAGGAGGGGGGGCAGGGCGCATGAATATTAAAACACTCTCCTTCTTATATTCAAGTCAATCTTTTTTCCTTCTTTTTTGGGTGAAAAAGGTTACCTCGTGTAATACTTGGATCGACTTATATTTGAGCATATATGGTACTTTTGATGTGGATGTCTGTCGATCTGTCACAGGAGCTATCCGTGGTGCTGAACATAATTGAAACAGGCTTTAATAAACCTGTGGAGGGGCTTTTTCAATAGAACGTCTAAGTCTAAGGTTTTTGTTTGTTTGTTTGTTTTAATGACCTATGTAGACATTTTGATCCTTAGTACATCTATCTTTTTTGGCCATTCTCAAATATGCGCAAAAGCAAGTTTTTGTCTAGGCAGCCTGCATTCTTAGCAAATTGTTCAAACAACTGAGCATAGCAGAGGGGCTTTTCTAAGAAGTACTGTAATTAATTTCACATTAAAAGTCCCAGGAATAGATTTCACTATATCTTGCTTATATTGTATGGTGAGCCCTCCAAAACCCACCCCAAACTTACTGTACCCACCTGTACAACAATAGCCCTAATGCCTGTAGGTGTCATCTTAATGCTGGTAAAGTAGGTTTTTGAGGGCTCACCACAAAATATTTATATGGTAACATCTGGAACTTTTAATGTAAAAATCACCGCAGTAACCTCTCATTTCTTCAAAGACACTCAAAATGAGAGGTGAAATCTTATCAGAAATCCGATAACGCTAACTTGTTGATCATATATATATTTTTTTGTTTCCTGAAGCAGAGAACAAAACATGTCACATCAGAACCATCAAATAGATAAGTGCTCTTTCTATTTTCAACAGTTGTTTAAGAGACTAAGAATTTTACAGCATTTTGCATCCAAAACTTGCACAAGCTAAAAAATGTGGAGGATCATACAATGATTGGGTGGTGAGGTGGATGGGGGTTTCATCTCCTTGAGCCCCTCCAGGTCTCTGAGCACAATCCTACCATATATAAAGCTTTTGATTTAAAAAAAAAAAAAACTACATATTTGATGATTATGGGAAGTTCTTTCTGATGTTAACTATTGAATTTTTACTTCCTGTATTGATAACTTTTTGGTATTTATTTGATTTTTGATTAAAAGATAGCTGTCTATTACATTCACAGCAGAAATGGAAAATCGTTTTAAGATTAGAAATTTTAGATTATCGAGTTTCTCTTGAACTTTTGAAAATGTACCTGAAAGAAATTTTATGATATCTTCAGCTGATACTTTAACAGTTGAGAATATATCTGATATCTAGAGAGTCTAATGAGGAGAGATTTTGATCAACTAATTTCCGCTGATAGCCTCAATCTATCTCAGAGTCTTCTCAAGAATTCTTATGAGTGTTGGAGTAGTTACCGTCGCTGCTGGCGCTAAAACCCATGCTATGCCTTCATAAAAGAGGGGGTTAATTACTAAGCGAGTTACTTTTTGGGTGAAATTTCACTCTGAAGTGAAAAAAATACTGTATTGAAACTTTTTTCTAAGAAGAATATTCCATTCGATGGCCAACAGATTACTACAGTATTTTACGGATGTGGCAGGACAAATACAACTTCATAGGAGGTGATTCCTACAGCTGAAACCTAGATTTTTAACCTTAGCAGCTACTTTTTTCTCTCAGGTTCCCTTCCATTGAAGTGATTTTAGACACTGGTAATAGGGTTTTTTGAGCCCTGTATATCTTGTGTAAGCAATTGATTTTTTTTTAATCTATGATGGAATTTGTATTTGCCATCAAAGTCTTTCCTTCACTAACAATGAACAGGTGGAGTTTTCCTCTTTTTTTTTATACAGCTTGATTTGGCTTATTTTTCTCCATACATTTTGTTGCTTAATGCATAAAAATAACCCATCTGGGAGCTATTTACCTTGAGTCCAATACTCTGATTAACTATCAACTCTCTAAACATGATCATCAGGGAAAGTGAAAAATATTGAGCATCTATGTCCAATTTACATAGGGGAAATCTGTATTTTGTTTAATTTGAGATTGTGCTTATGAAATAGCTCAAGGTAGTTTGTGCTAGTGTGTGATAAACACGAGCTGCCTAAATAAAGCAGCAAGTGCTAAAATGGAAGAAAGATCACACAGCTCAGGGGATATATGATAGATGTCTATAAAATACTGTGAATCCCTTGTTTACTCTTTCCAAAAATACTAGGAATGGGGGACATGTAATGAAGCTACTAAGTAGTAGATTTAAAATAAACTGGAGAAAATATTTCTTCACTCAATGTGTAATTGAACTCTGAAAATTGTTGCCTGAGAATGTGATGAAAGCAGTTAGCTTGGTAGGGTTTAAAAAAAGGCACAATGGACCACTGGTCTGACCCAGCAGCGGCAATTCTTATGTTCTTATGTACAAAAAGTAAAGTCTATAAGAAGGATGTAGGGAAATCCACCACTTATTCCTAGGATAAGCAGCATTAAATCTGTTTTACTCTTTGGTATCTTGCCAGGTACTTATGACCTGGGTTGACCACTGTTGGAAACAGAATACTGGCTTGATAGATCTGAGGTCTGTCCCAGCTCGGCAGCTCTTATGCTCCTTCAACCTAAATGCAGAACTGAAAAAAAAAGTTCTTTCAGTTCTTCTGGGCCCATAAATATGGTGATTAGCTCAGAACCAGTGAATCAGCACTTTTCCACAGCATACAGACCCATCAATAGTTAAGCTTTTTCAAAGAAGAAATAATTTACTTCTCAATTAATTTAAGGCTGAAGACTGTGAGAAATAAAATTCCCAGGGTGATGTTCACTGGGTGGTGCAATGACACTGTCAACTAATTAAACAGGAAAGGTTTGAAAAGCTTGGCTGAATCAATCTTCCATTTCCTTTCTCAGGACCCAGTTTGTCGTCATTGTCAAAAGCTGAGGCTGTAGGGCATAACAGGTCTGCTTTCAGATAATTCTTGGCATGGTTAACTATTCATAGCCATATCATATACAGTATAAGTATAAAGAGAAATATAGCAAGCATTGGGCAGAAAAAAAAATCCTCCTGCTGTAAAGTTTTCCAGAAGGGCTTTGTTTCAACTTGAAACAAGCTAAAACACAATTTTAAAAATAGTCCAGTATCATCATCAAATGATACAGGATACAGAATAGCCAATTGATAATTTCATACAGCTCTGCTGTTCCACTTCCACTTCAAAACATCTCACTGGGAAAATAAATTTATACAGGTAACTGGAAACGATATATATTTTTGGCTTTGAAAATCTCTGCATCGGGCTGTGTTTTCATGGCACATTCGATTTTATAGCATAGAGACTCATGAATACACAGCTCCCTGTTGAATTTAGAAAGAGCTGTTGAAAAGCACTTCTGTTGCTGCAGCTGAAATCTAAGTGGCTGAAAAAAAAATAGCCCCCTTGTCCCCAGTTCACAACTTTTTCTGGAAATGTGGGTTTGAAACAACCCACTGCCACTGGTGAAAAGATGCTCAGGATAGGTGGATATAATCCTTGATTTTACCCCACTGGCTGCCTGGAGTTGTACACCTGCTTTTCCTGGTCATTGGTGAGGCCCCACTTGGAGTACTGTGTTCAGTTTTGGAGACCGTATCTGGCGAAAGACGTAAGAAGACTTGAGGCGGTCCAGAGGAGGGTGACGAAAATGATAGGAGGCTTGCGCCAGAAGACGTATGAGGAGAGACTGGAAGCCCTGAATATGTATACCCTAGAGGAAAGGAGAGACAGACGTTCAAATACTTGAAGGGTATTAACGTAGAACAAAATCTTTTCCAGAGAAAGGAAAATGGTAAAACCAGAGGACATAATTTGAGGTTGAGGGGTGGTAGATTCAAAGGCAATGTTAGGAAATTCTACTTTACGGAGAGGGTGGTGGATGCCTGGAATGCGCTCCCGAGAGAGGTGGTGGAGAGTAAAACTGTGACTGAGTTCAAAGAAGCGTGGGATGAACACAGAAGATTTAGAATCAGAAAATAATGTTAAATATTGAACTAGGCCAGTTACTGGGCAGACTTGCATGGTCTGTGTCTGTGTATAGCCATTTGGTGGAGGATGGGCAGGGGAGGGCTTCAATGGCTGGGAGGGTGTAGATGGGCTGGAGTAAGTCTTAACAGAGATTTTGGCAGTTGGAACCCAAGCACAGTACCGGGTAAAGCTTTGGATTCTTGCCCAGAAATAGCTAAGAAGAAAAAAAAAAAAAAAAAAAAATTTAAATTGAATCAGGTTGGGCAGACTGGATGGACCATTCGGGTCTTTATCTGCCGTCATCTACTACTAACGCAACAGGTGGCATAAGAACAAAACTGACTGATCACATGTTCCTGAAAATCTGAAGGCCGACTCCAGTTAGCAGATAAGTGCTGCTAAATATTTTCCCTGGCCATCTCAGTACTGCCTAAACCAGTGGAAAACAAAGATGAAAATGTTATAATGCCCTTGTATCGCTCTATGATATGGCTGCAATTTGAATACTGTGTGCAGTTCTGGTCACCTTATCTCAAAAAGATATAGCGGAATTAGAAAAGGTACAGAGAAGGGTGACGAAAATGATAAAAGGTTTAGGACAACTTCCTATGAGGACAAGCTAAAACAGCTAGGGCTCTTCAGCTTGGAGAAGAGATGGCTCAGGGGTGATATGATAGAGGTCTATAAAATAATATGGTGTGGAAAGGTTAGATGTGAATCACTTGTTCACTCTTTACAAAAATACTAGGACTAGGGGTCATGCGATGAAGCTACTGAGTAGTAGATTTAAAACAAACCGGAGAAAATATTTCTTCACACAACATGTAATTAAGCTCTGGAATTTGTTGCTGGAGAATGTGGTGAAATCAGTTAGCTTAGCAAGGTTTTAAAAAAAGGCTTGGATAATTTCTTAAAAGAGAAGTCCATAGGCCATTATTGAGATGGCTTGGGGAAATCCCCTGCTTATTCCTAGGATAAGCAGCATAACATCAGTTTTATTACTTGGGATCTAGGAGCAAGGCAGAAGCGATCTTCCTATGCTCCAGCTCCATGCAGAGCTGGGATAAAAAATGGCTGCCATGAGTTCCCGTGGTCTTGCAAGACCACAGCAGGAACTCAAGGCAACCACTTTTGTCTGTGACTTCTACCCCACTTCACCGCTGGACCACCAGGCATTAAAAGTAAGGTGTGAAGAGGTCCAGGAGGAGAGGTGGTTTAGAAACTCTTGAATAACCAAATTTGAGAATCCTAAACTTGAAAATGCCCATCTCCTTGATAATAAAACCAATAAAAGTTTCAGGAGGCAGGGATGGTTCAGAATCACCCCTAAAGTTATTTGAACATTTTTCTTATTTATCCCTAATGCCTGTGAATATCGAGGGAGGGGTGTACACCCTCTTTCTCTATTGAGAAGTACCTTGTCCTTTAAGTATGCGGCTCGTCCTCCCATCCACTCCCTCATTTTGGGGAAGAGCATGGGTAGAGAGAGAGAGAGGAAAAATGTCAGAATGATGAGGAGGGCCAACCTAGAGGTTTTCAGGGTCCGCCATTGGACCCCACCTCTTGCATTGAACAACACTGGCCTAAACAGTGCTACAGTTGCTCCCGGGTAAAGCTGGAGTTTTACCAATTAGCGGCAATATTCAGATCACTAACCATATAGCTAATCAGTCTGAATAACTTCCGCTAACCAGGGCTGGGGAGTCAGAGTCGTAGAGTGAGAAGCAATTGTGGGTGGGGTCAAAGTCAGTAAAAATGTACCAACTTCACTTCAACATCAAACATCAAAATAAAACTTACATTAGAATATATAGTAAACTTATTTTATACTTTTTAAAAAAATCTTAGATCTACAATAAAGTTCTGGTACATATAAGCTATATTTACCAGAAACAAAATTTAAAGCCTAATGGGGTTCTTTTATTAAGGTGCACTAACGGATTTAGCGCATGCTAAAGATTAGTGCGCGCTAAATGCTAAGGCGCCTACAGAATTGAATGGATACCTTAGCATTTAGCGTGTGCTAAATCGGTTAGCGCGCCTCAAAAAAAGACCCCAATATCAGTAGGAGTTGGGAGTTAAATAGTAGAAAAATAGAGATGTCGACCCCACAGACCTGCCACTAACTAGACAGTGCTGCTGGTCAGCACTGAATCCAACAGGGTGAATTTCAAACCCAGTCATGGTACCTGGGCTTGTGCGCATCTGAGAAGCTGAAAGCTATGCCGTCGGTAGTTTCACTACCAGTAGGGCTTCCCAAGGAGATGTCAGACTAACAATGTACCACCCATCCAGGCAGCAGCAGATGGGCCGTGTTGGAGGCGGAGGACCGAGCTTAATGCTATAACGGCGACAATATCGAATTTATATTGCGCAGAAGAAAGGCCCAGCAATCTCCTTCTGTATTCTGCCAAGAAAACTTGATGAGGTTCATGGAGTCACTAGGACTTGAATACAAGTCGAAGGTGGCTAACAACAATGCGTTGATCTTTCTATGGAGAGGCTATTTCAATCTTTCAGCAATGTCATTTACGTTTTCTCTCCAGTTTTAAATAGGGCAGTGCGGCACCCTAGCATGTCTCCTGAGATTTCAGGTGTGCCGCGAGATGCTGGAGAGGAGGAGAGGCACCGGTGCCGGCTGTACTGTGCTGTTATCAATGGAAGCATTTCCCAGTTCTTTTATAAAAAGAGGCAGGGGACAGACACAAAGGCAAGCAAACGTGTCAGGCGCATGCATGTGTGCTCTCTTGAGTCTGGCTCACTAATGCTGCTTTCAGATTAGAGGAATCTGAGATTTAAGGGAAATCCTTACTGGCATTACAATTTCTCTCTCACTCTCTCTCAGTTACTGGGGGAGGGAGGAACGGGGAGGGTAAGCCAGGACTGGTTCATCAAGACAGAAATTTCTGTGATCCGTAGCTAGGAAAAGTGATGTCAGAGACTATCTCATTCCATTTAGATTTTTCTGCTGAAAGACCTGAACATGTGCACGTACTGTGAATAATTTGTAATACGCTTCTAAAAATAAAAGAAACGAAGCCAACAGCAAGAGGGTGAATCACCGTGCTCTCTTCCCAGCATCACTAACAGAGCAGGGACCAGAAAGAAGGCTGAGAGTAAGAGATAAAGGCACCTCGCTAACAAAACACAAACAATAAGAGATAGAACTCGTGTTCAATTTATAGAAGACATTCCATGGGACCAAAACATCGACAGCTGTAAAACATGTCAGATGCACTTAAACCCCACATAATATGGGATCGCTTATAACACAGTCAAGAGATTGGACATCATTTTATTATTACATATTATAAATGAGTCCATTCTGAGGTCTACTGTCTAAAACAGTCATATACTGCATATAGAGACTGTAAACCCAGTGGGGTCCATGATATGAGAACATTTAATACTCTCTAAGCCAGGGGTGTCCAACCTTTGGCTTCGCTGGGCCGCACTGGCTGAAAAAACATGCAAACGCTGCAGCAAGACAGAGGAAGGAGCCGGCAAGACGGTAAATACCCGGGGGCAGTAGAGGAAAACACTGAATCACCCTCAACTGGGGCCGCACAAAATACTTCACTGGGCCGCTTGCGCCCTCAGGCCGCAGATTGGACACCTCTGCTCTAAGCCCTTAATCTTCGTTTCCCGTGCTTGAGAGTCACCAACAGGTCAGGTTTTCTGAATATCCCCCTTGAATATGCATAAAGGAGATTTGCCTGCATACTACCCTGACCTATAAGTAGCCCTCAAAGCCTAGGACTGAAGACCAAGGATCTAAACAGTCTCAGTTTCCACAATGAATATCACAAATCTCTCTCATGCATATTCATTGTGGAGATCCTGTAACCCCAAATGGTTGGGGATACTTAAAGACAGTGGCACAGAAAGGGGGAGAGAGTGGGCGGCACCCCCCTCCTCCTCCCCCTTCCCTTCCCCTGTACTTCTTAGTTGTTCACCACTGCGAGCAAGAACTTCAGCATGTTCCTCGCAACTGCGTCAGCTCTCCTGCTGACATCACTTCCGGGTGCCACGCATAGGAAGTGACCTCAGAGGGAGAGATGCCAGGATCACGAGGAGCACGTTGAAGTTGTTACTCATGGCGGTGAACAAGTAGAGGTATGGAGGCAGGGAAGGGGGATGAGATGAGGGCGGGGGAGAGGCACCTCTGCCCCGGGCGCCTCTCACCCTCGCTACGCCACTGCTTGAAGATAGGAAAAGTGAGGCTTTCATTTTCAGCATGAGATCCAAGGCAGCTCTGGATTTAATTACTCTCTACCCCAAACTTGAAGTCAAGGCATGTTACAATCTAAAGTTGGTACTGGGGTCAAAATGAGGCCAAAGTAACTTTGCCCAAGGTCACAAGGAGTATCATTGGGAGAGGCAGATTTGAACCCTGGTAACAAGATGCCATTCTAACTAAGGACACACCTAGCTATCATTCTTTACCATGGGTTCTGTACTACTGCCTCTTAAAGGGACAGAAATAAACCTGGGTGATTTTGGCAGTTGTGGCTTTCCGCTCTGGGGACTTCCAACTGTAACCTCTGCTTAGTAGAGGTAACAGGGACATGGTGAGCGCTTGATAAGGGATTCCCACTGCACTCTGTGGGGTCTCTGCCACACTATATACAAATATACAGTATTCCCCCCCCCCCAATTTTACATAAGCCCCATAAGTTATGCGTGCAAATTGGTGTGCACTGCAGATTTGTGAGCACAACTTAATTATTTAACAAGACCAATCAGCACTGAGGCAAATTAACACCCTACCGACACTAATTGACACTATTTAGAAGAACACAGCTTGCTAGGTGCATTATACAAAGTGTTGCGCATCACTTCTAGTGTGTGGATCTGAAAAGGGGGCTTGTCCGTGGAGGAGCATGGGCATGGGCGTTCCTAAAAGTTATGCGTACTGTTATAGTTCAACATCACTGACTTCCTATATCATTTTATATACAGTTTAAGATTCTTCGACTAGCTCATAAGGTCCTTCAAAACGAGCTCTCCCCCCTTCTTGTACAGCTGCATTCCTCTTCAACCTACCGTCTTTCCATTTCTGCAGAGAATGATATGTGAACGGGTACCTGAGGATAGAGCCCACGGAGCAGAGAAACTGTTTCACCGTGTCATTCTCTAAAAGCTTGAGATTAGCCTTAAACAGGCTATTTCAACTAGATGGAACAGCATCTATACAATGCTCACATCAATATGTAACTGGTAACTGAAACCAATGATTAAAAAAAGTGCAGAAGCTGCTTTTGGTTTTAAATGAACTGTTAAATGACATCATTTGTGTCTTGTCTGCCTTTGATGTGGCAACAAGAGTCTTGTCTGCTGATCAGACTCCTACCATCTGCAACGTCCTTCTATCATGTGCCCAGCTGCTTACTGTTACTGTAACAGATTCATCCATCATTGCTGGCATCAAGGTGCATTTCAAACATTTAATAGACACTTATTTTTCTGTTCATCCACTACACAGTGTTGGTTCTCTTCTACTCCCCTGTCTGAAAGACAATCCAACTTTCTTCCCAGATGATGTAAAAACACAGGCAAATGAATCTTTGGGAAGGCTGTACCAAAACCAGATCATAATGGAAGGCTTTATAAACAAGAATTATATAGAATATTGCCTCTTTTTATACTTTAAATAAGAAGATTTAAATAGAAAAGCTTAAGTGTTTGAGGCATTTGCAGATGAGAACAGAGTCCACAGGGACAGGGTGGGGATAGGGACAAAATTTGTTCCCATGTCATTCTCCAGTTCTTTTCTTCCCACCTCGAATCTACTTGCCATGCAGCTTTTCTTTAGGCCCCCCTTACTCTGAAACACCCTCTCCCTCGATTTTTGTCCTGATCATATCCTCGGTTCTGATAATTACTTAAAGCCCACCTGTTCAGGATGGTCTTCCCCAACTTCACTTCTTAAGTAAACTTTGGACGTGGAGCCAGGCCTGGATTGTACAAAAAAAAATTTCTCTAATTTTTTAACCTGTTACATTAACAGGTGCTAGAATAGATGTGTAGACTTAGGCATTTCTTTCTCTCTTTCTCCTTTTTTCTTTCTGTATGCCGTCTTTCTTTCTGTCTCTCTCCCTGTCTTTCTTTCTTTCTGTCTGTCTCTCCCCCTGTCTACTGTCTGTCTTTCTTTCTTTCTGTCTCTCCTCCCTGTGCAGCAGCAGCAACCCTTCCCTGCTCCTATCAAGCAGTAGCCCTTCTCCCTTCCTTTAAACCTCCCCTCTGTCCAGCAGCACCCCTTCCCTGCTCCTCCTGTCCAGCAGTAGCCCTTCTCCCTTACTTTTACCTCCCCCTGTCCAGGGTAGGATTAATTTGTCGAGGGCCCCTAGGAACACAAGTACATTGGGCCCCCTGCCCCACCCCACCCCACCATGCACCCAGATGGAAACAGGAAGCTGCGTCAGAGGGAAGCTTTGAGCATGCAGCACCGCTTGCACAATTACAGTTCCTGATGCCTTTCTTACCCATGTTGCTTGCTTGTCTTACTTTCCATCAATAGGGGGGAGGGCAGCGTTGTCAATCGGAGTGGGGCCCGCGTTGCTGATCGATGCTGGAGGGGCCCATCGCCATTTGGAAAAACAATGTTGATGCCCTCCTTCATCGGGCCCCCATGACCATTTCGGGCCTTAGGCACGTGCCTACTTGGCCTATTGGTTAATCCTGCCCTGCCCCTGTCCAGTAGTACTCCTTCTCCCTTCCCTGCTCCCCCGTCCAGCATCCACTAGCCCGGGCAGCCTCAGGGCTTTTGCTAGGCCGGCCCGCCTCACATTATCGAAGTGGGTCGGCCTAGCAAATGCCCTGCAGCTGCTTGATGAAACTGTGGCTACTGCCGTTGCTGGTCCGGGGGTGAGAAGAAGAAGCATCCCAGCAGCAGCAGTGTAGTCAGAAGGCAAAAAGTCAGTCGGCGTCAGAGATCGGGGCAGGAAATCAGATGAGGCAGGCACTGCGCATTCGTGGCACAGAAGCACGGAGCATGGAGATTGAAGTGTGCATGCACGCCAAGGGTTTTATTATAGTGGATAGCGTTCCTTTCCTTTTAAGATTCTACTTTATTGTATACAGCTCTGATTTTACCTGAAGAGCGATATATCAAAATTTCATAAACTAAGCATCCTGTGTTGTGTCACTTTGAAAGGTTCTCCCATCTCCCAGTCAGGTGTCTGTGAGTCATTTCTGAAGGTCTTCTAATGTCTTCTGAAGGTGCTTTAGAGAGTATGGCAGATTGAGGATAAAGAACACAGGATGTTTACCATGTAACAGACATTTTGCTTGGTCTGAAAGTAAAACAAGACAGCTTATCACTCTGATTGTGGAACCAATGTTGCCAAAACTTGTTAATGGCGCTTCCTGATTTGTTATGGCTTTAAATAAGTGAGCAGGTTTGTTGTTTAAAAATACAAAGATGGATCAGAGAGGGAGGGAAAACCTGATTTTTTAAAAATGAGACTTTTCCTCATACTATCCCATTGTGTTTAAAAAAAAAAAAATCTGATTCATTATGCTCAGCTAATTTGTTTTTATTTAAGCCAAGCTTCTTGCCCCTGCCTCCTCAGAAAAGCATGAGGCTTGACCATAAGTATTCAGATTTACCCAGGGCATGCTGGACATAATGCTTCCCAAACCCAGATGCTTTCTTTAAGACAAGTTCACTTTTAGGCTGTCTAGATGTACAAACCTTAAAGCAAGCAAAGTCACTGGCAGGAAATGTTTTATTCCCCATCCAGAAGTAAAGGGGCCACAACCAAGCAATGTTCAAATAAACTTTCACAGCCCACTTAGTTTGAACTGTTTCTATTCCTGTAAGTACATCACTACCCTGAAAAGAGCAAAACTGTGCCAGCGTGCACAGGAAAATGTTCCGTCCTTGAAATGCAAAAAAGGCCTCATGAAAAGCAGCTTTTTTTCAAGCGGCAGAACAGAGAGGAAGGGATCCTCCATCTTCCCTCCCTGCCCTGCCGACCTGCCCAGCACAACCAGCAAGGCCTGATCTGCCTTTCTTCAGCCCTTTGAAAAGGGCCACCTAGGGTGCTGCAGCCGCTTATTTTCAAGCGACAGAACAGAGAGGAAGGAATCCTCCATCTTCCCTCCCTGCCCTGCTAAGGTTTTGGGTTTTTTTTTCTTTTTTTCTTTTTTGCCGCCAGCCTTTTCAGAGTGCTACAGCCATCGGGCCGGCTCCTGCTGGGATCCTCGTTCCTGCCCTGTCTCCGCCGAGCGTGCGAACCTGCTCCGCCCCCTCCCGACCTGCGGGGAACATTTAAATCCTACCAAGGGAACGGCACCCTGCCGTTCGGTGCCCTGGCTAAGGCACACACCTTAGCGCGCGCCTTTGCGAAGCAGCAAGCAGAGCAGCCGAAGCTTCACCACTCCTACTCCCAGCAGCCAAGCACCGCACAGAGGGTCCCATCATTGCATTTGTTGTCTTCTCCATCCATCACCTCACCAACTCTGGGACTACTCCAAACCTAGCGGACAAAAACCCAACAGACAAATCGATAAGTATCTTGCATGGTTTCTATTATCCATTATCTTTTCCAGATAAAGCTACCCTAAACTCTGTAGTAACGTTCAACTTATGATGGCTAATACTATCTAACATTATTTCTTATGTTTTGTTGGTCTTGCTACAAAAGCTAGTTAACTGAGGCACTTCACTCAACCCAGAACCCTACAGGTCCGCCCATCGTTTCATTCATGACTGCTCTGAAGGGGGCCCTTTTCAAATCCTGGTTGTTCCCCACTCACGAAAACCAGAGACCTTACAATAAAAAACACCGATCTTTGATGAAAGTTCCCTACTCAGTACCTGCCAACTCTCCCCACCACCAAAAGGTTCAGGGTTTCTCCTTAAACATCCGATCTATCAGGAACAAATCACAGCTGGTTAAAGATTGGCTTGAGGAGACCAACCCTGACTTTGTTCTTTTAACTGAAACATGGTTAATCTCCGACAATGACATCATAATTCGTGAGTGCCCCCCACCTGGGTTCAAAATTATATCTCATCCTTCTGGGGAAGAGGGGGAGGACTAGCCATCATAGCAAAAGATTCATTCGAGTCCACCATCTTAGCCTCAAAATCTTCATCGGATCTCGACATTTTCTCCTGTAAACTCCAGTCGGACCAGTTAGAAGATGGCCTAATTATCACGCTATTTTACATCCCTCCTAAGAAATGGTCCACCGCCAAAGACAACTTCTACAAATTCCTCCTCACAAACTCAATTTCAGGTCCCTATAACCTACTGACCGGCGACCTAAACATTCACCTACAACAGGTAGAGCAGACTGACCCCAAAGACTTACTATCCTTCATCACTTCTCTAGACTTCTTCGTACCGACCCCAGAAAAGACCCATCAAAAAGGTCACCAACTAGACCTAGTTACCTTCTCCAAAGAACAAGTCTACCCCAAAATTCTCTGGGAGCAATCCATTTGGACTGATTCCTTATGGTCAGACCACTGATTATGCAACTTCCAACTCAGCTGGCAAACAAGACGCTCCCCATCCAATCCCAAGGTAGCAAAAAGGATCGAAAAAGTGGTAGCCACAAGAGGCTTGGTAAATCCAGTGGAATTCTGATCACACTACGACATTGCTGCCAACCCAGATTCTGACTCATTTACGGTAGACTCCTGGACCAATCTGAGCACACAGATCCTAAACAAAATGGCCCCCATAAAATCAAGGAAATTGAGAAACAAAAATTTGGACGGCTGGTTCGATGCCGAACTAGGAATGGTGAAAAGGGAGTTACGAAAACTTGAAAGAATATGGCTGAAATCTGGAAAAGATAATGGAAAATATCTGGAAAAGATAATGGAGTGAACTGGAGAACAAAATTAAAAGAGTTCAAAAAACTAAATGCACTAACTTTTACTCACTAAAAATTGGTTCTCCAGACACCGACATCAAAAATCTTTTCAAACTAGTTAACAATCTTTACAACATTCAGACCTTAACCCTTCCTACCCTAGACTCCCCACCTCCGGCCAATGCCCTAGCCTAATTTTTCAACAATAAAATCTCCAACCTGAGATCCACCCTTTCGGTCCCTACATCCAACCATCTGAACTACCCAGTTGCTCAACTCAACGATGAACCTAAGGTAGACATGATCTGGAACACTTTTACCATCTCCACCTGGCAACAATTCTGCAAGTTCTATTCTAAATATGCTGATTCCTATTGCAAATTAGACTGTTGTCCACACTTGGCTTTCTTTCCTTCTACGGTCAGGTACTTTTCCAGAGGCCCTAGGCCAGATCCTGATCACTCCGATAGTAAAAAATCCCAAAGAATCAATTAAACTGTCTTCTAATTACAGACCCATCGCAAGCATTCCCTTCTTTGTACAATTGATGTAAGGCCTAGTCAACCAGGATTTAGTAACCTATCTGGACAAATTCAGTATACTACATGACAACCAGTCAGGTTTTCGTTCCGGGCACAGCACTGAAACTGTTATTGCCTCACTGCTAGATTCCCTCCACAGTTTATTTAGCCAGGGCACAAGTGCACTGGTCCTGCAATTTGACCTAAGTAGTGCCTTCGACTTAGTTGATCATGCTATTCTTATGGACTGTTTGGAGTCAATCGGTCTCTCTGGTAATGTATTAAAATGGTTCCAGGGTTTTCTGAGTAAATGATCTTACCAAGTTTACAGCGACAACACTCATTCCTTCAGCTGGGTAAACTCATATGGAGTCCCACAGGGCTCACCCCTATCCCTCACACTGTTCAACATTTACCTGGATGCACTGGGGAACCTATTGCAAAGTTTAAAAATCAAATTTTACATCTACGCCAACATCACCATTATCTTTCCCCTAACAAACCTAACACCCGAGACGAAGAATCACCTGGCATCCATCTTAAAGCAAATCGAACTATGGATGGCCGATTTCAAATTAAAACTCAATTCAGAAAAAACCAAATTCTTCCTGGCGAGCCCGAACGACAAAATCAAAGATTATCAATTTCCTTGAATGGTCTAGTCTTTCCGATTGCGGATTCCATAAAAATTCTGGGAGTTACTCTGGACCGCCACCTTACTCTTAAAGCGCACACAGACTCGCTGGTCAAAAGAGGTTTCTCAACATTGTGGAAATTGAGAACCATCAGAAAGTACTTCGATACTATTTCACTCCGCTTACTGGTACAATCCTCCATTCTAAGCTCACTCGACTATTGTAACATCATTTATTTGGGGTCTTTCAAAAAAATCACTCAAAGACTTCGAATCATCCAAAACTCGGCAATCCAATTGATTTTTGGATTAAAAAAATGGGAACACCTAACTCCCTACAACCAAAAGCTCCACTGGCTGCCCCTCGAAGCGAGAGTGGTGTTCAAATTTGCCTGCCTCTGTTTCAAATCCATTCTAGGTTCGGCCCCCTTATACTTGGTTCCCCATTTCAACTTAGAATGTCCATCCAGACCCATACGCAGACTACACCTATTTAACCACCCAACACTAAAGGCCTACCATTACAAAAGATACCTGAACAGAACACTTGCCTTCCAAGCAGGTCAACTGAACAATTGGCTGGGTAACATTATCACGCACTCCTCATCCTATCTAAGTTTCAGAAAACTTGTTAAAACAAACTTGTTTAACCAATCTGTAACCAAGTCCTCTCAAGCCTCTCCTCTCCAACCATAACCGAATTGTTTCCAATATCTGTTATGCCTCACCTCTGTATCATGCTCTCCTGTATTTTGATGATTTTACATTGTAACTCTATTCACTGTTTGTCCAGTTCTTCTTTGTTGTAAACCGCCTCGAACTATCACGGCTTTGGCGGTATATAAGAATAAAATTATTATTATTATTATTCCCGCCAGACTAAGATACCATCCCACCTCTAGCAGAGCTCTAGGTTTGCTTCTTTGGGTCCTTATTCTTTCATTTATTTATTTTTTTTTTGTTAATTTGTCTTTCTTTGGAGGGCACAGGGAGGGGACACATGGCATGGATCTTTAATTATGGTTGCATATTTTCATCAAATAAAAAAAAAGAGAAAGAAGGATTGTACTCTTCTAAGATCCAACACATGTACAAGGAACAGAGATGACCAAGATGTTCAAACTGGTAATAATCTTAAATAGATGTCTCATGCACATGAACCTTACACAGTGAAGTAGTAAGGGTAGGAGGTGCTCCCCCCCTGCGCCCTCCTCTCCGTGCCCCCACTCCTTCTGCACCTCCCCGCTCCTTCCCACTCTCCATTCCACACTTGCGCTCTCCTCCCCCGCCCCCCCCCATACCTCTTAATCTTTTCCAACATGAGTGGTTTCTGCAAGTATGCTCCTCGCACCATTGTTGGATTCCCTCTGACATCACTTCCTGGCCCCCTGGCCCGAAAGTGATTCCGAGGGGAACCAGGCTGGTGCAAGCAACAGGCAGAAGTTGCTCACGCTAGTGAAGATAATACAGAGGTACATAAGAACAAAACATAAGCAGTGCCTCTGCTGTGTCAGATCAGAGGTCCATCATGCCCAGCAGTCTGCTCATGCGGTGGCCCATCAGGTCCAGGACCTGTATAGTAATCGTCTATCTATACCCTTCTATCCCCTTTTCCTTCAGGAAATCATCCAATCCCTTCTTGAACCCCAATACCATACTCTGTCCTATCACACTCTCTGGAAGCGCATTCCAGATGTCCACCACCCTTTGGGTGAAGAAGAACTTCCTAGCATTGGTTCTGAATCTGTCCCCTCTTAATTTTTTTGAATGCCCTCTCGTTCTTGTAGTTTTCAAAAGTTTGAAGGATCTGTCCCTCTCCACTTTCTCTATGCCCTTCATGATCTTGTAAGTCTCTATCATGTCCCCTCTAAGTCTCCGCTTTTCCAGGGAAAAGAGCCCCAGTTTCTCCAATCTTTCAGCATATGAAAGGTTTTCCATACCTTTTATCAATCGCTTCGCTCTTTTCTGAACCCTCTTGAGTAACGCCATATCACTCTTAAGGTACGGCAACCAATATTGGACGCAGTACTCCAGATGCGGGCATACCATCGCCCGATACAACGGCAGGATAACTTCTTTCGTTCTGGTTGTAATACCTTTCTTGATAATATCTAGCATTCTATTCACCTTCTTAGTGGCCACTATTACCCCCAAGTCCTTTTCTAGGGTACTTTCACCCATTACCAACCCTCCCATCGTATAGCTGTACTTCAGGTTTCTGTTTCCTACATGCAAGACTACATTTCTCTACATTAAACTTCATCTGCCATCTCGTTGCCCACTCTTCTAGTTTGTGCAGGTCCCTTTGTAAGTCTTCACAATCCTCTCTTGTCCCAACTCCACTAAATAGGTTGGTGTTGTCTGCAAATTTTATTACTTCGCACTTTGTCCCTGCTTCTAGATCGTTTATAAATACATTGAACAGCAGCGGTCCGAGTACCAACCCCTGCGGAACACCACTCATGACCCTCCTCCAGTCAGAGTAGTGGCCCTTCACTCCTACCTGCCAACCAATTCTTGATCCATTTATGTACGTCTCCTTCCACCCCAAGGTTCTTCAGTTTCCGTAGCAGGCGTTCATGGGCTTTTTGGAAATCTAAGTATACGATGTCTATGGGGTCCCCTTTGTCCATTTGTTTGTTAATTCCTTCAAAAAAGTGCAATAAGTTCGTTAGGCACGATCTTCCCTTGCAGAATCCATGTTGGCTTGTTTTCATCAGTTTGTTCCTTTCTAGATGCTCATTGATGCTTTCTTTCATCAGCGCTTCCGCCATCTTCCCCGGAAACGAAGTCAAACTTACCGGTCTGTAGCTCCCCAGGTCACCTCTCGATCCTTTTTTAAAGATGGGCGTAACATTAGGTATCTTCCAATCCTCTGGGATCACGCCTGTTTTCAGGGATAGATTACAAACCCTCTGTAGTAGTTCTGCTACTTCCTCCTTTAGTTCTTTCAATACCCTAGGATGGATTCCATCCGGGCCTGGAGATTTGTCAATTTTTAATCTATCTGCTTATGTATGTCTTCAAGGCTTACCTCTATGGATGTTAATTTTTCCGCTTGATTTCCTTTGAAGATTTTTTCAGGTTCCGGCACATTGGATGTATCCTCTTTTGTAAATACTGACGAAAAGAACATGTTTAGTCTATCCGCCACTTCTTTTTCCTCCTTCTCCACTCCTTTCCTATCTCCATCATCCAGCGGTCCCACCTCCTCCTTAGCCGGCTGCTTCCCTTTAACATATCTGAAAAATGGTTTGAAATTTCGTGCTTCCCTGGCTAGCCTCTCTTCATACTCTCTTTTGGCTTTTCGAACCACACGGTGACATTCTTTTTGATGCTTCCTGTGCTCTTTCCAGTTCTCCCCGGTTTTGTCCTCTTTCCATTTTCAGAATGAATTTTTCTTATCTCCTATCGCTTTCTTCACTTCTTTAGTTATCCACGCCAGGTCTTTTGTTCGGCTCTTTTTGCATCCTTTTCTAAATCTGGGGATATACAGATTTTGCGCCTCGCTCACCGTATCCTTGAATAAAGACCAGGCTTGCTCTACTCTGCCATTTCTTTGAGCTGTTCCTAAGTTTCTTCCTTACCATTACTCTCATCGTTTCGTAGTTTCCTTTCTTGAAGTTAAAAGTTGTCGCTGTGGTTCTCTTTCCCTTCGATATTCCTACTTCAACTTTGAACTTGATCATATTGTGATTGCTGTACAGGGGAGGGATGGTGCGAGGGTGGCATGGTGTGTGTCAGGGCAGGGCGAAGAGGTGTAGCGACTCCACCGATTTGGCTCCCGGGGCGGTCCACATCCCCCTTACTATGCCACTGCTGACACAGGCCACGTTTTGGCAAATTGCCTGAATCAGGGGTTTAAAATTTAGAGATATGTTGATGCACTGAATGCTTAAGAGCTGAAATGCTGTAAAACAGTCAAGAGCAAGATGGCCAACAATGAAAAACCCGATGTGCACAGTGGCAGAAAATTCTTAAGCATCTAGTGCACCAATATCTCTAGATTTTGAACCCCTGATGCAGGCAAGTTGCCGAAACATGGCCCATGTGGATTCATTACTTGTGCATACATCTATTAAAGAACATCCTGGACATCTCGGCTCCCTCTATATGTGCATATTTTCATGCCCAAATCCACTCTGTCCCTCCATCTTTCTCCTTTCTGTGTATCAGAGAAACACCTGTACAAGACTGTCGATGAGTGTTAGAGCAGTGGAAATAAACTGAGGATCTTTAAAAAGGAACCCATTTAAACACTAATTTGGCAAAATAAAAAAAAACAACTCTGAATAAAAGCACAGTTCTTTAAGATTCTATTCATAACATTTATTTTGAAATAGCATCAGGATTTTTAAATGCTATTCTTTGGTAAATAAGAAGCAACATCTGATGGGCCATTAACTAGCTTATGGGTTTTGTAGAAACACTTCTACCAGTATGTGCTGGGATCATTCAAAACGGAGATAAGCCCAACAATTATGCAATGCCCTTTGTCTACACAACTTTTCCAGCTTTGTTTTCTGATTTACACGTGCCTGAGCACGACAGCCCCAGGACACACCTTTTAGGTTAATGTATTTCACTTTTGTGTTTTCAGTATTTGCTTCACAGTATTCTGCCAGTCACCTTGGGATAAGGGCATGAGCCTGTCTCTTATCAGTGTGAAAATGATTAGTCAAATGCCCAAGCAAGCATACAAAGCTCTTTTAATGAATTCTGTGAGCCTCTATTCCCAATACGGTGCCTCAAATTCCACTTTTGGTTTTCACTGTTTGGGGGAGAGTGTGGAACAGTGGTTAAAGCTACAGCCACAGCATCCTGAGGTTGTGGGTTCAAACCCATGCTGCTCCTTGTGACTCTGGGCAAGTCACTTAATCCCCCATTGCCACAGGTACATTAGATAGATTATGAATACACCAGGACAGATGCTTGAGTACCTGAATAAATTCAGGTAAACTGTTCTGAGCTCCCGTGGGTGAACAATATAGAAAATTGAATAGATTAATTCATAATTAGTCAGTGCATAGCTAGTACGTAGCCTATAATGATCAATACCAATCTTTAGCATTTAGCTAATACCTCATCTCCTAGAATCATTTACAATATCCTGCGGGAAAACCCATACTTATAATAATAATAATAATAATTTATTTTTGTATACCGCCATACCCAGGGAGTTCTAGGCGGTTCACAACAAATAGATGAATTACATACAGTGCGATTGGGAAAAGAAGAACATAGCAAGGCAATCGAAAGGTCAAAACTAGTTTACATTGACAATTTAGGTGAGGGAAGGGCTAATACAGAGCATATACAGTATGTACTGTAAGAGAATACAATTGGATTTAAGAGAAGGGGGAACAAAGCATGTTAGGTAAGAGGGGGGAGCAACAATCTTGGAAGGGTGGGGAAAAAGGAATATCAAGAGTTCCTCAGAGGTCTCAAATCACTACCAAGCATCATCTCCTTAGCATGGCTAGAATTAAGTATAGATAAGCTACATCACATATTGTACATGAAGAGAGACCCTGCTCCTTGTTGCTTATGATCTAGTCTAGCCAACACACAATCAAGACAAATAAGAAGTTTCAGGAAATGTGTTTACAGAAAACAATGTCAAAATAAGCAAGGCACAGTCCATGGTTAAATGCAACCAAAAGATTTTAGAGAAGAGTGAAATATGGAAAGAGGAGGAGCACGACACACTAATTCAAAAAATTTGTTTCAGAAATAGGTACGGCAGCTGGCAGCAGAAGATAGAGAGGAAAAGTAATCAGGACATGCAAAGTTTAAACTCCTCTTGCTGACTTACAAGTGCATTCGCTCTGAAGCCCCCCCGATATCTCTCCTCTCTCATCTCCCCCTATGCTCCCTCTCCCTGTGATCTTCGCTCATCGGGCAAGCCCCTCTTATCTGTACCCTTCTCTTCCACTGCCAACTCCAGACTCCGTCCCTTCTTTATTGCGGCAGCGTTTGCCTGCAACAAGTTGCCTGAATCAATACGTCATGCTCCATCCCTAGCAGTATTCAAATCCAAGCTAAAAGCACACTTTTTTGAAACTGCTTTCAACTTTTAATAATAATAATAACTTTATTCTTATATACCGCCACAATCTTGCGACTTCTAGGCGGTTCACAATGAAGAAAAACTGTACAGACAGCGAATTACAGAGTATATCTTAAATATCTTGTGATAGTTCTAGGAAAATTTACTCCCACTCACCACTGACAGATATCTATACCCGTATCATTTCCCCTACCATTATCTCCCCAACCCTGAAATGTCCTGTCTAAATTAGATTGTAAGTTCTTCTGAGCAGGGACTGGAAATTGGAACAACGAGTGAGGTGATTAAATTTGCAGATGACATCAACTATTCAAAGTTGTTAAAATGCATGCGGATTGTGATAAATTCCAGGCGGATCTTAGGAAATTGGAAGATGGGCGTCCAAGTGGCATATGAAATTTTTAATGTAGACAGATGTACATTGGGAAGAATAACCTGAACCACAGTTACCGGATGCTAGGGTCCAACTTGGGGGTTAGCGCCCAAGAAAACGATCTGGGTATCATTGTAGAAAATACAAAGAAACCTTCTGCCCAATGTGTGGCGGCGGCCAAAAAAGCAAACAGGATGCTGGGAATTATTAAAAAAGGGATGGTTAACATGACTAAGAATGTCATAATGCCACTGTATCGCTCCATGGTGCAACCTCATTTGGAGTACTGCGTTCAATTCTGGTCTCCTTATCTTAAGAAATATATAGTGGCGCTAGAAAAGGTTCAAAGAAGTGCGACCATGATGATAAAGGGGATGGAACTCCTCTCGTATGAGGAGAGATTAAAACAGTTAGGACTCTTCAGCTTGGAAAAGAGATGGCTGAGGGGAGCTATGACTGAAGTCTACAAAATCCTGAGTGACGTAGAACGGGTACAAGTGGATTAATTTTTCGCTCCGTCAAAAATTACAAAGACTAGGGGACACTTAATGAAGTTACACGGAAATACATTTAAAGCCAGAGGATGTGGTAAGAGCGGATAGCGTAGCTGGTTTTAAGAAAGCTTTGGACAAGTCCCTAGTCTATTATTGAAAAAGACAAGGGGGAAGCCACTGCTTGCCCTGTATTGGTAGAATGGAATGTTGGTACACCTTGGATTTTGGCCAGGTACTGGTGACCTGGATTAGCCACCGTGAGAACGGGCTACTGGGCCATTGGTCTGACCCAGTAAGGCTATTCTTATGTTCTTGTATGTTAAAATGTACAGCGCTGCGTAAGCCTTTCAGCGCTATAGATATAATAAATAGTAGTAGTAATAAAGTTAGAAGCTTAAACCCTTTGAGGAAGAAGTGAATGGGGACCTAATGGACAGCCTCAAGAATATTCCATCTAACAGCACATTCGTAACACCAAGCTTTTGGTCAAACTGTGCCTCAGATCAACAAGGAGAAGGTATTCCATATAGAGAATAACACGGGAACAAATTTGTTCCCATCCCTGTGGGACCTCAACATCCCTGCCCCGTCCCCTTGAGTTCTGTCCCATTCCTGCAAGTTCTGCCTTAATCGCACAATCTTTGAACACTTATGATTTTAAAGTGTTTGAGGTTTGTGCAGATGAAGACAGATGTGAAAGAAACAATACATATCAGCCTCTTTGACAGCTGAAGATATTATGGGAAATCCTAGTAGAACAGCAAGTAGGTGTCTGGAGTAGCCTGGTGGGAAGTGCAGTGAACCACAGAGAGGGGATCCAGGCTCATATCCCACCCTACCCACTATATTTATGATAGAAGGTGTGAGGCTACCAAAACTCATCCAAAACCTACTGCACAGCCATATAGGTGACACCTGCAGCCATAAGGGCTATTGGGATGGTAGACAGGTGGGTATAGTAAGTTTGGGGGGAGTTATGGAGGGCTCACCATACTTTATAAGGGGGTTATGGTGAAATGTGTACCTGGCACCCTTTATGTGAACTTCACAGCAGTGCCCCCTAAGGTGCTCCATTGTTCTGTTGGCATTTCTGTGTGATCAGTTCATTAAATTGCTGGCCCCTCCTACATCCAAATGGGCTTGTTTTGGATTGTTTTGATTTTTTTAAAGGGAAAAAAAAAAAGATAGACGTCCTTAGACAAGCCATTTTCGGGGAAAAAGATAGACATCTTGTGGTTTTGAAAATGGTCATTTTCCTAACCCGACTTTTGGATGTCCTTGTGGAAAGAAACGTCCAAACTTGAACTTGGACATCCTATTGAAAATGGCTGGCTGCTAAATCTAGCACTACCATGTTATTCAATTTTCAATTACTAACCCCACAGCATTGAGGGGGGGGGTTGGTTTGGGTTTTTTTAAATTAAAACTCATCAGCATTCTCTGATTCAAATGTAAAAAGTCGGGTTGGGAAAATGACCATTTTCAAAACTGCAAGACATCTATCTGAAACTAATAAACCCTTCTTTCTGGAGAAACTATCCACTCTCCAGGAGAAGAGCAAAAAAATTTTTTAAAGAAAGGAAAAGGCAGGCAGGTTGATTCTTTAAATGGCGCACTAATCGCAGATACCTAGCGATACCTAATGAAAATTTAAGTGCAACTCAATCAGTTTTTAATTGGTTAAATGGCGTGATAATTAACCATGCCATTAAAAACAAATTAAGAAACACATTTTTAAATTGACATTTAAGGATGTATGTGAAAATCCACATGACACCTAGCAACACGCAATGCCTAAAGATCCCTACCTGAAAAGTAGGTGTGGTTGACTTGGGAATGGCTAGGCGTTGTAGTTAGGCGCCGGTAATTCCTGGCCTAATATCTCGGCACCTACCACAAGGATACTTAGCAAAGCATGCCTAGGTGCTGCTATGGTTTGATTCTGTAAAGGACGCCTAGCGGTTGATTTGACAACCACGTGGAGTGGTGCCTACAAGTTAGGCGTCATTTATAGAATCAGCCCCTAAGAGCTGGATTCAGTAAATGTTAGCCAAAATTGAGTACAAAAAAGATCCATGTTAAACTATTATGCTGCAAAGAGTGTGAACGTTTTGCAGAATACTAGCAAAGCGCAGATTTCACAGCTAAAGTTGGGCCCTGGATTTACGCCTGCTGAAAACTGGTGTAAATAAAGCCAGTGCCCATCTTAGGCTCAAATTACATTATTCTATAACAGTGGTTCCCAACCCTGTCCTGGAGGACCACCGGGCCAATCAGGTTTTCAGGTTAGCCCTAATGAAATGCATAGAGCAGATTTGCATGTCTACACTTCCATTATATGCAAATCTCTCTCATGCATATTCATTAGGGCTAGCCTGAAAACCTGACTGGCCTGGTGGTCCTCCAGGATAGGGTTGGGGACCACTGTTCTAATTTCTGTGCCTAATTTCTAGGATTTCCCCTGATCCGACCATGCTCCTCCTTAGCTATGCTCCTTTTGAGTTGCATGCTATGAAATTTAAGCACAGATGGAGTAGAATAGCAACTAGGGCGAATGTATGTGCAAATGCAAATTGTTGCCAATTAACTTTTCAGCCTGGAGAAAAGACGGCTCAGGGGAGATATGAGAGAAGTCTATAAAATACTGAGTGGAACGGGTAGATGTGAATCACATATCTACTCTTTACAAAAGTACTAGAACTAGGGGAGCATGCAATGAAACTACTAAGTAGTAGAATTAAAACAAACCAAATAAAATATTTCTTAACTCAACATGTAATTAAACTCTGGAATTCATTGCCAGAGAATGTGGTGAAAGCAATTAGCTTAGCAGGGTTTAGAAAAGGTTTGGATAATTTCCTACAAGAAAAGTCCATAAGTTATTATTAAGATGGACTTGGGGAAATCCACTGCCTATTCCTAGGATAAGCAGCAGAAAATTTATTTTACTTGCCAGGTACTTGTGGCCTGGGTTGGGATGGAAACAGAATACTGGGCTTGACAGGCATTTGGCCTGTCCCAAAATGGCAACTTATGTTCTTCTTAACTGCTGACACCTCATTAACTAATTAATATGAAGGCACATCTGTCCTGGGCATCCTCGTAGAATCCGGAGGGTAAGAGGAGAACTTCCAGGGCAAATTTACAGATATGACTGAGGTACACAGTCCTGTCTGAAAGTTACCCTACTCAGAGCAGCTAAAAAGACATGCTGATTCATGTCACAGTCCCTGAACTTATAGAAAAGACCAAAGGTAAGAAAACCTTCTCACCTATCAGTTCCTTCTAATTTTATACAGTAGTATCGGTGTGGAGGTCCGGCAATGTTGATGCCAATGGATCGCACCAGTGATATACTCGGCAGTACCTCCAAGTTATAAGAGCATAAGAACATAAGAAGTTGCCTCCGCTGAGGCAGACCAGAGGTCCATCTCGCCCAGCGGTCCGCTCACGCAGCGGCCCATCAGGCCCACTGCCTGAGCAGTGGTCCCTGACTAGCTCTATAACCTATCTCTACTCCTATTCCTATACTTACCTCTACTCCTATCCCTACAACCCATATCTACACCTATCTATACCCCTCAATCCCTTTGTCCTCTAGGAACCTATCCAAACCTTCTTTGAAGCCCTGTACAGTGCTCCTGTCTACCACGGCCTCTGGAAGCACATTCCATGTATCCACCACCCTCTGGGTGAAAAAGAACTTCCTAGCGTTTGTTCTAAACCTGTCCCCTTTCAATTTCTCCGAGTGCCCCCTTGTACTTGTGGTTCCCCTTAGTTTGAAAAATCTGTCCCTGTCTACTTTCTCTATGCCTTTCAGGATCTTGAAGGTTTCTATCATGTCTCCCCTAAGTCTCCGCTTCTCCAGGGAGAACAGTCCTAACTGTTTCAATCTGTCAGTATATGAGAGATTTTCCATACCCTTTATCTGCTCTGTTGTTCTGTTGCTAACAAGGTCTCCCAACAGGCTGGATTTTTCTTGCTGTCACCGCTCAAGAGTAGAGTGTAGAGGTTGGAGTGGGCTAGTAGACTGGAGCTCAATGTGGTACAGAGGGTGAAAAGGATGTCAATGTTGCAGCGGGGTATGGTGAGAGAGAAGCCCAAAGTGAGGGCACAAAATTGTTTCAGTGGCAAGAGTTTCTTAAGACAGATTTCAAGCTGGTCGTGGAGTATCCTGTAGTGAGTTTGGTTTCCAGGATATCCACCTTGAATAAGCATCATGCAAGGCAAGGATCAAGAAAAGATCTTGTTTGTTCTGCCCAGAGGCAAGACTCCAGCAGGATTTACTGGTTGAATGTTTGCATACAATTTATCAAGAACTGAATTTGAAGACTCAAATTCCCAAAGAAATTACTATGGGAACACCATGGCAGGTCACACTCCATACTGAATAAAACCTAAAGGATTGATTAAAAATTTTTAATCATGACATTAAAGTACACAATTGTCTTATATAAGAGAGAGACTGTAGATCAAATTACAGCCTCAGCAGTAACAGTAAAAGAAAAAAAAACCCCAAATTTCTGGAAACTCGAGATTCTTGTGACTCTGTGATAAAAAGGATAATTTAGTCTCATCTAGGCATATTGAAAATTTGGAAAATACAGTCGAAACCAAAAATCTGAAGATAATTAAAAATTCCCAAAGCTAGAAACAGTATCTGTTCACAATTTCACATAATCAAGACCATGAAAATACCAAAAAATTTTCTATGTCCTCTGGAGAAACAGAGGGACAGGCAAGAGTGATTCAGTTAACACTTTCTGATTATTTTGTTGTTATTTTCTGTATTGCCCCCACACTTTCTCTCTCTGACCCCAACTAAATCTACTTTGGTTGTAGAATTAATCCTTCAGAAGGCTAAATATTCAACTTTCAGATGTCATTTGCAACAGTAGGACAAATATTATAAGATTAGGTCCTTACCTGGGTAATCTTCTTTCTTTTAATCTTCTCTGGTACGTAAGGTGATCAATCTGTTCCCGCAAACTGAACTTGCAAAAGTGAGAATACTTACAGTTTTGAGCACCTCCCACATAGAGGCGGAGCACAGTGCCCCTTCCAGTTACATCTCAAAGCAATAGAGCTCCACTGGAACAGCATACAAAGAAGGAGGGGCACAGGAAAATTCCCTGCATCTGCAACTTTAACTTAGAAAACAAAAATTAGAACAATCCTGCATAACAACTAAACACAACCATAGAGAGACAACCTGCTGTGTGCAACTGGCACTAACATCAAGGGAAACAGAGGCTGAGGAATACACCTATTCATACAGAATCTCTTTGCACTTAGCCATCTGGCTGACAGGAGAAGAACTCCAAGCCTGGAATCTAGAAATATTCAAGAAAAAGCAAGTGAAACAGAATGCACTGAGGATGGGATGTACGCACTCCAGAGATTGACAGAAAGAAGATTATCCAGGTAAGGACCTAATCTTACATTCTATTACATCTATTCCAGAGTCCATATGTATGGTGATGTGCCAAAGCAATGGCTGACATCTAGGTTGGGACAAAAGAGCCTACCCACAAGACTGAGGCCCCAAAAGCGGCATTCTCTCAAGCTGCCACATGCACTCTGTAAAATCTGGAGAAAAGTATGCAGAGTAGACCAAGTAGCTGCTCTACAAATCTCTGTGGTAGGAACTGCCCGAGACTCTGCCCAGGAAGATGCAACACTCCTAGTCGAGTGCACCTTAAGAGAAACTGGCAGCTGCTTACCATAGGAAATGTATGTCGAAGAGATTGCCATGCAAATCCATCTAACTATAGAGGCTTTGGACGCCGGCCTACCATTCCGGGACTGACTGGTCAACATGAACAGATGGTCTGAAAGGTGAAAATCATTGGTATTTTCCAAGTACTGAAGCAGAACTCTTCACATGTCCTGTTTCCTCAACATCTTATCCTGCTTGCCTGAACCTGTAGATTGAAAGGTAGGCAGAATAAACTCCTGTTTGAAGTGGAATTTTGACACCACCTTCGGTAGGAAGGAAGGGACAGCTCAGAGGGTGACGCCCTCATCTATGATTCTAAGGAAAGACTCCCTACAGGAAAGAACCTGCAGTTCCAAGATTTGCCTTGCTGAAACAATAGCTACTAGAAAAACAGTCTTTACTGGAGGTCCAAAAGGGAAACATTCTTAAGCTGCTCGTATGGGGCTTTAGTGAGGTCCTTCAGAACAATGTTAAGATTCCACGATGGAAAGGATGCCTCAATGGAGGGTCTTAACCAGAGTGCTCCTCTCAGGAAACTGGTCACATCCAGATGAGCCATCGGTGAAGCCTTGCAATGTTGCACCAGAAAGCAAGAAAGGCTGGCCACCTGCACCTTAAGATAAGCCACCGCAAGGGCCTTGTCCAGACTGACCTGAAGGAAAGCAAGGACAACCGAGATGGGAGCTTGAAGCAGCTCCATTCGATCCCATACATACCACTGTTGAAAAGCTTTCACATAGGTCATCATAGTAGAAGGCCTTTTTGATTGGAGCAGAGTGGCAACAACCATGTCTGAACATCCCTTGCAAACGAAGACCATGAGCTCAAGAGCCACGCTGTAAGACCAAAATGCTCTGGATGCTCCATGGGAACCAGCCCTTAAGAATCCAATGATGAAGAGGCAGCCTGAGGCTTCTGCTCTGCTTATGATGAACTAGCCAGTGAGGCGTCTGGATCCACTAGGATTATGATTATGAGTCGCGATCTTGCAGATGACCCCGCCCACCATGGGCCAAGATGGGAAGACATAAAGGAGACTTTGGCTGAGCCAGAGCTGGACCAATGCATCCAACGCTACGCTTCCTGGTTCTTCTCTTCGACTGAAAAAGTGTATCGCTTTTGAATTCTTGGCAGAAACCATCAACTCCATCCTGCCCCAGCGCTGCATAATGAAAATCGAACACTCTTTGGGAGAGTGACCACTCCCCCAGGTCAAGGAAATGTCAACTCAGAAAGTCATACTAACTAAATCACAATCTTAAAATGTTCTTCAGATCAGATATCCCACTCATACAATACACATTCCCTATCGTGTCAATTAGCAAAACTCTAGTCTTCAAGAATCCTCAGACCACCACCGAGTAGCTTAACTTCAAGTGGCTCAATTCCTCATTGATCCTGCTGAAGTTATATAGTATTTTTAATATATTTTTGTATTTTTTATTTTAAGTCTTTTATTTGTTCATAATTAGAAATACAGGTACTGTACTTAGCTTTTAGTATCTGTCCCCCCCCCTCATTGCCGACGTGTTTCGCTACACTTTTTCAAGGCGGTGAGATATGTTCCATATTTACTTCTCAGCTGGCTCAGCAGCGGCAGTAAATAATATGAAAGTGTTAACCTCACAACGTATCTCCCTGCCTTGAAAAAGTGTAGCGAAACATGTCGGCAATAAGGGACAGATACTAAAAGCTAAGTACCTGTATTTCTAATTATGAGCAAAAATACAAAAATATATTTAAAATACTATTTAACTTCAGCAGGATCGATGAGGAATTAAGCCACCTGAAGTGGCGCAAAATCTGTATATCCCCAGATTCAGGAAGGGGTGTAAAAAGAATCGAACAAAAGACCCGGCGTGGATAACCAAAACAGTGAAGGAAGCGATAGGCAATAAGAAAAAATCATTCAAGAAATGGAAAAAGGACAAAACTGAGGGGAACTGGAAAGAGCACAAGAAGCATCAAAAAGAATGTCACCGTGAGGTCCGGAAAGCCAAAAGAGAGTATGAAGAGAGGCTAGCCAGGGAAGCAAGAAATTTCAAACCATTCTTCAGATATGTTAAAGGGAAGCAGCCGGCTAGAGAGGAAGTGGGACCGCTGGACGACGGAGACAGGAAGGGAGTGGTGAAGGAGGAGAAGGTAGTGGCAGAAAGGCTTAACATGTTCTTCTCGTCTGTATTTACAAACGAAAACACGTCCAACATACCGGAACCTGAGCAATTCTTCAACGGAAGTCAGGCAGAAAAAATTAACATCCATAGAAGTGAGCCTTGAGGACGTTCGTAGGCAGATAGAAAAACTAAAAACTGACAAATCCCCGGGTCCGGATGGCATACATCCAAGGGTTCTGAAGGAATTAAAGGAGAAGATAGCGGAACTACTGCAGCAAATTTGCAACTTATCCCTGAAAACAGGCGAGATCCCGGAAGATTGGAAGATAGCCAACGTTACGCCTATCTTTAAAAAGGGATCAAGAGGTGACCCGGGAAACTACAGGCCGGTGAGCCTGACTTCGGTTCCGGGGAAAATGGCAGAAGCACTGATAAAAGAAAACATCGATCAACATTTTGAAAAAAAATGAACTTCTGATAACCAGCCAGCATGGTTTCTGCAAGGGAAGATCGTGCCTAACGAACTTATTGCACTTCTTCGAAGGGATCAACAAACGGATGGACAAAGGAGACCCCATAGACATCATATATCTAGATTTCCAAAAAGCCTTTGACAAGGTGCCCCATGAACGTCTACTCCGGAAACTGAAGAACCATGGGGTGGAAGGAGACGTACATAGATGGATCAGAAACTGGTTGGAGGGTAGAAAACAAAGGGTAGGAGTGAAGGGTCACTACTCCGACTGGAGGAGGGTCACGAGTGGTGTCCCGCAGGGCTCGGTGCTCGGGCCGCTGCTATTTAATATCTTCATAAATGATCTAGAAACAGGAACGAAGTGCGAGATAATAAAATTTGCGGACGACACCAAACTATTTAATGGAGCTCGGACTACAGAGGACTGCGAAAAGTTGCAAAGGGACTTGAACAAATTAGAAGAATGGGCGGCGAAATGGCAGATGAAGTTCAACATTGAAAAATGTAAAGTATTACATGTGGGGAGCAGAAACTCAAGGTACAACTATACAATGGGAGGGATGTTATTGAATAAGAGTACCCAGGAAAGGGACTTGGGGGTAATGGTGGACATGACAATGAAGCCATCGGCACAGTGTGCAGCGGCCGCTAAGAGAGCGAATAGAATGCTTGGTATAATCAAAAAGGGTATTACAGCCAGAACGAAAGAAGTTATCCTGCCGTTGTATCAGGCGATGGTGCGCCCGCATTTGGAGTACTGTGTCCAATATTGGTCGCCGTATCTTAAGAAGGATATGGCATTAGTCGAGAGGGTTCAAAGGAGAGCAACACGTCTGATAATAGGTATGGAAAACCTGTCATATTCTGAGAGATTGGAGAGGCTGGGTCTCTTTTCCCTGGAGAAGAGGAGACTTAGAGGGGATATGATAGAGACTTACAAGATCATGAAGGGCATAGAGAGAGTAGAGAGGGACAGATTCTTTGAACTTTCGAAAAATAAGAGAACAAGAGGACATTCGGAAAAGTTGAAAGGGGACAGATTCAAAACAAATGCTAGGAAGTTCTTCTTTACCCAACGTGTGGTGGACACCTGGAATACGCTTCCAGAGGACGTTATAAGGCAGAGTACGGTACTGGGGTTCAAGAAAGGATTGGACAAATTCCTACTGGAAATGGGGATAGAGGGGTATAGATAGAAGATTACTGCACAGGTCCTGGACCTGTTGGGCCGCCGCGTGAGCGGACTGCTGGGCACGATGGACCTCGGGTCTGACCCAGCAGAGGCATTTCTTATGTTCTTATGTTCTTATGAAGTTAAGCTACTCAGTGGTAGTCTGAGGATTCTTTATGAAGAGATTCCCCCTAGGCAGTGTACAGCTGCATTATCCAGTTAGCATGTATTAAACATAACATACTAGTCAGCTAACACTTCTGCGCCCACTCTCACCCAACCCCCTAAAAAATATTTTTCTCCATTTGTGCGTGCTAAGCATACATGCTCGTATGTTATTAGCACAAAATACTTTTGCGTGTTTTGCTGTAAGCCTTTTCTTGAATGCTCAGCCTATGTTAGAGCTTAGCATACTTCCGCAGAAATAAGTTCCAGGAGTCTTTTTATGATGATCTCGTACACTGGCTCCTACTACGAGGCTGAAAAGTTCTCAGCCCAACCAATTCCTAAATTCTGAGCATTACTGCCACTGTAGCTGAAAAGAGTGTTATTTTATTTTGGAAAGTGCCAATTTGCAGAATCGTAATGCTAATGTTTTAACACCATTTCAGATCATTGATTGAACCATGTCAAAGAAAAGTGTGGAATTTTGAAGTGTGAAACTCCAAGCCATCATGAAGTTCCTATTCCTGCAGAAGAAAACTTCAAAGGAAATCATGAATGTATGAGGCAAACATTTATTGACAAATGCCCATCATATTTAAGGTGACCATACGTCCCGTTTTGAACAGGACCGTCCCGTTTTGGGATCCCCTGTCCAGTTGTCCCCACACACAGCTTCGGGACGCCAAAATGTCCCATTTTCAGGAACAGCGTCCCGAGGCTGTGCACGGGGACAATGGGACAGGCAATCGCTTCCTGTCCCTCCCTGCCGCGCAAAAAAAAAAGCCTCCCTCGGGGCCGGATTAAAGGATCCTCGCAGTCCGGCCATTTCTCCCCCTAACTGGCCCATCTCCCTCACCTTCACGGCCGACTCCATCGCTGGAATTGCCGGCAGCAGCACTTCGCACTCTCTCTGTGCAGCTGACCCTCTAACCTTGAGACGACCAACATACCTCCCTCAACAGCAGCGTTGGCAGCGCTCTAAACAGGCTGCTTTGCAGCCTTCTCCTGCCAGGGTCTTCCCTATGTTACGTTGCTGATTACATCATCAGTGATGCGGCAGAGGGAATCGGTGGCGGGAGAAGGCTGCAAAGTAGCCTGTTTAGAGCACTGCCAACGCTGCTGTTGAGGGAGGTATGTTGGTCGTCTTGCGGTTGAAGGGTCGGCTGCATAGGGAGAGTGAGGAGCGCTGCTGCCAGCAAATCCATCCAGTACTTTATAAGACTGCAGGCAGGATGTTTGAAGACACATTATAAATGGCTTCCAGAGCTTTCCTGATCGCTTCTAGGGCAATCTTTGATGGAAAGACCAATGCTGATAGTATGATGGGTAACACTTGAGCACCCAATACTCAATACTCAATACATTAAAGCTTGAGTATTGTATGCTCAAGTGTTGCCCAGATGAAAGCTGGTCGTATATGTTGAATCCCTGAAGAAACCATCGGTGAAACAAGATCTTGTAGGAAGAATGCTGGGCCTGTCGCTGCTGATTGTGCTGTTACCCTGATCGCCACTGAAAACAAAGTTCTTATCTTCAGCGGAGGTGGTTCTGTTTGCAGCAAAGTTCTAGCGCCAGAGCTAAGTTTTTCTTTTTCCTTCTTTCATCTGTTGTTGTTTATATATGCCTTTTTTTAAAAATGGGTTTTTTGAAAAAATGAAATGAATAGCCATATAAAATGAAATGAAAATAAACAAATGCAAAATTATAAAATTAAATTTCTACTGTGCACAGTAGTGGGTTTTCTACTTCTTTTGACCCAACATTCTATTTTGGGTTTGAGTTTTTTGCCAATGATAAAAACCACGCTAGTTTGCAAATCATCAATGATTGCTACGTGAAATATCACTTGAGGCTTTTTCTCCACCTTTTTTACTAAATGGGGGATCTGAGGAATTAAGTCCACTGCTGGTAAGTGACATTTTTTGGAAACTATTGATTTTGCTGTCACTACAATTTATTTATTGAGTGACGTTTAAATACCTACATAATGTAAATGCGCATGAGTTGAGTCTTTTTCATTTGAAAGGAAACTCTGCAATGAGAGGGCATAGGATGAAGTTAATCTAATCTAATCTAATCTTCTATTTGTGTGTCGCTCATACCTATACAGGCTCAAGGCGACTGTAAAGAGAGGCAAGAGGGGAGAGAAATAGGAGGGAGAGAAGGGAGGTGGATAGGTAGGAGGGAGAGGAAGGGGAGAGTGGAGGAAGGGAGGAAGAGGAAGGGGAAGGTGAAAGGGAGAGAGGAGAGGGAAGGATAAAGGAGATTAAGTATCGAACAGACAGGTTTTCAGTTTTCTTCGGAAGATGATGTGGTCTTGGTCCTTTCTGTAAGGCCATTCCAAGTTTTTACTCCTAGAAAGGTAAGCATGGAGTGGAAAACTCATTTATAGTGAAGATCTTTAGTGGATGGGAGAATTAGTAGCATCTGGTTGAGGGTTCTGCGAGAAGTAGACCATGCTATTGAGAAGAGCTAAATGAGTGGGGCCACAGAGTTTCCATAAATTATGCAGTGAATGATGCAAGACATTTTGAATGTTATTTGTGATGGGATGGGTAGCCAGTGCATTTGTTTGATGAAGGTTGTGACTGAGTCGTATTTTCTCAAGTTGAAGATAAGTCTTACGGCAGTGTTTTGGATGAGTTGCAGTTTGTGTTGATTCCCATGTAGATGGAGTTGCAATAGTCCAGTTGTGGTAGGATCATCAGTTGTATGATTAAGGCAAAGTGGTATTGGTGAAAGTTTGGTCTGATTAGCCTTAATTGTCTCAGGGTGTAGAAGGATTTCTTTTGGAAACTAGATATTTGGGGTTCCATGGTTAGAATGGAGTCCAATATGCAACCTAGGATTTTGGAGGACACATCTATGGAGAAGGTTTCGCCTGATCGAAGGGTGATGCTTGTAAGTGCTGTTTGCTGAGCCGTATGGAAGTACAGAACTTAGGTTTTAATAGTGTTTAGTTTCAGTTTGTTGGTTGTTGCCCAATTTTGGATTTTTTCTATATTGTGTGAAATTTTGTTGGGTAAATCCAATTGATTTTTGTTTGTGGGAATAAGGAGAAAAATGTGGTGATAGGCTCCGGAGTAATCTGAGGCAATACTTTTTTTACAAAAAGGATGGTAGATGCAAAGAACAGTCTCCCAGAAGAGGTGGTGGAGACAGAGACTGTGTTTGAATTCAAGAGGGCCTGGAATAAGCACATGGGATCTCTCGGAGAGAGAAAGAGATAATGGTTGCTGCAGATGAGCTGTTCTGTGAGGGACTTTTTTGCCAGTGAAAGTATCAAGTACCTTTTGGTTCTATACTGCTACATTAGTCTGAGGCTTTTTCTCCCTCTTTTTGGGTGCATGCTGGGTTTGAAGAGGGGGATACCTCGGTGCCATGATCACACAACATTTTGAATCATTATATGAAAATATTATATGTTGTGCATCCTCGTATAATTACTTAACTTCAGGTACCATTTATAGAATCTGAGCCAAGGTGCATATGTGTGCCTATATGCACATATATTCTAAACATGATTGTACACAAGTAATTGGACTGTAAACATTAACTTCTACTTTACAAAATTACCTCCATTGCAAATGGATGGCTTCTTGCTTAATGCACCCACTTTGGGATTGGAGCATGAGCAGGCCCATTTTGTGGCTTTGGTCACCACAGCAGCCAAACTCTGTATGGCCAATTTTGGAAACAGTCTGATCTTCTTCTCAAGGTGGACCATATCTATTTAATGTCTAAATTGACTGCCTTACAGACTGACACATGTAGTTCTTTTCGTCGCATTTGGTGTGGAAGGAGACGTACACAGATGGATCAGGAACTGGTTGGCGGGTAGGAAACAGAGGGTAGGAGTGAAGGACCACTACTCGGACTGGAGGAGGGTCATGAGTGGTGTTCTGCAGGGATCGGTGCTTGGACCGCTGCTATTCAATTTATTTATAAATGATCTAGAAACAGGGTTGAAATGCGAAGTAATAAAATTCACAGACGACACCAAACTATTTAATGGGGCTAGGATTAAAGAGGACTGCGAAGAGTTACAAAGGGACCTGAACAAACTAGGGGAGTGGGCGACGAGATGGCAGATGAAGTTCAATGTAGAAAAATGTAAAGTCTTGCACGTAGGAAACAGAAACCCGAGGTACAACTACAAGATGGGAGGGCTGGTAATGGGTGAAAGTAGCCTAGAAAAGGACTTAGGGGTACTAGTAGACAAGACAATGAAACCGTCGGCCAACTGCGCTGCAGGCTCTAAGAAGGCGAACAGAATGCTAGGTATCATCAAGAAAGGTATTACAACCAGAACGAAGGAAGTTATCTTGCCATTGTATCAGGCGATGGTGCACCCTCATCAGGAGTACTGTGTCCAATACTGGAGGAATAAGTTGAGGCTCAGTATTCTCGGTTTTGGTTTGCCTTTATCTCTGGTGTTGATAGAACTCTGAGAAGCTCCAGCTCCAGGCCTCTAACTGTTTGACTTTATGAAAAAAGCAGTAGGCATGAAAAACTTGGCTTCCAGGATTTGGGCCTTTCCACCATAAGAACATAAGAACATAAGAACTGCCATCTCCGGATCAGACCCATGGTCCATCGAGTCCGGCGATCCGCACACGCGGAGGCCCAGTCAGGTATACACCTGATGTAGTTTTACCACCCATATCCCTCTATGCCTCTCATAAGGAGATGTGCATCTAATTTGCCTTTGAATCCTAGCACAGTGGATTCCTTAATAACCTCCTGTGGAAGAGCATTCCAGGCGTTCACCACTCGCTGCGTAAAGCAGAACCTCCTGACATTTGTCCTGGACTTGTCCCCCCTTAGCTTTAAACCATGTCCTCTTGTCCGTGTCACGTTGGACAGTGTAAATAATTTGTTTTTCTGCTCTATTTTATCGATGTCTTTCAATATTTTGAACGTCTCTATCATGTCCCCTCGCAGCCTCCTCTTCTCAAGGGAGAACAGTCCTAGTTTCTTGAGTCGTTCCTCATATTCCAAGTTCTCCATACCTCTTATTAGCTTCGTTGCTCGTCTCTGCACCCTCTCCAGCAGTTTTATATCCCTCTTTAGTTTGGGAGACCAATGTTGGACACAGTATTCCAAGTGTGGTCTGACCATTGCTCTATAAAGCGGCATTATGACTTTCTCCGATCTGCTCATGATTCCTTTCTTTATCATTCCTAACATTCTGTTCGCTTTCTTTGCCGCTGCCGCGCATTGTGCCGACGGCTTCAGGGTCCTATCTATCAGTACACCCAGGTCCCTTTCTTGTTCGCTCTTACCAAGAGTTGCTCCTGACATTCTATACTCGTGTTCCTTATTCTTACTGCCTAAATGCATTACTTTGCATTTCTCCACGTTGAACTTCATCTGCCATTGCTCTGCCCATTTCTCTAACTGATACAAGTCGCTCTGGAGTTCTTCGTTATCTTTCTGCGTTCTGATTGTCCGGCATAGCTTTGTGTCGTCTGCAAACTTAATGATCTCACTGGATATTCCGTCTTCAAGGTCATTGATATAAATGTTAAATAGGATCGGCCCAAGTACCGAGCCCTGGGGCACACCACTAGTCACTTTCTCCCAGTCTGAGAACTTCCCATTTATGCCCACTCTCTGCTTCCTGTTTTCCAGCCATTTGCCTATCCACCTGTGTATATCTCCCTCTATTCCATGGCATTGTAGTTTCCTGAGAAGTCTTTCATGCGGAACTTTGTCGAATGCCTTCTGGAAGTCCAAATATATTATGTCCACCGGCATTCCACTATCAATTTGCTTGTTCACGGTCTCAAAAAATTGAAGCAAATTCGTTAAACATGATTTCCCTTTCCTGAACCCATGTTGACATGAGATCCAAATGTAAACAATTTGACAAGCCACTACTACAAACCAAAAGAAACTCCGTGGAATGACGATGTTCCTAAATAGACTTTATTTGAAAATGTCAAAGTTCCAAAGGTACACTAATATCATCCACATAAAATAAAATCATCCACATAAGAGTAAAGTAATCCACATAAAAGCCTTAAAGGACCTAGTCCGCTAGGGATGCAGGACCCAACACGGTCTGTGTTTTGACAAAATCTTCTTCAGGGGTCCCTGGGGGTCCTATAATGATGAATACGTAGGAAAGCTAATATGTGGTGAGCCGGAAGTGAGACACTGCTTGCATTTGCAAATCACTACTACAGTCAGAGATTCTAAGGAACGACCAGTATAAAAACACAAAACTGGAATTGTCTATTGCTGGTGCCAAGAAAAACACCTTCTAAAAGGAAACTTAATTCATCTAAGTTTTGTACTGTGGGAAATTGTCCCAAACAGGGAACAGCAGTGGCAGACTAACACACTTAGCTTCAGGAAAGTAAGCAGAACGTGATTCAACATTTTCTGCATGAAAACCTCAAGCACAAGGACATCCAGAGTTGAAAAGAGAGTCAGTAAGGGGCAGCTAGCTTTTCCATCCCAGCCTTTGTAACCGTTTTCTCAGAGAGGTCATGCAGAAAGAGGAGGAGGAGAAGATTTGGAAACAAGACCAGAAGAAAATAAAGGCTAGAAAAGAACAGAAAGGTTACCAAATGGCCACAACTATGGATGTGAATTCATTAGCACACATTTAGGACATATATGTCGCCTAAAAATTCAGTGATGAAAGAGATTGGATTGATTATTTTTGATTAACTGCTATTGATAATAGTATTAAACGATGACTAGTAATCAGGTACTCTTAAGTATTTTCCCTACCTGACCTGGCAGGTTCACAATCTAATTGTGGTACCTGGAGCAATGGAGGGTTAAAGGGCAAATTCTCTAAGAAGCGCCCAAAAGTTAGGCACCTAATTAGGCACTGTTCAGCACGATTCAAGTAAAGTTGGGTGCTGTTTAATGAATCACGCTGAGCGGAACCTATTTTGGAGGCGCCCAAGAAATAGGCCAGCTCTAGGCACAATTAAAAATTAGGCGCCTAGCTGAGCACTTAAGCACGCTTAAGAGCAATGATTTTGCAACAAGGCGCCTACCATGTAGCCACGCCCATACCTAACATGTATAGTGCCTATTTTTTGGGCGGCCATCTAAATTTTTAGAGGCGCCTTGTTACAGAATCGCGCTTTCTTGAGAGACGCTTATGTTTCAATCAGTGCCGATTAAAAAAACTTAATTGAGCTTGTTATTCAATTTAGAGAGGCGCCTATCTAGTTGGGTCCCTCCGAAATAGGGGCCTAACTTTAGGCGCTGGTTACAGAAATTGGGCCTAAGCGACTTTCACAGGGAACAGACTGGGTTTGAATGCACAACCTCGGGGGTGCTGGAGGCAGCAGTTCTAACCACTAGGCTACTCCTCCCCCACTGGTGCTTAGCGTGATACTGTAAACCACCTGTGGAGTTAGTCGTGGTTTATAGCAGTGGCCCCAACCCTGTCCTGGAGGACCACCAGGCCAATCGGGTTTTCAGGATAGCTCTAATGAATATGCATGGAGCAGATTTGCATGCCTGTCACTTCCATTATATGCAAATCTCTCTCTTGCATATTCATTAGGGCTAGCCTGAAAACCCGATTGGCCTGGTGGTCCTTCAGGACAGGGTTGGGAACCACTGGTTTATAGAATGGCATGTAGCGGCCCAACCGTGCAACTAATATTTAGGCTCAAGCATTTGGGCCAATGAAAACTAGGCCTAAATGCCAGTATGAAGATCAGTCATATTCTTTATATGCACTGTGCATAAATTCTAATTAGTGCCAATTACTGCTTAATTTGTAATGGTCAGCTTTTTAAACAATTCGAGTTATGCGCGAATCAGCAATGCGTACAGATTTGTGCACGCAACTTTGGCCACACTATATAGAATCTGGTCCTTAGTTTGTTAGTACACCTGAAAATATCTAGTGCATGCTAAATTAATGATTGTAATCTAGCAGTATACTAGGGGTTTTTGAGCCACAGCTTCTGACATTGGCGAGGATCACATCCAAATAAGTTCCTGCAGCTATCCTTGGGCTTCAACTATTAAAATTCTAGGGGGTGACTAAGACAGAAATTTGTCCACATGGGACCAAGAGGCCTTTGTCACTCAGAAAGGGTTTTCCATATTGTGGGATCTTCATCCATTTCCGGATGTTGGACAAAATATCTGGTCCTAAGTATACTGTATACTTGCTGGCCCTCAGAAACACTTTAAGTGCCTTTGTACTGTACAAGAACACAGCCATATGGCCGATGTACTCACTGAAGAAATATGACCATAAGAACATAAGAACATAAGAAGTGCCTCCGCTGGGTCAGACCATAGGTCCATCCTGCCCAGCAGTCCGCTCCCGCAGCGGCCCAAACAGGTCACGACCTGTCTAAATCACCAGAAGGGGCCCCCATGCCTCCTTGGTTTCCTAATTGAGTCCTATCTTCCTATCAAAGTCCTAGCCCTCCGGTCTTGCACCTGCACGACCTGGTTGGGTTTCTTTTTTTGTTTGAAATAATTTTTATTAAACAGAAAAGTACTGCACAGCCAAGAAAAAACATTGCATTACAGACAGGATTGGGAGTGAACAAAACAGCGAATCAAATCAGACAGGGGAGCCCCCCCGTAAATGAGGGGGAAAGTCAACCCCGCCAGGCCCCGAAGAGGGCAAGCCAAACAAAAACCACCCCAACTCAGTCCGCATAGGCAAGAGGCATATAATACACACAAGCTGAGCAGTACAAGTCAACGTTTTACAATTAACAGAATCCCCAAGTTAAGTACATAGAAAGAAACCCCAATAGTCATCCAGCTCATACACACCATACTCCAATCACACCCCAGTCGCACCAATCCACACAGTCACATACCAACAACCATCCAATCCAGCAAGTAAACAGATATATACCCCCCACCCACCCCAGTTCAGTGAAAGTGAGTGTGGGCAAGACATGCACAGTCACTCACAAAGAGCCAACTTCCAATATAGTGGCATCCCATAGAGAACGGTACAGGCGCCGGGACGCCGAAAGCGGCTCTGGATGAACGCGGAGTTCCCAGCGAGCCACCTCGAGTAAGGAACGCTTCCAAACCAGCACCTCGGGTGCATTGACATCCATCCAGAGACGGAGCACTCCACGTTTAGCCACCAAAAGAGCGGTGTATAGAAAACGCCAGTGCTCTGAGCTAAGGCCCTGGTCCAGCACCTCTCCCTCACACCCCAGTAGAATAAGTAGGTAAGACCACTGAAAAGGCAGCTGCACAACCCGAGCCAGAAATTCCAACACCCCATTCCAGTAAATTGCCAGCTGCGGACATTCCAATAACATGTGTACAAGGGTGCCACGCATACGCTGACATTTAACACATAGATCAGATCCCCAAAGGCCCGCCCTCTTGCCCCGCACCCTAGTAAAGTATGTGCGGTGTAGTATTTTGAATTGTATCTCCTGCAGGGAAACATTCCGTGCCCCTCGAGGGATGCTGGAAAAACATGCAACCAACATCTCAACCCCGACCGGCTCCCCGAGCTCCTCAGCCCATTGAGAAGCCAAGCCAAGGAGCCGAGGATCCGGTCGTTCCTCCCGGGCCATCCTATACCAAGTAGAAAGAGAGTTCAGAGAGGTAAGAAGAGATAGAAAAATGTGATCAACCTTCAGGAAGCCATGGCCGGTAGGGGCGCCTTTTCGATAGGCCTCATAAAAATGCCGTAACTGCAAATAAGCAAAGAAAGGCATATCAGGGAGAGACCAGTGACGGCGGAGGTCAGCAAGGGGAGGGAATGTCCCCGCCACAGATGTCGATGCCGCAACATGCCCCAAGCAGAAGCACGCGCCAAAACTAGCCTCCAGGCCGCGTGCCACACCGACACCCGGTGGGAACTCAGGGTTGCCCCTCACAAATTGAAAAGCCCAGTTGTCCCGCGATCCCCCCCCAATCCGTCGCCGCCACCAGAGCAGCGCACGCCTCAGCGGATCTAGCCAAAGAGAATTACAACCCGTCCTGGGGCGTCGCCATCTAGGGATATCAAGACAAGCCAGTGCACAGTACGGGGCCACCCAAGAATCAAACAATCTCGGGGGGGCAAATCGGGAACCCAGCGTATATAGTTCATGCACCCAGCGCATCAGGGCTGCGACATTGTATAGCCGGATGTCCGGGAGCGCTAAACCACCCCGAGCTCTGCTCTGCGTAAGTCTCCAAAACCCCACACGGGCCCTCCGGTTCCGCCAGATAAAAGAGCCAACAAAGGACCTGTAGGCCCTCTCCTCAGACGCTCGCAGCCACAAGGGGATCATCTGTAGAGGGTAAAGGATCTTGGGCAACAGAACCATTTTTACTAAGGCAATACGACCAAAAAGCGACAGGGGGAGGTCGCCCCATCGATGGCAAGCGTCCCGAAGTTGGGCAAGACGATTCACAATGTTGCTTCGATAGACCACAGCCCAATCAGCGCTGAGAAAGATCCCAAGATATTTAAGCTCTCCCACCGCCCACCTAAAAGGAAAAGAGGGCAAAGCTCGCGATGCGCAAGGCAAAGTAACCGGGAGCGCCTCGGACTTACTGAAATTAATACATAATCCGGAGAAGGCCCCAAAAGAATCAATGAAGGAAGTAATGCAAGGGATAGAGGTCCGGGCATTGCCGACAAAGAGTAACATATCATCCGCAAACATGGTAATCTTGCACACCTCCGCCCCCACTCGGATGCCCGCCACCCCCGGGGCATCTCGTATCTTAGCCGCCAGCGGTTCAAGCGAAAGTATAAACAACAGCGGCGACAAGGGGCACCCCTGCCGGGTCCCTCTCCGTAAAGGAAAAGGAGCCGTGCGCTGGCGGTTAATAAGGAGCTGAGCAGTAGGAGCCGTATACAAACGAACCACCCATTCGAGAAAGGATCCTGTAATGCCAAAGCGGCGCAGGACCCAGAAAAGGTAAGGCCATACAACCTTATCGAAGGCTTTTTCGGCATCTAAACTAGCCAACAAGTCGTCTCCCGATCGTTCCTTGCCCTCTCTCAAAGCCACCAGAGCCTTAAGAATGTTGGCCGAGGAGAAACGGCCAGGCACAAAACCCACCTGGTTAGGGTGTACAAGCATAGGGACAACCTGCGCTAGGCGCTTAGCTAAGATGGCCGTAAGGAGTTTCATATCCTGATTAAGCAAGGATATGGGTCTATATGAACCCACCAAAGTGGGATCCTTGCCCGGTTTAGGAAGCACTACGACATGAGCATGGTTCTGCTCCGGGAGAATTCTATCCGAGGCTTGCATATCACCAAACATGGCGCATAAAGCAGGGCCCACATGATGTTGTAAAATCTTATAGAACTCGGGCCCCATACCGTCCGGTCCAGCAGCCTTAGCAAGTTTCAGACGGCCAATAGCTACGGAGATCTCTTGACAAGTAATAGGAGCATTGAGCAGGTCGCGGTGCGTCTCCGAGGCAGTCGGAAGATTCAAGCCTCTAAAGAAAAGATCACGAGCCTCAGTATCGTACGCGCCCGCGCTATATAACTCGCTATAAAAACGTACAAATTGAGTCTGGATAGCCGTCTCAGTCCGATGTGATACATTCGAGGAGTCCCGAATATGGGAAATACACGCAGCGCGACGGTGTGGACGAACCAGGTTGGCCAGGAGCTTCCCCGCCCGGTTACCCCACCTATAAAGTTGAAACTTGTACACGTCAAGGTGGGTCAAAGCCCGCGCAGAAAGGATGGCGTCAATTTGTTTGCGCAGTCGGAGATAAGATTGTCGAGCTGCCTCGGAGCTGTGCCGCAAATGATATAACCGGCATTCCCTCATCTGTTTTGCCAGCGACGTAAGTTCAGCATCCCGGAGCTTACGCTTACGAATAGAGTAGGCTATTATACAGCCTCGGAGGTAGGCCTTCGCCGCTTCCCAGAATATCGTGTCCGAGACCTCAGTCCCTTCATTTGTCTGCTTATACTTAGACCATTCCTCGATGAGGTAGGTGTGAAATTCCTCGTCAAGGTACAGGGAGGGATTAAAACGCCACACACGATCGCCCTGAGAGCCACTACCCCACTTAAAAGTCAATGTCACAGCAGCGTGATCGCTAAAAGGGACGTCCAATATGTGGGTGCGCACCACCCGCCCGATGGTGCGAGAGGGAAGTAAGAAATAGTCCAGACGAGAATGACAGTGGTGAACCCCTGAGAAAAAGGTAAAATCCACCTCCCCAGGTGGTACACCCTCCACACATCCTGGAGGTCCAGTTCTCCCATCAGGAAATTCACCCCCCGACGCTCATTGTCCGCCGCCACTGGTCTCGGAGGCTTACAATCTATAGAAGGGTCGCTGGTGATGTTGAAGTCCCCTCCCACCAGAAGTTCGTAAGTCGGTAGTGCTATCAATTGGGCCACTAGAGTAGAGAAGAAAGAGGGAGTGTAGACATTTGGAGCGTAAACATTGCAGAGTACCACAGGCCTGCCATTCAGAGTCCCCACCCAGATGATAAAGCGGCCCTGAGGGTCCCGGATAGCTCTGTGTGTGACCGCTACCACCGCCTTATGTATGAGGATAGCCACCCCCCTCTGTCTAGATGAGTAAGAGGACGCCACTACTTCCCCCACCCAATCACGCTGCAACTTCTGATGTTCGCATGCCGTGAGGTGAGTCTCTTGTAGAAAAGCCACAGAGACCTTTTCCTTCTTCAAGAACGATAGGACCTTCGTGCGCTTTACCGGCGAGTTGATGCCTGCCACATTCAACGTAAGACACACCAAGTCAGCCATAGCCGTGGGAAGAACCCAGCACCAATGCACCGTCCCAGCGAAGCAGCCCAAATTCCCCGAGGGTCTCCCAGCTGAACCCCCAAGTACAAGCGATGAAGCCCCCAACCCCCCACTGAACTAGGGAATCACCCCCCCACAACCAAACCCCGGCTCCCTGTCCCGTATCCACAGCACACAAACATACACACCCAAGCACACCCCACACAGACAGTCCACAACTCACCATACATGCAATACCCCTTCCGTTCTTCCACCCGCCACTCCCACCCCTACCCATCCAACATCCCGACCATCCCCCCCGAACTAAAAACATATTTCTGAAAGCCCCCCCCAACCCCCTCGCGCAAAAAGACCCATATAACCTCGAAAATCCACCCCACCCCCAGTAACAAAACCGCCCCCCACAAACATGTCCAAGGGCGACAAAGAAGCCAAACAGAACAGGAAAGAAAACAAGGGGCATAGAGGAAAACACCAGACACTCAAAGTCCAGAGTCCAGGATCCCCGCGTGTAAAATAAGAATGCAGCAACCCAAAACCAGGCATCCGGATAGGCATGTCCTAAGCAGGTGGTAAAGCTGAGGAAGCGTCAGGTACAGCAGGGTATCACACCCCTGAAGCATCCAGCAGGGCAGCCAGGAACTCGGCAGAGTGGGGAACCAGTTTAGTCCCCGAAGCCCCTCCATAAGCGAAGCACAAGGCAAAGGCTCAAGACTGTCAGGCCCCCGATTCAGGTACCAGATATGCAGAGACCACAGATAGTCTTAGGGCAGCAAAGCAAAGCAGTGCTACTCATGGGTCCGGAGGTACAGGCGCCAAAGATCTGATATAGGCCTGTAACGCCTCCACATCCTCGCAAGTCTTCGGTCCCCCGGCTTCAAACACCCGGACCCGTGCAGGGTATTGCACCACGAAGCGTAGACCTCTGTTGCAGAGCTCGGTGCAGTGAGGTGCCAGGGCACGCCGGCGGGCAGCTACTTCCGCGGAGTAGTCATTGAAAAGTAGAATCTTGGCGCCCTCGCGCTCCAGCGCGCCCTTTTTCCTATACAGAGCCATGACCTGGGCCTTATCAGCAAAATTCAGATACCTGGCGATGACAGGTCGGGGCCTGCCCGCGCCCTCACGGCGCTGGCCCAGGCGATGCACCCTCTCCACCAAGGCGCGTGATCCTGCTGGGGTAAATCCCACAGCGCCAGGTAGCCACCGCTCCACCAGGTCACGCAGGTCAGCGTCGCGGATATTCTCTGTCAGGCCCACCAGTCGGATATTATTGCGACGTCCACGATTCTCTTGGTCCTCCAATCGCTCATGTAGAGTAGCGCATTTAGCCTGCAGGCCACGAACCTGCTCCTCCAGCACTCCGGAGCGATCTTCCTGGGTGGCAATGCGAGACTCCGCTTGCTGAAGGCGGTGGCCATGCCGCTCCAGGCAGTCCCGCACATCCTCCACAGTTGCCTGGAGTTTGGTGAGCCGCTCATCAATTGCTGCCGATATAGTTCGGGTCAGCTCCTGCACCGCGTCTTCCTGCAACAGCACTCTCGGCGGGGTCGCAGATCCGGCAGCCATCTTGGGTGCGCCGTGCAGTCGCTGGGCTCGTATCGGCCGCGGGGTCTTGACTGGCATAACTCGCCCGCAAACCAGCACAGAAAGCCGCCGAAGCAGCCGGTCGCTTCCCACTGCTGTCCGCTGGTCAGGTCGCCGAGAAAGGCAGAAGAGTAGAGCTGAAAGGCTTTAAAAAGCGGAGATTAAGGCGTGAGAGGGTCGGAGCACGAGCCAGGAGCCGCCGTTCAGCTCAGCGTCATCACGTGACCCCCTGGTTGGGTTTCTAACCATTTATTTTCTGGTTAGCTTTCTCAGTATCCCACAATCCCTTTATCCCTCAGGAATCCATCCAGTTTCTGTTTGAATCCCTGTACCGTACTCTGCCTGATCACTTCCTCCGGTAGCGCATTCCAAGTGTCCACGACCCTCTGGGTGAAAAAAAAACTTCCTTGCATTCGTTTTGAACCTATCTCCCTTCAGTTTCTCCGAATGCCCCCTCGTACCTGTTGTCCCCTTCAGCCTGAAGAATCTGTCCCCATATATAGAATTACTCCTTAATATCTTAAACATCATTGGTTCCCGTTGGAGGCTCAGGTTTTAAGTTTGGCTGTCTTCTATACAGAGTGCTAAAGGGTCAAGTTCCTAATGATCTAGCCGAACATTTTGTTTTAGTGATGTTCAAGCACCAGACTCAGAATTCTAACCTCTTTGTGTATCCCCCGATGAGGGGTAAGATATAGAACACTTATCTTGAACACTTGCTTTGTTTTCAGGTGGAATGATTAGGCCCAGATCCTCTTTCTATGATTCTGGCCTGAGTGTCATTTGTGCATTTTAGGTGCTGTCTGAAAACCTACTTGTATGATAAATCTTTGAATGACTAATGACTTTTGATGAATTGATTGCATGTTTTGTATTTTGCTGATGCTGCTCAGTTGGTAGAGACAAATTTTTCCCCGACCCATGGGAACTCATTTTTCCGTCCCGTCCCAGAGAGTTCTGCCCCTGTCTCATTCCTGCAAGCTCCATCCTCATCTGCACAAGCCTCAAACACTTTAAAATCATAATTGTTCAAGGCTTATGCAGTTAACCCTTTCAGGACCAAGGGACATATTTGTCCCATAACTTTAAAATCCTATAAATTTTGATTTGGATAGTCTACAGTTCTAAATTTGATATGTACGGATTCCATAGGATACTGCCTTTATGTAAACAAACTGGTTTCGACATTCATTCATTAGCGTCGTTGCCAGATTGACGAGAAGATTCACTTGCCACACTGTCCATAAGCCAGAAGTGTGATTTTTTTTAAAAAAAATAATGATATTTCACAAAAAAAAATCAATTTTTTGGCATCTGTAAGCCCTTTTTACCATAAAAATGTCGTCAAAACCACAAAAATTGGCCTACGATCCTTATGGTCCTGAAAGGGTTAAGGCAGAGCTTATAGGAATGGGGCAGGGACAGCAGCAAAACTTGTGGGGACAGGAAAAATTTGTCCCTGTGTCATTCTCTAGGACAGACTCTGCATCCATCAAAGAATTCTACTACACTAGGAAAACTAACTTCTCCGTAGATGCTCCAACCTTATGGAACGCTAAGCCACCTCAACTCCGCCTCAAAAATTTCCTCAACAAATTTAAAACTAAACTAAAAACATTCTTATTCCAAGATGCATATCACAGCCCTTAAATACCTCCTCTCCAACAGCCAGTAAAACTTATCATCAACCACTTTTAAGAAGAGACCCCCTCTCCTGATGTCATATCCTTCCCCCTCTTCCCTGTTCTTTTATTTTGTTTTTAATGATGTATTTATCGACTCCCCTTCCCCTCTTTACCTTCAAGTCCAAGTTTGTATTTGTAAATTGTCTTTTAATGTTCACTCTTTCCCTACTTTAAATTATTATATATATTTTTTTAACTTTTAATTTTTTTAGCATTGTAAACCGGCTAGATGCACGTCGATGGTCGGTATATTAAAAATTAATAAAACTTGAAACTTGCTAACTAAAAACAGTTGCTCCCCCTCAAGTATTTTCTATCCATAGACAGGGGGTGTATCACCTGCTCTGCTGCTCCTGGTCTTAAGCATGAATGTGCCGTTTTGTGTAATCCAGTTCCCTCCGTGCTGATCTTGCCTTCCAGTACTAGTACGATATTGCTATTGTTTTGATCTTATTTTCTGTCTTGCATTTTATTGTGCAGAAGTACCGTATTTGCTGGCTAAGGAAGCTGATTTTTCTTTGGAATGTATGCCTGGGTACTTCAGACCGATTGCTGATTTTTTGTAGTTTGAAAAAAAAACAACAGCTGAAAGGCATATATCTGTTCTCACTTGCATTTCTACCATGAAATCAGTATCACAGCATCTATTTATCAGAGTGGAATTCGGCTCAGCCGTTTTATTGTTTTGTGATATTTTAATTGTGTATGTACTTTTGTAACTCATCTAGATTCAGACAGGTTAGAAATAAGTTAAATAAACAAATTAAATTAGGTTTCCCTCATCTTCTTCCACCTAGATCAGTGGTTCTTAACCTGGGTTCGACCGAACCCCAGGGGTTCGTTGAGTCAGTCTCACGGGTTCGGCAGAGGTCAAAACACACCTCCGACTCATATAGCGCTTCGGTCACGTTCAATCATCTATCAGTTATTCAGTGATTTTGATCAAGACTGATCGTGTACTCGGTTTCTTGATCTATCAATCTGTAAGTAACGCCTTATATACATCAATCAATTCCTGATCAAAATTTGTGATTTAACTGATAGATGATTGAACGTAACCGAAGCGCTTATGATTCGTGATGATACACCCCGCTTGTCCATAATTGGCTGCAGGTGATCACGCAACATCGCTTGGCCTATCTGTGCTGCAGGGGATTTGATGCACACAGTAGTCGAATTGTAACTGTTGTGATGGTACGTCGTGTGATACCTATCTTAATATTTTAATCCCTTACTAACTATGTCGAGCAAAATACGAAAGTGGTCGGAAGAATATGTACAATATGGATTCACATGTATAACGGAACATGATGGGAGTCAGCGTCCTAATTGCATGATTTGCAATGCCAAGTTGAGTAATTCTAGTCTAGCTCCAGCAAAACTAAGGGAACACTTCCTTAAGCTGCATGGAGATGGAAAATACAAAAACACAACGCTCGCTGAATTCAAGGTGAAGAGAGCAAGATTCGATGAAAAGGCTACTCTGCCTGTTCTCGGCTTTGTACCCATCAACAAACCGATCCTCACAGCATCGTACGAAGTTGCTTACCTGATCGCAAAGCAGGGCAAACCATTGGTGAAACACTCATAAAACCAGCTGTGTTGAAGATGGCGAATATCATGCTGGGAAAAGCGGCTAAAGTTCAGTTATCTGAAATTCCTCTTTCAAATGACATCATCAGCAACAGAATAGAGGACATGAGCAAAGACATCTTGGCTCAAGTAATTGCAGATCTGATTTCAAGCCTGGCAAAATTCAGCCTTCAACTCGACGAGACCACAGACGTTTCCAATCTAAGCCAGCTTGCAGTATTCGTGTGCTATGTGAAAGACGACGTGATAAAGGAAGATTTTTTATTTTACAACAACAACTAAGGCAACTGATGTGAAGAAACTTGTGGATGACTTCTTCAAAGACAACAATCTTTTGTGGGATATGGTTTCTGCAGTTTGTTCGGCCGGAGCTCCAGCCATGCTCGGAAGAAAGTCCGGTTTTGGTGCGCTAGTGAATGCCGATGCATCATTGTTACGCATTGCATTCTGCACAGGCATGCGTTGGCAACAAAAACCTTGCCTCCAAAACTGGCAGAAGTTTTAAAAATTGTTGTGGAATGCGTGAACTATGTGCGAAATAATGCTCTGAAGCACCGCATCTTCAAGGAGCTGTGTAAAGAAATGGGATCTGAATTCGAGGTACTTCTGTACCATTCTAATGTTCGGTGGTTACCCCAGGGACAGGTGCTGAATCGTGTTTTTGCCATGCGTGTGGAATTAGCTCTGTTTTTGCAAGAGCAGCAACATTGTCATGCAGATTGCTTCAAAAATTCTGAGTTCATTCTCATTTTAGCGTACATGGCTGATATCTTTGCAGCTCTCAATCATCTCAATAAGCAGATGCAGGGTGGTGGAGTCAACATCATCGAAGCGGAAGAAAACCTGAAAGCTTTTCAAAAAAAGCTACCATTATGGAAACGGCGAACAGAAAATGATAACTTCGCAAACTTTCCCCTGTTAGACAACTGTGTAAGTAAGATCGAAGATGTATCTGGAATCGGAGACATTTCTGTACCCGCGGAACTGAAGCAAACTATTGCCACGCACTTAGATGAGCTTGCAAAGTCTCTCGACGGATACTTCCCTACAAGAGAGTCATATCCAGCATGGGTGAGACAGCTGTTCACGTTTAGTGTTGAGACAACAGATGTCAATGATGAATACCTCGATGAAATCATTGAAATTCAGCAGAGCCAGGTTCAACAGCAACTCTTCAGAACAACAACGCTCTCAACGTTTTGGTGTCAACAATTGGTAACGTACCCTGTTATTGCTAAGAAAGCTCTGGAAATTTTCATACCGTTTGTTACAACATATCTTTGCGAGCAATCCTTTTCAAGGATGCTGGACATAAAAACGAAGAAAAGGAACAGACTTTGTTGCGAAAATGACACAAGAGTGGCACTTGCCAAGGTAAAGCCGCGCATTTCTGAACTGGTCTCTGAGAGGCAACAGCAGAAGTCACACTGATTTGCAGTAAATTTCATTATTATGTTATTATTATTCGAAATATAGGAGAACTTTTTTGTTTTCAAAATTGATATTATTTTTTCCCTCACTGTATACCTATGTTTTGAATTTGTAAAAATCATATTTTATTTTTCCAATAAAGAAGGGTTCGGTGAACACGCATATGAAACTGGTGGGGTTCAGTACCTCCAACAAGGTTAAGAACCACTGACCTAGATCTCTTGGGGTGGAGATACAACGCCAGCTACTGCTTTGCATTAAAATAATATAACCCAGTCACTGAGCTCCAGGAATGTCAATTTTGAGCTCTCCACAGAGGTTACATTTCCCAGAAGCAGGCCTTTCATTTTGGGTGCACCACTACACCTAAATGTCTTAAATGTCACCGGGTTGATAATTCTTTGACGCATGGCCTCTGGTCTTGTACACAGATTGCTGCCTTCTGGTTGGCAGTCCGGCAGTACTTACAGACATTGGTAGGATACACCCTCCCAACTCATGATGAGGGGATTCTCTTTCTTGCAAAAAGCTATTTAGGGAGGTTCTCCGCAGGGGACAATTTGCTTCTTCGAAAAGGCTACATAGTGGGGAAGAAAAGCACAGTTACTTACCGTAACAGGTGTTATCCAGGGACAGCAGGCAGATATTCTCTACATGTGGGTGACGTCATCCACGGAGCCCCGACGCGGACAGCTTTTCAAGCAAACTTGATTGAAGATTTCAAGTTTGCTGGTGCTGCACCACGCATGTGTGTGCCTTCCTGCTCCACTAGAGGGCGCATCCCCTCCTCATGGTCTTCAGTTCAGATAGCTAGCAAAGAAGCCAACCTCGGGGAGGTGGGAGGGTTGCGAGAATATCTGCCTGCTGTCCCTGGATAACACCTGTTACGGTAAGTAACTGTGCTTTATCCCAGGACAAACAGGCAGCATATTCTCTACATGTGGGTGACCTCCAAGCTAACCAAAGAGGGACGGAGGGAAAGTTGGCAATTCAAGAAAAAAGATTACACAAAACCGACTGGCCAAACCGGCCATCGCTTCTGGTCAAAGTATCCAGACAGTAGTGAGAGGTGAAGGTATGAACCGAAGACCAAGTGGCAGCCTTACAGATCTCCTCAATTGGCGTGGACCTGAGGAAAGCGACAGAAACCACCATCGCTCAGACTCTATGCCTCGTAACCCGACTGCGCAGCGAGAGACCAGCCTGAGCGTAGCAGAAGGAAATACAAGCAGCCAACCAGTTGGACAAAGTGCGCTTGGAAACCGGACGTCCCAACCGATTAGGATCAAAGGACAAGAAAAGTTGAGGAACACTCCGATGAGACTGGGTGCGTTGAAGATAGAAAGCCAACGCCCTCTTACAGTCAAGAGTATGCAAAGCCACCTCCCCAGGATGAGAATGGGGCTTAGGAAAAATACCGGAAGATTAAGATTAAGATGGAAATCCAAAATCACCTTAGGCAAGAACTTAGGATGAATACGCAGGACCACCTTGTCATGATGAAATACAGTAAAAGGCGGGTACGCCACCAGCACCTGCAGCTCACTGACTCTGCAAGCAGACGTGAGTGCAAGCAGGAAGATCACTTTCCAAGTAAGGAACTTCAGGTGAGCTTTATCCATGGGTTCAAAGGGAGGTTTCATCTACTGAGCAAGAACCACATTAAGATCCCAAACCACAGGTGGAGGCTTGAGGGGAGGATGGACATGCAAGAGACCCCTTACAAAACGAGAAACCACAGGGTGAACAGAAAGCGATTTCCCATCAAACTGCCGATGAAAGGCAGCAATCGCACTGAGATGAACACGAACCAAATTGGTCTTGAGATCAGATTGAGACAATTGAAGCAAGTATTCCAGAACCAAGGACAACGAAGCAGACAGAGGTTCCACACGATGCGAAGCACACCATGTGGCAAAACGAGTCCACTTCTGAGAATAGCACTGTCTCGTAGAAGCCTTCCGAGAAGCCTCAAGGACATTCTGCACTGACTGAGACAACCCAAGAGAAGGGGTCAGGTAGAAAGGAACCAAGCTGTCAGATGAAGAGTCTGCAGATTGGGATGCAGCCGTGAACCTCGACTCTGAGACAGCAGAGAAGGAAAAACAGGCAAAAGTAGAGGGTCCCTGACACTGAGTTGTAGAAGCAGGGAGAACCATGGCTCCCGAGGCCACCGAGGAGCAATCAGAATCATGTCGGCATGCGCCGACCTGAAATGCACAAGCATCCTTAAAATTAGAGGAAAAGGCAGAAATGCATAAAGGAATCTGCCCTCCCAATCCAAGAGGAATGCATCCGCCTTGAGACGGTCCGGGGAGTACATCCTCGAGCAGAATTGAAGCAACTTGTGATTGAGGGGTTAGGCGAACAGATCAATCTGTGGAGTCCCCCAGCGAACGAACACCTGGCGCAGAGTCTGGGAATGGAGAGACCACTCGTACAGCTGCAGGAGGCGACTCAACTTGTCTGCCAGACAGTTGTGCTCCCCCTGAATATAAACCGCACGAAGAAAGATGTTGTGGCGGAACGCCCAATCCCAAAGGCGAAGAGCCTCCTTGCATAGAGACAGGGAACCTGTGCCCCCCTGCTTATTGACATAATACATCGCCACCTGGTTGTCCATGCGCACCAGGACCACCCGGTCCTGAAGCAGATGACGAAAAGCGACCAGGGCAAGGTAAATGGCCCAAAGTTCCAGCAGATTGATGTGACAACGACGATCTGCACTCGACCAAAGGCCCTGAGTACGTAGACCGTCGAGATGAGCCCCCCAGGCATACGCCGAGGAGTCTGTGGTCAGGACCTTGTGATGCGGAGGCGCGAGAAAGAGCAACCCTCTGGAAAGATTGGAAGAGTTGGTCCACCAACGGAGAGAGCATCTCAAGGAAGGAGTCACCGCAATGTGCTGGAAAGCAGGATCTCAATCCTGACGCCATTGAGACGCCAAGGTCCACTGAGGAACCCAAAGATGCAGCCTGGCGAATGGCGTGACATGGACGGTGGAGGCCATGTGACCCAGTAGAATCATCATCTGCCTGGCCGAGACCGAATCTCGCAGGGAAACCGACTGGCTCAGCTGAACCAGAGTGGCCTGACGAGGAGGAGGCAGAAAAGATCGTAGGCGAACCGTGTCCAGCACGGCCCCAATGAACTGTAGAGACTGAGTGGGGCACAGCTGACATTTTGGGAAGTTGACCTCGAACCCCAGACTTTGGAGGAATAAAATAGTCCGACGGGTGGCTGAAAGAACTCCCACCCTCGAAGGGGCTTTGATCAGCCAGTCGTTGAGGTACGGAAAGACGTGGAGTCCTTGGGACCTGAGGGCCGCAGCCACCACCACGAGACACTTCGTGAAGATTCGAGGGGACGAAGCAAGCCCAAACGGGAGAACCCGATATTGAAGATGCAGGTCCCTCACCTGAAACCGAAGGAACCGGCGACAAGCTGGATGCACCGGAACGTGAGTGTATGCTTCCTTCAGATCGAGGGAACACAACCAGCCCCCTTGTCCATCAAGGGGTACAGGATGGGGAGCTTCTCCCGAACGAGAAACTTGTTCAGCCTCCAGAGGTCTAAGATAGGCCGGAGGTCTCCGATCTCTTTGGGGACCAGGAAATAGCGGGAGTAAAACCCCTGCCCCCGCTGACAAGGGGGAACCTCCTCCACCGCCCGAAGGCGAAGAAGAGCCCGAGCCTCCAGAAAAAGCAACGGAAGCTGCGCTCGGTTCAAAGGAGACACGCCGGGAGGACAGTCCGGCGGCAACTCCCGGAAATTTAGAGAATATCCCTCTCTGATCACCGAAAGGACCCAAGCGTCCAAGGTGACGCTTTCCCAGACCGGATAAAAGGCGCGGAGGCGGCCCCCAATAGGGAGCAGAGTGGGACCCAGCGCGGAGGAGGCCAACCCCCTCCCGGCCAGTCCGTCAAAAGGACAGCGCGGTTTTAGTCGCAGCCGGGGTCTGAGGCTTGGGGGGAGCCCGTTGCCGCTGCTGGCGCCGCGGAGGAGGACGCGAAAAAGCAGGCATGGACTTCTGCGGATACCGCCGAGGCAGCAACCGATAGGCCTTGGGAGGAGTGGGTTTCGGCTTGGACCGCACCAAGGATGCAAAAGAACGCTCGTGCTCGGAGAGGCATTTTGTGGGCACCTCAATAGAGTCATCAAAGAGTTCATTGTCCAAACAGGGAAGGTTGGCCAACCGATCCAGAAGGTTAGGGTCCATATCAACGATCCGGAGCCTCACCAATCGTCGCATGGCAACCGCAAAGGCAGAGACCCTCGAGGAAAGCTCGAAAGCATCATAACCCACATGAAACATGTGCAGACAAAGCTGCAACAGAGAGTCCACCAGCTGTCGAAACTCCCCACGGCGCGAGGCGGGCAAGTCCTCCTGAAAGGCGGGCAAGGATTTGACCAGAACCTTAGGATAAGAAGTGAATGTAAAATTATAATTCAAGACCCGGTTAGCCATCATGGAGTTTTGGTAGAGGCGTCTGCCAAACTTATCCATCGTCCTCCCTCCCTTCTAGGCGGGACAGCCGCGGACACCCTGGACGGATGAGACTTTTTCAAAGATGATTCCACCATCAAAGACTGGTGGGAAAGATGGGCCTTCTCAAACCCCAGACAGGGGACCGTCCGGTTTCAAGACTCCATCTTGGACGGAATGGCCGGGACCGCATAAGGGGTCTCCAAATTCCGGAAAAAAGCCTGGCGCAGCACCGGATTCAAAGGGAGCCGTAAGGGCTCCTGAGGAGGACAGGGTAGATCCATCTCCTCCAAAAACTCCTTGGTGTACTTGGAGTCCGACTGAAGGTCAAGCTGGAGCGCCTACCCCATGTCCTGGACGAACCTCGTGAAGGAAGAGGGGTGACTGTCCGACCGGCCCTCCATGGGGTGGTCGAGCGAGATTGAAGCGCCGCCGAAAAAGAGGGAGAAGCCTCCCAAGAGTAGTGAGGTGGCATATCCGTGTCCCCCCGACCCGAGCCCCACGATGCTCCGCTAAGAGAACGGGGCAGGGTCGAGGACTGCCAACGCTTCAAGGTCTCCTGAGGGGAGGACCCCGGGTCCAAGGAACCGAGGCCCAATGGAGACACGCCTCAGGAAAAAGAAGGGGACCCTTGCGAGGCCGGAACCTCCCGGCGCGGAGCCCCGGACTGGGAGGGCAACTTGAATAACCAGGGGTTGGACAAAGTCAACTCCGAGACCCGAAAAGCCCCGGCCGTGCGACCACCCGGGGACACGGCCCCGCCTCGGGCGCTTCAACTTCGGACGCCCCGAAGGCGAGGAACGCCTCAAGGGCGGAGGCGAAGAGTCTGAAGAGGAAAGACGCCGAGACCGACGCACCCTGCCCCAAGGGACCTCAACACGACGCTCAGGCTGGTCCGTCACACGCGAAGTCGAGGCCGGGGTTAAGTGGGCCAAAGCCGAGGAGAGCTCCGATGAAATCATAGCCTGGATCATATCCTGGAACACGGGCACCGACATCATGTTAGGCATGTCCCTTGCAGCAGTGCATTCCACCGAGAGCGACCTCGAAGATGAGTATTCCCTGGAGGCGGAAGCACGCTTAGAGGGTCTCGTCAAGGCCGGCGGGATAGCACTCCCTCCATGGACAGCCGGAGACTTCGAGGTTGGCTTCTTCGCCGGCGCCAACCCTGAAGAAGGAAGAGGGGACTTACCCAGAGCTCAGGACTTCGCGGTCGAAGCTGTTCCGAGAGTAGTGAGGTGGCATATCCGTGTGTCCCCGACCCGAGCCTGAAGGAAGAGGGATCTGTAGTGCTGGAAGCAGTGGAGCTTGTGAGAGCTAATATTTTAAGCAACAAGAGATCATGGTCCAGTCTGCTAATCTGTGTGACAAGGTAAGCCACAGCACTCTGGGAGCATAGAATAACGAAGTAGAGATAGAGACTAGAGAAGACAAGGGATAAGAGCAGAAATCTGTTGCCACCCAGAGAGGGAGAGAGAGGGAGGAACAAAGAAAGGAAATGCAGGCTAAAGAGCAACATTGAAGAGTGAGAAAAGCACCATAAGAAAGATGAAGTAAGGAGTTTTTGAAATGTCCAGTCTGTGAAGAATAATGAATGATGTTGGAGTTTGAGATGAATGACAATGTTCAGAGGAGACAAAGAATTGTTTCTTTGATGAAACTCTTTGATTCTTTTTGCAACTTGAATTCGAGGGCAGCTTACTTGGGGCCGAGGTCTTCGAGGCCGGGCCCAAAATCAGGGCCGGCTCCACCACAAACAGCTCAGCCATGTGGGCCCGACAATGAGGCAGGGCACGCGACTGGAAAGAGACACACCTGGGGCAAGAGTCGGTCGGATGATCAGCCCCCAGGCACAGGATGCACCAGCGGTGCGGGTCGGTGATGGACAGCAGCCGACCGCACTGCGAGCACTTTTTAAACCCGGTAAGAGGCCGGGACATAAGGAAAAAAGAGGCCGCGGCTGGTTCAAGACGGCAAACCGGGAGCCCCCGGATGCCGAATCGATGCAAAAAACACACGAAAACTCGCGAAACAACAAAGAGAAAAGCGCACAGCGACTCCCGCAAGAAAACAAAGAAGCCGCGGTGCTAGAAAGGCCCTTAGACACGGAGAGAAAAGCAACAGGGCTTTCTGGCTCCGCGGAAAACTAAGAACTGAAGATCATAAGGAGGGGATGCGCCCTCTAGTGGAGCAGGAAGGCACACACATGCGTGGTGCAGCACAAGCAAACTTGAAATCTTCAATCAAGTTTGCTTGAAAAGCTGTCCGTGTCGGGGCTCCGTGCATGATGTCACCCACATATAGAGAATATCTGCCTGCTTGTCCTGGGATAATGTATTTTGAATCACTGGCTTCAGGACTCCCCAACGACCATTTGGAACTGGGGCAATAAATTTCATCTTTTAATGGTATGGAAAGCTATGTCAGCCCAGTTTTCCAGACGTTGGAGTAAGATTTTTCTGTCTGTTTGGTCTTCTTATTTAAGACACTTTACCCCCTACTATTAAGAGTCAAATCGTCAATAGATTGCAGAAGCCAGCGGTACCCTTGTTGCCTGAGGCCAGGTTGGGGGGGGGGGTGACTTGGGGACAGGGGGAGATGGGGGGGTACTTTCAGTTGGGTAGTTGTTTAGGCGAGTCTGGATTATAAGAACCCAAACCTGGACTCTGATAGTCTAACTTCTGTTGCATCTGTTAGGTATTGTTATATTTTGTAATGGAAATTGCTGTATCTGTTTGTATTGTTCTTTGTGTTATTTTTCGAATAAACTGTTGAAAATAATAATTATAATAATATAACCCAGTAAGGCACAAAAATGTGCCATTTCCCTTGTAGCGGACCTCTCGAGTAATGAGCTTACTTCAGAAGCAGATATCATTACAGTAAGTTCTGTCTCCAAAAATGAAGCTCAAAACTCCCAACTTTCACAGCAACACATACTAGTACTGGGTCCCCAACTATTCAGCTTAATACAGCAGGTGGAATATTAATTAGGCACAGTAAATTGTAAAAAGGCAGAGACTGGACATCATTATGACTTTAAGAAACTCCCTTATCATAAAAGTGTGTACAAAGAAGAGTTAGGAAACTCCAAAGACGTATAATCCATAAAAATAAGCCTATAGAGTTGCAAAAAGAATCAAAGAGTTTCATCAAAGAAACAATTCTTTGTCTCCTCTGAACATTGTCATTCATCTCAAACTCCAACATCAGTCATTATTCTTCACAGACTGGACATTTCAAAAACTCCTTACTTCATCTTTCTTATGGTGCTTTTCTCACTCCTCAATGTTGCTCTTTAGCCTGCATTTCCTTTCTTTGTTCCTCCCTCTCTCTCCCTCTCTGGGTGGCAACAGATTTCTGCTCTTATCCCTTGTCTTCTCTAGTCTCTATCTCTACTTCGTTATTCTATGCTTCCAGAGTGCTGTGGCTTACCTTGTCACACAGGTTAGCAGACTGGACCATGATCTCTTGTTGCTTAAAATATTAGCTCTCACAAGCTCCACTGCTTCTAGCACTACAGATTCCTCTTCCTTCAGGATACTCCATGTATTAGTAACATCTATGGACTACCATGAACATAAGAATAGCCTTACTGGGTCAGACCAATAGTCCGTCAAGCCTAGTAGCCCGTTCTCACTGTGGCCAATCCAGGTCACTAGTACTTGGCCAAAACCCAAGGTGTAGCAATATTTCATGCTACCGATATAGGGCAAGCAGTGGCTTTCCCCATGTCTTTCTCAATAACAGAATATGGACTTTTCCTTCCTCTTCCTTAACCTCTAGAGAAGGGAGCCAAGGCTAAGAAAGGCCCCGGGCGGGGTAACCCATCTAAGGTAGAGGGCACAAGGCTCCTCCTTTAATTCACAATGTTATACCTCCTTCTATAAGCTTAAGCTTCAATACTATTGGGCTACTTTCTCAGAATAGACCACCTCCTATTCAGATTTGATTTGCAATTTTCTGGAACAGGCGCCCCAGACTGTTCTTACTGCTACTGCACAGCAAAGAGCATCTTGGCATCCCACTAAAAACTACTGTGAACAGAGTACAGCAATTCAGAAATCCTTATTGCACAGCTAAGTCTACAGAGCCCTTGTGTGATGCGGTAGTCACTATTACCCCAATTACCATGAGAAAACACTAAATGGAGAAGCCCTATGCTGAAACGGTCATTTGCATACTGAGACAAGTTGGAAAGATCTCACCCTGAGAGAAACGAAGAGCTTGCAGACAAGACCTGGAGCCTAGAAAGACAAGTGAGAGAGAGTTCCTGGCAACAGGAGTCCCTAACAGTAAATCTTGCAGGGATGCCTGACATTCGTCTAACCCCCAGTAAGCTCAAACCTGAATTGACCAGGGACCAGTAGACCTGAGTGACCAGAAATGACCGGAAGAGATCCAAGTTATCAGTAGTGACTGGAAGAGACTAGAGACGCCTCAGTGACCAGTCAGCAGTCTCTGCCAACAGCAATAAAGTGACCGCTCGACACCTGGCTAATACTGTAGTATGTTAGTAAGCTTTCAGTTACAAGTATGTTACTTGCAAAATACAGATGACTTCTAAGTCTTCTTTCCCTATGTTAAATCAACATTAAAAGTGCCATTATATTTAAACATTTTGGGCTGAATATTCAAAGGAAGATATCTGGATAACTGTTGCCATTATTCAGATATTTCCCATAGCCACGGCTAACTGTAAATATTCAGGCTCCAACGCTTAAAGGATGTAGCCAGTCTTATTTTCAAGGCAGCTTAGCTTCTGATGCTCAAAAGGATTCTCAGGGGCTTTTACCAATCACTGTAGTAGCCACTGAGAACCCTATACAAATACATTATAAGGAGTTCATTAGTATTAAAATGAGCACTCTTTGTGATGCACAGAAGGGAATGCCCACCTCTTACCAGGGAAAATTTTCCTGCAGGTCTGGAGCTGTTGGTAGTGGGTTTGCATGTCTACTACGTAAGTGTATGCCCTGCACTTATGGTCAGAACATGGCTATTAGTCCCAGGAGATACATTCACATAACAGATGCACTACAGCTGTGCTCAAATCTGCTCAGGATCAAACTCACAACCTCAGGTTGCAGAGGCGGGACCTCTAACCATTAAGCCACTCCTCCACACTGTAGTGCTGTGCTTGAGCTCTGGTAAGCAGCAACAAACAAAAAAAAACCCACAAACCCTTCCAGCCTCAGATGTCTTTTTTTGGGGGGGGGTTTTCTGCTGATGTTTATCAGAGCTCAGCACAGCTCTGCACAATATGGAGGAGTAGCTCAGTGGTTAGAGCTTCTGCCTCAGCAGCCTGATTGCATGGGTTTAATCCTGGGCAAGTCACAAATTGAAAAAAAAAATGCTTGCAAGCTCTGGCAATCGGAAGCTGTGCTGGGCCAGTTCAGAAGAGCTGTGCCTACCACAGGTGCCAGGCACAATTCCTCCCCCTTTTACCAGACTACTCAATACAAATAACACCCTAAAAACAGGGAAAAAGTGAAGTTTTCAGTAAAATGTGGGGGGGTTACAACCCCTCACACACCCCCACAACGCGGCGCGCAGCGCACGCTGCACTCAATTGTCTGGACGCGCCTTTGTCCTGACACCGGAATTTGCTCTCCCAAACCAGTATTTTTTTTTTATCAGATCGCCTGTGCATTGGGCCCTCAGTGACATTTTGGGGACAGTGCTATGGGCAGCCTAACAATAATGCTCGATTGAGCTGTTCTAAGTTAGATATCCAGATAGTCTTAGTACTGACCAAACTGCATGCATATTCAATACTGGCTAAAGTCTGCACAGTGGCTCTGAACATCTGTGATTTCATTTACCGTAGTCACCCTGACCCATTTGTTTTGATACCTTTGGAGACAAGAAGCTCGCGATATCACAAACGTTTCTTCCCCCTTCTAAATATTACGATACATCCAGACCAGCTGGAAGCCACAGCAGAAAGCTTCCCAAAGCAGTCCACGCTGGCTAGTTCTTCTGGATACACTCTCCTTTTCACAGCTCTGCCTGCTGCATGACCAACAGCGCACAGCACACCTCGCTCCCACACAGAAATGAGAGGGTGAAGTCCTAGCCTGGCATCCTATGACTGGCCCCATTCCAAAGGGCACTCGCAGGCAAATAAGAGAGCCTCTGAAAATGCATTTCATAATTGCACAATAAGAACAATGGAATGTTTTCACTACAGCAAATACCCTTTTCTGCCAAACTTCTTGACCTCCTTGTACCTGCAGTCTTGTTTTCTTAAAATCCAAACCCAAAGAATTACCTATAAGAAAGAGACTTCACCATACGGACTAATGCTCTCACTGGTTAGTTGCATTTTGGCATACTATAGTGCTGCCTTAAATCAGTGTCTCTCAAACTTTTTTTAGCTCTGGCACACTAAATGTTTTTTAGCAGCACATTACACTCCTCCTCCGTATTCGCAGGGGTTAGGGGCAGAGCCAGCCCGCGAATAATGTTTTGGGCTGGCTTTGACCCACCCCCGCCTCCCTCCTACGTCTCCAACTTTACCTGGTGGTCTAGCGGTAATGCGGGGCAGGAGCGATCTTCCTATGCTCCTGCTCCGTGCATCAGAGGAGGGGCGGGACCACGGCAGAGAGAAGATGCTCTGAAGCTGTTCAGCAGCTTGCAACGATCGCTAACGCCAGCGATCTTATTGCAGGCTGCTGAAGTTAAGAAGATTGATTCGGGAGGCCAGTGGGGAAGATGCAAGGAGGAGGTGTAGTCCTTTGGGGGGGTGCGGCCTTCCCGGGGAGGGAGGGTACAGGCCTTCAGAGGAGATAGGCAGGCAGGCCTTCAGGGGAGATGCAGGCCTTCAAAGGGGGACAGGCAGGCAGGCCTTCGAGGGGGGGATGTAGGCCTTCGAGGGGAAGACAGACCAGAGGAGGGGGGCCCTGGTGTAGAAGTACACGGAGGGAGGGAAGGGGGGTTCAAAGAGACGTGCATATGCCGGACTTTGGGGGGGAAGAAATAATGGGTCTAAAAATAGAGGAGAGGAAGAGAGATAATGGACAATGGGATTTAGGGAGGGAAGGAACAGAAAGGAAGAGAAGTTGGACACAAGGGATGGTGTGGAGGGGGGGGATAGAGATACTGGATAGGAGGGTAGTTGGGAAACAAAAGGGAGAGATGGTTGACCCTGGGGTGGTGGGGAAGGAGAGAGAGATGCTGGATGAAAGGGTAGTTAAGAAAAGATGGATCTGTGGATGGAGACAAAAAAAAAGAAAGATGCCAGACCTCCGGGGGAGGGAAGGGAAACGGAAGGGGAGGACAGAGATGGCAGATGGATGGTTAGAACGGAGAAAGAAGGAGACCCTGGCAAGCAAGTTATCAGAAGACAACTAGAGCCTGGGAACCAAAAGATTTGAATGATCAGACAACAAAAGGTAGAAAACTAATTATATTTTCCCTTTTGTGATTACAATATGTCCGATTTGAAACGTGTATCCTGCCAGAGCTGGTGTTAGACCGCAAATGTGAGCTAGGATTTAAGAGAGAGAGGAAAAGTCTTTTTTGTTTGTTTATTTTGTTTACACCACAGCGCCAGTGTGGTTAGGAGAAGGCAAAGGGGGTGAAGAGGCTATAAAAGGGGGCTAGAAAAGGCTATAAATTAAACCCACCAGGATGTTTGAAAAAAAAAAAAAACACCCAATTGGGCAGGAAAATCGAATCAAATTGAAAAACCAATTCAATAGGCTGAATCGAATCGAAATTTTTTTTCCTGAATCGGGCAGCACTAGTGAATACCCACTGGCACACAGGACCACAGTGAATACCCACTGGCACACAGGATGCAAACTCCCGCCCTGTTCCTGCTAAACTCTTCGTGCTTTGGATGAGGAGAGAAAAAGAAGTGAATTGGAGAGGAGAGCAAGGAAACGTCAAGGTCTACTTTTTATTTTTTCTTTTAAAGCATCATCATCTAGGGTGACATGAATTTTTAAGTGTTAAAATGGGGTAACGCTGACTGGATAAAAGTTTGGGAAGTACTAAGGAGACTGACAATATCCACAAACACTGTCCCACAACTCAGCTACCTCATGGAACTGCACGCATCTCAGAACACGCAATAGAAACACCAAGTACGGGACAATCAAGTGCTCTTGATCGTCCCATATTTGATGGCTCTCAGTTGCTCGTTCTTCGTATGCTGTACTTTGACCCTCATTTTGCTGCTGTTGCCTCATAATACCCAAAAAATGAGCAGAGAATATCCGATATTTCAAACCAATTATTTAATTTTTCAATAAGATGCGACATATTGCAAAGAATTGTTTTTACAATGTAACAACCCCCCCCCCCCCCAAACAAACTAGCCACCAATAAGTCACATTTACCCCCGGATCTTTTGAAGGACATCCAACTAACATCAATAACTGAGTGCTAACAACCAATTACCAATGTTAATTGGCACTCACTAAAATCTGCACAGGCATCTGGTTGCTATTCTATAATGCATAACTTTAAAAAAGGGGGTAGCCACATGCATATTCAGGGGAGTTCCAAAGAGTTGCATACAACCTCAGCGTGTCTAACTTGGGTGCCAGTATTTACACCAGTTTTCAGCAGGTGTAAATCTGGTGTGTAAAATTAGGCACACGAATCAGCTCTAAGCATAATTCGGTAATGGGTGTACACCCTTTACAGAATCGTCCTTAATGCCGATTTTTCCAGCATTGAAATTCTGAGCATCATTTAGCCAGCCTTTTGATTGACAAGTAACTTTCTTACAGGCAAAACAAATTGTTGCAATCCTTCCAAAAATGAAAAAAGAAAAGCACGAATACATTTGTCTGTGTGCAAATCTGGTAAATAGGGACACATACCACTCCCTCCCCTCCCCACCCCACCCCACCCATGGTTGGGATAAGCAACATAAGGTGGACTTTCACAATAGCCAAGAGGGATTCCCCCCACCAGCAGTTTTAGCAGAAAAGTTCACCACAGGGAGCTTATGGTTTATAGTTTCTTGGGATTTAGTGAAACACCTTCCTGGGTAAGATATAAGATAGGAAAGAGGGAGGAAAGTAGTAGAGGGAGTTGAGCCAGTCATAAGGATGAAAGATTGTGGACTAGTGAATCCACCCCCCACCCCCAGCTGAATTGCAAAGGCTTTTTTTAATAGCTTATATATTACTAACTTCCTCTTGCCCCTGGGAAGATGGCAATTTTCAACAGAATGCATAATTAGTAAACGCATATTTTTCTATTTTACGCTAATACTGGCCTCTCAAATCTATCACCTTAACTGAAAATGGCCAAGACTATCATGAGTCTTTTGCAGACATGGGTCATGGTCTCTTCTGAGGCGAGGGAGATGAAAATTATGATATAATTGCAGTATTATGGATCTCTTTGCATGGACATCAGCATAAGCTATTTGTTCTACCAATACAGTGGTGCCTCGCATAACGAACGCCTCGCACAGCGAACGCTGCACACAACGAACTTCATGTCTTGATTCATACAACGAACTTCGTTTCACACAACGAAGTCGCCCGAGCTGCGTTACTCACTGCGCTTAACTGCCCTCTCTCACAGCCCTTCGCCTGGCTCCCTGTGCAGTGGCGGACCGTCGGCTCGCCTCCTTTTATGGAGGGGCCCGGCGCCTACTGCTTATGCGTTGGGGGGGGCGGAGCTACTCTCGCCGCTTCCCCAATGCTAGAAAAAAAAAAAAAGAAAAGTTAAGTCCCAGTTTTTGCCGCTGAGACTCTGCCCTCTCTCACTGTATACAGTCGTCCTTTTAAGATAAACTCAATATTTTTTATATACTGTATAGTCTGTCTTAAAATTTAAAAAATGTGTGTTTGTTTAAAAAAAATTATGTTTTTAGATGTATCTAAATAAAAATAATAACAAAAAATGTATCTTTTTTTATGTCATCTTAGCATATTATATGCTACAGAACGAATTATTTTTTTTAACATGTATTGTTATGGGAAAACGCGTTTCACATAACGAACTTTTCGCATAACAAACTTGCTCCTGGAACGAATTAAGTTCGTTGTGTGAGGCACCACTGTACTAATGAAAAGGCAAAGTTAAAAGCAAGCTGCAGCACACATCTGGCTTTCAGTCACCAGTCAGGACTAGACTTGAGGATGTCATGTAGATAATTCCCTCAGGCCCTTGAAGTGAGACACAATGGCTGCTGCTACTATGGCAACCCCTGAGACCCAATAAGCAGCGCTGAGGATGTGCCCTTCTAGCCATCGGGCCAATGATGCTCTCTAAACCATCCAAGCATGCTATCTAGGGAGGACAGGTGAGTGGAAGAAACCAATTAAGAAGAAAAGGAGAAAAAGCATGGAATGTATGCATTTGTAGAAAAATAGCAAGTTTGCCAAAAGGGTCACATGAACTTGAAAAATAGACAAAGATATAAAGTAAACAATGAAGAACCATTCAAGACTTCAATGCACAGTTAGAAGTTTGCAGGCAGACTAGTGCAGCAAAGTTCTGATTCGCACCATGGGAGTAAGAGCTGCAATACAGTAGGTAAGCTGAGATAGTGGGCCATTAAAGCAAAGATATACCGAGACCTCACACTCAGTGCAAAGATATGCTACTACCAAGAGTTACCAGATTTTACGGAAGTAAAATCCGGACCCATGGCCCCGCCCTCAGGCCCTCCCAGTTCCACCCGGTCCCAGCCCCATCCCCTCAATCTGGTCACTTGTTCGGAGCGGCATCAGTAGACCCCTGTATCCGCGGTAATGGGTTCCAAGACCTAATGCAGATATGTCAAATAATGGATAATAGCGATTGGTATTGCTAAGCACTGAGCATACCCACCCACCCACACTCCACCCCAATGTTCCCACAAACCCCCTCCCCCAGCGTACCTCCTCAAATCTTCAGCGGCAGCATCTCCTGCCTTCGCCGGCCTGAGCTCCCTCCATTTGATGTCACTTCCTGGTTCTGTGACCCAGAAGGAGGAAACTCAGGCCATCACAGGCAGTAGACAAGAGGTGCTGCTCGCTGCCAGTGAAGTTTCTTGAAGGTATGCTGGGATGGATATGGATGCAGGTGGTAAACTACGGATAAGGGGGGGGGGGGCCCTTTATATCAATTGGAACAATCTAAACCTTGATGTGTGGTGAAATCTGGCAGCACACAAAATCCAGATCCCAGATGATAGAGATGCTGACCAGAAATTAAAGTAAGGATCTCCATTTCCTTCTACCCCCAAACATGGGTGGAGGAGGGGGAGGGGAGAGGAATCAAAGCTCAGCTTTCCAGCACCTTGTGTTTCTAAACACATATCAAAGAAATATAATGCAAAAATGAGTTATATTAAAACAAAGACAAACAAAACCATACATAATTCTGCTTTCAGAAGGACCTAGTAAGTGCATGCAAAAAACTTTTAGCTCCCTAGCCAGTGGTGACTCGGATCACTTAAAGTGTCCTAAGCCCTATCCGTCCCAACTGCACACTCCTCCTACATTTTCCAGGGCTAAACAAGTGCTCTCAATCTCAACGGAAGAAAATAACCACAGAGCTATGTTCATCAGACAGAAAAGTACAGTGCTAGAACTTGGCTCAAGTCTCTCTGCTCCTCAAATTCCCATCTCTGGCTCATATGGCCACCTTGAACTAGGGATCTGCATTTGTCACTGCACATCCAGTTCACTGGTATAAAATATTTAGCGCATCAACCTATAAATTAACACATTAAGCCTATTAGTGTGCATTAAAACAATACAGCATGCATAAAATAAAAATTGCTATTAAAACAAACATGTAAAACTAGCCAAGAAAACCCACCTGAAATCTGAGAAAATAATTTTCTTCGTTACTTTTCACCTCTTGCCACCACTGCAGCCTCCTCAATAACCCATGCCTCCAACAGTTTTTTCTCAGCTCTTATGTGTTGCCATTTGGCTCCAGATTTCTCCAAAAGACTGATCCAGTCCTGAGTTTAATCATACAGCATTCAGTTACTTTTCTTAGGTAATGCAATTAGGGAAGCAAGAACTGAAATGGCCCTTCATGGAACTGGATAAACACAGGACTGGATCAACCTGTTGAGCAAATCTGCAATTCAACTTGGTCAAATCACACAGGTCAGACCAACTGCTAATATTCAGTGGCACTTAATTGGATATCGCCGCAGAATACTGGCCCAGCTCTGGGTAGAGCTGGGCCAGTCAAGGGTGGAGTCACAACAGACCCAGACATTATCTAGGCACTGCAGATACTCAGAGCCTGTGCCCCTGAGGCTTCCCATCCTTACGCTCCCTTTTCACATCTGTGCAGAAACACTGCCACACTATTCTATAACTGGGCATGTAAGTGCAGATCTGTTGTTTTGGGCCCGTTTTGGTGCCTTGCTTCCAATACAATTACAACTTCTTGTATCCTGCAGTTCTCTACATAGAATCAATGCGGCTCACAGCTCAAGGCTTAGAGATAAGCAAATTTAACATTGATGGCTCAGGTTAGAAGTAACGACAATCAAGGGGTTCATAGACTAAACCGCGCAAGACAATCATGCGCAGACAAAGCTGGGCTGACAATTGCGCGCAGAACATCAGCACGCCGGATTTAAACTGAATTTTAAAGCGCTCCGAGGGGTGTAGAGGGGGGAATGACCGCACTTAACTTAGTACTGTTGGCGCTGCCAGAGAAAACTGGCTTTTCCCTATTTTTTAGGGAAAAAGTTCAGTTTCCTCTGTAATGTGGGGGGTTCCCCCTCACCCCCCCCCCCACAGCAGTGCCAACACTACTAAGTTAAGTGCCCTGACGACTGGTTTGAGAACTACTGCTCTACATGGTTCCATCAAATGTTATGTCAGCTTTGGGAATTTATTTTCAAATCACAGTATCAGACCAGTCTTGTACTCTTATAATAGAAGTGTGAGGCCCCACCACAAATGATAGACCCTAAAACAGGGCGACTCAATTCCAGTGCTCAAGGTCCAAAGGCAGGCCAGGTTTTCAGGATATCCACAATGAAAATGTATGAGATAGATTTGCATACTAAGGAACAGTATATACAAATTTCTCATATACATACTCATTATGGATATCCTGAAAACCTGGCCTGCCTGTGGACCTCAAGGATTGAAACTGAGTAGCCCTTCCCTAGAGGACATTCTTTTCCTTAGAAGCAAAGACACAGCACATATATGCTGAAAATACTACCACTACTATATATAATTTCTATAACGCTGAAAGGCATACACAGCGCTGTACATTTAACATTCAATAGACAGTCCCTGCTCAGAAGAGCTTATAATCTAATTTGGACAAACTGACAGGACATCTCAGGGTTGGCAAGGTTTCTGGTAAAAAGAATGATACATTGGGTAAAAGTGTCTGACAGTGAGTGGGAGTTAAGAGTTGAAAGCAGCTTCAAAAAAGTGGGCTTGAAGACATAGAAACATAGAAGATGACGGCAGATAAGGGCCATAGCCCATCATGTCTGCCCACTCTACTGACCCACCCCCCAAGTCTACTATCCCACACCTGATGACAGGTTTCCTTAGCTTAACCCTCTAAGGCAGGGGTGCCCACACTTTTTTGACTCGCGAGCTACTTTTAAAATGACCAAGTCAAAATGATCTACCAACAATAAAATTTTTAAAAAACACAACGCACACTGTACGCATAGAATTATTAATTATCATTCCTATTCCGGGGGTTTTTCAAAGAGGTCAAAGCAGATGACTCTATGCAACCATACAAAAATAGACAAATACCCTACCCCCCTCCCTATATACTAAACCACAATAGCAATTTTTAGCGCAGAGAGCTGCGCTGAATGCACAGCGCTGCTCTCGACGCTCATAGGCTCCCTGCGCTAAAAATCACTATTGCGGTTTAGTAAAAGGGGACCATATTGTAAAATATAGACACCAGATATAAATTCAGACACATTTTGATCACTAAATTTAAAATAAAATCATTTTTCTTACCTTGTCTGGTGATTTCATGAGTTTCTGGTTGCACTTTCTTCTTCTGACTGTGCATCCAATCTTTCTTTCAGCCTGTATGCTTCCTCTCCTCCACACCTCATTCCCTCCCCCAACTTTTTCTTCCTCTCTCCCTGACCTTTCTTTCTTTCTCTCTTCATGCCCCCTTTCTTTTTTTCTGTTCTCTTCTTTCCTTCTGTCTCCCTGCCTGCCCCCTTTCTTTCTTTCTTTCTTTCTTTCTTCCTGCCCTTCCCCAAACCACTGCCACTGCCGCTGCCATCGGGGAACAGGACCCAAACCACCACCAATGGATAACAGGTCCCAAAGCCGAAGCCACCTCTGCTTCGGGCCGACCAGCATTCCTCTCCCCGACGTCAATTCTGCCGTCGGAGAGTAAGTTCGGGCCAGCCAGATTGGAACAAATAATGGAAAAATACTGATATCTAAAGAAAAAGCATAATGACATCACTAACCCCCCTCCCCCTTTTATGAAGTCGCATTAGCATAAAAGTTCCAACGCTCATAGGAATTCTATGAGCGTCAGAGCTTTTACCATCACGGCTGGTGATAAAAAACGCTAACAGTGCAAAAAAAGTTTTGTAAATTTACCACAATGAGGAAAAAAGACCTCAAACGCCAAACGTTTCAAAAGACACGTTAAATGGGGCTATGAATCTTATCATTGATCATGCAGATAAATTCCATCATTTTATTTGAAATATGTAAAGAAGAAAATTAAATTATTAAATAAGAAAACAAAAGGGGATTGAGCGAGGCACCAACTCAAACCAGGATCCAATCAGTGTCAGTAATAAATAAGTTTATTAATAGTAGTTAGAAAACGGAAAAAAAGTTAAAGCGACTTAACATGGCCATGCTTCGAGAGAATAGCCTGCATCAGGAGTCAATATCACCTTACAAAGAGACATAAGAGTGCCAATATGAGGAATATGCATATGTATACATATATACACTTGAATGGTGCTACTACTTGTCATTTCTATTGCGCTGCTAGATGTACGCAGCGCTGTACATTAAACATGAAAGAGACAATCTTTGCTCGATAAAGCGTACAATCCAATCAAAACAAACAGGACAAATTTTTATTTTGTTTTTAAAGGGACACATGGAAATGTGTCATTATATCTCTAAAATAAACACACAAACATATAAAGGGATCTTATTATCAATCATATGTCTATTAGGGGCATTTTCAAAACACCAAGACGACCAAATAATAGCATAAATCGGAACTTGGATGTCCAAGGGCCAATTTTCGCAACAGCTTTTCTAGATGTGTTGTAAGGTGTCTTGGCCACTGTGCACCCAAAAGTAAAGAGGGTCGTGTTGGAGGCGTGTTCTCGGCGGCCTTGGGCATGCTTAGTCTTGGACATCTTGAGGTAATAAGCAAACCTTTCCCAAGACATCCTGGACAGAATTTAGACGTTCTGAGCTAGACCTGTTTTAAAATCATCTAAATGCCAAAAAGATACCCAAACTGACCAGATGACCACTGGAGGGATTAAATTATAACCCCCACACACTCACACACACTCACCCAGTGGTCACTAAACCCCTCCCACCCCACAAATATCTAAATGAAACAGTACATATCTGTCTCTTGATCAGCAGAATCTGGTATGGGAAAGCCTAGAAAAGCTGCACACAGGTGTCTTAAGTAGCTTGGTGGGTGAAGAAAGCAATTAGAATGTTAGAAATCATCAGGAAAGGAATGGAAAACAAAGATGAAAATGTTATAATGCCCTCATATCGTTCTATGGTACAGCTGCACCTTGAATACTATGTGCAATTCTGGTCGCTGTATCTCTAAAAAGATGTAGCAGAATTAGAAGAGGTAAAGAGAAGGGTTACAAAAATGATAAAAGGGATGAGACGTCTTCCCTGTGAGGAAAGGCTAAAGCAGCTAGAGCTCTTCAGCTTGGAGAACAGATGGCTCATGGGTGATATGACAGAGGTCTATAAAATACTGAGTGGAGTAGAAATGGTAGATGTGAATTGCTTTTTTACTCCTTCCAAAAATAACAGGACTAGGTGGCAAGCTACTAAGAAGTAGACTTAAAACAGACCAGAGACAATATTTCTTCACACAATATGCTTTAAATATCAGCAGCAGTAGAAAAACAACTGCTTTTACATACAAGCAGCAGCGAGACCTACCGCAACCACCAAGAGCCCACAGACCCGATCCTGCCAGGATTGTGAACTCCTCCCCCTGCAGTCCATTGGAGAGATCAATCTGCCTGCTTTTAAATATCAGCAGCAGTGGAGATCAACTGCTTTTACACCTAAGCAGCAACGAGACCAGCCACAACCACCGAGAGAACACAGACCCGATCCTACCAAGAGTGTGAACACTTCCCCCCCTGCAATCCGCTATGAAGATCGACTGTCGGCTCTGGGCGGCTTTCCCGCAGAGGAGAGAATCCTGCATTCATCGTGGGCCTCATCTGGGGCAGCCTCCTTGGAGCGGCTGGGGCACGGGCAGTGTGTCTGGGAGGGAATGCATGGATGGGAGAACATCGCAGGGGAGGAGACATAGACATCCTGGGACTGTCGGCCAAGTCTCTTCCCTGAAGAAGCCCTTTTTCTGGAAACTAAAATCTTGTTAAAATGTTTATTTTATTTTTATTTTTCCTCTAACTCTACTTTTCACTTCTCTATTACCCTCCAGGTACTTTAGTTAGATTGTGAGCCTTCGGGACAGTAAGGGAATTTTTCAAGTACCTTTCCTATTTCTAATCTTAATGTATATTTTCTGTAAACCGCTTAGAACCTAACGGATGTAGCGGTATATAAGAAATAAATTACATTACATTACATTACATGTAATTAAACTCTGGAATTCATTGACAGAGAATGTGGTGAAATCAGTTAGCTTAGCAGAGTTTAAAAAAGGTTTGGATAATTTCACAAAAGAGAAGTTCATAGGCCATTTTGAGATGGCTTGGGGAAATCCACTGCTTATTCCTAGGATAAGCAGCATAAAATCTGTTTTTCTACTTGGGACCTGGGTTGGCTACTGTTGGAAAGAGGATACTGGGCTTGATGGACCTTCGATCTGTCCCAGTATGACAATTCTTATGTCCTTAGGAAAAAAATAAAAATAAATAACAGGCTTCTCTGCATTGTGGTTTTCAGACATAAAGTAACCCCCATGTGATGAATAGAAAAGTAGATCCTTTCTCTCCCTCATCCCCTGTCTATTTTAAAATCAAGCATCTGTAATGCTGGTTGGGTTTCTAGGACCTGAGCACCTCCTAGTGGCAAGTTTCTGTTCAGGGTCACAGGTGCCAATTGAGTCAGCTTCCAGAAGGTGATTTGGGGACTAGGCCTAGTTTTGTCACCTTTCTCTGAGCCCTGGTAGGCTTTGGCATCTGTACCCCTACTTTTTCTGCTTTCAAAAATCAGTACTTCCATTATCACTGATATGTTGGGAATTTGTTTAAAATTCAGGTTTGATTTAAACTCCCCTTGCCAGAAACCAGTTGAACCCCAGTGGGGAAACTACTCTAATGGCCCTAACATGAGCACAATGTTACAGAACATAAAAAAACAATTGAAGAAATAAAACCCACAATCTGGAGTTATACATTAGAGTACAGGAACCAGAAGCCTTCACCAATAAAAAATAGTGTATATTATCCATGCTAGCAACTTATTTCAAAGATTTTAGAGTTCTAAGTTTGCTACTAAAACAGTAAGATTCAAACCCCAGAAAAGTCTGGGATCAAAGCTTTTACGAGTCCCCCACAGATACAGGAGAATGAAAAATGTCCCTAGGATCTTAAAACCATCTGGCTACCCTGCTGTCTGCATGAAATCTTATTGTCTTATCTCAAGTTCACAAAATACTGATGGATTTTAAAATGGGGCTGCAGGGAAGATTGTGGTAAATAAAAACACACGTATGGAAAAAGCTCCAAAACAAGAGTCTGCAAAAGCCCTTCTGATTTCAGCATTTCTCATCCAAATATACCAATAAATTCAGTGTTTGCATGACTACCATAGGTGAAGGAGTTAGAAAATGTTAACTGAGTATCTCTGGAATAGAGCAATTTGCAAACACCTACCATAACGCTCATGGAAGTACTTGGTAGTGTTGTGTTGTCACTGTAAAGATGGAATTAATTTAATTTTACTGTCTGATTTAGTACTAACAACAGCTGGTTAGTGGAGAGATTCAAGAGACTATAAAAACATACCAAGACACAAATTTACTTTTCCAGTCTCTCCAGTAACTTCAGCTGAGCTGAGTGATAGCCCAAAAACATTATAAGAGGATTTATTATAGCATTATGATGAATACCAGGCGAGATCTCTTCTCAAAATCTAGCCTCCCTCATTGAAATACACTGTTATGAATCACACTGCAAATTGTCTTTGAAATGTCGAGGGCACAGTATGAGGTGCTGCCAAAAATGCTGGGGTTTCTTAACTTGCCTACAAGCTGTTCGATTCCATTTGGGATTAGGCTTTCCTCCACAAAGAGTGATGTGGGCAAAGGTCTAGGAATTCGGTCTGCCTTTTAACAGATGTAAACATTGCACATAAGAGCTGGATTCTAGAGGAAAATCGTATTGGCTTCATCCTTCAAGGTCAAAATGCAACCTGTAACGCCGAAATGAGCCACAGAAGCAACTTCGGATTCAGCGGCGCCCCTCCCCCTCCTGGAAAGCTCCAATCCGCAAATCCACCCTCTCTCCCCAGCTTCCCACCGTCCACGACCGCTGCCTTACCTTCCTCCGGTCGCAATCAGTCCAAGGCCGGCTGCGATCGCCCGGCGCAGCCGCAGCAGAGTCTCTCGCCCCCGATCGGATCTGCTCACCGTCGCCCAAAGGTCCCGGGAAAGCATTCGCGCGCGGCGCCTGCCATGCCGCGAGAGGCGCACGCGGCCGATGCCCAGAAGCGCTGCCCCGATCTGTCAGCGACGAAATCCGCGCGCTCGCTGCAGGAAATGCCAGAGCGCTGGCTCGGCTGCCCCGAAAACCCGGGCTGGAGCGCCACCAGCTGGACTGGATGGGCCTGTGGTTTTTAAAAAAAGTTTACGGCGCGAGAAGCGATAACTGAATCCGTACCAAACTAAACATTGACACAGTAAGATTGGAGTCGTATAACCTTTCGCTTTTTCTTAAACAGTTTGACAACGTTGGGGCATATGCACCGGAAACAGTGTAAGAACTCCCTCGTGGGCAGGGGCAACTTGGCAGCGCTCAGTTTCCAATGCATGACATGTTGTAGAGAGCTTGGATTCCGATCACATTGGTCAGGAATTATATAGGTGAAGCTGAAGAGAAAGGGGAAAGTGCACACTGATCACCCCTCCCCTCCCTTCCTGGCAATGCTAACCGTCAAGTGGAACGGAAAACGTTACTAAAGCTTAGCATAGGACGTGCATGACACACTAAAGCTGTAATAAAAGGGCCCCTTGGCCTGATCCAGTGGACAAAGAGCACAGCTCGGAAACTAAAACTACAAACTTGAAGCCTTTCTGGGGCTTAATGTAGGCTACCATTAAGATGAGTTATTTTACTGTTAACCTGTTAGGTAAGTGGGTCTTATTGCATAAAAGGCAGCCTATGGTAAAAGAACATTAACAGTAGCATATATCAGTAACTACACTCTAGTGACCAGTGGTGTAGTAAGGGGGGGGGGGGGATGGACTGCCCCATGCACGTGATGTCACCGTGTTGCATCTGCGCATACGCAAATGCTGTCCCAACATCGCTTGTCACCAGAAGCTATTCAAACCCAGACAAAGTGCCAGGTTTTGAAAAACCATCCGGGAAATCTGGATGTCTGGTAACCCTAGGGATGCCACCACCCCGGGCACCTCCTACCCTACATAAGAATAGCCTTACTGGGTCAGCCCAGTAGCCCACTCTCACGGTGGCCAATCCAGGTCACTAGTACCTGGCCAAAACCCAAGATGTAGCAACATTCCATGCTACCGATCCAGGGCAAGCAGTGGCTTCCCCCTTGTCTTTCTCAATAACAGACTATGGACTTTTCCTCCAGGAATTTGTCCAAACCTTTCTTAAAATCAGCTACGCTATCTGCTTTTACCACAACCTCTGGCAACGCGTTCCAGAGCTTAACTAGTGTCAGAGTGAAAAAATGTTTCCTCCTATTGGTTTTAAAAGTATTTTCCTGCAATTTCATCGAGTGTCCCCCTAGTCTTTGTAATTTTTGATGGAGTGAAAAATCAATCCACTTGGACCCATTCTACTCCACACAGGATTTTGTACCCAACAGCCACCTGGGTTTTCAGAATCACTACAATTAATATGCCTGATTATAAAAGGAGAGTAGTAACTGTGTGCAATCTTATTCATGCCTAGTCACTGTGGCCCTGATTCTGTAAGCCGTAACTGCCATGGCAGGCACCTGCAAAATGACTGTCTGCCGCGTGTCAATCACCGACAGGTGCCGCTTCCAGAATCGCAGCACCTTAGCAACCTGGGTGCTGTAAATGTAGGCCAGGGCCTTCCAGGCCTACATTTCCAGTGCCCAGAGTCCTTCCTGAAACACAGCCAGCAGCATATAGTGATGCTGAAGTCCGGCGTCACCCCTAATGATGACACTGCCTGGGCTTCAGTGTCACTATGTCCTGCTAGCTGCCAGGGACCTAAATGCCAGTCCTGGAGGCCACACAGCAGTGGCTATTTTTTTTTAAATGAGGTTTTTAGTGGGTTTTAATGGTACGACTAATTATCGCACCAATTAAATCAATTAAGTTAGGCAGCAGTAGGGTGGCAACCGCAGCCTAACTTTCAACAACTGTGAGTCAGGAGGAGGGCAGGCTTAGCCAATAGCCTAGTAGGACAATTTTTTTTTTTTAATTTTTATTAGTTATAACTTTTTCATATGTATAACTTGTTTAAGGAAATACAGAGCCATAATCCAACCCAAAAATAAATTTAAGTAATAACAATCTTATGGGAATAGCTCTTTCTTAGACCACAAACAGAAGGGAAAGGAGGAATCAAAATTACTGAGAGATAAGTTACAGGAAACTAATTAGAGAAAGGCTTAATATGTCAATGCCCCCAGTTACTAATTATTTGAACCAGACACTCAATCTCTGATAAACACTGGGTTGGGAGCAAGTTACATTTTCCTGGTGATGCTTAGCACAAATGATATGCATGCTATTTGTGCTGGATGCCGTGGTGGACAGGGGAGGAACTGTGCCTGTGCACAAGAGCTGATTTAGGAGGTAGGGAGGGTGCTATGATGCGAGTGTTGACATCATTTATCTCACACTGCTGCCGGTGTATAAAGGTGTTTACTAACTGAGCACTATCACTATTATTATTTATTTATTTTTGCTAGTTTGTTTTGAATTGTTTGGATCCCTTGGGAAGGATTGATATTACAGTGGGAATACAATAGATATTAATAACCTCTTGATTCAGAGTTTTTTGGATTATAGAAATGGACCCATTAATGACTGCTGATGAACTTATAACTCTGTATGAATATCATTCCCTTTACTTTTATAATTACTACTACTACTACTATTATTATTATTAATAATTATTTCTATAGCACTACTAGAGACACACAGCACTATACAGTCACAAAGAGTAACAAAACATTCCCTGCTCGAAAGAGCTTACAATCTAAACAGGCAAGACAGACAAACAAGATGTCATGGATACAATTAAGAGGAACGGTTAATCAGCTGGCTGGGTTGGAGGGCAGAGAGGAGTACAGGACAATCAAGCCATTGTGACATCACTGATGAGATTGGCTCTTATTGGTGGAAGAGCCATTATGACATCAGAAGCTCAGCTCTGCTTCCCAAAGACAAACAGGATGTCATGGATACAGTTAAGGGGAACGGTTAATCAGCTGGCTGGGTTGGAGGGCAAAGGAGTAGGGCTAAGGATTGAAAGCTATATCAAAAAGGTGGGTTTTCAGTCTGCTTTTAAACAAGGGAAGGGAAGTATAATACAAATGCATATTATTTAATATGCCACATATGTATACTCTGGAAGAAAGACGGGAGAGAGGGGATATGATAGAGATGTTTAAATATCTCTGTGGTGTTAATTTTACAGAGGAAAGTCTTTTTCAATTGAAGGAAAACTCTGGAAGAAGAGGGCATAGGATGAAGTTAAGAAGTGATAGGCTCAAGAGTAATGTTAAGAAAATACGTCTATACAGAAAGGATGGTAGATGCGTGGAACAGTCTGCCGCTGAAGGTGGTGGGTTCTTTCAAGAAGAAGAGATAGTGGATGGTGTGGCAGGGCAGACCGGATGGGCCATTTGGCCTTTATCTACCATCATGTTTCTATATTTGGCACACATTTTTTTAAAAAAATTTACCACAGGAAACCAAGGGCTCGTATAAATCCTTCTGTCAGGGACCTTGGATTGTATTTGGTAGACAGCCAGAACTGAAATAGACAGGATCAAACCACAGCAGGTTCAGCTCCGAACTTCAAATCCTTCCTCATGCTCCACCCCGTTGCTACTGTAGAACTAATTACTGTGGCTCCTCTGTCGTGTACTCCGAGAGTGTTTGAGATGTGCACAACAGCAATTAGGAACATTCAGTTATATTCAGAGCAAGCCAAGAACACGAAAGCATAGAGAAGTGTGCAGATAATGTAGTGTTTGAGAAGCTTAGGTCTTTTCTTCCTGTCATTAACTCTGAAGGCATGCCACCCTCACTCACAAAGCATTCACTGAAAACTCCAAAGCCACTCATATTCAAATGATCGTGAGTCATCTGGTGACAATTAGATCTGTTAAGTAAGGTCTAGAAATCTTTTTCTAAGCTGAGTCTGTGTAGGCAGGCAGCTTGCAATTTGTTTTTTTCTTTTCTCAGGGCAGCTGAGTTTGAAGGTGTTTTTAAATCATCTTGTTTTTACAGCCTTTCCATTGTGCAGGGGCCAGGTACTGAAATCGCTGGGCGATGCCTTCTATGTATCAGGGGATGTGTGGTTATAAAGTCATGATATCTGTGCAAAAGAAAATATCTATTCCTGGATTTCGCTTACCCTTCAAAAATAGCTCCCTCTAAATTCTCTGTCTCTAGTTATTATGGCATGAGTTAAAATGCCATTAATCAACATGTTTCCTAAATGCTTTTCCATTACAATGCTCACGGTTAGGGCAGGATAAACCCTTTTGCGGCTCCTAAGCAAACAAGGGCAAGGTTCTTGGGCCTGTTCTTTTTCACAATTTTGTAAGCAATATTGCGGAAGGGGTGCCTGGTAAGATTTGCCTCTTTGCAAATGCTATCAAAATTAGCAGTAGGGTAGACATCCCTGATGGTGTGAATAACATGAGGAAGGATTAGAGTTATCAGATGTCCGGGAAACCCGGACATGTCCTCTTTTTAGAGGACTATCCGGGCGCCCGAAGGGATTTTCAAAACACGGTAGTTTGTCTGGGATTTGGAAATCCTGAGCACGGAGGCTCATGCGTGACTGTCACCGTGATGATGTCATATGCACGCATGAATGTGAGTGACATAATTGTGTCAACGTCCATGCTTGTGTGAAGGTTTCCAAATACGGCCTTCGAACTCAGGGTATGGGGGGCGGAGCTAGAGGTGGAATGGGGCAAAACTAGGGGCAGAATGGGGCGGAGGCCAGGCGTCCTCTTTTTTTCAAAGAGGAAATCTGGCAACCCTAGGAAGGACCTAGCGAAGCTTGAAGAATGGTCCAGAATTTGGCAGCTAAGTTTTAATGCTACGAAATGCAAGGTTGTGCATTTGGGCTGCAAAAACCTGAGGATGTGGTACAACCCAAACTTATTACATCTATCAACAACTGTTTTCTAATCTCATTCCAGCATAAACATTAAGCAAACATTTGCCTATACAAATAACCGGGTTTTCAGCTTCTTTCTAAATTCAAGTATTGTTGATAAAGTACGAATTGTGCCAGGCAATTTATTCCACAAAAGTGGACCCGCAAAGGGCAAAGCACTGTCTGATGTATGAACATACCAGTGCCAGAGATAGTTGCATCAATTATCCAGTCCCTGCTGACCTTACAGAATTAACTCGTTCTTAAGGCCTCAAAGCACATTTGAAATAAACAGGAGCAATATAACTCAATGTCTTAAAAAGCAATATTAATACTTTATATTGCACTTAGGGGTCCTTTTACTGAGGCACGCTAAATGCTAACGAATGTGTCCATTATATCTTATGGATGCGTTGCCACATGTTAGCATTTAGCGTGCCTTAGTAAAAGGACCCCTTAGTATCGTATGTGAAGTCAATGCAGCACCTTAATCGAAAGAGAAACACGATCAGTTCATTTAAGCCTAGTTATCAATTGTACAGTTGCAGGTTACACTTGCTAAAGACTTGCAGACTGCATGTGACGAGCCTAAATAGAGACTATTGCAAAAATCTAATCTTGACAATACAAGACTTTGAACAACAATCAGCTCTAGGTATCATAAGCTAGATTTTACTTAAAACACTTAATTGGTAGTACAAATGCTCAGGAAGTGAGCCTCTTTCAAAAGAGCATAAGAGTTGCCATACTGGGACAAACCAAAGGTCCATCAAGCCCAGTGTCCTATTTCCATCAGTGGTTAACTCAGGTCACAAGCTCCCCAAGAGTACAACAGATTTTATGCTGCTTATCCTAGAAATAAGCAATGGATTTTCCAAAATTCATCTTTAAATGAATTCTGGAATGAGGAGACGTAGGATAAAGATGATAGGGGACAGACCCAAGAGCAATCTAAAGAAATATTGTTTTTCAGAAAGGATAGTGAATGAATGGAACGGCCTCTGAGTGCAAGTGGTGGAGATATGATTGAAGTCTACAAAATCCTAAGTGGAGTAGAACGGGTACAAGTGGATCGATTTTTCACACTATCAAAAACTACAAGGACTAGGGGGACACTCGATGAAGTACAAGGAAATACATTCAAAACCAATAGGAGGAAATTTGTTGTCACTCAGAGAATAGCTAAGCTCTGGAATGCATTGCCAGAGGTTGTGGTAAGAGCGGACAGCTTAGGTGGTTTTAAGAAAGGTTTGGACAATTTCCTGGAGGAAAAGTCCATAGTCTGTTATTGAGAAAGGCATGGGGAAGTCACTGCTTACCCTGGATCGGTAGCATGGAATGTTGCTAGTATTTAGGATTCTAGAATCTTTCTATTCCTTGAGATTCTGTATGGAATCTTGCTACTCTTTGGGGGTTCTAGAATATTTTGTTCCTCTTTTGGATTCTAGAATGTTGCTACTCTTTGGGTTTTGGCCAGGTACTAGTGACCTGGATTGGCTTCTGTGAGAACGGGCTACTGGGCTTGATGGACCATTGGTCTGACCCAGTAAGGCTATTCTTATGTTCTTAGATCAAAACTGCATCTGAATTCAATAAAGTGTGAGGCAAGCACAGTGGATCTCTAAGAAAGAGGAAAAGATAGTAGAGACTTGGCAGAGCCAGTTCAATGGACTGTGGTGCCTTGAGTAGGGTTACCAGATGTCCGTGAAACCCGGACATGTCCTCTTTTTAGAGGACTGTCCAGGATCCTGGAAGGACTTTCCAAAACCCAGCATTTGTCCAGGTTTGGAAAGCCTCGACAAGCTCCGGCCGCATCTGGAGGGCCTCAGAGCATGAGTGGATGGACATCACACACATCTGCACATGCTCCAGGTCCTTCAGACATGGCTGGAGATCATCAGGAAGGAGAGGAGGCTGTGTGGGGTTGGGACTGGGGTGGAGGCAGAACACAGCGGGGTCATGTTTAACCCTAGCCTTGAGCCAACTTTTGCATTGGCATCCCCTCCCTCACAATCTGATATCTTTCTCCTTCCCTTTCTCACTCTCTTTTGTCTCTCAAGTCTCCCCCTCCTGCTGGTGGGGCCCTGGCTGAGGGCACTGATGATAAAGGGTTTCAAAATCCCAATCTAGCATCTATCCTTCTAGAAGTCTGAGGATAGAGTGAACAGGGATTTTGGCGCTCTGGGCCAGGGCCTCACCTGGTCCATGGGTTGAACCAGCCCTGAGCCTTGGCATGGTTGGGCAATATGAATAGGCCATAAGATCTTTATCTGCTGTCATTTTCTTTGTTTATGTGTTTAGTGCTTGGCTCTGCCCAGAAAGGCTGTCTCTTATTAACAAAGAAAGAGCCAACACTGAAACACGCTTAACCATTTGCTCAGCTGAATTGATTTTCACTGCACTCTGGTTCTTGGTGTGGGATCTCAATTGTTTCATATGCTGTCCTTTTTTTTAGGGAAGGGAAGCATGTAGATTATAATATTCCTGCTGGTTGAGACGAACGGATTCATTTGTTTGACTGACTAATGCGTTCAGAGTTCAGCGGCACGGAAACTGGCAGAGGATCGGAACACTTAGTGTCACGGCTGTTGTGCCACTCGCAGGTCGAGAGGAAGAAAAATAAACAGGAGGAAACCTCTCTAAGCGCTTGTGTTTCTTTTCATGTATGATGACTGTTTGAAATATGAGATTTCTGTGCTCCAACTGTTCCTAAAACAGCTGTGCTATACAACGCAGTAGCATTTGATATAGCACCATGATAAAAGCAGTTGATAGCATTGCAAGTGTTATAGCAGCGATCATTCCTAGTGAATCTATCATGCTGAGCACCCGATCTCTCTGATTTATGTTCTTAGTCCATCACTGTCAGTGCAAAGAATGAGGACTGTCTTTATTATACTATCACATTAAAGTTTATAAAGAGGAATAAACTATATAATCTTACTAGCAAGCCTAAAAAATATATAACCAGAAAACAGGCTAAGCACATAGAAACATAGAAATAGACGGCAGATAAGGGCCCACGGCCCATCTAGTCTGCCCACCTTAATGTCCCTCCCCTACCTTTGCCCTGTGAATAGTTCCAACTTCATGAGACTGAATATATATATATATATATAGGAGCTTCTCCAGCCATTGGTCAAAAAAACCCTCCACTTTAATTATATCACTCTATTGTGATCTTCAAAAAAAATTGCAAAAATGTGTCTTTAAGCACAGTTTTCATAGATAAAATCCCATATCGTTCACAACTCACAGCCATTAACAGATGAAAAAAAAGCTAAGTCCAACTGTATTCTTTATCTCGCATTCACAAAAAACAAAACAAAACCCAACAGCGGCCCTGTTTCACCTCCAGATTTATCAAGGGCTGCAACATTAATTCTCCATCATCAGCAGTCTTCGCCAAACACAAAATTCTTCCTTACTAAGGGATTGCACCAAACAGCTCAAAACACAGAAGAAACTTGTTGGAGCAAGATAACTAGTTCTCTACTGTTCACTGCAGATATGTTAATACTCATTCACGACTCTATGATTTATTTTCTTAGATTCTGCAACACATGTCTTCTTTGTCACATTCTCTATAAATTGTAAGTTATTGATTCTTTAGCTTTGTGTTTTGATCCTGTAGCATGTTATTGACTCTGTAAGTATCTCTATTCCTGAAAACTTTGTGTATGTATCCTTGTAACCCGTTCTGAGTTCCTGGGGAGGATGGGCTATAAAAATGAATGAATAAATAAATAAATAGCTGAGGTCTTTTTTTCCCCACTATTTGAAACCTGTGCAGTCTCTATTGATATAATTGCTAATGTGCTTAGCCTGTTTTTTGGTTATACTCTCTATATTTTTTAGGCTTTATTATATCGTGCCATTAGGGGTCGCCATTGATTGTTCTGCTCAGGCATCAGAATAGATCTTTAATTTTTGAGACCCATAATAAAGCAGAGCTTAATTAATAGGGGAATGGCCTGTAACAAAGTTCTACCAGTTATTTTCAGACTCCAGAGAAGCAAGGGTATTTTACTCTAGTCTCTCCCAAGCAGCCTGAAGGGAAGAAGAGGAGAGATTATGAGCCTGGAGCAAAGCAGAGAACAGTTACTGTAATCCTTAATCCATCCCCTCTTCTGTTGCTCCCACTCCTGGCTCACCCAAGCCTTTCCCGTCTCCACAGCTCCACATCTTTTTTTTATCTGCAAGAAAAGCATGGTTTAACATGCAAATAAAAGGGCAGATATCAATAGTCTTCCATCCCATTCTATACTTTTGCACACAAACTGACATACCTTGGGTGTGCATTTATGTCTCTTTTTGAAGTGTATTCTGTGCATGAATTCAAAAGGGCCTGGGATAGGCACGTGGGATCTCTTGGAGAGAGAAAGAGATAATGGTTACTGCGGATGGGCAGACTAGATGGGCCATTTGGCCTTTATCTGCCATCAATGTGCTGATCGCTATCACCAGTGACTCATCACATGTAAATGTATAGATCCTTTGCGAACCTCATTTGCATGTGTGGGATTTTATTTTATTTTTTTAGAATGACTCATCTTTTCTAAATCGTTACAATAACGTCCGCGACAGCAGCCCATCAGATTTTAATGCAAACATTACAGAATCTTCTCCTTGATCTCCTAAGCTACTAGTCAGGCCTCCTCTGCAGCTTATTGGCTGGCTGAGGAATAACTGAACAATGGGCAAATAGCAGGGACAGAGAAATGCTGCAGGGCAGATCAGAGAGCTTTCCTGCCTTTGGTCTACCATAGAGAGAGTGAGAAGTGTTGAGGGAGGCACTGGGAAAGGAATGAGGAAGAAACGAGTAGCACGGACACTGTGAGCTGGAAGAGATGGAGTGTGAGGGGGAGTGAAACTGAGGGAGAAGATATGGAATTAAGGTTACTAGATGTCCGGGTTTCCCCAGACATGTCCTCCTTTTGAGGGCAGCGCATGCACAGACTTCCTGCCAACAAGAGCAGGAAGCAGGGGCGGGGCTAGGGCAGGCTTGGGGAGGGGAGGGGATGGGTGGAACTAGGTGGGCCTGGGGGCGGGGCTAGGGGTCCGGATTTTCCGGAAGGAAAATCTGACAACCCTATATGGAATGTAAAAGAGAGAACAGAGCTGAAATGAATGTGTGTGTGTGTTTGGGGGGGGGGCATGGAATGAGGAAAAACAGGGAGAGGAACAGTGTTGGTTTCAAAAAGGAGGGGGCTGACAGGGGAGATAGGCTGAGAAAAGGGTTCTGAGAGGAGAGGATCAGGTTGGAGGCAAGAAGCAATAAGGGGTGAAGAGAAAGAGATGAGATTAGGAAGTTAAAATTTTTGTGGGCATGGTTTGAATCTATCAGCTGCTCCCCACAACTGAACGAGCATAGGAATCACTGGGTGGAATGATAATATTGCAAACTGAGGTGGGTCAGTTTTGGGTAGCTGCTGGTATCTTCTTTTTTGTTCTATAATTACAGCCACTAGGTAAATAAGGTATTCATTACAAGGATGGGCTGAGGGAAGAGAGGGACTGGTTGGAGAATGCTGTGGATGGGAGGGAAAGAGAGAGAGAGAGTGAGTATGATGTTGAGAAGCTGCGAGGGGAAGGAGAGAGTGGCAGGACCCTAGCTTTTGATTTGTTCACATTACCAGCCCTGCTCGACATTTAGATACAACCTGATCATTCAGATGTATTTTGTTTTTCCTTTTTTTTTTTTTTTAGTTTTTCTTTGCTTGGCGAGGGAAAATTTGTTGTGAGTTAAGAGTTCAGCACCTCCAATCATTTTCAAAAGTTGGCTCCTGTGCCTATCTAGTCTGCCTAACATGCTAATAGACATTAGTGTGTACTAAATGCTGGATGTCCTATTTTAGACCTAGGGGCCTCATGGCACTTAGGCCCAAATTCTGTGAACAGCACTGTTATCAATGGTCACCCAGAAAAGCTGCACCATTCGCGTGTCAGTCACAAGACGGCGCTGTTTACAGAATTGCAGCCATGTCAAAAGTAGGTACCTCTTCCCCCTTTCCCCTGTCCCTTCCTTATTATGTTTCATTCCTCAAAACATTGTAGTTCGCCTTTTTCCCTGCGTTCCAGTGGGTCTGTTATTGTCCTTGTCATTTTGTCTGTTTTTTTAATGACTACATGTATTCCCCTTATTTTAATTGTACATCGCTTAGAATTCATGATCAAATTTCAAGTTTATTTATGGCTTGATGTACCGACCATCACATGTATCTGGACGGTTTACAATAATAAAAACTAGAAAAATCTAATAAATTTAAGATTTGGTTGAAATAAAATAAGAGGGTAAATCTAGAACTAAGACAAATTAAGACTTATTAGAGACGAAAGGTGCTAGGGGATAGGGAATTTTTAATTACAATGTGTAAATAAAAATAAAAGGAGGGGAAGAGGGATAGGAAGTAACAAGAGGGAGACGGGGATGTCGCTTCTTAAAAGATTTTTTTTTTCCCCTTTATCGATAGACATCTTTAAAAAGAAATGTTTTAAGATTTGTTTTAAATTTATTTAGGGAATTTTTGTTGCGAAGATAAAGTGGCATTGAATATAAGAACATAAGAATTGCTGCTGCTAGGTCAGACCAGTGGTCCATCATGCCCAGCAGTCCACTCACGCGGCGGCCCTCTGGTCTAAGACCAGCGCCATAGCCGAGACTAGCCCTATCAGCGTGTGTACTTGTTCAGCAGGAACATGTCTAACTTTGTCTTGAATCCCTGGAGGGTGTTTTCCCCTATGACAGACTCTGGAAGAGCGTTCCAGTTTTCTACCACTCCCTGGGTGAAGAAGAACTTCCTTACGTTTGTATGGAATCTATCCCCTTTCAATTTTAGAGTGTGCCCTCTCGTTCTCCCTACCTTGGAGAGGGTGAACAACTTGTCCTTATCTACTAAGTCTATCCCCTTCAGTACCTTGAATGTTTCGATCATGTCCCCTCTCAATCTCCTCTGTTCGAGGGAGAAGAGGCCCAGTTTCTCTAATCTTTTGATGTACAGCAGTTCCTCCAACCCCTTAACCATCCTAGTTGCTCTTCTCTAGACCCTTTCGAGTAATACCATGTCCTTTTTCATGGACGGCAACCAGTGCTGGACACAGTACTCCAGGTGAGGGCGCACCATGGCTCGGTACAGCGGCATGATAACCTTTTCCGATATGTTTGTGATTCCCTTCTTTATAATTCCTAGCATTCTGTTCACCCTTTTCGCCGCTGCCGCACATTGCGTGGACGGCTTCATCAATTTGTCGATCAGAACTCCCAAGTCCCTTTCCTGGGAGGTCTCTCCAAGTACCCCGGACATCCTGTATTCGTGCATGAGATTTTTGTTACTGACATGCATCACTTTATACTTATCCACGTTACATCTCATTTGCCCATTTCTCGAGTCTGATTATGTCACGTTGCAGATCTTCGCAGTCCCCCTGCATCTTCACTACTCTGAATAACTTCATATCGTCCACAAATTTAATCACCTCACTCGTCGTTCCTATGTCCAGATCGTTTATAAAGATGTTGAAGAGCACGGGTCAAAGCACCGAGCCCTGCGGCACCCCACTGGTGACGCTCTTCCAGTCCGAGTATTGTCCATTTACCCCCACTCTCTTTTTCCTATGCTCCAGCCAGTTTCTAATCCACGTGAGTATTTCATCCTTGATTCCATGGCTCGCAATTTTCCGAAGTAGTCATTCATACGGAACCTTGTCGAACGCCTTCTGGAAATCCAGATATACAATGTCGACTGGGTCACCCTTGTCTATCTGCCTGTTCACTCCCTCGAAGAAGTGCAGCAAATTTGTCAGACAAGATCTGCCATTCCAGAGCGTGGGTGCGACTACAGAAAAAATAGAATTTCTAGTATAGTATAGGTCCTTGATTGAGGGTACTGTCAATAAGTTTTGATTCGTAGATCTCAGGGCCCTAAAAGGGGTGTGTGGAATGAAATATTTGTCTAGGAAAACAGGTCTTAATTTTAAAGGTTAGAAGAAGAATTTTATATGTAGTTCTGTGAGAGACTGGTAATCAATGTAACTCTCGAAGAAGCAGGGTAACATGATCAAATTTTTGGCCTTATAAATAAGTTTGATTGCGGTATTTTGAGACCAGTTGTTTTGATGCAGTTTATGCATTTTGATTTTATATTCTTTGTCATTTTAATAAATTCCTGTACCCTGTACATTTTCTTGCAGTATTGTTTTTGTTTGCTTTTGCTGTAACCTGTCGCACCTGAAAATTGGAGAGTGGGCAATGTTATGCCGATTTTTAAAAAGGGCTCCAGAAGAGATCCAAGAAATTACAGACAGGTAAGCCTCTCTTCAGTGCCGGGCAAAATGATAGAAATGATTTAAAAAAATAAAATTGTGGAACACGTAGACAAATATGAGACAGAGCCAGGGAGATCTTGCCTCACAAATTTGCTTGACTTCTTTGAAGGTGGATAAAGGTGAGCCGGTTGATAGAGTGTATCTAGATTTTCAGAAAGCTTTTGATAAAGTTCCTCACAAGAGGCTCCTGAGAAAATTAAAGTGTCATGGGATAGGTGGCAAAGTTCAGTTGTGGATTAGGAATTGGTTATCAGATAGAAAACAGAGGGTAGGGTTAAATGGTAATTTTTCTCAATGGAGGAGAGCAAACAGTGGAGTGCCACAGGGGGCTGTACTGGGACCGGTGCTATTTAACTTATTTATAAATGATCTAGAAATTGGAACGACGAGTGAGGTGATTAAATTTGCAGATGACACTAAACTGTTCAAAGTTACTGAAACACATGTGGATTGTGAAAAATTGCAGGTGGACCTTAAGAAATTGGAAGACTGGACGTCCAAATGGCAGATGAAATTTAATGTGAACAAATGGAAAGTGATGCACATTGGGAAGAATAACCTGAATCACAGTTACTGGATGCTAGGGTCCACCTTGGGGGTTAGCACCCAAGAAAAGGATCTGGGTATCATTGTAGACAATACAATGAAACTTTCTGCCCAATGTGTGGCGGCGGCCAAAAAGCAAACAGGATGCTGGAAATTATTTTAAAAAGGGATGGTTAACAAGACTAAGAAACATAGAAACATAGAATGTCATAATGCCCCTGTATTGCTTCTTGGTGCAACCTCATCTGGAGTATTGCATTCAATTCTGGTCTCCTTATCTCAAGAAAGATATAGTGGCACTAGAAAAGATTCAAAGAAGAACGACCAAGATGGTAACGGGGATGAACTCTCGTATGAAGAAAGACTAAAACATTTAGGGCTTTTCAGCTTGGAAAAGAGACAGATCAGGGGGAGAGATGATTGAAGTCTACAAAATCCTGAGTGGAGTAGAACGGGTACAAGTGGATCGATTTTTTACTTTGTCAAAAATTACAAAGACTAGGGGACATTCGATGAAGTTACAGGGAAATACTTTTAAAACCAACAGGAGGAATTTTTTTTTCACTCAAAGAATAGTTAAGCTCTGGAATTGCCAGAGATTGTGGTATGAGCGGATAGCGTAGCTGGTTTTAAGAAAGGTTTGGACAAGTTCCTGGAGGAAAAGTCCATAGTCTGTTATTGAGAAAGACATGGGGGAGGTAAAAGGGTTAGTATGTTTTGGTCAACTAATGGAAGAAGGGGAGGTGAAAGCTTTTATAGATATTCAAGATCAATATCAATTAGAAACGAGAGATATTTTCCCTTATCTACAGATAAAAAACTATATAAAGACATATAATAATAATTTTATTTTTATATACCGCAAAAGCCATAGTAGTCAATTTGCTTTAATGTTGATGCTAGATGATTCTTCGTCTCAGAAGTCAGATTTGTTAGAGGATGGACTATGATGATGTCATCAGCATAAATGTAAAATTTGATTTTTAATTTTTGCAGTAGATTCGCCAGTGAGGCTAGGTAAATGTTGAACAGAGTGGGGGATAGGGAGGAACCCTGTGGGACTCCGCATGGGTTTACCCAGCTGGAGGATTGATTGTTATCGCAATAGACTTGGTACAATTGTTTAGTCAAGAAACCTTGAAACCATTTTAATACATTACCGGAGAGTCCAATTGTCTCCAAGCAGTCAATTAGGATAGTATGATTGACTAAATCGAAGGCACTGCTCAAGTCTAACTGAAGGATTAGTGCACTGGAACCCTAGCTTAATAGATTCAGGAGGGAATCCAGCAATGAAGCAATAACTGTTTCTGTGCTAAACCCTGAACGAAAACCTGATTGGTTGCCATGAAGTATGTTGAGTTTATCCAGGTACGTTACTAAATCCTGGTATACCAAGCCTTCCATCAGCTTTACAAAAAAGGGAATGTTCACAATGGGTCTGTAATTTGAAGTCAGCTTGATAGATTCCTTGAGATTTTTACAATCAGTGTGATTAGTATCTGACCTAACTCCTCGGGAAATGTACTGGACAGTAATAGAGAGGAGAACCAGTTGTGTAACTTGGATTTGAAGGTGACTGGGGTGGCTTTCATGACGTTTGGTGGGCAATTGTCTAATCTGCAGTACGAATCGGTATATTTCGAGTAGAATTTGCTGAATTGTTGCCAGGTGGGGATAGAAAAATTATTCCAGTACATGTCTACCCTGGGTTCGTCTATGTGTTGGGCAACTGGGTAGTTCAAATAGTTGGTTGTGGAGATAGATAGGCAAAGAGGAATGGAAATTTAAAGAGATCTGAATTTGAAAAAGGGTTAGGAAAACCAGTAGAAAAAGGGTGTGTTTCCTGGTTATATAAGATTATAAATGAAGATAAAGCAATTAAAAAATCATACATGAAAGCATGGGAAAAAGATTTGGGGAAGGATTGGTCCATAAATGAGTGGGGGCTAATTGTATCACATCTTTTTCAGACAGCTAGGGCTGTCACTTTGATGGAAAATGCTATTAAACTTCTAGTACGTTGGTATACCACCCCGGTTTTAATTAGTAAATGTAGCAAGCAGAGTGATACTACTTGTTGGAAAGGATGTGGTGAAACAGGTACATTCTACCATATGTTGTGGGAATGTCAAAGGGTCCAAAAGTTTTGGAAGCAAGTATTTGAATATGTAAGCAGACTAATTCAGACTCCACTCAAGCTGAATCCTGAAAGAGCATTGTTGGGAGTAAGAATAGAAGGCTTAACACCTTCTCAAGCTAAACTTTTGGACTTAGCATTTATAGCGGCTAGATTGACACTTGCCCAGCAAAGCCGTATAATAAATGTACCTACCTTAAGAGATGTGAGGGAATATTTAGGAATAGTCTATGAAAAATATAGACTTTCGGCCAGGGCCGGATTTAGATGAAAAGAGGCCCTGGGCTATTCCACATATGAGGCCCTTTCACCTCCCATTTTTAAGTTTGTAAATTACATGAAAGATAATAAAATACATCTTTACTGTGATATATATCAATATGTTAAATGAAACATGTTGTTATTGGTACTAACCTTTATAAAAAATGTGACACGGATAATAAATAAAAAAAAGTCGAGAACACTTATTTGGACATTTATTCTCAGCACCATATATAGTACTTGTAACAATAACTAATCAAACATAACACACAACATTGCCCCTTCCTATGTCCATAGTGCCACCAGTACGTCCTTCCTCACCTCACCCCCCTCCGATGCCCGCCTGCCTCCCATCCCCCTTCCATTGAACACCCCCCATGCCACCCTGCCTGCCTGCCTTCCATTAAACCCCCCCCACCCCCCCTCTGATGCCAGCCTGCCTGCCTCCCATCCCCCTTCCACTGAACCCTCCCCCCTCCGATGCCAGTCTGGGCCGCCCTGTCCTGACAGATCCACGTTTTGCCTCTCTCCCCGCGGGGCTGGGCTTTGCCCAGCTGTTTCCGGACTGGTGTCTTTCCCTCCCCGATCCTCCTCCAAGGGCGAGAAAAAGAAAGGGAGAAGCCGAGTCGGCGCCCCGTTGCGGCTGGAGCCAGTTCCGATCCTGAAGCGTAGAATTTCTCCTTATTTTCATTTCAGTAGTTTTAATGTTCACTGTTTTTAGAATAGTGTAATTTTAATTTTGCTAACAATTTGAATACAGACCCCTCTTGATCTTGAGGCCCTAGGCTAAAGCCTAGTTAGCCTACAGGAAAATCCGGTCCTGCTTTCGGCTCTTTTAACTAATCAATAGGCAAAATTTAATGATATATGAGAGAGTTATATTGAATTGGAAAAAGAAGCTCCATGAAAGAAATATCCTATACCTATGGTTATGGAACTAAGTCTCCTGGGAGGGGGTGGGGTGATAGGGAATGGGATTCTTTTAACCTTACTATTGGTAAGATGCACTATTTTTTTTTATTTATTTAGTTTATAAATTATACTCATACTAATTGTATGCTGTATTGAGATTATTGTATTAAATGAAAATAATCAAATAAAGAATTATTAAAAAAATAGAGAGAGAAAAACATGGGGGAAGCCACTGCTTACTCTGTATTGGTAGCATGGAATATTGCTACTCCATGGGTTTTAGCCAGGTACTAGTGACCTGGATTGGCCACCGTGAGAACAGGCTACTGGGCTTGATGGACCATTGGTCTGACCCAGTAAGGCTATTCTTATGTTCTTATGTACCATTTGCTCAGGTCCTCTATTAGTGTGGAGATGTACTGAATCGTGTCTGAGAAGGTATTTTTTACTTCACATAGGAGGTAGATGTCCATCTGCATAAGAATAGGTGTGAACATGGGGACCAAGGTTTATCCTGCCAAGGGCACTCATGTATATGTTGAATAATGATGGTGAGAGGGGAGAGCCTTGAGGGACACCACATGTCACTTTCCATGGTTGAGATTTCCCTTGGCCTTTCCTAATGCACTAAGCTTTAGTAAAATATCCCCTAAGTGATTTGCCAGAACCCACTTCACAGGGGTAGCACATTTCTGGCTTCAGTTTATTAAGCTTGGGGTTGCAAGATAGAATAAGATGCCATCATCAACACTGCCATAAGCCTTGGTGAAGTACTCAGCTGCTTCCCATCACTTCTGCTATCAAGCTGTATCTTACTGTGAAATCTCAAACATGCCCAGGGCTAGATGATGAAAAATGGATTTCAGCTGTGTCTTTTCTCACTGACATTGCTGATCACCTAAAGACATGAAATGGCTCACTGTGGAAAAAGCCTCCCCCCATAACAACTTTTGGTCTTCACTATTTGTCAGTGTCAAAAAATACATACTATTCTGTAGTTGACAACAGCTTAGTTGCCATCAGGTGACTTCCCTCACTCACCCCCCCAAAAAAAAATGCTGGACCCCCATCTGTTTAACTTGAATTCTAGACTGGCAGGGCATTATGAATACCTTTTCTTTCCTCTGCATGAGCTAAACTCTTTCCTCTTTTCTCACATCCTTATCAGCTTAGTTTGAGCCAGGCTCACAGTATGTCAAGGCTTGGAACTGCTCAAAGAAAGCTTGGCATGGAATTGCTTGAAGTATGTGCCCTGGATAATTAAAAAAAAAATAATCAGCTGAAGAGGGACAGTGGGTGAGTATCTGCCTGTAAAGCGGATGTCAACCTTTGGCTCCACTCATCCATGTGAGCAGACATTTTCTATTATGCATGAAACACAATAGACTAATGACCAGAGACTCTGGTGGTGAATTGTGATGCACCGGCACATTTCTACAGTTCACACCAAAAGAACATAATGTTGTACATAGACACACAGGAATAATTGTCTGAGCCTTTTTAAAAAAAATTAACATTTTTGAAATTGCCAAAGAAAATACTCTAGCTCCACGCCTGAAATAAAAAAAAGGCTAAGTACAAATTAGGAAAACATTTTTAATAATATATGTCTGAGACCACAGTCTAGGACAATGTCTCTCAAACTGTGTGCCATGGCACAGTGATGTGCCCCAAAGAGATTCTGGGTGTGCCATGAGAGATTCCAGAATTTTATTTTATTAAAAATTTCCTTCATAAGTATACACTAGCATAGATTACATGTTCATCGCGTATGTAAGAGACTATCAATGTTATGAGCATCTTGTGTGCGTAAGGATTCAACTGCCAAGCCAAGCAGCATTCTTTGATGTGATTGGTCTTTGAAAACTAACAGCAAGCAATTTTATTTTTTATTTAGTAGTTATCCTAACTTAAGAACATACGAATAGCCTTACTGGGTCAGACCTGGGTAGCCTGTTCTCACAGTGGCCAATCCAGGTCCCTAGTACCTGGCCAAAATCCGAGGAGTAGCATCATTCCATGGTACCGAAACAGGGCAATCAGTGGCTTCCCCCGTGTCTTTCTCAATAACAGACTATGGACTTTTCCTCCAGGAGAGTGTCCAAATCTTTCTTAAAACCAGCTATGCTATCTGTTCTTACCACAACCTCTGGCAATGCGTTCCAGAGCTTAACTATTCTTTTTTCCTCCTATTGGTTTTAAAAGTATTTCCCTGCAGTTTCATTGAGTGTCCCCTAGTCTTTGTAATTTATAACGGAGTGAAAAATGGATCCACTTATACTCGTTCTACTCCACTCAGGATTTTGTAGACTTCAATCCTATCTCTCCTCAGCCGCCTCTTTTCCAAGCTGAAGAGCCCTAAACGTTTTAGTGTTTCCTCATATGAGAGAGTTCCATCCCCTTTATCATCTTGGTCGTTCTTCTTTGAACCTTTTCTAGCGCCACTATATCTTTCTTGAGATAAGGAGACCAGAATTGAACGCAGTACTCCAAATGAGGTCACACCATGGAGCGATACAAGACATTAAGATTCATTAAGTGCTGAAACAGCATATATTAGACAAATACGAAAACTCATGCTGGATTATGGGTGTGGCAGAGAGCAGTGGAAAAAGGGCAAGATAGCTAGAGGAAAAAATTCTGTGGTGACTCCCCCCTTCCCTTGGTGCCCTAAGCACCTGCTTATTTTGCTTAACAGATATTCCAGGGTTGGAGCAAAGTAAATTATTCAGACATAGATAGGAGGCTTTTTTTTTTCTACAAAAGAAAATGTGTTATTTTAAGAAAAAAAATTGATTTAAAAAAAATATTTTAGATGTTATAGAGCCATATGCAAATTTATGACAATATTCTATGGAATCTCATATTTAGTGCAACTGAATGTTCCAAGCCTAGCTGCAGGATTTGTCCCTAAGGCAATTGCCGAATGTGTGTGTGTGTGTGGGGGGGGGGGCATTTGATTTCCTCTAGCAGAAGTATTGAGACAAAGCAGGTGTCTGTCTGTGGTGCATTATAGAAAACCACTGAGTCACAAAATGATCTGATGCCGTCCCCACCATGTGGGCTGCATTTTTGTATTTCAGGCAGCAGGTGTGTGTGTAGCAGAGGAAGCCTGAGTTAGAGCCTGGCAGCTGGGCCACTGAATCTGTTCTGTATGGAGGACAGGAAAAAAATCAAAAACAATGTGCTACTCTTGACAGTTTCCCACCTGCTGAGCAGGTGGAGGAAAATTTTTCAGCAATTGCCTGTGAGGAGATGAAATAATATAAACAGCTTCAAAAAGAAATTGAGAACTGTGGTAACTAGAGGCCCAAGAGAAAGGGTGAGGAACACTATCTAGGATTAATAAAACATGAAAAGCAGGTCACAAGTTGCAGTCTTTTAAGACATGTGTTGTATTGCAGTACACTGTCACCTGTACGAGGGGCCGCTGAAAAGTCTCAGCCCAACCAACTAAATCAGGGCAATCTCCGTCGAAGCCTATACACTTAGCCCAGCGATTTTCCACATTTTTTTCGTTCCTTCCGAAAAATACAAATGAAAAAAGTAGAGAATCATAGAAATATGATGGCAGATAAAAGCCAAATGCTCCATTCAGTCTGCCCATCCACAGTAACCATCATCTCTTCCTCTCTCTAAGACAGTGTTTCGCAAACTGTGTGCAGTGGCACACTAGCATGCCTCCTGAAATGTCAGGTGTGCCACGCGATGCCAGAGAGAAGAGGTGCCAGCACCAGCTAACTGGCTAGAGGATCTGCCACTTGCAGCGAGAGGCACATTCTGTAGACAATCAACCGGTGCCAGTGCCTCTCCTTCTCTCCGCGCATCTTTCCTGCCGGCACCCACCCACTGGCGGCTCAGGGCCTGTCTGGAAGGCCTTCACGCATGCACAGACATCAATGTGATGATGTCGCGCACTTCTGGGATGCAAGCCATGGCCACTATGTTTAGTGTGTTGCAGCTTGACAAAGTTTACAGGACACTGCTCTAAGAGATCCCATGTGCCTATCCCACGCTTTCGTGAATTCAGTCACTGTCTCTGTCTCCAACACCTCTTCTGGGAGACTGTTCCACGCATTTACTACCCTTTCTGTAAAAAAGTATTTCCTCAGATTACTGCTGAGCCTATCACTTCTTAATTTCTGGAGCTTCCTTTCAAATGAAAGAGACTAGACTCATGCACATTTACATTACGTAGGTATTTAAATGTCTCTATCCTATCTCCCATCCCCCACCTTTCCTCCATTTCCTGCATTAAGGCTCTGGTTCTATAAAAACTGCCTACCATTAGGTGCCTAGATCAGCATACCTAGAAGATTTAGGCACATTAAGTTAATTTTTTAATTGGTTCAATTGGCACTGTGAATTGAATAGTGCCATTAAAAACAAAAAATATATATAATTTTTGAGTAGGGAACTAACTCACTAGGCACGATATAGGCATCTAAGTAAGAGTGATTGGGGGGCAGAGTTTGGATGTGGATTGTTGTCAAGTTTTTATTCAAATTTGATTCTATCACTTATCCAGCTTCTAAACGAGATACAGATAAAATATAATGGGGAAAACAAGTAAGAAATAAAAAATGCCAATAATAGGACAAATTAAAAGAGGTAAAAAACAACATCAAGTAACTGGCATAACTAACATAGAACATCAAATACCAGACTTACTTGAAACAAATGGAAGGTAGGGCAGAACTACAATTTGTATAGGAAAGAAAACCGAATAAGGGAAAAACAAGAGGAGGGGTACACTATGACTTGTTTCTTTAGAGAATTTGACTGGAGGGTACTGAAAAAGGGCATTAAATATTAAAAGCTTCTTTGAATAAATGGCTCTTAAGTAGGCCCTTGAAATGCTTTAAGTTACTTTCCTCTCTTATAGGAGCTGGAAGGGTATTCCATAGCTGTGGGGCTACCACTGAAAAAATGTTTTTTCATACTTATTATTTGTAGGGATGGAACTGTGAGCAATTTGTGGTCAACTATCCAAGAAGGCAGGAAGGCTCATATAGAATCAGATATTGTGTTAAGCTCCTGTATTTTAGGCCAAGAAAAAGCTAATCTAATATACCAATGCCTAAGTTTTTAACGCTTACAGGTGTCTAACTTGAGTTAGGTGCCACTTGGCGCAATTCTGTAAATGAAGCCTAACTTTGAATCAGGAGATACTATCATGTAGTATACTATACATTATTTTTAACATTTGTATGTTTGTTTGATATTGATGCTGTCCAATGTTTTGTTTAAGATTTGTTGTCATTTTATTTTTAGAACCCATACATGTTGAATCTAAAGAAATTGAGCACCTTAGGTGGCTTTTTCTTGCCAACTTTAAATGATAAATGGTAGGTACCTTATCACTAGGAGCCTACCAAGTTAGGCGCCATTTATAGAACCAGGCCCTAAGTGCTAACACATGCTTAACGCATAATGCCTCATGCCACCAATGCCTATGAGCCAATCTCATAAGTGATGTCACAATGGCTTCATTATCCTATATTTGGCTCAAATAAGAATCAGAGTATGAATGGGCAAAGCCACTGACCCTCAAGTCTTGCATTGAAGAATGCTGGTGTAGAAGGACTGAGGTAGAGATAGATACTAAAGAATGACACGGAATGGTTTATTGAGGATTGGGTTGAGAATCCCTGCATTAGGGTAAAGGGAACAGGTTAAGGGAAGGGTGTAATCAGACAGCGGCTAGAATCTGAATGTTATTATCTAGAAGCGATCAAATTAGCTATGGGCATTTAAAATTAGCCAGTTGAGCCTTTTGTACCCCATGTTCTTTACCTCAAAAGATATGGTAATCTGTTCACATACTTGCTATCTTGTGGCAGTCAGTTACAAAGGAAGTCATGTAACTTATTAGAGTAATTAGGCTGCGGTTTGTAGTCGCTACAATGCTGCAAGCATGGGCATGGAATACTGCAGTAATAACAGTGTTATTTCCCTAGGGTATTAACCAATGAAAATCATATCCCGTCCCTACAGCAATGCTAGAAAAACAGACTCAAGGGGGTAAGAGCCTTCATCACTAAAGCAGAAAGACAAAAAAAAAAACAACTGTTGCTATAGTTTCAATAACCTTGCAGTGAATTTACGAAACCCAGTTGATATGAAATGCCACAAAAGTAGAGTTGCTGTATCCATTGTTCCAAAACTCCAGTCAGTGACTCTGAGTCAGGTTGGTGCATGAGTTAGATATCCGCAGATCTCTTTATATAATTCCAGGACCTTTTGTGATGTGCAAACTGCAATTATTTTGATTGCTAGCAGCAAGTAGCAGTGCTTCTGGCAGGATGGCTGTTTGGGAATCTCCTTCAGCTTCTGAACTCTGGAACTGCTGTTTCTAAGCCTATCTAGGGTTCACATTTCTTCACATTATTTCAGAATGGCCAAAGGATAAGGATTTTTCAGTACTATTTCAAATGGAACATCTGCAGAGAACAGGAAACAAGAGGTTCCTATGTTGGCAGACACATGACTGAACGTGTGGGGCTGAGCACCAGCATGTGGAATGCTAACAATGAGAAATGTAGGCCATTAAAGAGAATCATTAAATCATTTTTTTTTTTTACTGGTAAGCCCGGAATGTGCATAGGGCTACCGGGGTGTTTGTCGGGGTTTTGGAAAGCCTCTGCAAACTTCCGCTGCATCTGGAGGGCCTCTGAGCATGCGTGGATGATGTCACACGCATCTACACATGCTCCAGGCACTCCAGACATGGTCGGAGCTCATTGCAAAGAGAGGAAGCTTTCTGGGGGCGGGGCTGGAGGGCAGAATGGGGTGGGGCTAGAGATGGAACTGACTTTTTCTCTGAGAGCTAGGAGCTCTTTGCATTGAGCAACATATACAACCTTTCACCAAATGGGAGATAATCATACATTTGATACTCTGTGCAAAAGACTGGATAGTCTGCATCTTAGTATTATCAAACTGTTTAACTAAACCTTGTTAAGGTACTAGGAATATTAGAGTAGTATAAAAATGCTTAGGCTTATATTGTGTGTTTTATTTCATGTTTAATTCTTAGCAAGTAATGAAATGTAATAAGAGTCTGTAATAAACACTCCTCCTGCTATCCTAATTAGAATAAGTGAGTATAAATTAAGACTGCTTTGTGTACTGTGTTACCTAAAGTACTTGTTCTATTTTGAGATTTGTTCCATGTTTTCTTTAATGCTTTGTTAAACATGTTGTCAATGCTGAACGCAGATCTGAGTAATCTGAAACTTTCAAGCATGTGCAGAACTTAAGAGGACATTGTTGAAGGTACGTTGAAACCCTCAGCTCAATGTGTGGCGGCTGCTAAGAGAGCAAATAAAATGCTAGGAATTATCAGGAAAGGAATGGAAAACAAAGATGAAAATATTATAATGCCTTTGTGTCACTTTATGTCTTCCTCAGCTCCTCCAAGTCTGCTACTCTAGCCTCAAGAGAATGGAATTAGATAAGGTACAGAGAAGGGTGAAAAAAATGATAAAAGGGATGGGATAACTTTCCTATGAAGAAAGACTAAAGTGGCTAGGGCTCTTCATCTTGGAGAAGAGACGGCTCAGGATCAGGCACTACATATCCCACACTGCTTTGGTATTTATTAACTGCTTTTTTCACCCAAAGCGATTTACAATGCATTGAATAGTAATCAGGTACTCCTAAGTATTTTTCCTATCTGCCCCAGCAGGTTTACTATCTAGCTGTGGTACCTAGGGCAATGTAAGTTCAAAACCAGGACTGGCCAAAAATCTCCAGCCTGGAACTGACACACACCAAGTACAGTTGCTGCCTCACCTAGTTTGGATTAAACAGGTTGATCTAGGACTGGTTTCCTCCCATTGCTTCCATGCAGTTGTAGCTCATATGTCCTAAGGTAGGTTACCAGATGTCTGCATTTATTTATTTATTCAATTTTACATGAATTTATTTGGGTGCGGAAGCATTTTTCCCTGTCTGTCCTAGTGGGCTCACAAGCTATCTTTAAGGGAGATATAGGGATGAAAGCTCATTCATGAAACTCTGAATATCAAAACTAAGGGCTCCTTTTACAAAGGTGCATTAGGACCTTAACGCGCGCTAAATTGTTGCGCGTGCTAGACCTTAACCCCAGCATAGAGCTGGCGTTATTCTAGAAGCGTACTGCGTAGTTTCGCACGTGGTAATTTTGTGCGTGCGCTAAAAACGCTAGCGCACCTTAGTAAAAGGAGCCCTAAGAGTAACAGCACAGCCTGATCTAGGGTACAGACATACTTGGATATTCTGGTTTTCTTTTGGGGGGCTTTACAAACAATGATTAGCATTAATGATTTATTTCATATTTTGTATAAATTATTTTATATATTTTTTTTCTTTTCCATGCTCTCACCCTAATTCCTATACAAGTGTTATATCTTGTATTGATGTGTTAAAAATAAAAACAAAGTTCGAACCAGTGAGCCTCCAGTTCAATGATCAGAGACACTGGTTAAACTTTACTTTCACGTTAACTTTTCTTGTACTTTGAATATAGCACACAGTTGTAACCACTGGTCTACATTCATCTCATTACTTGATAACATCTGAAGTAAAAATTAACACCGAGGTTAAAACAAAAACTGCATTCAAAATGTTAACTATCCTGTTGCTGGACTTGGTTTGTGGGTACTATAGATTTCAATTGTTTGATTTAAAGGGGATGGAACTCCTCTCGTATGAGGAAAGACTAAAATGGTTAGGAAAAGAGACGCCTGAGGGGAGATATGATTGAAGTCTATAAAATACTGAGTGGAGTACAACGGGTACAAGAGGATCGATTTTTCACTCCATCAAAAATGACAAAGACTAGGGGACACTCGATGAAGTTACAGGGAAATACTTTTAAAACCAATGGGAGGAAATATTTTTTCACTCAGAGAATAGTTAAGTTCTGGAATGCATTGCCAGAGGTTGTGGTAAGAGCGGATAGCATAGCTGGTTTTAAGAAGGTTTGGACAAGTTCTTGGAGGAAAAGTCCATAGTCTGTTATCGAGAGAGACATGGGGGAAGCCACTGCTTGCCCTGAATCGGTAGCATGGAATATACTAGTGACCTGGATTGGCCACCGTGAGAATGGGCTACTGGGCTTGATGGACCATTGGTCTGACCCAGTAAGGCTATTCTTATGTTCATTATTTTACCACAAGCCAGGTTGTTTTACCACATTTTTATTGCATACAATGGGACTCTGTTCTAAAATAACCCAACTTGTAGTTAAACAATCTGATTTAACAGTAACCCACATTGTTAACTCCCCTCTTCCTTAACAGTATTCCACTTTGATAACTTCTCTCCTTAGGCAACCAATTATTATAACTTTTCATCACATTCTTATACCATTGGGCTCTGCATAAGCCGAATCTCTTTATAACATGGGCATTCTATGGAGAAGCCAGTCAGAAATCATACACAAGTAGGGAGAAGGATCAAGGTGAAGAGAAGCAACACTCATTAAGTTTATGTTCCAAACAACAGCGGGACTGATGGAAACAGGTAGCAGGCACCGGCAAAGAGAGCGGAGGAGGAGGCGGACAGAGAGAGAAGAAGCAGGGAAGAAGACAGCAGCGTGGGGTAGCGGCGAGAGGGAGCTCCCCCCCCCCCCCCAACGCATCATCACCAGCACACCTGGACTCCCCCTCTAAAGGAAGAGACCGCGGCGCTAGGGCAAGCAACTTCGGCCGGTGCAGGAGGTAGCAGGCACCGGCGAAGAGAGCGGAGGAGGAGGCGGACAGAGAGAGAAGACGCAGGGAAGAAGCAGCGTGGGGTAGCGGCGAGAGGGAGCTCCGCCCACCCCCCAACGCATCATCACCAGCGCGCCCGGACTCCCCCTCTACAGGAGGGGAGCCAACGGCGCACAGCCGTTCGGCGCGCAGCAAAGGCAAGCGGCAAAGGCGCTCGCCTTAGCGAGAGCGCCTTTGTGAAGGAGCCTTAGGAAGGGGCCAGGAAGCTAGGCTGACAAACTGAGAGCCCCAAAACGTAAGTTACAATCTTACTGAATTTTGTTTCCTTTACTTAGCCACACAGTACACACCTACAATGCTTAGACGCAATCGGCATCGGAGGTGAGGTATTCGACTGGTTCCGAGGGTTCCTTACGACCCGCACCTATCAAGTACGCTTCAACTGCAACCTCTCTAAAACATGGAGAAACCCATCAGGCGTTCCACAGGGGTCTTCATTATCCCCACTACTCTTTAATGTCTATATATCATCACTAGGCATGCAGCTGGCCCAACGGGGTATAAAAGTATTCAGTTATGCGGATGACTTCACAATCATTATCCCGTTTAATACGTCACCCTCCGAAATCATCCCCACGGCAACAGAAGCGCTAAACCTGATGGAACAATGGACCACAGAATTCAAACTGAAGCTTAATTCAGATAAAACTAAATTCTTCATAGCCTCGCCACATCCACCTATCACCACAACACCACTACGCATTAACAATCTTAACTACCCTATTCAACCTACAATGAAGGTTCTGGGGGTAATACTGGATCAATGTCTAACTATGAAAGACCATGTGGACTCCCTAGTCAGAAAGGGGTTTTTTACTCTCTGGAAACTTAGGTCCATTAGAGCATACTTCGACGCTTCAGCATTCAGAATTCTGGTACAATCCCTAATACTAAGCCACCTTGATTATTGCAACATTACCCATCTGGCAATCACCCGGAAGCAAATGCAGAGACTTCAACTGATCCAAAACGCAGCAGTCAGGTTGATCTTCAGACTGAAAAAGTCCGATCATATAACCCCTTCCTACCGACTCCTGCATTGGCTGCCAATGGAGGCACGTACGAAGTTCAAACTGGGATGTCTCTGCTTCAAGGTATTATCCGGTCTAGCCCCTAAATATATAACAGATCTCTTCTCATTCCCAACCAACAGACATGAGAGAAGAGCACACCAGAAATTCGTTTCCCCACCAGCCAGAGGATGCAAATATAAGAGACACCATCAACAACTTCTATCATACCAAGCAGCCTTATGGGGCAAAGACTTGGAAAAACTAATTACACACTCAAACAATTATGGTGAATTTAGGAAACACCTAAAAACATACCTGTTCTCGAAATACCTAGGTAACGAATCGGAACAATAGCCCCCATCGCAATCCCTCCCCAATTTAGATCTTGTAAACTGTTAACCTCTAATCTCTAACTATGAATGTTCCTCACAATTTATGGAATTTTTCTAATTCATAGTGAACCGCATGGAACTTCACGGTCCTGCAATCTATAAACTGTTGTTATTTTTATTGTTGCTACTATCAGATATTCGCCGCTACACTCTGTAATTCGATGTCTGTGCAATTTATCTTCATTGTAAACCGCCTAGAAGTCGCAAGATTGTTGGCGGTATATAAGAATAAAGTTATTATTATTATTATTAAACCAGGCACCCACAGAGAACTCAGCAGCTCACAGAGACCAGGCATTCGCAGAGATCTCAGCAGCACCAGCACAACGCGCAAGAAACAGGAGGACAGCTAACAGGAGGGCAGGACACGCACAGCCGACTGGATAAAAGCACAGACAATTCAGAAGGGGAACAAGATATGAACGTCCACGGAAGCCAGATGGTGAGCTTTCCAGTCTTCTGCACCGGCTGCAATATGTATGACTACCTCCCCTCGGGGACTAGGGCATATGTTTGCAGTCGATGCAAGGAATTGGAAAGCCTGAAACAGCAAGTCCGGCTGCTGGAAGGAACTGTGATAGAATTAGAAGAACTCCTCATCAGGAAAGAAGAAAACTGCAAGCAGGAGAAGTTACTAGGGGAGTCCAGTACCACCGAAGTGATCAAGGAATTGGAGAGATACTTCGAGGAAGCTTACCATCAGCATGTGGAGGTCCCAGGGTTGGAGATCAGTGCAAGAACAACCATGGAAGAGGGTCCATGCGATGAGGAAGGAGGCACCACTACAATGGACAAGGAGGAGACCGCGGCGGTAGAGGATGAAGACAGGGCCTACTCCATGGATACGGACTTACGACCCCCCAAGAATCCCCGAATTAAGAAGATAGGGATCATCGTTGGAGATTCCATCATACGCAATGTGGACAGTCACATCGCAGGAGGGAGAGAAGATAGAATGGTCACCTGCCTGCCTGGTGCAAGAGTAAAGGATGTGGCCAGCAGGATCACCAGGATCCTAGACAACGCAGGAGGAGAGGACACTGCTGTGCTCATCCATGTGGGAACCAACGATGTGAGCGGAAGGAAGTACAACAGGGAAGAACTGAAGGGTCAACTCCGCTCACTCGGAAGAAAACTGAAGGTCAGGGAGGTGAAAGTGGCCTTCTCCGAGATCCTCCCAGTTCCGAGAGCGGATGGAAAGAGACAGGATGAACTGCGAACAATCAACGCCTGGATGAGACGATGGTGCGATGAGGAGGGATTCGACTTCGTGCGCAACTGGACGGCGTTCTGGGGAAGTGGCAGATACTACAGAAGGGACGGCCTACATCTCACCAAGCAAGGAGCAAGAGTCTTGGCCGAAAACATGAAGAAGACCATTGAGAAGGCTTTAAACTAAAGGTCAGGGGAGAGCCGACAGTCGACAATCAGTCGATGGCCCGGGCATCAGGGGACCCAAAGAAGAAACTACAAGTGCCTGCTCAGACAAAGGGAAAGAGCATGCTGAAATCGAAATCGAAAGTAACAGAGATAGAGCACAAAAGGATACAAAAAAGGATGAGAAGACTGAAAAATCCAAGAAGGTTCCCCCAAGAGAAATCAATTGTGTGTACACAAATGTGCAAAGGGAGCTCAAATGTATGTACACGAATGCCAGAAGCTTGGGAAACAAAATGGGGGAACTGGAAGCAATAGCAAGACGAGAAGGACTGGATATCATTGGGATAACAGAAACATGGTGGAACGAAGAAAACGAATGGGACACTGTACTAAGGGGATACAAATTATACAGAAAAGATAGAATAGGGCAAAAATGGGGAGGTATTGCCCTGTATGTTCATGAAGGAGTAGAGTCTATCAGAGAAGGGATGACAGAAGGGAAAGAAAAATTGGAATCCCTCTGGATAAAGATTCCTAGACAAAATGAGGCTGAAACGAAAATTGGCCTCTATTATCGACCCCCGGGACAAAAGGAAGAAACAGACGTAGAAATGCTAAAAGAAATCACCAATGGATGTAGAGCAGGAAATGTAACGATCATGGGAGACTTTAACTTTCCCGGGATAAACTGGAACCTAGGCATCTCAAACTGCGGCAGGGAATCCAAGTTCCTGGAAATGATAGGGGACTGCTTCCTAGAACAAATGGTGGGAGAACCGACAAGAGGAACTGCCACCTTGGACTTAGTCCTAAATGGCATAACTGGAAGGACAACAGATGTAGAGGTCACTGTTCCGTTGGGGACAAGCGATCACAGCATGATCAATTTCAAAATTGGCATCGGGAAGGGGAAACATACCAAGACTCAAACCACAGCCTTTAACTTCAGAAAAGGGAAATACGACAGCATGAGAGTCATGGTTAAAAAACGGCTCAAGAAAAAGGCAGCCAAAATCAGAACGGTCGATCAAGCATGGTCCCTACTAAAAAATACTATCACCGAAGCGCAGAATCTCTACATTCCGCAGATATCCAAAGGAAGGAGAAATAAAAACAAAGGAGAACCAGCTTGGCTAACTAAAGAGGTGAAGGAGGCAGTAAGGGATAAGAGGAACTCTTTTAAAAAATGGAAACTTGAACACACAACGGAGGCCTGGAACAGTCACAAGGTCGACCAGAAGAAGTGTCACAAGGCGGTAAGAGACGCCAAAAAAGCCTATGAGGAAAAGATAGCGCAAGAAGCCAAAAACCTCAAGCCCTTTTTTAGATACATAAAAGGGAAAAACCAGCTAAGGAGGCAGTGGGCCCTCTCGATGACCAAGGAAGAAAAGGGTGCATCAAGGAAGACAAACAGATTGCGGATAAGCTAAACTCATTCTTTGTGTCTGTCTTTACCAAGGAGGACACTGCATCAATGCCAGAAACAGGGAGAGCATTCAAGGGAGAAATTGAGGATAGCCTCACCACAGTTAATGTGGATTTGAACATGATATATTATCAGATCGACAAATTGAGGAGTGATAAATCCCCTGGACCAGATGGAATTCACCCAAGAGTGCTAAAGGAGCTTAAGATAGAAATCGGAGAACTATTACAATCCCTAGCTAACTTGTCAATTAAAACCGGGCAAATACCAGACGACTGGAAGATAGCGAATGTCATCCCAATCTTCAAAAAGGGATCGAGAGGAGAACCGGGCAACTATAGACCTGTGAGTTTTACGTCGGTTCCTGGGAAGATGATTGAAGCACTAATAAAGGATAGCATAGAGCAACACCTGGAAAATCACAACCTGATGAGAGCCAGCCAACACGGCTTTAGGAAAGGGAAGTCATGTTTGACTAATTTACTTCAATTTTTTGAGGAGGTGAACAAATAAATTGATAGCGGTGAACCGGTGGATATAATATACTTGGACTTCCAGAAAGCATTCGACAAGGTTCCCCACGCAAGGCTTCTGAAGAAACTACAAAGTCATGGAATAGAAGGAGATATACTAAGATGGATAAGCAAATGGTTAGAAAACAGATTGCAGAGGGTGGGCATAAAAGGGAAGTTCTCGGACTGGGAAGAGGTGACAAGCGGTGTACCCCAGGGATCGGTTCTTGGGCCTATCTTGTTCAATATCTTCATAAACGACCTAGAAGATGAAACAACAAGTAATTTAATCAAGTTTGCAGATGACACAAAACTATGTCGGGTAGTTGGGTCACAAAAGGACAGAGAAGAACTTCAGAGAGATTTGAACCAGCTAGAGAAATGGGCGGAAAAGTGGCAGATGAAGTTTAACATAGAAAAATGCAAAGTGATGCACCTGGGTAAGAAAAACAAGGAACATGAATATAAAATGTTAGGTGTGACACTGGGCAAGACCGAACAAGAAAGGGACCTGGGGGTGCTGATAGACAGGACCCTGAAGCCGTCGGCTTAATGCGCAGTGGCAGCAAAGAAGGCAAACAGGATGCTGGGTATGATAAAGAAGGGAATCACAAGTAGATCGGCGGACGTCATCATGCCGCTTTACAGAGCAATGGTCAGACCACACTTGGAGTACTGTGTCCAACACTGGTCTCCCTACCTAAAGAAGGATATAACCCTACTGGAGAGGGTGCAAAGGCGAGCCACGAAGCTAGTTAAAGGTATCGAGAATTTGAGCTACAAAGAACGCCTTGGAAAACTGGGACTGTTCACCCTCGAGAAGAGAAGACTGCGAGGAGACATGATAGAGACTTTTAAAATACTAAAAGGATTTGACAAAATAGAGCAAGAAACATCGTTATTCACATTGTCAAATGTGACCCGGACAAGAGGTCATGGGCTGAAACTGAGGGGCACAAGGCCCAGGACAAATATAAGGAAGTTCTGTTTCGCACAACGAGTGGTGGACGCTTGGAACGCTCTCCCTGAGGAGGTTGTGATGGAGACCAACATTCTGGGATTCAAGAGCAAGTTGGATACGCACCTTCTTGCAAATCACATTGGGGGATACGAGTAAACAAGGTTTCTCAGCAGAGAACACCTAGCTTGGCCTCCGCGGGTGCAGGTCGCCGGACTGGATGGACCTAGAGTCTGATCCGGCGAAGCCATTTCTTATGTTCTTATGTTCTTATCAGTATTGCATGTTGGAAACAGAAACCCGAGGTACAACTATACGATGGGAGGGATATTATTGAATGAGAGCAACCAAAAAAGGGACTTGGGGGTAATGGTGGACATGACAATGAAGCCGACGGCACAGTGCGCAACAGCCGCTAAGAAAGCAAATAGAATGCTAGGCATAATCAAGAAGGGTATTACAACAAGGACAAAAGAAGTTATCCTGCCATTGTATCGGGCGATGGTGCGCCCGCATCTGGAATACTGCGTCCAATATTGGTCTCTGTACCTTAGGAAGGATATGGCGTTACTCGAGAGGGTTCAGAGGAGAGCGACACGCTTGATAAAAGGGATGGAAAACCTCTCATACGCTGAGAGATTGGAGAAACTGGGTCTCTTTTCCCTGGAGAAGAGGAGACTTAGAGGGGATATGATAGAGACTTATAAGATCATGAAGGGCATAGAGAGAGTAGAGAAGGACAGATTCTTCAAACTTTCGAAAAATAAAAGAACAAGAGGACACTTGGAAAAGTTGAAAGGGGACAGATTTAAAACGAATGCTAGGAAGTTCTTCTTTACCCAACGAGTGGTGGACACCTGGAATGCGCTTCCAGAGGGAGTAATAGGGCAGAGTATAGTACAGGGGTTTAAGAAAGGATTGGACAATTTCCTGCTGGAAAAGGGGATAGAGGGGTATAAATAGAGGATTACTGCACAGGTCCTGGACCTGTTGGGCCGCCGCGTGAGCGGACTGCTGGGCATGATGGACCTCAGGTCTGACCCAGCAGAGGCATTGCTTATGTTCTTATGTACTCACACAAAAAGCTTTATTGCACCAACATCGACACGAGTTGCATTTCGGCTCTAGAGCCGAACCCTTCTGTCTAACCCTTCTGTCAATCCATGAGCATTTCTGAATAGTCAGTATCTGAGGCAAAAGCCATCTTATAGATGCATTATGAATAGTGGAATGAAATAACGGGTCCTTCGCAATAAATCAATAGCGTTGCAAATAGCATAACAGAGCATGTGCAAAAGATAGAGGCGATAATAGTATTGTTATTCCCCAACTGGTTTAATAGTATGACATGCAAGGACTGAAGTTATCTACCCCCAATGTTATGTGAGGAACTTGGGGCCTAATTCTCAAAACCATGTCGTAAGCTAGACAGCGGTAGGCGCCCTACTGCCACCTAATGTAATTGGTGCGGTAATAATAATAATAACTTTATTTTTATATACCGCCATACCATAAACAGTTCTAAGCGGTTTAATCAACCAGAAACAAAAACATCTTTACATACCCAATGATCCCAGGCTGCAAATACAAATCCTTTTTGGACAGGACCTTCATGTTCCACGTAGAGGTCTGCACGGGAACGAGGATCGCAGGAATCCCGCGGGGATCCCCCAAAGTCAATGGAACTCCCACGGGGACCTCTCCCAAGCCCACAGGGACCCCTTCCAGGCCAACGGTACTCCCACGGGGATGGATCTGGAGTTCCCATTCCGAGGCTTACCTAATGTCGATCATTGAAATTTTCAAGTTGAGACTGGTCCGGATCCAGCGCTGCAGCAGGAACAGCCATATTGAACAGTGAGCTGAGCATGTAGGTGCTCAGTGTGCCTACGTGCTGAGCTCACTGCATTGAAGCTGATTGGTTGGGCGGTGTCATATGCAAGGCTAAAGCAGGAAGTCAGCTGTATTTGGTGAGCCGCCCAAGTCCCCCAAAGGCCCTGATACCGGCCACTGAGAGGAGGAGGAGATCCAATTCAGAAGCGGTGATGCAACCAAGGAAAATGCTTCACGTTGAATGAAATGTTGTTTAATCAGGTTAAATCCCTTTTATTTTGCCCTAATGTCTTATTTTACTCTCTGCTCTGGTTCACACTTCTCTTTCTGTTTGCTACCGGCATTTCTCTATTTTGGTCGTATTCGTTGCTTCAGTTGTTTTGGTTTGTCCCAGTGTCTAGTTTTGTTTTTTTTTTTTTGGGGGGGGGGGGGTTGTTCTGGCATCATCATCTATTCGTCTTACTCACTGCTGTATGTGGTTTCATTGCCTTTTCTTCTGTTTATCGCATATTTCAAACTTTCATTTTGATTATGTTGCCCTGTTGCTTTACCTTGGTTTCTCATTACATTTTAGTCTGGTTTATATACAATTGCACATGTTTTTGTCTTCTCAATTGGCTTTTCTATGCTTCTTCATTATTTTGTCTGGCTTATTTAATTTTACATTATTATTTTATATACATGATTTTATCTGTTCTTTATGCCTTTTTGTCTCTGTGCTATCATTGCTAGATTCTCTCATTTATCATGTGACCAGATTTTAGAAATGCTTTTGGCTTTTCTATGTTTAATTGAGTTTGGTCCTCATTTTGGTTTGTTACACTATTTATGCATATATTTGGTATTTTATTCAGTGTGATTCATTGTGATTTTCTGCTTATTTACATGATATATATATACTGTGTATATATATATATATGTTTTATTTATATATTACTTCATGCAGTTGGATTTCCATATGTCCATACTATGTAATGTGTTTTATTTTTGGGGACAGGTAACTTTTATGGGGGATGGGGATGAGCAAACAGACAACAACTCTGGCTGGGAAACTACATTAATAGAGCCGGCCAGACCTATGGCGCATTCTGAAAATCAATTAAAATCACCCTATTTGACCAATTCATCTCCTAAACAGATGCCCCTCTGTCACACAGATTTTTTTCCCTCTGCCAATCTTAGATGAAATCCGCTGCCCTATTTCTTATGTAACCTTTCACTTCTTGCATTCTGTAATTCGCTGATTGTCCAGCCTTCTTCAGTGTGAACCGCCTTTGGTGATATAGAAAAATTAAGTTATTATTATTATTATTTACAAGGGAAGAGACTGTATACAGACAGCGACATTACAGTGAACTTATGAATTTACATTGGCATGTTAAGTTGAGTCAGGTTTATCTGGAAGTGTATTGAAAGGACATCAGGTTGAGGTGGGGGGGTCAGAGAAATTTGTCAAAGAGGTAGGTTTTTATTGACTTTCTAAACGTTTGGTACGAAGGTGCATTTGAGATGAAGTTAGTTAACCATTTGGTCCATTCGCCTGCTTGGAATGATAGTGATAGACTGCATTGTTTAAAACCAATTAAAAAGTAATTTAAAAATAAGAAATGCAAGCACCTACAAAGAACTCCATCCAAATCTCATCTATAGAGGCACCTACAGGCGCCTATGTCAAAAGTAGATGTGGTTTGTGTCAGAAGTGGACATAGGCACCTCTGTAGACGTGATTCTCATCACAGGTAGGCGTCTTAAATGTAGGCCTGTTAAACCCTGGCCTACATTTCTGGCACCTACTTTGACGTGGCTGCGATTCTACAAATGGCGCTGTAGCGTGATTGACACGTGAACAGTGCCGTTTATAGAATCTGGCCCTTAGAGTATAATTTAATTATATTTCAAAATTCATATCCTGCTTTGTTGAAACCCTACTCAAGGCAGATTACATGCCCAAATAATACAGCTTTGTATGACAAGTTGATTTAATTACAATAGGAAACAATTATCAAACAAGAATATATGCACTCCAAATCATTTACCAGATATGTATTTCTCAAAAAGCTTATAAGCGTGGCATTTTTTCAAGTGGTACTCGTGTGTTTTGAATACCAGAACCTTTTCCCTTGTCTACTAAAATTGACCAGTAGTCCCCATGTTAATGAAACAGCCCAGGCTCTAAACATCAATTCTGTACTGGTTGCAGGGGGCCTGGCTACTGTAGGGCACGTCCCTCAGTGATCACCCCACCCCTGCCATTTGAGTACTCACACCTTTTCTTGCTAGAAAAAAAGCACTGCCTATGAGAGAATATAGATCTAATCAAAACAAAGTGCAACATTCTTGTTGATTGGTTTCATAGTGACTTACCAGAGTTTTAGTGACCTTGAAGTCAGCACTATCGTGTGGGCAACACTGGACACTACACTGAGTGGCAGATCCCCAAGAGTAAAATCCATCCATCAGGGCCCTCACTGTACAAATTAAACTGAACGAGTCCAAAACAAAACTACTTTGGCTCGGCCCTAAATCAGACCAACTACCCACCTCCATCCCACTGTCCTCTGGCTCCACACTACAGTTGGAGTTCTCAAGCAAAGTTCTGGGCATCACCATTAACTCCTCACTATCCTTCAATGACCACCTCAACTCCCTGATAAAAAAATGCTTTTTTAGCCTTCACATGCTGAGGAAAGTGAGATCCTGTTTTCATCAAAAACACTTTGCCGTTCTCGTACAATCCATAATCCTTTCCAGACTAGACTATTGCAACTCTATCTACTTAAGCCTAACAAAGAAAAGCCTCCATAGACTCCAGCTGATTCAGAATACAGCGGCTAAGCTTATCTTTGCAAAAAGTAAATTTGACCATGTCTTACCACTCCTGTCCAAACTTCACTGGTTTCCAGTAATTTCCAGGGTCCACTTTAAATGTGCCTGCCTAACCTTCAAGATCCTCCTTTTATTCCACTATCTTGGAATTCCTTAAATTCTAATTCCACCAGATCCACCCAAAAATTAAAATTATCCTTCCCCTCATTAAAAGGTATATCCCATGTTGGAAAACTAGGGACTTCCCTCCCCTTCAGAATCACTGAGCTCTGGAATAATCTTACCTCCCCGCTTTGTAACCTGAGCTCCCTCCAACTATTCCATAAGCATCTGAAAACTTGGCTATTCTCAAAAATGTAACTTTTCCTTCCCTCTCTGGTACACTAAGCCCCTCTAAACTCTCTTCTTACTTATTCCTATAATCCCATTGGAGTTCCTTTCTATCCCAACTCCTGTAAACTGTGCCGAGCTCTACGACTGTGGAGAAGATGCGGTATACAAACCCAAGGTTTGGTTTAGTTTAGTTTTTGGGCGGAGAATGGGATTTGAAACATAGAAACATAATGGCAGATAAAGCCCAAATGGCCCATCCAGTCTGCCCATCCGCAGGATTCACTGTTTCCTCCTCTCCCTAAGAGATCTCATTTGCTTGTCTCACACTTCCTTGAATTCAGACACAGTCTTTGTCTCCACTACCTCTACCAAGAGACTATTCCACACATGTTTGATTTGGAGAGGGGGACGGAGAGAAATATGTTGGATCTGGGCAGGGGGAGGGGAGAGAGATGTTAGATCTGGAGGAACAGAGAGAGAGAAAAATAGAGAGAGCGATGTGGGACCCTTATTGCCCAGGGGCGCAGATCCCTGTCAGTCAGCCCCTGTTTGGAAATAAAGATAAGCAGACTAGCCTTAAGTTTCAAGTTTATTAAAATTTTTGATTAATTGCTTTGTCTTTTTTTCAAAGCGATGAACATACATATATATAAATAGAAATAATTAATATTACAATATAAAAAATAAAAATTAAGACATTAATTATACATAACCTTAAAAATTAATTTAAAAGAGAATAAAAAAATCCTAAATACATATTTAACAAAACATGAGTAAAAGGAGCAGGGGATAAGAACTACAAAATATAATAAAAGAAGGTTGGGGAAAAACATAAGGTGGGAAAATTTTTTTTTTTTTTTTAATTATTTAAATTATTGTGATCCAGATTATAAGTTATTAATCAAAGGCGTCTTTAAAAAGGAACGTTTTTAAATTAATCTTGAATTTTTAAATATAGGGTTACCAGATTTTGACTTACGGAGTGGTGATATGTGGAGCACTTGCTACTTCAACAACCTATTTGACAGTAAATAAAAATAAATTGTTCATGATACTATCTGGAACGGCACTACAGTCAATAGTTAAGAATTGGAAGGATTTCACGTTGTTAAATTTTCATTTTTGGTGGGAAACCGTGTGCCTCTTTTATAAATATGAAGCTAATTTAGCTGAAATATCGGGGAATATGGCAGCATTTAAGAATGTTTGGAGCCCTTTAGAGGGTTTAATTAAGCAATGTGTATGATGGAATGATTGACTTGCCAGACATATGGGAGGGAGGCAGGGTGGGGTTTGGGTTAGGGAGGGGGAGATGGGTAGATAACGACATATTTTTCGTTAAGAATTGTCTAATGTATGTTTACATATATTTATAATATATTTGGGTTTTGCATTTTTCTGTAAGGGTGACAGTACTAAAACGCACCAGACAATCGCACAAGGACAAAGGAGCTCAGACATATGCATGCAGGACGTCAGCACGCCGGATTAAAAGTTAAGTTTAAAGTGCCGTTGGGAGGAGTGAGGGGGAATCCCCACCCCACTGAGAGGAAACTGTAATTTTTCCCTAAAATAAGGAAAAATGATACTTTCCTCTGTAATGGGGGGGTTTCCCCCAAACCTCCCAATGGCAGCACAAACACTTCTAAGTAAACTGGGGGGGTTCCCCCCACACCCCCTCTCAGAGCGCTTTAAACATAACTTTTAATCTGGCACACTGATGTCCTGTGCGCATTTGTCTGAGCTCCTTTGTCATCATGAAATTGTCTGTAAGATGTTAAAACTTAATAAAGATTGAACTAAAAAAAAAAAATGACATGTGACCCCACCCACCCTAACCCCGCCCCATTCTAGCCCCAGCCCTGCCCCCACATGAACTTCATCTCTTCTTCGCCAAGCTCAGGGCCATGTCTGGAGGGCCTCTGAGCATGTGCGGATGTGACATGATGATGTCATAGAAACATAGAAACATAGAAGATGATGGCAGAAAAGGGCTACAGCCCATCAAGTCTGCCCACTCTGCTTACCCACCCCCTGTCTATGCCCTAATGATCCAATTTCCTTATCTTGACCCTCGTAGGGATCCCACATGGGTATCCCATTTATTCTTAAAGTCTGGCACGCTGTCTGCCTCAATCACCTGCACTGGAAGCTTGTTCCAATGATCAACCACTCTCTCTGTGAAGAAATACTTTCTGGTGTCGCCATGAAATTTTCCGCCCCTGAGTTTGAGCGGGTGCCCTCTTGTGGCCGAGGGTCCCTTGAGAAAGAAAATATCATCTTCCACTTCGACACGTCCCGTGAGGTACTTAAATGTTTCGATCATGTCTCCCCTCTTCCTACGTTCCTCAAGAGTGCAGAGCTGCAATTTGTTCAGTCTCTCTTCGTACGAGAGACCCTTGAGCCCCGAGATCATCCTGGTGGCCGTCCGTTGAACCGATTCAATTCTGCGCACATCTTTACTGTAATGTGGCCTCCAGAAATGCACACAGTACTCCAGATGAGGTCTCACCATGGCCCTGTACAACGGCATTATGACTTCAGGCTTTCGGCTGACGAAACTTCTATTGATACAACCCAATATCTGCCTTGCCTTAGATGAAGCCTTCTCCACTTGATTGGCAGTTTTCATGTCTGCACTGATGATTACTCCTAAATCTCGTTCTGCTGAAGTCCTAGTTAAAGTTTCTCCGTTCAAGAAGTACGTCCTGCATGGATTTCCGCTTCCGAGGTGCATGACCTTACATTTCTTAGCATTGAAGCCTAGCTGCCAGGTTGAGGACCAACTTTCCAATGTAAGCAGGTCCTGCGCCATATAATTCTGTAAACTGCATTCACTTACTATATTACTTAGTTTGGCGTCATCGGCGAATAGTGTTATTTTACCTTGAAGCCCTTGAGTCAGATCCCCTATGAATATGTTGAAAAGGAGTGGACCCAGGACCGAGCCCTGCAGCACTCCACTGGTCACCTCCGATGTTTTAGAGAGGGTACCATTAACCACCACCCTCTGAAGTCTGCCACTCAGCCAATCATTGTGCACATGTCACGTCACATGTGCACAAGCTCGGAGGCCCTCCAGATGCGGGCCCTGAGCTTGGGGCCTTCCAAATCCCGAACAAACTGCTGGGTTTTGGAAATCCCCCCGGACATCCAGACTGTCCTCTAAAAAGAGGACAGGTCCAAGTTTTCCCAGACATCTGCTAACCCTACTTAAATAGTAGAAGTCTTTATTAATTACACATGCTTCAGACTATTTAAAAACGTAAACCTGTCATGGCCATGTTTTACCAAAAGAGGTGTTTTAGGGGCAAATTGGTGAAGTTTGGAATTGGATTAAACCCCAATTGGTAACCAATTGCCCCGAAGCAGTTCTTTTGCCCTGAAGCAGTTCTTTTGACAAAACTTGGCAGTGTCAGGCATATGTTTTTTGGTTTTTTTAAATATCATCTTTATTCAATTCCAAGCATAACATCAACAAATAAACAAAGGCCAAAAATTCAGCCGGTGTAGGAGGCAGCAGGCACCGGCGAAGAGGAAGGAGGAAGCCGGGAGAGAAGGCAGTGAGGGAGAAGGCAGGCAACGCGGGGTAGCGGCGAGAGGAAGCTCTGCCCATCCCCCAGCGTCACCAGCGAGCGTCACCAGCGAGCCCGGACTCCCCCTTAAAAGAGGGGGAGCCAACGGCGCCAAGCCGTTCGTTGCGCAGCAAAGGCGCTCGCCTTAGCGGGAGCGCCTTTGCGAGGGGCCTTGAGAAGGGCCGAGCAAAAATATCCAAGGACTTCAGAACACCAGAGAACAGCAGGGAGGTAAAAGCAAAGAAGCAGAGATAAAGAGAATAAACAAGGAGCTAACCAATATCAGGTCAAAGTTTAAAGCACAGCAAGAGCCACCTTAGCACATCACACACAGGGAGACTAAGAAGGAGGAAAACAAATGGAGGCGGCAGATACCCAGAGGAGCTTCCCGGTTTACTGCACTGAGTGTCATATGTACGACTACCTCCCTTCGGGTAAGTAGGCGTACATATGCAGTCGGTGTCAGGAACTGGAAAGCCTGAAGAAAGAGGTCAGTAGACTGCAGGACAGGGTCCAGGGCTGGAGGGACTCCGCATCCCAGAAGAACCGTGCAGGGCGACTGAGGACCCCGCAAGAGAGAGCCACTTCGATAAGCAAGTTAGGTAGCTCGAGAGATTCATCAAGGAGGCCTGCAGGATGGTGGAGATACAGGATCATCAGCAACACAGACAGGAACCAACAGAAGGAAGACAGAAATCACCAGACACCGGGGGAGTAGGACCTTGCGAAGAAACCGAGAATACGGAGGAGGCAAAGACTCACCAGAACCCCGAGGGAGAAGTGACGTACCACACTAAGGACACAGACCTGAGACCGAAGAGGAAGTTGAAGAAGGGAAATTCTGCTATTGTAGTGGGAGACTCAATCCTGAGAGAAGTGGACAGTCATGTGGCAGGAGGAAGAGAGGACAGGCTGGTGACATGTCTCCCAGGGGCAAGAACGAAGGACATCACCGACAGAATCGAGAGGATCCTGGATGGAGCTGAGACGGAAGAGACAGGGGTGATAATCCACATTGGGACCAATGATGTCAACAGAAGACACTACAGCAGGACTGCACTAACTGACCAGTTCAGGATCCTAGGAAGGAAACTGAAGCTGAGGACATGGAAGATAGCTTCCTCAGAGATCCTGCCAGTACCAAGGGTGGATTCGAAGAGGCAGGCCGAGCTACAAGCAATAAATGCATGGCTGAGGAGATGGTGCGAAGAGGAAGGCTTCCACTTCATAAGGAACTGGACAACCTTCTGGGGAAAGAGAAAGCTCTACAGGAGGGACGGACTACACCTGAGCGCAGCAGGGACGAGACTGCTGGCAAATAACATCGAGAGAGAAATAGAGAAGGCTTTAAACTGAGGAGAAGGGGAAAGCCGACAGCTGACCTGATGTTTACGCTTTGGACAAGAGTCTCCAATAAAGATACTGAACGGGAAAAATGCGGGGAAGAGGTCAAAGGCGAACTACAGGGGTCAAGGGACCAAGTGAAACTAGAGATCAAAAAGAAGAGGAAACAGCAGGAGCATGAAAAATGTTGGGAAGAACCTAAAAGCCAACTACAGGACAAAAAAGACGCACCACAAGGAGAGGAGGATCAAAGCAAATTTCAGGGGATGGCAGCCCTTGAGGGGGACAGCAAGAGAAACAAATTGCGAGAAAAAGCAGCAGGGGTAAAAAAGAACTGGGACTTAAATTGCCTATACGCCAATGCAAGGAGCCTAAGGACCAAAATGGGAGAACTGGAGATCATGGCCAAAAGAGAGGACCTAGACATAATTGGAATCACAGAAACATGGTGGACAGAGGACAACAAATGGGACGTGGTACTTCCAGGGTACAAACTCTATAGGAGAGACAGGACTTGCAAGAAGGGTGGAGGAATAATACTATATGTAAGGGACTCTATCCACTCGGCCAGGATGGATACGGCAGCAAAAGCAGAAGGATTGGAATCACTATGGGTCAAATTAACAGGGAAAAATGGAGCTGACACAAAAGTGGGGCTGTACTATCGCCCACCTGGAAAACCAGAAGCAAACCTCCATGACCTGGAAGCAGAATTGAGATGGGAATGCAAAAGCGGAATTGTGATGGTGATGGGAACTTCAACTACCCGGGGATCGACTGGAGTATTGGTCACTCCAACTGCGCAAGGGAAGAGGAATTCCTAGAGGCTGTGAGGGACTGCTTCATGGAACAGCTAGTCAAGGAACCAACGCGAGCGGACGCCACTCTCGACCTAATCCTCAACGGACTATGCGGACCTGCAAAGGAGGTGGAAGTAGTAGGGCCACTAGGCAACAGTGATCACAACATGATCCGGTATAAATTAGAAGTAGGGACCTCAAGGGTGAAGAGAACCACATCGACAGCACTCAACTTCAGGAAAGGGAACTATGATGCTATGAGGAAAATGGTGAGAAAGAAACTAAGCAACAGCTCTAGAAAGATGGGGACCATAGAGGAAGCATGGTCCCTTCTCAGGGACACGGTGCAAGAAGCACAAAACCTGTACATCCCCAGGTTTAGGAAGGGGTGCAAAAAAAATCGAACAAAAGACCCGGTATGGACAACAAATGAAGTAAAGAAGGCGATAGGTGACAAGAAAGTGTCTTTCCGAAAATGGAAAAAGGACCAAACTGATGAAAACCGGAAGGACCACAAAAAACTCCAAAAGGAATGTCACCGAGTGGTTAGAAAAGCTAAGAGACAATACGAAGAGAAGCTTGCTGCGGAAGCAGGAACTTCAAAGCGTTCTTCAGATACGTGAAAGGGAAGCAACCAGCGAGGGAGGAGGTGGGCCCGTTAGATGATGGAGACAGAAAGGGAGTGGTTAAAGAGGAAAAAGAGGTAGCCGATAGGCTGAACCGGTTCTTCTCGTCGGTCTTCACAAGTGAGGACACCTCCAATGTACCGGAACCCGAGGAGACCATAAGCAGGGATCAGGATGAAAAACTGGAGACCTTAGAGGTAAGCTATGAGGATGTCCTCTGACAAATAGACAGATTGAAAAGTGACAAATCACCGGGCCCGGATGGAATCCACCCAAGAGTACTAAAAGAACTGAGGACGGAAATAGCGGACACACTCCGACAAATCTGTAATCCAGTGGCGTACCAAGGGGGGGCGGGGGGGGGGGGGCGGTGCGCCCCGGGTGCCAGCCCTGAGGGGGTGCTCCCGGCCTTGCCGTTCAGTCCCCCCCACCCCCGAAGGACCACTCGCCCCCCTGGCCTCCCCGCACCACCACCACCACCACAGAATAAACCGCTCAAATAAATATAACAACTGGTTCGATTCTGAACTATTAAAAATGAAACAATCAATTCGACGACTAGAAAGGATCTGAAACAAAACAGGAGAAATATCTGACAGGAACAATTGGAGATCAAATATAAAGGACTACAAACAACTAATAAAAGAAAAAAGAAGAAAATTCTACTCATCCAAAATACATACATACAACACGAGTTCAAAAGGAGTCAACACTCATGAATTGTTCAACCTGGTTAAAAATTTATTCGACACCACACGCCATAGTCAATCCATGCACGACATAAAACTTCCATCAGCAGATGAACTAGCACAACACTTCGACTCAAAAATTGTGAACCTAAAGAACAACTGCCCAACAAACAACACAGATGAATATCAAATAGCCAACATACATGAAAATAAAATACCAGTGGACATGTTTTGGAACTCCTTTCAGGAAATAGAATGGAATAACTTCACAAAGCTTTACAACAAATATACCAAATCAAGCTGTATCCTGGATCCTTGTCCCCCCCAACATTATGAAAACAGCCCCATTAGACTTTAAACTAACACTATGGAGTCATATGTCCAATAACTTCAAAAACGGAAAATTCTTATCGAAAAACGGTCACATAATAATCACCCCTATCCCAAAAAATCGTAAACAATCCCTAACATCAGCAACTAACTATAGACCGATAGCATCCATCCCATTTTTCGCAAAATTAATGGAAGGTTTAGTACACACCCAATTGATGGACTACCTTGATCAGTTCTCGCTGCTACATGAAACCCAGTCGGGCTTCAGACCTCTGTTCAGCACTGAGACGGTAATTGCAGCGACCCTAGAATACATACGCAACTTATTCAGCAAGGGCTATAATGCCTTAATCATGCAATTCGACATGAGCTCAGCCTTCGACTTGGTGGATCACAAAAAACTGCTACAATGTTTAGACGCAATCGGCATCGGAGGTGAGGTGCTTAACTGGTTCCGAGGATTCCTTACGACCCGCACCTATCAAGTGCGCTTCAACCACAACCTCTCTAAAACATGGAGAAACCCATCAGGCGTTCCACAGGGGTCCCCACTATCCCCACTACTCTTCAACGTCTATATATCTACACTAGGTACGCAACTGACCAAGCAAGGTATAAAAGTATTCAGTTATGCAGATGACTTCACAATCATTATCCCGTTTAATGCGTCACCCTCCGAAATCACCCCCATAGCAACAGAAGCACTAAACCTGATGGAACAATGGACCACAGAATTCAAACTGAAGCTCAATGCAGATAAAACTAAATTCTTTATAGCCTCGCCACATGCACATAATACGACAAAATCATTACTCATTAACAATCTTAATTACCCCATTCAACCAACGATGAAGATTCTGGGGGTAACACTAGACCAAGGGTTAACCATGAAAGACCATGTGAACTCCCTAATCAAAAAAGGATTTTTCACTCTCTGGAAACTTAGGTCCATTAGAGCATACTTCCACGCTCCAGCATTCGGAATTCTAGTACAATCCCTTATACTAAGCCACCTTGACTATTGTAACATTACCCATCTGGCAATCCCCCAGAAGCAAATGCAAAGACTGCAACTGATACAAAACGCAGCAGTCAAAACGCAGCTGATCTTCGGGTTGAAGAAGTCCAATCACATAACCCCTTCCTATCAACTCCTGCACTGGCTGCCAATGGAGGCACGCACGAAGTTCAAGCTGGGATGTCTCTGCTTCAAGGTATTATATGGTCTAGCCCCTAAATACATAACAGACCTCTTCTCATTCCCATCCAACAGACATGAGAGAAGTACACACCTGAAGTTCGTCTCCCCACCGGCTAGAGGATGCAAATATAAGAGATACCACCAACAACTTCTATCGTATCAAGCAGCCTTATGGGGCAAAGACTTAGAAAAACTAATTACTCACACAAATGACTATGGAGAATTTAGGAAACACCTAAAAACGTACCTGTTCTCGAAACACCTAGGTAATGAACCAGGACAATAGCCCCCTTTGCAATATCATTCCCAAAACTGAATTTGTAAACTGTTAACCCCAAATCACAAACTATGAATACCCCATTCAATTTATGGAATTTTTCTAATTCTTTGTAAGCCGCATGGCACTTCAAGGCCCTGTAGCATACGAACTGTTGTTATTATCATTAATGTTCCCATTATCAGATGTACACTGCTATACTCTGTAATTCGCTGTATGTACAGTTTCTCTTTATTGTAAACTGCCTAGAAGTCGCAAGATTGTTGGCGGTATATAAGAATAAAGTTATTATTATTATTATGAAGCAGCCGCAGCAGGATCGCGACGTCAGCGATCCCGGAGCTGCTTTGACGCTGCTTCCTGTGCCGCGGTCCCGCCTCTCCTCTGACATCAGAGGAGTGCGGGACCGCGGCGCAGGAAGCAGCGCCTAAGCAGCGCAGGTATCGCTGATATCACGATCCTGCTGCGGCTGCTTCATAGATGGTGCGGGGAGGCCAGGGGGGCGAGCGGTCCTTCGGGGTGGGTCGGGCGGGCAGGCAGGCAGGCTTTCAAGGGGGAGGGGGTGACAGGCAGGCAGGAAGGCCTTGAAAGGGGGACAGGCCTTCAAGGGGGGGACAGGGTTGTGTGCAGACATTCAAGGGGTGCAGGCCTTCAAGGGGGAGGGACAGGCCTTCAAGGGGGGGCAGGCAGGCCTTCAAGGGGGGGACAGGCCTTCGGGGGGTTGCAGGCCTTCAAGGGGGGACAGGAAGGCAGGCCTTCAAGGGGGGACAGGCCTACAAGGGGGGGGACAGGCCTACAAGGGGGGGGGACAAGCTACAAGGGGGTGGGACAGGCCTTCAGGGGGGTGCAGGCCTACGAGGGGGTGCAGGCCTTCGGGGGGGGTGCAGGCCTTCAAGGGGGGACAGGCCTTCAAGGGGGGACAGGCCTACAAGGGGGTGGGACAGGCCTTCAAGGGGGGGGACAGGCCTTCGGGGGGGTGCAGGCCTTCAAGGGGGGACAGGCCTTCAAGGGGGGGACAGGCCTACAAGGGGGGGACAGGCCTTCAAGGGGGGGTGCAGGCCTTCGGGGGGGTGCAGGCCTTCAAGGGGGTGCAGGCCTTCAAGGAGGGGGACAGGCCTTCAAGGGGGGACAGGCAGGCAGGCCTTCAAGGGGTGACAGGCCTACAAGGGGGGGGACAGGCCTTCAAGGGGGGCACAGGCCTACAAGGGGGTGGGACAGGCCTTCAAGGGGGTGCAGGCCTTCAAGGGGGTACAGGCAGACCTTTAAGGGGGGACAGGCCTTTGGTGGGGACCCTGGTTTAGAAGTATACGGAGGGAAGGGGGTGTTCAAAGAGACATGCATATGCCAAACTTTGGGGGGGGGGAGAAATAATGGGTCTGAAAATAGAAGAGAGGGAGAGAGATGATGGACCATGGGATTTAGGGAGGGAAGGAACAGAAAGGGAGAGAAATTGGACACAAGGGATGGTGTGGAGGAGGGATAGAGATACTGGATAGGAGGGTAATTAGGAAAAGAAAGGGAGAGATGGTGGACTCTGGGGTGGTGGGGAAGGAGGGAGAGATGCCGGATGAAAGGGTAGTTAAGAAAAGGTGGATCTATGGAGGGAGATGAAAAAAAGGAAAGATACCAGACTTCCTGGGAAGGGAAGGGAAATGGAAAGGGAGGACAGAGTTGGCAGATGGATGGTTAGCATGCAGAAAGAAGGAGACCCTGGCAAGCAAGTTATCAGAAGAAACCAGAGCCTTGGACCAACAAGATTTGAAATATAACCAGACAACAAAAGGTAGAAAAATTAATTTTATTTTCTGTTTTGTGATTATAATATGTCAGATTTGAAATGTATATCCTGCCAGAGCTGGTGTTGGACTGCAAATGTGAGCTAGGATTTAACAGAGAGAGGAAAAGTCCTTTTTGTTTCTTTATTTTATTTACACCACAGCGCCAGTGTGGTTAGGAGAAGACAAAGGGGGTGAAAAAGCTATAAAACCCACCAGGAGTTTTGAAAAAAATCACCCAACTGGGCAGTAAAATCGAATTGAAAAACCAATTCAATAGGCTGAATCGAATCAAAATTTTTTTTCCTGAATCTGGCAGCATTAGTTTGCGCTACTGTCTTAGACTTTAGGACCTGGGATTGGGGAGAGATGGCATCCTCAGTACTTTATAATGCAAGTGAAACGAGGATTTGGTCAGACTTTTGAAGGGTCTGCAGAAAAAAAATATTGTAAAGGCCGGGGACATGAGAGAGTAGGAAATGGGAACTTTTCTTCCTTCTAATTTTGTGAATGGAAAGGCTGAGGATGTCAGAGAGTTCAGTTAAAATATGTGCTTTATAAGAAAATATAATAATGTGTTTTATAAAGTTTATAGCATAGCTGGCCTACCCAGTGAGGTGTTCCTAGTGGTGATGGTGGCAGCGTGTCAATGTGTTGAGAGGAAGAGGTGGTCTGGGAAATTCTGCTGAGCAAACTCCGGGCCCATTTCCACCCCCCCAGTTAGTCCACTCCACTCAACTGGTTCACACACTGAGTGGGTCTTTGAGTTGTTTTGGGATCTCTTCCAGTGGTTTATCAGTATCTCCTTCTGGTCCAAGGAAGGAAACTTTGTTATCCTTAGCATTGACCTACAGAATATGTTTGTAACACCTCTGCTTGTGTGGCATTAGGCTATGTAGTGATCGAAAGAAAAAAACAGACCTTTGCACATTTTTGCACTATATGGTGGGTGTATGAGGAGATTCACATTTCCTGCACAGCTAAGTCCATGTGAAGTTACCTTGTGCTGTATTTGACATCTAGCAAGGTCTCTGTTTGAAAGGAAAGATCTAAACTTAAAAATGAAGTAGCCAGAAGTTATGGTAAAAGCAGATAGTGTAGCTGGTTTTAAGAAAGATTTGGACAAATTCCTGGAGGAAAAGTCCATAATCTGTTATTAAGACATGGGGGAAGTGTCTGCTTGCCCTGGATCGGTAGCATGGAATGTTGCTACTCTTTGGGTTTTGACCAGGTATTAGTGTCCTGGATTGGCTATCATGAGAATGGGCTATTCTTATGTTATGTTCTCATCTGTAGGGGCCTTTGTTTTCACTTCTTATTTTAATGTATTTTTTTCTGGGAACTTATCAGTGTTTTTTATAATGGGAACAAAAATGGAAGAGAATTAATGTGTGTGGGATGAGGGGGTAACTAATTTCTTCAGCTAAATAATTCAATCCACTTCAAACAGACATAGGAGAACTCACGCACCATTCACACACCCTCCAACCAAAAACGTCAAAAGAAAAAAACTGTTCGACAACCTCCTAGCCATTCGAGCTGCAACACTCGACCCCCAACTCTACAACCTATTGACCTTGACCACAGACTACAAAACCTTCAAAAAAGAAATAAAAACCCTTCTATTCAAAAAACACATAAACCCGAACTAACACAATCAGAACTGTCCCAAGCATCATCTGCAACTACTCCATATGTACTTCTGATGTCATGACAATTCAGACATAATTTATGTTATGTTATGTTTGGAATATAAGAAAATTTTCACTGCCTGTTTCTATTCTGACCATTTATTCCGTTTCATGGTCATTACAAAAAATATTTTTTTACATGGGGGGGTGTCAAAAAATGATGGGCCCCGGGTACCACATACCCTAGGTACGCCATTGCTGTAATCTATCCTTAAGCACTGGGAAGGTACCGGAGGACTGGAAGCTAGCGAATGTCACACCTATCTTCAAAAAGGGATCGAGGGGTGACCCAGGGAACTACAGACCGGTGAGCTTGACTTCGATTCCGGGCAAGATGATAGAAGCATTAATAAAGGATAGCATCTGTGAACACATAGAAAGAAATGGACAGCTGAAACCGAGCCAACATGGCTTCTGCAAGGGAAGATCGTGCCAAACAAACCTACTGCACTTCTTTGAAGGGATAAACAGCCAGATGGACAAAGGGGAATCCATAGATATCATTTATCTCGACTTCCAAAAAGCCTTTGATAAGGTCCCCCATGAGCGGCTACTTAAGAAATTGTCGAACCACGGGGTGGGAGGAGATGTACACAGATGGATCAGGCACTAGTTGGCTGGCAGAAAACAAAGGGTTGGAGTGAAGGGTCAATACTCCGACTGGCAGAGGGTCACAAGCGGTGTTCCGCAGGGTCGGTGCTGGGGCCACTGCTGTTCAATATATTCATCAACGACTTGGAAACGGGGACGAGGTGTGAAGTTATAAAATTTGCTGATGACACCAAACTCTGCAGCAGAGTTAGGAACACAAAGGAGTGCGAAGACCTGCAAAGGGACCTAAGCAAACTGGAAGAGTGGGCAAACAAATGGCAAATGTGCTTTAACATAGAAAAATGTAAGGTCATGCATATAGGGAAAAGGAACCCAAGGTACAGCTACAAAATGGGGGGAATATTGCTGGGGGAGAGTAATCTTGAAAAAGACTTGGGTGTGCTGGTGGATACAACCATGAAATCATCAGCGCAATGTGCAGCGGCCTCGAAGAAAGCTAACAGAATGCTGGGCATCATTAAGAAGGGAATTACAACCAGGACGAAGGAAGTCATCATGCCACTGTATCGTGCAATGGTGCGCCCGCATCTAGAGTACTGCGTCCAATATTGGTCGCCGTACCTCAAGAAAGACATGGCGATACTTGAGAGGGTCCAGAGAAGAGCTACGAAAATGATAAATGGCATGGAGGACTGTTCATACGCTGACAGGCTGGACAAGTTGGGACTCTTCTCCCTGGAAAAGAGGAGGCTTAGGGGAGACATGATAGAAACTTTCAAGATCACGAGGGACATGGAGAAGGTAGACAAGGATAGATTCTTCAAACTATGGGGAACCACAGGCACAAGAGGGCACTTGGAGAAACTGGAAGGGGACAAGTTTAGAACCAATGCCAGGAGGTTCTTCTTCACACAGAGGGTTGTGGACACATGGAACGCGCTCCCAGAGGAAGTGGTCGGGCAGAGTACGCTACGAGGATTCAAAGAGGGATTGGATGGATTCCTGAAGGATAGGGGGATTGAGGGATACAGATAAGGGTAGATAAGAGTATGGAAAGAGTAAAGATAAAAACAAGGGGGCTATAGGGCTAAATCAAGTAAACATGACAGGTCATGGACCTGATGGGCCGCCGCAGGTGCGGACTGCTGGGCGCAATGGACCTCTGGTCTGACCCAGCAGAGGCAAATTCTTATGTTCTTAATAACTTTATTTTTCTATACCGCCATAATCTTGCGACTTCTAGGCGGTTCACAGTGAAATAGTGAATAAATCACAGAAAGGAATCCAAGGAAGAGCCAAAAACAAGGCCTACAATCAAACACTTGCAAAGGAACTATTATACAATAACTAGGCAGATAAACAAGAGAGACCCTGTTCTCCTATCTCCCCCATCCCCTTAAATTTTATTTTCCAAACAACCAGCAACCAGTGAAGTTCGGCCATAATGGGGTAATTATTTATTTATTTAAAACATTTCTAAACCGTTTTAAATCAAAGCGGTGTACAAAATGAACATACATAATGAATAACAACCAACACACACATCATACAAATAATATCAATACTGCAGAATTATCTAGATGTCATTCTTACTAATTCTTAAATTCATACATTGACACAAAGGGGTCATATGATGTCAAATTATAATAGCTTACAGTCAATTCATATAGATCCTGGAGGTTCTCACAACTCACTTGAATTGTGCCAAACTAAACACACTAGCTATTACCATGGCAGCGGTATTTTGAGCTACCTGAAGCGCTCTGAGTGAAGTCTTTGGCAAACCACAAAAAAGAGAATTACAAATTTATACTGTATGTGGATATAAGAAATCCCACAGCCACACCTACAGTGGCTATGCCCCATCTTCCTGTTTGAGGAGGAAACCTGAGTGTTAGAAGGTGGAGTCACCGCTGGTCCTGTGCAGGGAGATTGAGTAAACGTAGATCCCTCTGCTGCCTTCCAATTATGTTTGATGCTTTTTGGCAATGTACTTTTATTAAGTCTTTCTGGTCTGCCATCCTATCATATTTGGATTAATTATGGGATTGTACTGTAGTAGGATCTCCAAAGAGAGTACTTTTTGGTAAGGCAGCTGTTTGTGGGGTATATGGTCAAGGGCAATGCTCCCTCTAAGGATTGATAAGGTGTGTGCAAAAAAAAAATATGCATGAGCGACAAGTTACATACTCCACAAATTTATGAGCAGGTGCCCGTGAGATTGTGGGAGGGTTAAATATTCAAAACTTAGAAGAATAACAATTTACTTAAAATTTTTGTTCACCAGCTTTCTGGTGGCGTACCTAGCATATGTAACACCCGGGGCCCATCATTTTTTGGCACCCCCCCCCCCCATCTGTACAAAAAACATGATTTTTAGTAACAAGCCACACATCACACATGAGTACCTAGGAAAAGGCAGCATCTTACATATTGCAGTGAGCCGTACATCAATACACCCATTGTAAAACTAAACAAGCCAGACCAGCACAGATCAATCCTACACCGTCAATCCTAAAAGAAAACCATGTCTTTCGAACACACAGAACACAGAAAACACCTTCGCCTAGTATGGAATATGTCATCACAAACTAACCCCTCCCCCTTTTACAAAACTGTAGTGTCGATTTTAGCCACGGTGGTAACAGCTCTGATGCTCATAGAATTCTGAGCATCAGAGCTGCTACCACCACTGCTGGCGCTAAAAAACGCTCCACAGTTTTGTAAAAGGGGGGATAAAATAGAAATACACAGTTTCAACGCTCTAGCTCAGGGGTGCCCAAACTTTTTGGGCTTGTGAGCAACTTTAAAATGACCAAGTCAAAATGATCTACCAACAATAAAATTAAAAAACACAAAGTACACTATATGCTGAGAAAATGTTAATTATCATTCCTATTCTGGTTTTTTTTCAAAGAGGTCAAGGCAGATGACTCTATGCAGTCACCTCAGTAACAACCATCCAAAAATAGACAAATATACCCCCCTTCCTTTTTATTAAACCACAATAGCAGTTTTTAGCGCAGGGAACTGCGCTAAATGCCCAGCGCTGCTCTCGACACTCAGAGGCTCCGTACGCTAAAAAACACTATTGCGGTTTAGTAAAAGGGGGCCATAGTGCAAAATATAGACAGCATATATAAATTCAGACACATTTTGATCACTAAATTAAAAATAAAATCATTTTTCCTACCTTGTCTGGTGATTTCATGAGTCTCTGGTTGCACTTTCATCTTCTGACTGTGCATCCAATCTTTCTTCCCTTCTTTCAGCCTGTATGCTTCCTCTCCTCCAGACCTCATTCCCTCCCCTAACTTTTTCTTCCTCTCTCCCTGTCCTTTCTTTCTTTTTTTCTCTCTTGATGCCCCCTTTCTTTTTTTCTGTTTCCCTTCTGTCTCCCTGCCTGCCCCCTTTCTTTCTTTCTCCCTACCCTCCACAAAGCCACTGCTTCCACCATCGGGGGAAACAGGCCCCAAAGCCAATGCTGCGGCTGCCCAAAGCTCTCTCTGCTTCCCACCGTCGGGCCGACCAGCATTCCCCCGACGTCAATTCTGCCGTCGGAGAGGAAGTTTTGCCCAGCCAGGCAGCGATTGTCTGGCCCGAACTTCCTCTCTGACGGCAGCCTTAGACCTGGCCGGCTGTGCCCCCCCCCCCAAGGCTGTACACAGGGCGGACCGCCCCCCCCCCGCCCCCTCCTTGGTACTCCACTGAAGACGTGGCAGCGGCTCCTCTCACGAATCCCCACCTGCGTCGGAAGTCCGATGCAGTCGGGGATCTTGAGAGGAGCCGCCGCTGCATCTTTCAACTTAAAATACACTAAGGCGAGCAGGGCAGACCGCCGCCGCCGCTTCCTCTCACCTCCGCCCACCCTCGATTGAGCGACACGAGAAAACGTATGAGCGACGCCACTGAAAATAGTGAGCGATCGCTCATGCGCTCAGCTTAGAGGGAACATTGGAGGGAGATGTCTTTTATTTCAGAAAGCTTGTATGGTGGGTCATAAATGTATTATGCAATATTGGTTGCAGAAAGAACCTAATTTTTGGCACTGGAGGAACCAATTATATCGTGTACTTTTTTTTGAGGTTTGGGAGATTCGTCGATAAGAATTTGTCTCTTTTTGAAAACTTGGACCCCTATATTCAAAAATTTTCATCTAGAGCACGAAGTTTGATTTTTTTTTTTTTTTTCAAATCTTTATTCATTTTAACATATACATCAAGTGTACATTAAAATATGAACACAACATATTACATTATCACTTTAATGAATTACATTGAAGCTTTTGTTGTTTTCATGGTTTCCTGGAAGGAAAGGGGGATTGGGAAGGGGGAGGGGTAAAAGGGAAAGGGGGTGAAAGGGGAGAATAGGATTTGTCTTATAAAATATTTGAAGGAATGATAGTATTTAATGGAATATATGGATTTGAATTTTCAAAATTGGTGAAATTATTTGTAATGAATATCTATATGTATTACATAATTGTTTTACTTTGTTCCTTCAATAAAAATGTTTAAAAGTAAATATATATGACGGAGTGCTGACATCAGTTTTTTCCGCAAAGTTTTGAGAATCTAGCCCTAAGAAAGGGCCTTCCATGAACACTGACCCTTATCAGAGAACAGTGGGACTGCTTGTACTCTGCCCAAAGTGGTGATTTTTTCTGCTGCTCATTAGAAGCAAATCTAAACTAAAAGGACCTCAGTAACAACGTAATAATCATAATTCCATAAAGTGAAGCCAACTAGGACCAGCCAAGAGATTTTTTCCTAACTGATCCTAACATTTTCTCATACTATTTACAACAGCGGGGGGTGTTCTCCTGCATTGGTCCTAAGGAATGGAACAGGCTTCCACAATATATACGGCAGCAAGAGAATATGGCAACACTTAAGACAGTCGGGGGTTCAGGGTGTCACCGGGCAGGAAGGCTTGGGCTCCCTCCTGCCCCAATCGTTATAAGGGGGGGGGGAGTGGATTCTGTAATCAGTATTGTTTTTGACAGACACTGGTTACAGAATCCAGCTTTTAGGCGAAGGTCTGGCTCCTCCTTCGCCTAAAAGCTCTTGTTTTGAGCATTTGGGAGTTAGGCTTTTTTTAGGTTGATTATATGTTGTTAGTGTAGACATAGTGGTGGTCTGGAAGTTTAAACAGCTGAACGTAGAGGCAGGCCATTATAAAAAAAAACCCTCCTTTTGGATGTTTTTTTTGATAATGGACATTTTCCCTGCTTCTACTTTCAACGTTTAAGGCCTTAGGCCAAAAGGGGACTTAGACATTTTTTTATTATGCCCCTCCATGGCTCTTTTCACATGCATTGTGAGGTCACAGATCTTTATGGTTATAGAAACATGATCCTGCAGCTTTGCTAGCTCTCTAGCTATTATAGTTATTGGTAGGGAGGAGTGTGATGATGTAATTAAGCCTGAATTGGAAGAGTCCTGTGCTCATATGCCGTAAAGTTCGTATTGGCTTTTACTGAGCACTATTATTAATTAAAAGTATTTATTGATCTTAAAAGATTAGAAATTCTCTTTTTTGAAGAAGTTTTAACTATAGAAACATGATGGCAGATAAAGGGCAAATGGCCCATCCAGTCTGCCCATCTGTAGCATCCACTATCTCCTCCTATCTCTAAGAGATCCCACGTGCCTGTGCCACACTTTCTTGAAGTCAGGTCCAGTTAATGGCCATAATAAATGTTTGGTAACTACAAAACCTCTACAGTGACTGTTGGGGATCATCATGTGTAAAGTGAATGGCTGATAACACAAGTTCCCCCCCCCCCCCCCCACTATGCCAAATGTGCATGTGATGATGATTTTCTCATCCATCTACACAGTGTCTGGAAAAAAAACCCCAGGATCCCTTACATTGTTTCAAAATACTTTGCAATTGTTTAAACCATTAGTATGACCTTTGAAAATATTGGTATAATGTTTTTCTTCCTTAGTTAATTCATAATTTGTATTCAAAGTGTCCTCTTTCAACCTTGAAAGATTCACAAAATCTTCGATGCCACAGAGCTGTTGGCTTAATGAATTCTGGGATTTCATTAAGCATGTAGTTTGTAGCATCACTTGGGGTGTGTTATCTCAATCTGATTATCTGCTGCATTAATAGTTAACCTTTAAGGTTTATTAGGTACCTAGTCCATGCCTCCTTCTACATTAGAGGGTTAACTCAGAAATTACCATGTGCTATTAAGATGCCATGTTAGTTCTCATGTCAACTAAAAAAAAAGGAACCACCCCAAGATTTTTCCAAATAATCCTCAAATATCCTACTGCAGCAGAAACCTCTGCCTGAAATGACATTTCTATTTTTCAACAGGATGGAGCTCCAGCACATTGAACCTGCAACACAATTAAGCTCTTAATGAATGAAAACGCCAGAATTCATTAAGCCAACAGCTCAATGCCATTGAAGATTTTGTGAATCTCTCAAGGTTGAAAGAGGACACTTTGAATACAAATTATGAATTAACTAAGAAAGAAAAACATTATACCAATGTATTTTCAAAGGTCGTACCAATTGTTGTTAGAAACATTGAAGGGAAACTGGACTTCACTTCAGGGATCTGCTGTCGGTGGCGCCTGGCCTTGCCAGTCCGGTGACTGGTGTCATGGTGGTCTTCATTAGCTTGGTTCCTGGTCAAGCTTCTTTGGTGCTGGCCGGTTGACCTGGTTCTGCAGAGAGACTCAGAGACTTTTCTCTCTCAAATTTGTTTTATTTAATTTTTAATTTTTTTTATCTTCTGTCATTATTTCTATTTCTTTGATTTTTGATCTTGGAAATGTATTACATATTTTTATTTTAATCAGGTACTTTAGCTAGATTGTGAGTCTTCGGGACAGATAGGGTAGTTTTTCTCACGTACCTAATTTCATTTTAGTTTGATACTTTGTAAACCGCTTAGGTCAGTAAAATGCAGGAGCGGTATATCAAATCTTAAATAAACATAAATTGTTTAAACAAGTGCAAAATATTTTGTAACTATGTAAGGGGTCCCGTTTTTTCCAGACACTGTGTAGATGGATGAGAAAATCATCATCGCATGCACAGTGGCATAGTAAGGGAGGGGGGGGTGGTCTGCTCCAGGCGCAGTCTTGGTGGGGGCGCCAGCACCTGTCTTCCTCTCTGCCCCCAACTCCTTTCCCACCCTACCCCCACTACCATGCGCTTGCGCCCCTTCCCTTGTATCTCTTAAACGTTCATGGTGCGAGCAGCAACCCAACCTGCTGCAGGCACCAGCGTTGGCTCTTCCTCGGATGTCACTTCCTGGACCCATGTCTAGGAAGTGATGTCAGAGGAAGAGCTGGCGCGAGCAGCAAGTTGGGGCTGCTGCTCATGCCGGGAAAATTAAAGAGGTATGGGAGAAGTGAAGGGGTGTGCATGTGTTGAAGTAGGGAGCAGGGAAGGAGTGGATGGGGGGGGGGGAAGAAGGCAGAGGAGGGGCGCCATCGTCCCAGGCGCCTCTCACTCTTGCTACGCCACTGCACATGCATTTATTTTTTAGATTGCAGAAATTAAAATGTTATTTCCTTTAAACATTTCACTAAATCTACTGTTGTCCTCTTTGCTAGTTATTGGCCCTGCAGCGACATCTTCTGGAGAAAATCAAAGCCTGGGAATGGAGCCTAGAAATAATTTCAGAAAGAAAATCAAAGTACAACGTGCACTCCCACCTGCTGTACACAGAACATTCTAGTGGCATTTGTTACTAATCCCAATTTCTTCTTGAATGATTTTGCAAACAGTAAAAACAAATTAGATAGTCACCACTGACTTGCTGATTACCAAGACTGAAAGCATTGAAAACGCTCAGCTCATTGTTCATATTGGGGAAAATTCAATAAATGATGCCCAAAGTTAAGTGTCAAATCCCCCCCAAATTGTATATCATCTGCATACATTCTGTATTGAACATTAAGGTCACAAAAAGTCTGACAAAGGGGAGTGAGCTAAAGATTAAATAAAATAATAATAATAACTTTATTTTTGTATACCGCCATACCCAGGGAGTTCTAGGCGGTTCACATCCCTTATCTATCAATTTCAATAATGCTTCCTCTAATTCTTCTAATTTAGCTTGCCTTAATCCCACCATCTCAAAACAAACAAGTCTAAAACTCGGACTCATTAACGCAAGATCTATTAAAAGAAAATATCATTTAATCAAAGAAACTATAATTTCAGAAGGTTTTCACATTTTTTTGTATAGTAGAATCATGGTTAACAGAAGGCGAAGAAGCCTATCTGTCCTATTGCTGCCCTCCAAACTATTCATTCGTGTACAATCACCGCCACAAACGAAAAGGGGGTGGATTAGCTATAATCTACCTAGATAATACTATAAAAACTATAGACCACTCCACTGGTAGTGTAGCAATCGAATTTCTTCAAGTTCAACTTAACATTAATCCAAAAATAGACATTCTACTACTCTACACTCCCCCTCCAATCACACAGAACAATCTATTTCTTCTACAAAACTTGATTTTTGATTTCTGCTCCTCTACCGAACATCCTCTGATTTTAGGTTATTTTAACATCCACTTTGACGAATTTGGAACTTACATAAAAACTTTAAATTTAATACCTCTCATCCAAGATTCAACACATTCGGCGGGTCATATTTTGGATATGATACTCATTCCCAACAGCAACCATCTTTTATACTTTAATACACTTAACTCAATAGTCCCCTGGTCAGACCATCACATCATTTCATGTAGCTTACTTTTAAAAAAGAAGCAAGTAACTATTCCTTCATCCAAGAATATAACCTATCGAGATTTCACGAAATTAGAACTTTCAATGGTCTCTTCATTTTTTCTCTCAAGACCCCCTATTCCAGAGACCGACCCTCTTGACGAACAACTAATCACCTGGAATACAACAATTCAGCTCCTACTGGACAATGAGGTTCCCCTCATCAATAAAACCATATTTAGCAGAAATGTTCAAAACCCCTGGTACTCACCAGAACTCTCTTTGATCAAAAGACAACTCAGATCTCTTGAAAGAAAATGGCGTAAAAATAAAACTGCTGAAAATCTGAATCTATACAATGAGCAATCACTCTTCTTTAAAAATAAAATTAATAATGCAAAAAAATCTTTTTACTCTAATAAAATTAAAACGGCCAAAAATTATTCAATATTATTCGCGATCGTTAAATCTTTCACTCCCGAATCACAAAGGGAAAACAAAAAAACAGTCCTTTCAGCACAAGATTTAGCTGATGCTTTTTGCGACAAAATTAAGAAAATACGAGAGCAATTTGACTCTAACCAAGTTATCGACCCTTCGGACACTTCAAGTAAACTTATACTCCACTGCGCCAAATGTTCAAATTTCAATATACCTACATTGACAAATATTAAACAAATCATCCAAAAAATAAACTTAAAAAGCTCTCCGTCAGAGATCATTCCTCCGGTTATTCTAAAGAAACTTTCATTCATTAAAAAAAGTCTTCTTGCTGGGATTCTACCCAATGCATGGAAATCGGCCGTAATTCTTCCTATAATAAAGGATCGCAAAATTAGTCCCGAGGACTCTGCGAATTATCGCCCTATCGCCAACATCCCTTTTTTAGCGAAAATCACCGAAAGGGTGGTATTCAATCAGTTGTCTGACTTTGTTGAATCTACAAATATATTACACCCCAATCAAACCGGTTTTAGAAAAAATTATAATACTGAATATTCATTAATAGGTCTTACCACAAAAATCATTTATAATCTTGACCACCATAATTCGGTTATTCTTTTTTCCCTCGACCTCTCAGCAGCTTTCAACACCATTGACCACTCATTACTATTAGACAGACTACAAAACATAGGCGTTCGCGATACATCATTACAGTGGTTCACTTCTTTTTTATCCGACCGATCTTCAACGGTATTCTTCAATAATGAAAGTTCTAAATCATTCTCACATAGCTATGGAATCCCTCAGGGTTCCATTCTATCTCCGCTGCTGTTTAACATCTTTCTTTCACCCCTTCTTAGTTTAAGTCAATCTATAGGTTTCACTACTTAAGCTTATGCTGATGATATTCAGCTGACTCACCCATTCAATCCTGAAAACTCGGACAAAATATTCCTAATTAATCAAAAACTAGAAAAAATAAAAAATTGGCTTTCATTAAACAAATTAGCATTAAATATTACAAAAACCAAAGCCTTATTCTTTCCAATGAAGCAGGAACTAAAACTATCAGCGCCTTTTTTAATAAACAATACACCAATTGAGATAGTATCCTCACTAAAACTACTAGGAGTTACTATCGATGACAAATTCTCGTATCATGAGCACATCAGTAATGTGGTAAAAAGTTGCTTTTATCGTTTACGCTTAATTCGTTCTATGTCCAAATTCCTTGAACCAAAATCATTGAATATTTTAATACACTCTCTAGTCATATCCAAATTAGATTACTGTAACTCACTCCTACTAAACATTACTCAAAAAGAAAAAAAACGCTTGCAAATAATTCAAAATACTGCAATTAAAATTATCCACAACGGTAAAAAATACGATCATGTAACACCTTTTTTAATAGACTCACATTGGCTTCCCATCAACCAACGAATAAACTACAAAATATCACTTCTAACATTTAAAACTTTATCCAACAATGAACCTCAATTCATAGACCGATTGTTAATCCCATATAACTCGATTCGATCCCTAAGATCCACTACACAAGGGCTACTTAAGGTTCCGTCTTTGAAGATCATCGGAACCAGACGTCACAAAATATTTTCAGTGATGGCCCCTCTTATCTGGAATACTCTCCCTTTATACATCAGAGAAATTAAAGACCTGAACTTATTTAAAACCAACCTAAAAACATTCCTTTTTAAAGCTTCTTTTAATATTTAAAATATATTTTTTAAAATTAGTTCAACAGCATTATAACATTTTCTTTTTTTTTTTTTTTAGAACAACTTTTTAGAACTATTTTTTAACCCCAATCCTAACGTTTTCTCCCCCTACTAATTTTTCGTTTTCCTCTCTCTTGAGAAACTGCGATTTGTAACTTTTATCCACCTTTGCTCCTTCCCTGTGTTCCACAGTTCATCTGTACTGTCTGTTAGAGGCTTCTTACCCCCTCTTAAGGTTGTGTATAACATATTTTTAAAATTGTTACTCGCTTAGTATGAAATAAGCGATTTATCAAATTTAATAAAACTTGAAACTTGATTTGTTAGTCAAGTTACAAGTGGTTCATGACAATTGAACAAAGTTGCAAGCAATGAAGTAGTTGAGGTTGGATAGAGAGAGAAGGAGTAGGTCAAGGAGGGGGAATAAGGGGAATGTAGGTTGGGGGAGTATAGAAGAGGGGGAGTTGTAGGTTTTGGTTCGTTGAGGGGGCGATTAAGGGTCGTGTCCATTAAATAGATGAGTTTTAAGTAAAAGAGGAGTTTTAAGTAAAAGAGGAGACCGTGCCAAGCTCTGTAGTATACCAGTAAACAGTGGATTGTAAATGTGAAGTTAGGCCCAGAGCCCGTGGGTAAAATCAGGGATAAACTGTGAACCAGAAATATTAGGGAAAATAGAGAAACAGCCTCTAGTTTAAAGTTAAAAGCAGTTGGCTTTTCTTAACATAAAAACATAAGAATAGCTTTACTGGGTCAGACCAATGGTCCATCTAGCCCAGTATCCCATCTTCATGGAGGCCAATCCAAGTCAGAGGTAACTGGCAAAAACCCAAATAGCTGCAAAGATATAAGAAATTTAGACCTACAGTTTCATCTTACCCAGTATAAATTGTATAGAAAGAGAATACGGGTGACACAGTGTTTACAAAAAACTTCAATATATCTAAACTTTAAAGTGCTCAAAAGTGCTATTTTTTTAGCACTTTTGAGCACTTTAAAGTTTAGATATATTGAAATATTCTCTTTCTCTTAAAAAAAACCCCTAAATAGCAGCAGCATTCCATGCCACCGATCCAGGGCAAGCAGTGGCTTCTCAATAGCAGGTTATGGACTTTTCCTCCAGGAACTTGTCCAAACCTTTTTATGTTCAAATAATTTTTATTAAAGGTTCAAAAAAGTGCTAGAAATACACACAATAAAGCATAACTGAAATCTTACAAAGATGCACAAAACAATTCCTTAACTCCAGCCCCCCCCCAAACTCCCAACCCACCCGTCCCATAGTCTGAGATTAAACATCAAATCCAGAACAAGCAATCCAAAAGGAGTATAACATCACAGATTCAGAAGTCGACTTCGAGCATGAGGAGTAAGATCCATCCAGAACTGTTCCCAGATCAAGCAGAAGCGGTGGCCTGGTCCTGCATCCAGAGTAGCAAAATGTCTATGTTCCAAGGAGGCATGAACTATCATCAATGACCGCCAATGATCATAAGAGGGCGGATTGTTAGACAGCCAGTTAGTAAGTATGGCTTTCTTGCCCATAAGCATTACTCTAGCATGAAAAGCTGTCATTCCTTTTGGCTTCGGAGACCGTAATCGTATAATATCCAAATAGTGCCCGAGGAGCAGGAGTCCAGCATCGGCCCCACAACATGGAAATATAATGACCCAAGTAGAGCCAAAACTGATGAATGCCAAAACATGTGGCCCATGGAAACATGGGCCTGAGCACATTGTGGACAGGTATGGGTAATTCCCATCCGGTAAAGCCCGCATGGGCGATACATAGAGTTGCAGAACAATCTTCAGTTGAAGTTCCCAATGAAGGACATTAGTGGACACCCGCCACAAGTTTTAAGGACTTGTTGTAATTCGGAGGCAGTCAAAGAGCAGTGAAGATCCTCTGCCCACGAAGTGGCTAATACCTCTAGAGTAGGACCAGGTTGAGTATCACGGACGCTCACATGGTGAAAACGAAGAGGTATCGATTGCTATGCAGATAAACTAAATATTTCAGAAATGGCCTCTCTACAATCCTCTGTCAAAGTAGCAGCTGGCAAGGATTTAACATAATGTGTAATTTGATAATAAGCAAAAAAATCTGCAGGCGGTAAGTCAAAGGTACATTGTAAATCAGAAAAAGAAGCCAAATGTCCCTCATCAGTAAACAAATGAAATAAATATTGTAGTCCTTTATCAGCCCATCACTGAAATGTTAAACTGCATATGCCAGGCAAGAAGTTACAATTGCCCTGAATTGGCAAGTAGGGAGAAGAAACAGAGGATAATTTCAAACAATTACAAACCCAGCGCCACGTCCATCGTGCAGGGGCAAATATAGGATATTGTGCCACCACCCGACGGAGAGCAGGAGCTGAAACATGTAATAAAAAACTAATATGATAAGGAGGTAACAACGTTAACTCTAGCTGAGTGGCAGTATAACAAGATGTACCTCTAAACCAGTCATTAATATGTCGCATCTGACAAGTCAATGCATACCATTGAAAATTTAACATCCCATAGTCCCCCCCCCCCCCGTTCCCTGGGTAAACACAGCCTAGAAAAAGTCATACGAGGTCTTTTACATTGCCAAACATAACGTCGCAGGCCTCTGGTAAGTTGGATATTGTGAGTATGAGATAACAGTAAAGGGAGAACCTGAAACCTATATAACCATTTGGGAAATAAGACCATGTTAAATAGAGCCACCCTTCCTTCCATCGATAACGGGAAAGTGGACCAAATTTTAAAGGATTGCAAGGTATCTGCCAATAGGGGATCGATATTACAAGTATATAAAATGGTGATATCCGGGGTAACCATATCCCCAAATATTTAATCGAGGTGGGGGCCCAGGAAAAGGGAAAATTGCCCTCCCAAGCGTCTTGTATGGTAGCAGGACACACTAATGTGTGAGATTTATGGTAATTTAACGTAAAACCTGAGTAAAACCTAAATTCTTTGAGAGAGTGTAAAAGATGAGTAATAGAAGTACCAGGGTGTGTTAAAGTAAAAAGCAGATCACATTTACTGTGTGATCAGTAAATGTGAGCCCCAAGATTCCAGGGTCCCAAATTATTATTCGCAGAAAAAGTTCCAAATAGAGCAAAAACAAAAGTGGGGACAAAGGACAACCCTGTCTAGTACCGCGTTCTATTGGAAAACTGTCTGTAATTACATCATTTACCAATAAACGCACCACCGGGGATGCATAGAGAGTACGTATCGCCCAAGGTCCAAACCATTAAAAAAAAACAAAAAAAACCAGCTACATTAACCACTCTTACCACATCCTCTGGCAACACATTACAGAGCTTAACTATTCTCTGAGTGAAAAAATATTTCCTTCTATTGGTTTTAAAAGTAATTCCCTGTAACTTCATTGAGTGTCTCCTAGTCTTTGAAAATCTTGATGCAGTAAGTCCCTTAAATGCATGGAAAATAAATCTATCCTTTGTCATTTATGGGACACAGAGGACTGGATTCTACAGTATAAATGGTGCTCAGAAATGGGTGATGGAAAAGATCAGCACTAAGCGCAGGGAATACGCTTTTTGTAGAATAGCACTTAGGCCCATATTTTATAAATGGCACCTTAACTTATGTGCCTGACCAGCACCTAAATTAAGTGCAAAATGCCATTTAAAAATGGTTAAAAACAAATTCTAGGCACAAGATTACCTGCATTGTGCCTACAGAAGTGCTTTACGACACCTAATACCACTGTAGGCGTGGATAATGCCAGAAGTGGCATTAGGCATCATAAAGCGCCTCTGTAGGCGTGATTCACATGAAAGGCAGGTGCCAGAAACTTAGGCCTTGAAAACCTGGGCCTACATTTCTGGCGCCTACCTTTCCCAAAGCCACGATTCTATAAACAGCGCTGTGACATGATTAACACCCGATTGGTGGTCGCTTTTAAGTTGGCCACCGCTGATGGTGCCATTTATAGAATCTGGGCCTTAGTGCCAATTTCTGTGCCAGACTTACACCTGCTGAACCTGGTGTAAGGAAAGGAAGGTTGTAAGCAGCATGACCACATCACACCATTTTTGCAAAAGCTCCACTGGATACCAGTACAATAAAGGGCTAAATTTAAACTCTGTCTGAACTGTAAGGCCCTTAAAGGAAATGGGCCAGAGTACTTGAAGAGCAGGATCTCCTTCTACACACCTTCAAGATCACTAAGGTTTTCCCAAGGAGAATTCCCAACCAAACCCTCTTCAAAGGACATCACATGATATATCTGCCAACAAGTCTTCTCTGGAGTAGCCGCCATACTCTGGAATGCATTGAGTGAAAGGCTTCACTCAATGCAAGACTATCTCTACTTAGGTGAAAAGCTTGGTTCTTCTCCCAAGCCTTTAATGGAAGAAAGAACTAGCTGTTAGTCTAATGTCTTGCAAACTCTACGAACCGCAGCACACTAAACTGGCAGCTGCAGTTCAAGAGCACCCGGAAGTACACGGACGTCACCGTGAGTACATTCCGCACATGTGTGATGTCATGCCAATGCATGCACATGCACAGAGGCCCTCTAGACGCGGCCCTGAGCCACCAGTAGGGGGTGCTGAAAAAGAAGAGACTTGGAGAGCAGGAGAGACGCCAGAGGGGAGAAGAGGTGCTGGTAGCAGCTGACTGCCTACAGGATGTGCTTCTTGACATGAGAAGCACATCTGTGGGCAGTCAGCCAGCACTGGTGCCTCTCCTCCTCCCCGGTATCTCGCGGCACACCTGAAATCTCATGCGGCACACAGTTTGCGATACACACAAGGACTTTTGCTAAAACTTCATTGGCTCCCAATTAGTTCTAGAGTCTATTTCAAATGTGCATGCTGTACATTTAAGATCTTGCATGGCATCTTTCCTTCCTTCCTTCCTCTATATGGAATTCTACAAGATCTGAGATTACCAGACCTACTCAAAAACTTAAATTAGCCTTTCCTACGCTGAAAGGCGTCATCTATACTGGAAAACTAGGGAAGCCTCTTCTTTTCAAAATTACTGAGCTCTGGATTAATTTTACTGTCCAGTTGCGTGATCTGGGCTCTCTCCAAATTATTCCGAAAACATCTGAAAACTTGGCTTTTTTCAAAATTGTGATCTTCGCTCTCCCTCTATATTATCCCTATCGTATTTTTTTTTTTCTTAAATTTTCTGTAAACTGTTCCAAGCTCTATTTTTATAGAGACGATGCGGTATATATAAGGTGACCATATGTTCCGTTTTGAACGGGACAGTCCCGTTTTCGGATCCCCTGTCCCATTGTCCCCACACACAGCTTTGGGATGCCAAAATGCCCTGTTTTCAGGGACAGCGTCCTGAAGCTGTGCGCAGGGACAACGGGACAGGCGATCGCTTCCTGTCCCTCCCCTGCCGCACCAAAAAAAAAAAAAGCCTCCCTGCAGGCCCGATTAAACTTCTCCCCTGGTCCACCGCCGCTGCTCTTCTGCTGCCACTACTCATACCCAGAAGCCTTCTTCCCGATGTCAATTCTGACGTCGGAGGGGACTTTCCTGGCCAGCCAATCGCTGCCTGGCTGGCTCAGAATGTCCTCTCCGACGTCAGAATTGATGTCGGGAAGAAGGCTTCCGGGTGCGAGTAGTGGCAGCAGATGAGCAGCGGTGGTGGACCGGGGAGGAAGTTTAAATCAGGCCTGAAGGGAGGCTTTTGTTTTCTAGGGAGGGGGGGAGGAGGTAGGCAAGCAGGCTGGCAGGCTGGCTCTGGGAGAGGGAGGTAGGTAGGCAGGCTTTGGGGTAGGTAGGCAGGCAGGCTTTGGGGGAAGCAGGCAGGCAGGCTCTGGGGGAGGTAGGCAGGCAGACTGGCTGGCTCTGGGGGAGGTAGGCAGGCAGACTGGCTGGCTCTCAGGGAGGTAGGCAGGCAGACTGGCTGGCTTTGGGGGAGACAGGCAGGCTGGCTTTGGGGGAGGCAGGCAGGCAGGCTCTGGGGGAGGTAGGCAGGCAGGCTGGCTGGCTCTGGGGGAGGTAGGCAGGCAGGCTGGTTGACTTTGGGGGAGACAGGCAGACAGGCTTTTGGGGAGGCAGGTAGGCTAGCTCTGGGGGAGGTAGACAGGCAGACTGGCTTTGGGGGAGGTAGGCCGTTAGGCTTTTTGGGAGGGGATGGGACAAAGGCTAGAAGGCAGTGAGGGGACATAGGAAGGAGGGATGAAAGAAGGAGAGAAAACAGCAGAGAAGGGGGAGGGGGTTGTAAGTAGAAGAAAGACTAGAGAGATAAAGGCCTGGACCAAAGGGGAAAGACAGGAGGCAGAAGCAGGACTTTGGGAGGTGCAGACAGAGGGGACGAGCCCCTGAGGAAGAGCAGAGAGAGGCAAGATCATAACAGAGGAGAGAGACCTGGAACAAAGGTACTAAGGAGAACTGACACTGGATCTGGGGGCACTAAGGACATAGGAAGGAGGCACTGGGGGCACTAAGGACATAGGAAGGAGGTGCTGGGGACACTATAGACATAGGAAGGCACTGGGGGCACTAAGGACATAGGAAGAAAGGAGGGAGGGAATAGAAAGGGACAATTGTTGGGCACAGTCAGAAGGATGCACAGTCAGAAGGAAACGCAACCAGAGACTCATGAAATCACCAGACAGCAAAGGTAGGAAAAATAATTTTATTTCCAATTTAGTGATAAAAATGTGTCAGTTTTGAGAATTTATATCTGCTGTCTATATTTTGCACTATATTTGTCTATTTTTCTATAGTTACTGAGGTGACATCATTGAAAACCCTCCAAATATAAATGATAATTAACATTTTCTCTGCATATAGGGTGCTTTGTGTTTTTTTAAATTTTATGGTTACCATTATGAAATAATACGATATTGTGTGTACATGATAAATGAATGGAAGAAACTGGGGGCAGGGCTAGGGTGGGATGAAGTGGAGCTAGGGTGAGATTGGGGTGGGGCTAGGGTTATCCATCAGGAAGCAATGATGCTTAAAAGCATGAGGCTTAAGTGTTTGGCAAGGCAGGCAAGAGGTAGGAAGATGAGTTGGTCCAAGGCACTTGAGACAGCGTCCGTGAGGGATAGCGTGCGCTTGCGACACCGTTTGAAACCGGTAACAGGCCGGGGCATAGACAAAAAGACAGCCGACGCAAAGTCGAAGCCCGCAGGCCGTGGCCGAGCGGCCTGTACCGGACGAACGGATGGAAGTAAAATTTTTTTATTTTTTAAAGAAAGAAAATAAACAACACAGCAATTCGTGATAAAAATAAACACAAAACCGCGGTGAGAGAAGGCATGAACGACGAAGTAACCGGAGAGAGCCAAAAAGACGGACTTCTCGGCTCCGCAGAAAACTAAGAACTGAGGAGACACGCCCTGTGCACTGGGCAGGAAGGCACTCGCGCATGCGCGGTGCGAGCGACTCAAAACTTCTAGTTTCTTCAAGCAAGTCTGCTTGTGAGGCATCCGTATCGAGGCTCCGTTGGATGACATCACCCATATGTGAGAATACCTGCCTGCTTGTCCTGGGATAAGCTGTAGATTCCCAAATTTGATGCATTCCAATCACAAAATGCGAGGTAGAAAAAAAAAATATTGTATTTACCCTTTTTTTTGTCTGGTCATTTTTTTTTCCCCAAATCATATTGGTCTCTGGTTTCTGCTTCCTTCTGAATTATCTTAACTCACTTGTCAGGGTCTCCTGTTCTTTTGACATTTCTTCTCTCTCCAAGTCCACCATCCATTTCCCCTCTCTGTGTCCCTATGTTCCTCCATATTCACATTCTTCCTTCTCTCTGTCCATTTATTTCCCTTACCAGCATCTCCACTGTGTTCATATCCCAGCTTCCATCACCCCTGTGTTTAGTATCACCCTTTTGTGTCCCTATGCTCTACCCCATGTCCAGAATTATCCTTCTATATTCCTATTCTCCCCCATGCCTAGCATCTCCCCTCTGTGTCCTTCTACCATCTCCATACAGGATCTCTCCTGTCTCTGTCCCTATGTTCCCCTCATGCTCATCATCTCCCCCTTGTTTCTTTATATCTCCCTATATCAAGCTTCTTCCATCACTTTCTCTCTCACATCAATGTGTCTCTCTCCTCTCTGGCCCCACCCCATCTAAGTTCTCTCCCTCTTTCTTGCCTCTCCCCCCAGCATCTGATTTAGCCACCATCCCTACCTCTCTCCTCTCTATGGGTTCAACAATTGACCCCCTCTTCTTTCATCCCCTTGATCCATCATCTTTCCCTTCCCTCCCCCTCCCACGAGTCCAGCATCTCTCTCCCCTTCCTTCTGGGCCACACAGCATGCTCCACCTTCTTGGTATGTGCATGAATCTCAGTTATATGCACAAAGTGAGTGGATCTGTAGCAAGCAGCCTTGGTCATCAAATGGATAGAGGATGTGCACTATATGTGGTGTATTTAGATTTTAGCAAAGCCTTTGACAGTGTTCCACACAGACATCTGATAAATAAACTGAGTGCCCTTGGGATGGCTCCCAAAGTGACGGGTTGGGTCAGGAACTGGTTGAGTGGAAGGCGACAGAGGGTAGTGATCAATGGAGATCACTCTGAGGAAAGGGATGTTACCAGTGGTGCACCTCAAGGTTCTGTTCTTGGGCCTGTTCTTTTTAACATTTTTATAAATGATATTGCTGAAGGGTTGTCGGGTAAGAGTTGCTTCTTTGTGAATGATACCAAAATCTGCAATAGAGTAGACAGGCCGGATGGTGTGAATAATATGAAGAAAGACATGGCGAAGCTTGAAGAATGGTCTGAAATTTGGCAGCTAAAATTTAATGCTAAGAAATGCAAGGTCATGCATTTGGGCTACAAAAACCCAAGGGAACGGTACAGTTTAGGGGATGAAGAACTTATGTGCACGATGGAAGAGCGGGACTTGGGTGTGACTGTATGTAATGATCTTAAGGTGGCCAAACAGGTTGAAAAGGTGACGGTGAAAGCGAAAGCTAGAAGGATGCTAGGTTGCATAGGGAGAGGTATGGCCAGTAGGAAAAAAGAGATATTGATGCCTCTGTATAAGACTCTGGTGATACCTCATTTAGAATATTGTGTAAAATTCTGGAGGCCACACCTTCAAAAAGATATAAAAAGGATGGAGTTGGTCCAGAGGAAGGCTACTAAAATGGTGTGTGGTCTTTGTGATAAGGCATATGGGGACAGACTTAAAGATCTCAATCTGTATACTTTGGAGGAAAGGCGGGAGAGGGGAGATATGATAGAGATGTTTAAATACCTATGTAATATAAATGTGCACGAGTCAAGTCTTTTTCATTTGAAAAGAAACTCTGCAATGAGAGGGCATAGGATGAAGTTAAGAGGTGATAAGCTCCAGAGTAATCTGAGGAAATACTTTTTACAGAAAGGGTGGTAGATGCGTGGAACACTCTCTCGGAAGAGGTGGTGGAAACAGAGAGAGAAAGAGATAATGGTTACTGCGGATGGGCAGACTAGATGGGCCATTTGGCCTTTATCTGCCGTCATGTTTCTAAGTTTATTTCATTTGCTGTTGTCCTCCTACAGAAACAATTCACAGACTGGTTTCAAAATATTCAGTCCTCTATTTAGCATTTTAATTTCATACAGAGTTGCCCCCTAGCTCTATGTCATAAGGAAGAGGCTAATCCAGTCCTGGTTTTTAGTCTATAGCTGGATTACAAATCTATGTTTGCCAATTATTGGCCTCTTCAAGATGGAAACCAGAGATCACCCCAATTTCTAATTCTATTATCTTGAATTTATGATAGGAATTCAGTGTATAACAGAATACTTATGAAGGGCTATAAATTCATTTTGCCTAGCAGGTAAAATAACTAATGATCCTGATACAATCTGCAATCTATTTCTAACTCAAGCAGGGATAATTTATACTTGATGCTCTGCCGACACACTTTTCCAATACATGTTCTCTGTTCACATCTTCAATTATCTTTTTAGCTTACAGCAGGCTGCTGCATTTCTGCAGTGCTTATTACAATTAGCCCAACTGACTGGCTGAATGAATGGTGATTTCCATTTGTCACCTTCCAAACATGCACATGGATACCAGTGTTTTCCTGAAGCTGAAGTAACGCACAGCAATATACTTGGCGTTTAGCTGGGTACGTTTCTGGGATGCCTTTGTAGCTCTCCCTATATCCTAAGCCAGTGTTTCTCAACGCAGTCCGTGAGGCATATCTAGTCCCACCAGGTGTTCAGGATATCCACAAAGAATATGTACGAGCGTGATTTACATACCGAGGAGGCAGTACACGCAAATTTATATCATGCATGTTTACTGTGAACAGGTTGAAAACCTGATGGGACTAAGTGTGCCTCAAAGACTGGGTTGAAAAGCACAATAGGGGTCTAGGTATGTGTATATCTACGTCTACAAAGAGATTTGTTTTCTTAGTTGTATTCTTCTACAAATATTTGTCACCTCTCATTCAAAAGACAGATTTGCTTTGATTCATAATTCTTGGGTTTTCATATTGTGTAAGTGCTGTGTAACAGCATCCCACCTGGAATTTTCAGTGACGCAGCTGTTTGGGGAGGCTAAAGTGGGATAGAGCTAGTTAAAATTCTTAGGATTGGGGGCAAAACCTATATCAGCAATAAAAGGACAATAGGGGCATTTTTACTGAATATAGTAAAACATTGGTTTGCGAGCATAATTCGTTTCGGAAATATGCTTGTAATCCAAAACACTCGTATATTAAAGCAAATTTCCCCATAAGAAATAATGGAAACTCAGATGATTCATTCCACAACCCAAAAACTTTAATAAAAAATACTGTACTATACTGAATAAAGTAAAAATATATTAACCTGCACTTTACTTTTGAAAAGAATCGTGGCTAGTGTGAGGGAGACGAGAGATGAGGGTTATTGTGTAGGACGACTTTCACTACGACGTGACACGCGTATTGCAAGACCTCGCTCATTTAGAACCGTCACTACACTCCCGCAACGTCAGAGAGAACCATTGGCTCAGTTGTCATGCGCGCATACTGCACGTACTTGTATCGCAAAACCTCGCTCATTTATCAAGTTAAAATTGAATAAAATATTTTGCTCCTTTGCAAAACACTCACACATCAAGTTACTCACAATCCAAGGTTTTACTGTACATTCGGGCAATTATGTACTAAAATAATCAAAATAATACACACCATAATCCAGGAAAAGGGACCTAGGGCTAGATTCACTAACCTGCCCAGGCCTGATCCGGGCAGGTCCAACAAATTCACAAAACTGCAACATGCAGATGAGCGCGATCGGAGGAACACCCCCCCATCTGCCATCACGGATCACTCTATAGCGATCCCCGTGCATGCGCAGGCCCGGCACTTTTTTTCTTTTCTTTAACTTTTTTTACAGCCCCTGGTTTTAACCCACTTTAAAGCCTGCGGGTTAAAACCATGGGCTTACATTGCGGGGAAGGGTGGGAGAGTCGGGGCAGGCAGGCGATGAGGGAAGCTCGGGGCAGGCAGGCAGATCGGGGAAGCAGGAGATCGGGGCTGACAGGACTGAGAGCAGGGCGGCAGAAGGCAGTTAGAAAGGGCTTCAGTGACTGGTCCTCAGCAGTCGCTTTTTGGGTTGTTCGGCCAGCACAGTCGAATCGGCAAATTTGTTTGCATGCAGTTCCCCTCATTTGTTTGCATGCAGTTCCCCTCATTTGCATGCGCGGATCGGAATCGGACCGCAAAACAGGTTAGTGAATACTGCAGGAGGAAAATCGGGTCACAAAGGGTTCACAAACCGATCGGTACACGATCGGTTTGCTTAGTGAATCTAGTCCTTAGTCATAGAAATTGAGTTAGTGAGCACTAGAATATGAATACACCTATTGGAAAAACTACACAAAATTGATTAGTTCAGATTGATCCTACGGACATTCAGTGCTAACAGAATACCTAACCTCTTTCTCACACACAGAGACTACAAACAGACCCTCACTATATTTATTTATTTAAAAATTTATAACCCACATATCCTATAATTCTAGGTGGGTAACAGAATAACATACATAATAAAATGACTTACAAACATATAACAAACTAACCCCCTCCTATTATTAATGTGTAGTGTGGGTTTTAGTGCAGGCAGTGGCGGTAACTGCTCTGATGCTCATAGAATTCCTATAAGCGTCGGAGAAGTTACCGCCACTGCCGGCGCTAAAACCTACACTACGCGTTAGTAAAGGAGGGAGTAGAACAGCAATACCAAAAGCATCATTAAAACACAAATGTAATAAATCAAACCACACTCTAAAAATACAACTCTCAACAAGAATAGAAAACCATAGGCTAAAAGCCCAAAATTATAACGAAAAACTTCGTTCAAATAGCCAAGTTTTAACCCTTTTTCTGAACTGCAAAATACCAGATGACTGCCTTATCTCAAGGGGCAAGGTATTCCATCACATTGGTCCCTGTCCTGCCAGCATGGACAAGAGCCTCACCTGGTCTATAGGTTAAGCCAGCCCTGGAAGCGGTAAACACACATTAGTGCTTATTGCTGCTTAGTAAAAGGGACCTTACGCGTGCCTTAACAATTAACGCAATTTAGTAAAAGGGTCCCCGTAGTGACTTATAGCATGCTTTGTAGTCCAGAAGAATAACTCCCATTTCTAGTGTCATCAGAGCCCCATCTCTTCGGACTGGATGCACACTCAGCTTTTCTACATGCTCACTCTTCCACAAGAAATAGAAAGGATCTTTTGTTTGGTACAGATGATTTCTTTGTTCTAGTTACAAAGCATAGCACAGCACTGGCGCCCTGTTCCGGAACAAAAGGGGTTTCAAACCTCATCGCTCAGATATATCTCCAGAAGTCTGGCATCCGGCATGCATATGGTTTCTGCTGCTGCTGACAGCATCCCAGTAGCTATAAGACTTCGGTTTTCTTTCTTTCTTTTTCAATGTTCAGCCAAATCTGCAATTAGATGCATTGCAGCATTCTGACTCTTATCAGCCTTGTGCATCATCAGTCCGATTTTCCTTTTTCAGGGCACAAAGCCTAACCTGGTCCGTCGCAAGCAGAAGTTATTCTGCAGATCAGACAAGCAAGACAATTTGCAAGAAATTGACATAAACAATCAAAGGTAACAGTCTGCACATGGCTCAACTAATTATCGAGAGGGATCCACTACACATTTTTTATTTCTTAATGGAAACTTTGTTATTATTATTATTATTTTAAAGCAGTGGCCCCCCTACCCTGTCCTGGACGACCATCAGGTCAGTCGGGTTTTCAGGATAGCGCTGATGAATATGCATGGAGCAGATTTGCATGCCTGGCACCTACATTATATGCAGATCTCTTTCATGCATATTCATTAAGGCTATCCTGAAAACCTGACTGGCCTGGTGGTCCTCCAGGACAGGGTTGGGAACCACTGTTTTAAAGGATCAACTGAACACACAAAAAAATGCAGGCCTTTCGACAACCAAAAGCATACATTTTTGGAAAATAATGTACAGTACAGTATATCTCATATCAGGAAACAACAGAAGCTGCGTCCTGATCTCTGGTGAAGTGGACCAGGGGTCACAAAGAGTTACTCTACTCACTGTACAGCAAGGCATGAGGGATGAGCAGATCTCCGACTAGCACCTTCACAGCTTGAGGCAGAGCAGTCTTCTACTGTGGGACAGGCCAGGGTTACTGGAAGCTGTCCAGAAAAGATCGGCCAATGAAATTGCCTGAAGCTCCTGCTCCACTATGTCTCTATTTGCTCTGGCTGCTGATTCAGCCCTCATCCGAGTACGGCAGAAGTCTGCATTAGAGCGGCAGAAGTCTGCATTAGAGCCAGAGAGAAGGAAGATATTTGAAACAGTATCACTTCTGCTAGGAGAGACTGCTACAGTGCATTCACAAACCAGAGCTGACAGACAGCAACATTTAACCCTTTCTTCTCCCTGGATGCAACATGGTTGTGGTGGGTTTGCTGAAATTGGTGTCTTAGTCATTTTGTTTCAGACCTTGATGTTCTAAATTGCCGTTAAAATCCTATGGGCCGCTGTGGTGCCAGTAAATTGTCTTATTTGACAACGACGAGTGATGTTCAAACAACTTTCGTATGCAAATAAGGTTCACAGAGGTCTACAGTAAGCCCATCCAATCAGTCGCAGGAGAAAGTGACTGATACATGTGCAGAATAATTCAAGTATAGAGGCACAAATGTGCGCATGCACCAGAAAAAGTTATGTCATAGTTATGCACGAGTGTCAACCATAGGCATAGGCTCTTGTCATATGAGGAGTGTGTGGCGCAGTGGTTGGATCTACAGCCTCAGCACCCTGGGGTTGTGGGTTCAAACCCCGCACTGCTCCTTGTGACCCTGGGCAAGTCACTTAATCCTCCATAGCCCCAGGTACATTAGATAGATTGTGAGCCCACCGGGACAGAGAGGGAAATGCTTGAGTACCTGATTGTAAAAACCGCTTAGATAACCTTGATAGGCGGTATATAAAATCTTAATAAACTTGAAACTTGATATGCATCGCTAGCCATAAGACACTAATGACACAAAAGCAATTTAAAAAGACCAGCGCTTTAATGGCTTTTTGTTCATGTTGTAGTCATACACTTGATTTTCCTGCACTTTAGCGTCACTTTTCACTGGTAGCAGCAGTTAGAACAGTGAAAAGTCAGGCGGTGTTGTGACTATTCAATGCATTTTTTGTGGGTTTTCATCTGTTTGGTTATTTTTCTGTATAACTTATTGTTTATTGGAAGTTTCAATACTGCTACTAATGACTGGGAAGTCAATTCAGAGTGGTTTACATGAGCTTCTGTAATGGTGTTACAATTCTAAGTTCACATTTTCTGGGAAGGTTTTCAGTACTGGCATAATTAAACCATTATCAATGCATGAGCTTCTGCAAAGACGTTATAATAGAGAGCTGACGTTTCTGAGATGGTTTAAAATACAGGCATAATTAAACCATATCAATCATCCTATTTATTTGCACTTGTTTTTACTATAATCAATCTACCTGCTTATATATACACATATAATATATACATATATATTAGAATCATGTTCTTTGTTCATACCACTCCTATTTCTTTGAACACGTGGAGGGGCATAATCGAAAGTGTGGCTAAGTCTGAGGTTGGTTGTTTTGTGCAAGACATCCACAAACCCAGTAGGAAAAATGCCAAACATCGCTTATTTTTGAAAATGAGCTAGGTATAAGTTTTGGTCCTTAAGACATCTACCTTTTTTGCCCATTTTCCAAAAATAAAAATGTCCACGTGAAAAATGTACAAAAGCAAGTTTTGTAGACGTACCCACCAACTACCTTGTCTGATTGCGGCAAAGGAATCCCCATCAGCTGCGCTGATTTCAGGGATTCCTGACAGCTCAGCTGAAGGGGATTCCCCCTACCAGGATCAGCTGAGCCGCAGAGCCCTACACTCCTTCCCTTCACATCCAACACACATCCCCAATATCCACCGGACATCCCGGACCTCCCTCAACATCTCCTCATCCACCTCCCCCACTTCCTCTCAACATTCCTGGGACTGCTCCCATATCCTCGAACATCCGTACCTTCAGATGAAAAAATGGCAGACCCTGGTGTAGAAGTACACGGAAGGAAGGGGATATTCAAAGAGACGTGCATATGCCAGACTTTGGGGGGGAAGAAATAATGGGTCTGAAAATAGAGGAGAGGGAGAGAGATGATGGACCATGGAATTTAGGGAGGGGAGGAACAGAAAGGGAGAGAAATTGGACACAAGGGATGGTGTGGAGGAGGGATAGAGATACTGGATAGGAGGGTAGTTGGGAAAAGAAAGAGAGAGATGGTGGAACCTGGGGTGGTGGGGAAGGAGGGAGAGATGCCGGATGAAAGGGTAGTTATGAAAAGGTGGATCTGTGGAGGGAGATGAAATAAAGGAAAGATGCCAGACTTCCTGGGGAGGGAAGGGAAATGGAAGGGGAGGACAGAGATGACAGATGGATGGTTAGCATGCAGAAAGAAGAAAGAAGGAGACCCTGGCAAGCAAGTTATCAGAAGAAAACCAGAGCCTTGGACCAACAAGATTTGAAAAAATAACCAGACAACAAAAGGTAGAAAAATTAATTTTATTTTCTGTTTTGTGATTACAATATGTCAGATTTGAAATGTGTATCCTGCCAGAGCTGGTGTTAGACCGCAAACGTGAGCTAGGATTTAACAGAGAGAGGCAAAGTCCTTTTTGTTTGTTTATTTTATTTACACCACAGCACCAGTGTGGTTAGGAGAAGCCAAAGGGGGTGAAAAAGCTATAAAACCCACCAGGAATTTTGAAAAAAACACCCAATTGGGCAGGAAAATCGAATCGAAAAACCAATTAAATAGGCTGAATCGAAATTTTTTTCCTGAATCGGGCAGCACTAGTTTCCGCTACTGTCTCAGACTTTAGGACCTGGGATTGGGGAGAGATGGCATCCTAAGTACTTTATAATGCAAGTGAAACAAGGATTTGGTTAGACTTTTGAAGGGTCTGCAGAAGAAAAATATTGTATAGGCCAGGGACATGAGACAGCAGGAAATGGGAACTTTTCTTCCTTCTATTTTTGTGAATGGCAAGGCTGAGGATGTCAGAGAGTTCAGTTAAAATATGTGCTTTATAAGAAAATATAATAATGTGTTTTATAAAGTTTATAAGCATTGCTGGCCTACTCGGTGAGGTGTTCCTACTGGTGGTGGTGGTGGTGGCAGTGTGTCAATGTGTTGAGAGGAAGAGGTGGTCTGGGAAATTTTCCTGAGCAAACTCTGGGCCCATTTCCACCCCCCCAGTTAGTCCACTCCACTCAACTGGTTCACACACTGAGTGGGTCTTTGGGTATTGTGCCTAGGTAGTTGTTTAGGGATCTCTTCCAGTGCTTTGTCAGTATCTCCTTGTGGTCCAAGGAAGGAAACTTTGTTAACCTTAGCATTGACCTTTTGTAACAGTGCTGCTTGTGTGGCATTAGGCTATGTAGTGATCGAAAGACAAAAACAGACCTTTGCACATTTTTGCACTATATGGTGGGTGTATGAGGAGATTCACATTTCCTGCACAGCTAAGTCCGTGTGAAGTTCCCTTGTGCTGTATTTGACATCTAGCAAAGTCTCTGTTTGGAAGGAAAGATCTAAGCTTAAAAATGAAGTGGCCAGAAGTTATGGTAAAAGCAGATAGCTTAGCTGGTTTTAAGAAAGATTTGGACAAATTCCTGGAGGAAAAGTCCATAGTCTGTTATTAAGACATGGGGGAAGTGTCTGCTTGCCCTGGATCGGTAGCATGGAATGTTGCTACTCTTTGGGTTTTGACTAGGTACTAGTGACCTGGATTAGCTACCATGAGAATGGGCTATTGGGCATGATGGACCATTGGTCTGACCCAGTTAGGCTATTCTTATGTTATGTTCTCATTTGTAGGGGCCTTTGTTTTCACTTCTTATTTTAATGTATTTTTTTTCTGGGAACTTATCAGTGTTTTTTATAATGGGAACAAAAATGGAAGAGAATTAATGTGTGTGGAATTGGGGGGGGGGGATAACTAATTTCTTCAGCTAAATAATTCAATCCTCCTCAACCAGACATAGGAGAACTCACACACCATTCACACACCCTCCAACCAAAAATGTCAAAAGAAAAAAACTGTTCGACATCCTCCTAACCAACTGAACTGCAACACTCGACCCCCAACTCTACAACCTATTGACGACCACAGACTACAAAACCTTCAAAAATGAAATAAAAACCCTTCTATTCAAAAAACACATAAACCGAACTAACACAATCAGAACTGTCCCAAGCATCACCTGCTACTCCATATGTACTTCTGATGTCATGACAATTCAGATATAATTTATGTTATGTTAACATAGTAACATAGTAGATGACGGCAGATAAAGACCCGAATGGTCCATCCAGTCTGCCCAACCTGATTCAATTAAAATATATATATATTTTTTAAATTTTTTCTTCTTAGCTATTTCTGAGCAAGAATCCAAAGCTTTACCCGGTACTGTGCTTGGGTTTGGAATAATGGTTACATTTATGAGGTTCAATAAAAGAAAATTTTCACTGCCTGTTTCTATTCTGACCATTTATACCGTTTCATGGTTATTACAAAAAATATTTTTTACATGGGGGGTGGGTGGGGGTGTGTCAAAAAATGATGGGCCCCGGGTGCCACATACCCTAGGTACGCCACTGCCCTGGAGCTACCCTTTATGAATCTCTGCTGGTGCCAATAAAGTAAGTTTAAAGGACCACAGGTGAGGAGGAGGGAGAGAGGAAAGAAAGAAGATGGCGAGAGGCTGGAGCACTGGGTAGGTAAGAAGGAAAGTGAGAGAGAGAGATGATAAGACTGCAGGGATGAAGGGAAGAGAAAGAGGGAGATATGCTGGACAAGGTGGGATATGACAAGAGAGGGGGAGAAGCTGGACAGGAGGAGGCATAAAGGGAAGATGGTGTAGGGCAGGGGTAGGCAATTCTGGTCCTCGAGAGCCGGAGCCAGATCAGGTTTTCAGGATAGCTACAATAAATATGCATGAGATAGATTTGCATCTCAAGGAGGCAGTGCATGCAAATCCGTCCATACATATTCATTATGGATATCCTGAAAATCTGACCTGGTCCCGGCTCTCAAGGACCGGAATTGCCTACCCCTGGTGTAGGGACACAGAGGAGCAATGCTGGGCATGGGTAGGGACATACAGGTACAAAGGGGAGATGCTAGACATAAGTTATACATATAGGTATATAGTAACAGAAATGCCACTCGATTCCAGACTGGATGCTTTTTTTGACCATTCATGGATTTGAACTTATATCCTAATGCAGTGTGGGATTTGTAGTGCATGATCCTCCCACTGACATCTGTGCTGCAAATTCCATAATATACCAGGATGGGGTGGGTCAGAAATCCAAGACTGTTCCAAAATCCCCACCTGGAACTTGGTAACTTGGCATCTCTGCAGGAATACAGTGGTCTTGCTGGTCATGGAGGGGGGAATGGTGCTGGACACCAGGGAGGATAGAAATATAGAGGGGTAATGTTTAACATGGGGGGACAACAGGGACACAGAGAAGGGAGGTGGATGGAGACCCTGGCAAGAGAGTTAAGAGAAAACAAAGGAAAGAAGAAACCAGTATAATTAGAAAAATAAATGACCAGACCACAAAAGTTAGAAATATAATTTTAATTTCTATTTCATGATTAGAATGTGTCAGTTTCTGGACTGCATATCTGCCAGAGCTGGTGTTGGACATGTCTGGGGCCCATGGCAGAAAGTTGAAGGAGTACCCAAAGTCCTTCTTCAGCTTCTGTCAGACTTGGGGCTCTTTCTGGCCAAGGGTCCAAAAGCAATCACCCTAGTTACAACTCCCTATCACCATCCCTAGCAAGTGCCATCTATATTTTTGTTCAGTAAAGCATGTGTCATACTACATGCAAAGTCTGGCTTCTTGGGGTTTCAGGTAGTTTCCAATCACATATTCTGTATTTGACAGTTGTGTTTTGTGTGTGTGTCCAAGAGGCCAAAAACTTCAAGCCCTTCTTTAGATACGTGAAAGGGAAAAAACCTGCAAAAGAGGCAGTGGGACCCCTGGACGACCAGGGAAGAAAAGGGTACGTCAAGGAAGATAAACAAATCGCAGACAAACTAAATTCCTTCTTTGCGTCCGTCTTTACGAAGGAGGACACCTCAACAATACCTGAAGCGGAGAAAGTGTTTGCAGGAGAAATAGAAGACAGCCTCACCACAGTTGAAGTGGACTTAGACCAGATATACTATCAGATCGACAAACTTAAAAGCGACAAATCCCCTGGACCGGATGGGATTCATCCGAGAGTCTTAAAGGAATTGAAGGTTGAAATCGGAGAGTTATTGCAAAAACTTGCAAACCTGACAATCAGAACTGGACAGATACCGGACGACTGGAGGATAGCGAACGTCACCCCAATTTTCAAAAAAGGATCGAGAGGGGAACCGGGCAACTATAGACCTGTGAGTCTTACGTCTGTCCCTGGCAAGATGGTTGAAGCACTGATCAAGGATAGCATAGTCCGGCACTTGGACGCATATGACTTAATGAAACCCAGTCAACATGGATTCAGGAAAGGGAAATCATGTTTGACTAATTTACTCCAATTTTTTGAGACCGTGAACGAGCAAATCGATAGTGGGAAGCCGGTGGACATAATATATTTGGACTTCCAGAAAGCGTTTGACAAAGTTCCACACGAAAGACTTCTCAGGAAACTACATAGCCATGGCATAGAGGGGGATATACAAAGATGGATAGGCAAATGGCTGGAAAACCGAAAGCAGAGAGTGGGCATAAATGGGAAGTTCTCCGACTGGGAGAAAGTGACTAGTGGTGTGCCCCAGGGCTCGGTACTTGGGCCGATCCTTTTTAATATTTATATCAATGACCTAGAGGAAGGAACATCCAGTGAGATCATCAAGTTTGCAGACGATACAAAACTATGCCGGGCAATCAGATCGCAGGATGATAGCGAGAAACTCCAGAGCGACTTGTGTCAGTTAGAAACATGGGCGGAGAAATGGCAGATGAAATTCAATGTGGAGAAATGCAAGGTAATGCATTTAGGCAATAAAAATAAGGAATACGAGTATACAATGTCAGGTGCAACTCTGGGGAAGAGTGAACAAGAAAAGGACCTGGGTGTGCTGATAGACAGAACCCTGAAGCCGTCGGCACAATGCGCGGCAGCGGCAAAGAAGGCAAATAGAATGTTGGGCATGATAAAGAAAGGAATCTCGAGTAGATCGGAGAAAGTTATAATGCCGCTTTATAGGGCAATGGTCAGACCACACTTGGAATACTGCGTCCAACATTGGTCTCCCTACCTAAAGAAGGATATAAAACTGCTGGAGAGGGTGCAGAGACGAGCAACAAAACTGGTGAAGGGTATGGAGAAACTGGAATACGAGGACAGACTTATAACACTAGGATTGTTCTCCCTTGAGAAAAGGAGACTGCGTGGGGATATGATCGAGACCTTCAAAATACTGAAAGGAATCGACAAAATAGAGCAGAGAAGATTATTTACATTGTCCAATTTGACACGGACTAGAGGACATGTAATGAAGCTAAGGGGGGACAGGTTCAGGACTAATGTCAGGAAGTTCTGCTTCACTCAGAGAGTGGTTGACACCTGGAATGCTCTCCCAGAGGAGATTATTGCGGAATCTACCGTCCTAGGCTTCAAGAGCAAACTAGATGCATATCTCCTTAAGAGAGGCATATAAGGATATGGTGGAATATAAATTACGCCAGGTGTACACCTGGCAGGGCCTCCGCGTGTGCGGATCGCCGGACTTGATGGACCGAAGGTCTGATCCGGAGAAGGCAGTTCTTATGTTCTTATGTTCTAAGATATTCTGTAGTATTTGGCTTGTTCAGTTTTCCTGATAGTTGTATTGATAATTTAGGACCCAGGTGTAATATTTGTCTTTTCATAGGTAAAATCCTTGATTTGGAAATTAGTGCTGGCTTTGGTAGAGCTTTGTATTATTTCACAATATGCCCGATACTGAAAGGGTTTATGTTGACGTTAGTGAGTTTATCAGGAATTTTATAGCCAGCACAGTAAAGACATCCTTTTATTTGCTTTTCACAGCACTATCCATTCTGCCATCGATCAGCATCACTCAATCATTTTGGTTTCCCTTGACATAGTAATACCTCTTCTGCTGCTACTACTACTTATCACTTCTATAGCACTGCTAGATGTACGCAGCGACAGAGCAGAGACAGTCCTTGCTCATGGGAGCTTACAATCTAATCAGAGAAACAGGAAAAGTAGGGGGTTAGGGAGTTTCTCGAGCATGGGTGCTTTAAAAGCAAATATTTGATCATTCTTTGCTTCTCTCTCATTTTCATTCACTAGGTATCCAAGGAACTTAGAGGAGTGTGTGGCGCAGTGGTTGGATCTACAGCCTCAGCACCCTGGGGTTGTGGGTTCAAACCCCGCGCTGCTCCTTGTGACTCTGGGCAAGTCACTCAGTCCTCTATAGCCCCAGGTACGTTAGATAGATTGTGAGCCCACCGGGACAGATAGGGAAAATGCTTGAGTACCTGATTGTAAAAAAAACGCTTAGATAACCTTGATAAGCGGTATATCAAATCCTAATAAACTTGAAACTGTGCTTAGTTGGTTTTCCAGCTATGTACCCTTACAGATTATGCTTTCCAATTTTTCTATGGAAACTCTTTCCTCCACCTAATTCTGTTCTATCAGGAGAACCTCAAGGGTCTATGCTTGTTTCTACCCTCCTCTCCATCCACGTGCACTATCTCCTCCCTCTCTGTGCTATAGCTTCTTACACAGGGACAGGAAGCTGTAGCAGAGAGATAGCTTCTGGGGGCTACTTAAGGCAGTGTGCTTACTTGATTCACGTTGCCCGTGGCCCGAAGGGTGCAGGACTGGAATGCTGGTTCCGAACAGGTGGGGGGGGGGGGGGGAGGGATGATATTCTTCAAAGGCTCTGTGAGCCACCATTGGCTTGAGGGCCTTGCAATGAAGACTACTAATTTAGATACTCCGTAATAACACCGTGTAAAGCCCAATTAGACATATTTACATCATTCCTGGCTCTGGAAAACACCACATGCTAAAATGACAAAGAAGGTGGAAGGAGAACCCTTGAATATTTCTCAGGCAACCATCAGTCATATGAAGAGATTAAATTTAATGTCTCTAGTGGCAAAGGTTACTACAAGTAAAAACAAAAAGCTGCAAATAGGAAGTAATGGCTCAACCTGGATTATTGGTTCACAACACATGTCAAGCAACTGACCAGTCAGCCAAGATGAAAAATGAAAGGGGGCACTTAGTGGGGAAACCCCCCCCCCCCAATTTGTATACAAATCAAAGTAAAGTTACAGCTAAAATATGGCAACAACTAGAATGAGATGTAAGAGAATGAGACGCTCTATTTATATGACACTAGTTATGCAGTGAAATGCATCTTTCTTTTTGCACTTGTTTCTGCTAAGACAACCGTTATCTTGAAGGCAGTATTAGCTGGGAAGACATCACAAATGCACAATTGGCTTTGCCAGTGACGTGTCTTGATGACACAAAAAGTAAAGAAAAAATTTCCCACAAACATCAAGGGCCCCATGTTCACAGTAGGTGGATTCTTCTCTTTCTTGTTAACAAAAAAGTACATCAAGATAAAGTTGTTGCAATAGGAGATCCATTGGGAAGGGTGGTGGTAAAAGGTGTCAAGATTAAGAACATTTTCAAAATTTTTACTTGAGTAATAGCTATTTATTTAATTACAATGACTTGGTTGAAATTGTTCTCCCTTGCTTGGCTAAAAGAACTCTTATGGTCAGGGCGAGGGCTAAATTTAAATATACCTCCTCCTTTACAAAGCCGAACTAGCGTTTTTAGCGCCCACCACTGCGCTAACCGCTCCTATGCTCATAGAATTCCTATGAGCGTCTAATATGTTACTGCCATGGCTGGTGCTAAAAACATTAGCGTGGCTTTGAAAAGGAGGGGGATAGTGAGGGCCAAGCCAGGTTTGGGAAGGGGTCCCAAAGCTCATCAGCAAAGCGTATGTTCTTATGTTTTCAATTAGCTAATTTTCAACTGGGAAAAAACAGATATCAATATAACGAACCAGCAACCCAGTGTAAAACTTATTACTATTTTTACTAATTTATTACTTTATCCCCACTTATTCAGGTATCAAAGCTTTTTTGTAGAATCCTCAGCAGGCTCTCCTTCCTTTTGTGTGCATTTCGCATAAGGATAGCACGAGCCACTTTCTTTACCAGATCCTTTTTTCTTTTAAATTGTGCAAACACCATCTACAACAGTATAAATATATATATTCTTTGTAAATAATTTTGTAAGAAAGACTTATCTTATAGTAAATCACGGGAGTGCCATGTTTCAATTTTTCTTCAGGGTCTAGGCACCCAGCATGAGATTCTAAAAATACAAAAAATACATTCAGATCCTGTCGGCATCAAAGAGGATCGCTACAATGCCAGAGCTTCCACCAAGCAGTTGATAATCATGAAAATCGTAATTCTTAATAAAGGAATTAAAATATAGTAAGCCAACCAGGAGCGTTTCAACACTTACAACAGGAGATTCTCATGTCGCGCTCCAATGGTTCTCATTTAGGACTGATGGCATCTGACGTCAGTTCCGGGTTATTTAAACTGAAGGAACAGCTGATGTCGGCAATGCCGCTGTGCAGAAAAACAGCCGTAAAGGACCAACGTCAAAGATCAAAGTTCATCTAGGTGCGATCTTATCATTAAAAAACTTCAGCTTATTGCAAAAAACTTCCAAAAACCATAAAACGGGGCAAACTGGATCTAACAGTAATTACACCAGGGACATCCAGTCAATTTCTTTATTAAGTCCTTCCAGTGCAAGTGAATTCAAAGAAAAAAATCCATTTTTGTTCTTTAGCATTTAAAGCTTTTGAATAATTTCCTCCCTCCCTCCCAACAGAAACCTTATCAATTACTCTCCACTTGATATCCTGTAGACTGTGCCCCATCCTTTTCCAGTGCTCCACTATTGGGACATGTCCGTGTCTGTATTCACCCTGGACTTGTGTACAGTGAGCCGTACTTTGATGGATCTACTCGGGCGTCCTACATAGGGGTCCTTTTATCAAGCTGCGGTAGGGGTTTAACACGCGTAATACCGCTAGCCACTAACACCTGCATTGAGCAGGCGTTAGTTTTTTAGCCGGCTGCGGGGGTTAGCGCGTGATGAAATGTCCGACACGCTAACCCCGCTAGCGCAGCTTGATAAAAGGACCCCATAGATTTTGATCTTTGACATTGGTAACCTTTAAAAGAAAAATAAAAGAAAATACTGTATATATCTCCTTTTCTTCTATGCACTGCCTTACATCTAATAAAATAAGCCCAAAAGGTTCTCACAGCAAACCATGTCTTTTACTCTAACCCATAGGCCTGTTCAAACAGCAAAGTCTCTTTTCAAGTCTGTTCAAACAGCAGATTTCTTTTAAAAATGTTCACTGTTCTGATGTGACAAGTAAAGTGACTGAGCATGAATCTCAATTAACTTTAATTGAAACTAGATTGGAGAAATTAGATTCATCTGTTTCAACTTTGCAAAATTCAGCAATTTCAAACATTAAAGATAGCACATCATTACATTTTTATTTGGAGAAAATGTATTGAGAGTGAGAAACCTCAGGTTTTTGAATTTTCCTATCTCCCGTGATTTAGCTCCATTGGAATTTCTGAAAATGTATCTGAGTGATATTCTTCATTATTCTCAGGTTGATAACAACTCATAGTAACATAGTAAATGACGGCAGATAAAGACCTGAACGGTCCATGAAGAAGAGGGAATGGATCAGCTGGTATCGCCTGATAGTTTAATATTTCTCAGTTTTTGGAGTCTTCTAAAGATAATATAGGGGTCCTTTTACTAAGGCGCGCTAACCTATTTAGCGTGTGCTAAATGCTAACACGTCCATAGAAAATAACAGGCACGTTAACATTTAGCTTGCGCTAATTGTTAGCATGCGCTAAATTGGTTAGCACGCTTGTTACTTTTCAAAGTAAGGTGGAAAAGAAAGCTATTTTGAATTTATATTGTGCCAAGAAACAGGTTTTGTCCTGTGGTCAGTAATTAATGATATTTCCAGATGTAGCCAGACAGACGCAGTTGTATAGAGAGCAATTCCTACAACTAAAGTCAAGAATTTTAGCAACAGAAGCTTTTTTTTTTTTTCCTGCTGAACCAGAACGTACGCAGGTAAGGGTAGTCTCAGGGCACTGGTCTTTGACCTAAGGGCCACCACGGGAGTGGACTGCTGGAGCTACAGCCTTAGCACCCTGGGGTTGGGGGTTCAAACCCCGCGCTGCTCCTTGTGACCCTGGTTAAGTCATTCAGTCCTCCATAGCCCCAGGTACATTAGATAGATTGTGAGCCCGCCGGGACAGATAGGGAAAATGCTTGAGTACCTGATTGTAAAACCGCTTAGATACCCTTGATAGGCAGTATATAAAAAAACCTAATAAACTTGAAACTTGAATAAACCACTGGTCTGACCCAGCAGCGGCAATTCTTATGTTCTTAAGTTTCCATGTAAATGTCTGGTTGCATATGGAAATAATAAGTACACTTTTGTGAATCCTTCTCATTTAGAGGTATTTCTTCAAGATAAAACTGTACCCCAAACAGTTTTAGAAGATAAATCTATAGTGGCTGAAGATAAATGTGACTAAAATTAAGTTTTTTAAAAATTTTCCTGAGGATAATACTGAAGAGCTCTAAATATTTCTACTACTTTTAAGTTTTGACAATTTGCTCATGAAGCAGTCCCATTACTATAGGCTAGACCGATGGGCCCTTTTACTAAGATGCGGTAGGCAATTTAGTGTGCGCTAATTGATTTAGCATGCGCTAAACACTAACGCGACCATAGACTATAATGGGTGCATTAGCATTTAGCGTGCACTAAATCGATTAGCACGCCTTTGTAAAAGAGGGGTTTAATGTAGATGTTACTTGGAAAATTGTATTTCCCTTTTTTGTAGTATTGTTTTCAGATTTTTCTTGTTTGTAAGAAATAAATATAATGCAATAAATTAAAAAAAAAAACACCAAAACTCAGGCCAGGATTGACAGCCATCTACAACGCGGTGCAGATCAGGTGTCAATCACGTGATGACACTGTTTAGAGAATCATGGCCACGTCACAGATAGGCAATGGAAAAGCAAGCCAAGCAAGGCCTAACTTTCCAGCATCTATCTGTTAAAAGAATCGCAACTATAGCCTAAGTGTACTTCTGACATTAACCATGCCTATTTTACCCAGACACTGGTAGATGCCCCTGTAGTTGCAGTTATCCCAGGACAAGCAGGCATGATATTCTCACATGTGGGTGACGTCATCTACGGAGCCCCGATGCGGACAGCATTTCAAGCAAACTTGATTGAAGATTCAAGCTTGCTGTGCTGCACCACGCATGTGTGCCTCCTGCTCCACTAGAGGGCGCATCCCCTCCTCGTGGTCTCCAGTTCGTTTTTTTCCGCTGTGCTAAGAAGACACGTTTTTCTTAGCTCTGCCCCAGTGCCTTCTTGCACCGCGATTTGTTGTTTTTTCTTCGTTAAAAGTCGCTGTGCGTATAAAAATTTTTTTCTTCTTCCTGCTCTTTGCGCTTTTCGCGCTTTTTTCTCGCGATCTGGTGGCTCCCGGGTCGTCGCAGCCGCGTGGCCTGATTGGCCGCGGTCGCCTGGACTTCCTATGTCCCGGACCGTTTCAGGCTTTAAAAAGTGCACCGGGTGCGAGCGTCTTCTATCACTCACAGACCCGCATCGCTGGTGCATCCTCTGCCTGGGGGCCGATCATCCAACAGAAACTTGCCACCGGTGCGCAACCTTCCAACACCGGATGCTCCGCCACTGACGGGCCCGCATGGCGGACCTATTTGCCGCCGATCAACCCTCGACCTCGGCCTCGAGATTGGCCCCGGCTTCGGCCCCGGCCTCGATCTCGGGTACCTCGGCCCCGCCTTGGGACTCGACCTCGAAGACCCCGAGCTCTCAGAAGTCTTCGGCTCCGGGTAAGTCCCCTCTTCCTTCCTCAGGTTCCATACCTCCAAAGAAACCAACCTCGGGGACAATGGCCAGACAAGGGGGGAGTTCCTTGCCCACGGCCCCGGCAAAACCCCCGAAGACCTCAGGACGTGCCTCCACCACTCGGGAATGCTCTGAATCGAGATCGCCCCCGGTGGAGTGCACCGCGGCCTCGGACATGCCGTCGATGCTGTCCGTACCGGTATTCCAGGAGCTGCTCCGAGCAATGATCACAACGGAGCTCTCCGCTGCCATGGCTCACCTTCAACCGGCCTCGACCTCGCGTGCGCCAGACCAGCCTGAGCAACGCGTCGAGACCCCTCGAGGCAAAGCACGCCGTTTTCGCCACCTCTCTTCTTCCTCGGATTCCTCTCCGAGGCACTCGAGGCGCGCGTCCCCGGCGGAGCACCGCGGGGCGAAATGAAAATCGAAGCCCCTCTCTAAAAAGGCCCGGAGTTCGCCTCCGGTTCGAGGCCGCTCCCCCTCAACCCGATCGGGGGGACCGCTACGGGTTACCGAGCTGTCTCTCACTAACCCACAGCTCCTACTGACTCCCCCTCGGACCGGGCTCCGGTCCGAGGCTCCAGGCTTTCGCCGAGGGAGTCTGGGGAGGGGTCCCTGACCCGACATCGGTCGGTACCCCGTACCCCGGCGTCATCCCCGAGGGGCTTCTCGAGGCGACGCAGGTCCTTGACCCGGGAGCGTTTCCATAGCGCGTCCCCGGCGTCGGATCGAGGGTCCGAGCGAGAACCTCGCTATTCGAGGGAGGCTTCCCCTTCCTTCTCGGCAAAACGGAGGTCTCGGTCACTGTCACTGCAAGGGGCCACGGGATCCCACCGACCTTCCTTCACGAGGTTCGTCCAGGACATGGGACGTGCCCTTGACTTGGACTTACAATCCGACTCGAGGTACTCCAAGGAGTACCTGGCGGAGCTGGATATGCCTTCCCTGCCCCGAGAGTCCCTCCGGCTACCGCTGAACCCGGTACTCCGGCTGAACCCGGTACTCCGGCAGACCCTCATAAGGAACCTCGAGACTCCCTACATGGTGACGGCAGTCCCATCTAAAATGGAGTCCAAGTACCGAACGGTGCCTTGCACGGGGTTTGAGCAACCACAGTTGTCCCATCAATCCTTACTGGTGGAGTCTTCTCTGAAGAAAGCTCACCCCTCTAGAGTGTTTGCGGCGGTTCCTCCTGGACGCAAAGGCCGGACACTAGAGAAATTCGGACGCCGTTTGTATCAGAACTCTATGATGGCCTCTAGGGGTCCTGAACTACACTTTCATCTTTTCCTCCTACCTGAAACACCTCATTGGGCTGCTGGCTTCCTTCTCGGGGGACCTACCTGCCTCTCGTCAGGCAGCGTTTGGTCTCCTCCTCGAGGATTTTTCCAACCTCCGACTGCACTTGTTCCATGCCGCTTACGATGGCTTTGAACTGTCTTCCAGGGTCGCAGCCTTCGCGGTGGCCATGCGCCGACTGGCGTGGCTAGGGTTCGTCGATATGGACCCTAACCTGCAAGATCGGTTAGCTAACCTCCCTTGCGTCGGGAAGGAACTGTTTGACGACACCATCGAGGCAGCTACGAAACGGTTGTCGGAACACGAACGTTCCTTCGCATCCCTTGTCCGGTAGAAACCTAAACCGCAAGCCTCTCGCCCCTTCCGGGGATTGCCTCGCCGCTACCCCCAGAAGTCTACTCCGGCACACAGACCAGCCAGATCGGGGTCAGCGTGGGAGCCCTGCTCCGCCCCCCCGACCCATCCGGAGGACACACAACTTAAAAAAGGCCCAGCGCCTGCACCGTACACAGACCAGCCTGATCGGGGCCAGCGTGGGAGCCCTGCTCCGCCCCCCCCGATCCAGCCGGAGGACACACAACTTAAAAAAGGCCCAGCGCCTGCACCGCACACAGACCAGCCAGATCGGGGCCAGCGTGGGAGCCCTGCTCTGCCCCCCCCCCCCGATCCAGCCGGAGGACACACAACTTAAAAAGGCCCAGCGCCTGCACCGCACACAGACCAGCCAGATCGGGGCCAGCGTGGGAGCCCTGCTCTGCCCCCCCCCCGATCCAGCCGGAGGACACACAACTTAAAAAAGGCCCAGCACCTGCACCGCACACAGACCAGCCAGATCGGGGCCAGCGTGGGAGCCCTGCTCCGCCCCCCCCCCGATCCAGCCGGAGGACACACAACTTAAAAAGGCCCAGCGCCTGCACCGCTGACCCACCCACACCGGAGGAGCCACCTCAATCAGGGCCCCCTCTGCATCGAGGAGAGGAGCGTGGGAGCCCTGCCACGCCCCCCTCCCAAAACAGGAGAACACATAGCTGACTGCAGCCCAACTCATACCCCCCACAACCTTACAATAATACATTTGCAATCTTTTGCAAATGTATCATTGGTAACGACAGAAAACCAACACAACAATCAATACAGGAAGGAATTACAACAACCAGCAAGCATGAAGCTCTTATTAATCCTATTGATCTATTTATTAAGCAACAGCGTTAGGGACGTTATCTCACTATCCAAAACTTCACTCCGTTCATTACCCCAACACATCCATTAGGCTTTTAATTAACCAACAGGAAGAAAGAGTAAATCATATTAAAATAATCACAAGTAACAGTAGACCTCATCGTACCCTCAAAAAAAGAACAAGGGAAATAAAACCCATCAAAATCACTACACCCACCACATCCATCACAACTACCTCTGTTCCCTGTGCCTACCTCAACACTAGATCAGTAAGGAACAAAGCTTTCTTAATCAAAGACTGGATCATCAACAAGAAGTTAGCCTGCATCTTTCTAACGGAGACATGGCTACTGTCCGAAGAGGATCCAACACTAAACGACCTAATACCAGATAACTACAAAATCCACATGTTAAACCGTGAAGACAGAAGAGGGGGAGGACTGGCAGTCATCCTTAAGGAAGATCTTGAACTTGAATTAGTAGATTCCAAGATAACCAACCAATTAGAAACACTAGCATGCAAAATTAGTAACAAGGATCTAGAAGAGTACCTCTCCTGCATTCTATTCTATGTCCCGCCAAAAAGCTGGTCAAAGGCCAGAGAGGACTTCTACGAATTCATTCTACATAATTCAATCACTCCGTCTTACAATATTATAGCAGGAGACGTAAACCTACATTTAGAGAACGAGGACAATCCTGACACAAAAGATTTTAAAAACTTCCTATCCTCACTCAACTACAAACTCCCTTCATCCACACAAACTCATGAAAAAGGCCATCAGTTAGACTTGGTAGCTATGTCCTCAAAAGAAATCCTAAATCCCAATATTTCTTTATCCGACGGTATCTGGTACCACGACATCTGGTCCGATCATTTCACCTACTACTTTAACTTAATCTGGAATCAACCAAAAGAAAGAACTCACCCAAAGATAAAAAAAAGAACATCTCACCAGGGGCCACATCAACCCAGAGGAATACTGGGCACAATACGAATCGCGCGAGGAGATAAATGAAGGGGATGAGTTCTGGGAACAGTGGACGAAAACAAGCACATCCATCCTAGATAAAATAGCCCCTAAACGAAACAGAACAAACCGCTCAAATAAATACAACAAATGGTTCGATTCTGAACTATTAAAAATGAAACAATCAGCAAGACGACTAGAAAGGATCTGGAATAAAACAGGAGAAATATCAGACCGGAACCACTGGAGATCAAACATAAAGGACTACAAACAACTGATAAAAGAAAAACGAAAAACATTCTACTCATCCAAAATACTTACACCCAATACGAGTTCAATAGGAATCAACACTAAAGAACTGTTCAACCTGGTTAAAAATTTATTTGATACCACACGTCACAATCATTCCATGCACGACATAAAACTTCCATCAGCAGACGATCTAGCACAACACTTTGACTCAAAAATTGTGAACCTAAGGAACAAGTGCCCAACAAACAACACACATGAACATCAAATAGCCAACATAAATGAAAATGAAATACCAGTGGATATGCTTTGGAACTCCTTTCAGGATCTAGAATGGAATAACTTCATAAAACTCTATAACAAATATACTAAATCAAACTGCATCCTAGATCCCTGTCCCCCCAACATTATGAAAGCAGCCCCATTAGACTTTAAAATAACACTGTGGAGTCATATGACCAATATGCTGAAAAACGGAAAATTCCTAACGAACAACGGTCACATTATAATCACCCCAATTCCAAAAAATCGTAAACAATCCCTAACATCAGTAACTAACTATAGACCGGTAGCATCCATTCCACTCTTCGTAAAAATAATGGAAGGCTTAGTACACACCCAATTGATGGACTACCTTGATCAGTTCTCGCTACTACATGAAACCCAGTCTGGCTTCAGACCTCTGTTTAGCACTGAGACGGTGATTGCAGCTACCCTAGAATACTTACGCAACTTATTCAGCAAGGGCCATAACGCCTTAATCATGCAATTCGACATGAGCTCGGCCTTCGACTTGGTGGATCACGAAAAATTGCTACAATGTTTAGACGCAATCGGCATCGGAGGCGAGGTACTCGACTGGTTCCGAGGATTCCTCACAACCCGCACATATCAAGTTCGCTTCAACTGCAAACTCTCTAAAACATGGAGAAACCCATCAGGCGTTCCACAGGGGTCCCCACTATCCCCACTACTCTTCAACGTCTATACATCTTCACTAGGCATGCAGCTGGCCCGGCGGGGTATAAAAGTATTCAATTATGCGGATGACTTTACAATCATTATCCCGTTTATCACGTCTCCCTCTGAAATCACCCCCACAGCAACAGAAGCGCTAAACCTAATGCAACAATGGACCACAGAATTCAGACTGAAGCTCAATTCAGATAAAACTAAATTCTTTATAGCCTTGGCACACCCACATACCACGACAAAATCAATACACATTAACAATCTTAACTACCCCATTCAACCAACAATGAAGGTTCTGGGGGTATTACTGGACCAAGGTCTAACTATGAAAGACCATGTGGACTCCCTAGTCAGAAAAGGGTTTTTTACTCTCTGGAAACTTAGGTCCATTAGAGCATACTTCGACGCTTCAGCATTCAGAATTCTAGTACAATCCCTAATACTAAGTCACCTTGACTATTGCAACATTACCCATCTGGCCATCTCCAGGAAGCAAATGCAGAGACTTCAACTGATACAAAATGCAGCAGTCAGGTTGATTTTCGGGCTGCAGAAGTCCGATCACATAACCCCTTCCTACCGACTCCTGCACTGGCTGCCAATGGAGGCACGTACGAAGTTCAAGCTGGGATGTCTCTGCTTCAAGGTATTATCTGGCCTAGCCCCTAAATACATAACAGACCTCTTCTCATTCTCAACCAACAGACATGAGAGAAGAACACACCTGAAATTCGTTTCCCCACCGGCTAGAGGATGCAAATATAAGAGATACCATCAACAACTTCTATCGTATCAAGCAGCCTTATGGGGCAAAGACTTAGAAAAACTAATTACACACACAAACAACTATGGTGAATTTAGGAAACACCTAAAAACATACCTGTTCTCGAAATACCTAGGTAACGATTCAGGACAATAGCCCCCTTCGTAATCCCACCCAGATCTGATCTTGAAAACTGTTAACCTCTAATCTCTAACTATGAATGCTCCACTCAACTTATGGAAGTTTTCTAATTCATTGTAAATCGCATGGAACTTCACGGTCCTGCAGTATATAAACTGTTGCTATTATTATCACTGTTGTTACTATCAGATGTTCTCAGCTATACTCTGTAAGTCGCTGTCTGTACAGTTTCTCTTCGTTGTAAACCGCCTAGAAGTCGCAAGATTGTTGGCGGTATATAAGAATAAAATTATTATTATTATTTTCCAGACCGCCGCCGCGACGCCCCCAGGCTCACTCTAGGGCTCCACCAAAATCACAGCCCACTGCGCCTACGAAGCCGTCTCCGTCCTTTTGACGGGATGAGCAGACGGGGGCGGGCCCCCTCCGCACCTCCACCTGGTCTCCTTCCCATCGGGGGCCGCCTACAAGCCTACTACCCTCGCTGGGAAGCCATAACATCGGACTCATGGGTCCTTGGCGTGATCTCATCAGGGTACTCGCTCACCTTTCGGGAGGTTCCTCCCGACAGCCCACCGAGTGCATGTCCTCCCAATCGAGCGCAGCTGTCCCTCCTCCTCTCCGAGGCACAGGACCTCCTTCGCCTGCGGGCGGTGGAAACGGTTCCCCAAAATCAAAGGGGCCAAGGGTTTTACTCCCGATACTTCCTGGTACCGAAGAAGACGGGAGACCTGCGCCCGATCCTGGACTTGAGGCGCCTGAACAAATTTCTGACGAGGGAAAAGTTTCGGATGCTTTCCCTTCCGATTCTTTACCCCCTGATCGACGAGGGCGATTGGCTCTGCTCCCTCGATCTGAAGGAGGCCTACACCCATGTTCCGGTGCACCCTGCTTGTCGCAGATTCCTCTGCTTTCAGGTGGGGGACCTCCACCTACAATACTGGGTCTTCCCCTTAGGCCTGTCCTCGTCCCCCCGAATCTTCACGAAGTGCCTCGTAGTGGTCACGGCTGCCTTGCGCTCCCAGGGTCTGCAAGTATTCCCCTACCTGGACGATTGGCTGATCAAAGCCCCGACCAGGGAGGGGGTTATCTCAGCGACCCGACAGACTATTACTTCGCTTCAGTGTCTGGGGTTCGAGATAAACTTTCAAAAATCCCAGCTGTGCCCCTCTCAGTCCTTACAATTCATCGGGGCCGTGCTGGACATGGTCCGTCTTCGTTCCTTCCTCCCCCCTCAGCGGCGGGAGGCGTTGGTAAATCTGAGCCGACAAGTATCGAGATTGACCTCGGTCTCGGCACGACAGATGATGACGCTCCGCGGCCATATGGCCTCCACAGTCCACGTTACCCCGCTTGCTCGCCTTCACCTGCGGTTACCACAGTGGACTTTGGCATCACAATGGCGTCAGGATCGGGACCCGATCAACCGCCATGTGACAGTGACTCCTTCCTTGCAAAGATCGCTCCGTTGGTGGACCGACTCTTCGAATCTTTCCAAGGGTTTGCTCTTTCTCGCCCCTCCACACCACAAGGTCCTAACCACGGACTCGTCGGAGTACGCTTGGGGGGCTCATGTAAACGGTCTACACACTCAAGGTCTGTGGACCACAGAGGACCATCGCTGCCACATCAACGTGCTGGAGCTTCGGGCCATTTACCTCGCCGCGGTGGCCTTTCAGCATCTGCTTCACGACCGGGTGGTTCTCGTCCGCACAGACAACCAGGTGGCGATGTACTACGTAAACAAGCAAGGAGGGACGGGGTCTTGGCCCCTCTGCCAGGAGGCCTTACGGCTCTGGGAGTGGGCGGTCTCCCAAAACATCTCCCTTCGAGCGGTTTACATCCAAGGGGAACAAAACTGCCTGGCGGACAGGCTCAGCCGCCTCCTCCAGCCACACGAGTGGTCCCTGCATTCTCAGGTGCTGCGGCAGGTGTTCGACACGTGAGGGACTCCCCAGATAGATCTGTTCGCCTCCCCCGACAATCAAAAACTGCCTCTCTTCTGTTCAAGGATATACTCCCCGGACCGTCTCGAGGCCGATGCCTTCCTCCTAGATTGGGAGGGAAAGTTCCTCTATGCGTTCCCACCTTTTCCTCTGATTCTGAGGACGCTGGTCCATCTAAAATCTCTGAGGGCCACTCTGATCTTGATCGCTCCTCGATGGCCCTGCCAGCCTTGGTTTTCCCTACTACTTCAACTCAGTGTCAGGGAATCTCTACTTCTGCCTGTCTTTCCCTCTCTGCTATCTCAGAGTCGGGGTTCACTGTTACATCCCAATCTTCAGTCTCTTCATCTGACTGCTTGGTTTCTTTCCCCTTGACTTCCTTCCCTGTATCTCATTCGGTCAGGGAAGTGTTGGAGGCTTCTCGGAAAGTCTCGACTAGACTCTGCTATTCTCAGAAGTGGAGTAGATTCTCGTCCTGGTGCTCCTCTCACCGCCAGGACTCGGTGTCGGTCCCTGTGTCTTTGGTTCTGGAGTATTTGCTCCATTTATCTCACTCTGGCCTGAAGACCAATTCCATTCGAGTCCATCTCAGCGCCATTGCTGCCTTTCATCAGCGCCTGGACGGGAAGGCTCTTTCACTCCATCCCTTGGTTTCCCGTTTCATGAAGGGGCTTTTGAATGTTCATCCTCCCCTCAAACCGCCTCCGGTGGTTTGGGATCTTAATGTGGTTCTAGCTCAACTGATGAAACCTCCGTTTGAGCCTAAGGATAAGTGTCATCTTAAGTTCCTCAATTGGAAAGTGATCTTCCTACTCGCTCTCACTTCTGCTCGGAGGGTTAGCGAGCTGCAGGCCTTGGTGGCGGACCCACCTTTCACGGTATTCCACCATGACAAGGTGGTCCTCAGCACTCACCCTAAGTTTTTGCCCAAGGTGATATCTGATTTTCATCTCAACCAGTCCATTGTTCTGCCTGTGTTCTTTCCCAAGCCCCTCTCTCACCCTGGAGAGGTGGCGCTCCACACTCTTGACTGCAAGAGGGCGTTGGCTTTTTACCTTCAACGCACTCAGTCTCATCGGACAGTTCCACAATTGTTTTTGTCCTTTGACCCTAATAGGTTGGGACGCCCAGTTTCCAAGCGCACCTTGTCCAACTGGTTGGCTGCTTGCATTTCTTTCTGCTACGCTCAGGCTGGTCTCGCGCTGCATGGTCGAGTTATGGGGCATAAAGTCCGAGCGATGGCAGCTTCGGTAGCTTTCCTCAGGTCCACGCCCATTGAGGATATCTGCAAGGCTGCCACGTGGTCTTTGGTTCATACTTTCACCTCTCACTACTGCCTGGATACACTGTCCAGAAGCGATGGCCGGTTCGGCCAATCGGTATTACGTAATCTGTTTTCTTAAATTGCCAACTTCCCTCCACCCCTTCGTTATTAGCTTGGAGGTCACCCACATGTGAGAATATCATACCTGCTTGTCCTGGGATAAAGCACAGTTACTTACCGTAACAGGTGTTATCCAGGGACAGCAGGCATATATTCTCACAACCCGCCCACCTCCCCGGGGTTGGCTTCTTTGCTGGATATGTGAACTGGAGACCACGAGGAGGGGATGCGCCCTCTAGTGGAGCAGGAGGCACACATGCGTGGTGCAGCACAGCAAGCTTGAATCTTCAATCAAGTTTGCATGAAATGCTGTCCGCATCGGGGCTCCGTAGATGACGTCACCCACATGTGAGAATATATGCCTGCTGTCCCTGGATAACACCTGTTACGGTAAGTAACTGTGCTTTCTGGTGTCATTTGTGGAGGTGCTTTTTTTTTTTTATTGCACTGATTAAATGCAATTAAACTAATTAAGTGGCAGTACGGTGGTTACCGCCGCCTAACTTCAGCAGTTATTTTAGAATCAGGCCCTGATTTCTTATATTCTTCTAATCTTTGAACAGATGGAATCTCAAATAGAGCTTTTGCTGCTGATCTTGAAAGTTGATGGATATGTAGCCTAGCTGCAATCACTGGGGAGGCAAAGTTATTTAGAACTTTAAAAACATTAACATCAACACCTTGAATTTTGCTTGATTGGAAGCCAGTGCAGTCGCTTCAATACCAGGAAATTATGGGAAGAATGTGACTAACCCAAGATCATTCTCACAATGGCATTCTGTGCTTCTTGTCTTTATAAAGACCCTTAGGTAAAAAGCACAAAGCAAAAGAGGATAAGTAGCCCCCCCCTGAACAGCAAGTAAACAGCAAAAGTGGGGACACAAAGATGCTTCCCCTTAGATAATAAAATGTGAAGACAAAATCTCAAGTCTGCAAATGATTAGTGAATTTTAAACAATGACCTAACAAGGCCACTCAACGCTTGCTGCATCTTACAAGAGAGGAAAGAGAGTTGCTGCCTTGGGGGACACAAAGGATATACAGTATTCATTTTGAGGTGTTGAAAAAAAGGAGATTTCGGGTTGGTGAGGCAGTTTGGGGGGATAGTTTTGGAGGTGCAGGTCAGTTTGTGGGATGATAAAGAAAATTCCAGGGGGTATATTTTAAATGTAGGCAAGGATAATTTTAAAGGGTGAGGCACTTGAGAGACTACTCCAGAAACGCGGTGGACCACTTTTAAGCTTATTTCTCTGAAACCTTCAAACTAATCTGTCCCATTTTGAAACTCAATTTGGGGGATTTTTCCTCCCATGTGTCAAGCTTAATTTTATTCTATTAAAATGTCAAAGTTATTTTGCCCAGAGACACAATTTTTGTTGGTTTGGAAATAATAATTTTTAAAAAACTCACCTGGGAAAAAAGTTTACACCATGCAAACACATTTTTAAAATTTTTTTTATTTCAACCATCTCTTATGCTTAGAAATAATTTCAAGTTGAAATATACAATCTCCTTTTCTGTACAGCATTATGAAACAGTGAATTTATACATCTCAAAGTATACAATTTCTTTTGTAGTACATGGATGGCAGGCTAAGCCTTGCCATCATTTTAGATAAGAAAATCACCTATATAATATGGAAAACCCTAGCCACTGAAGGACCTATTGGGAATGTAGAGAAAAGCTTTAGGATCAATTTGAAATCAGGATTAAGAATAAAGTCAGGCTCAAATACAGTACCAGGTATTAGAATACCATCCCTCCTTCTAAATATGTGTATCAGCTCAGCAGCAGAGGTGCTATCTAACTTGGAGTACAGGTATATGCTAAGACCTGTAAACTAAATTCTCATTCAACATAAGAATAGCCTTACAGGGTCAGACCAATGGGTCCATCTAGCCCAGGGGTGGGCAACTCTGGTCCTCGAGGGCCGGAATCCAGTCGGGTTTTCAGGATTTCCCCAATGAATATGCATTGAAAGCAGTGCATGCAAATATATCTCATGCATATTCATTGGGGAAATCCTGAAAACCCGACTAGATTCTGGCCCTTGAGGACCATAGTTGCCCACCCCTGATCTAGCCAGTGGCTTAGTGAGGTAAGGAGGTGCCCTCACGCACCCTCCTCTCCGTTTCCCTCTGCGCCTATAAACCCCCTTCTCCCCGCTCTTTCCGCACCACACATGTGCCTTCCTTTTCCACCCCATACCTTTTAAAATCTTCTCCAGCATGAGACGCTTCTCCAGCCTGCTGCTCGTGCTGGCTTTCCCTCAGACATCACTTTCTGGCCCTGCGACCCGGAAAACAATTTCAGAGGGAGCCAGGCCAAATTGAGCAGCAGGCTAGTAGTAATTGCTCACGTTAGTGAATATTTTAAATAGGTACAGGGGTGGAGGGTGGAGGGCATGAGCGTGGCATGGGGGGGTGTTGAGGTGCTAGTGTCCCCACCAAAAAGCGGTCCATTGCTTAATTATTCTCTGAGTGAAAAAATATTTCTTCCTTTTGGTTTTAAAAGTATCTCTCTGTAACTTTGAGTGTCCCCTAGTCTTTGTAATTTTTGATGGAGTAAAAAATTTCATTCACCTGTACCCATTCTACACCAGTCAGGATTTTGTAGACTTCAATCATATCTCCCCTCACGGTCATCTCTTTTTCCAAGCTGAAGACTAAAAAGGTTAGGGCTCTTCGTCTTGGAAAACAGACAGCTGAGGGGAGATATGACTGAAGTCTACAAAATCCTGAGTGGAGTTGAACGGGTACAAGTGGATTGATTTTTCATTCTGTCAAAAATTACAAAAACTAGGGGACACTTGAAGTTACAGGGAAATACTTTTAAAACCAATAGGAGGAAATTTTTTTTCACTCAAAGAATTGTTAAGCTCTAGAAAGCATTGTCAGAGGTTGTGGTAAGAGCGGATAGCATAGCTGGTTTTAAGAAAGGTTTGGACAAGTTCCTGGAAGAAAAGTCCATAGTCTGTTATTGAGAAAGACATGGGGGAAGCCACTGCTTGTCCTGGATCGGTAGCATGGAATGTTGTTAGTCCTTGGGTTTTGGACAGGTACTAGGGACCTGGATTGGCCACCATGAGAATGGGCTACTAGGCTTGATGGACCATTGGTCTGACCCAATAAGGCTATTCTTGTGTTCTTAAACTATATTCACCACTCTAGGACCATGATTAATAGGCGACCACCATTTCCTCTCCAGTTTTCAGAATTGAGATCCTAGACTGAAGTTTTAGTTTTTGGCCCATCTGCAAATGAAAAGTTTGCCACTATGACAGAATTCTGCCAGAACACCAAATCAGTTCTACTCCAAGTATCTGTGCAGACATGGTTAGGCTGCCACGCTCTCTGTTTGCCTGCAGCAACCAGCTGTGATCCTCCAGAATTTTATGTCTCTAATTGTTCTTTGCACTCAATTATCACAGTTCTAAATATATTATTAATTAAATAAATATGTAAAGTGCTCAGACCCTTCAACCAAATCTGTTCAGTGATTTCACTAAACTATGGCTGCCACTGGGACCATTATTGCCTTTACTGTCCCATCACCTCCTGCTATTACCATAATCTCAATATATTGATGGTTATTTAAAAGAATTTGTTCCCATGGCCAGGTCTTATATCAAAGACTCAGCTCATTTCCTTCAAATTATAGAGGATCTTTCAGAAGCAAGGAAACTGAATGAGTCTATGATGAGCTGATGTGGTATCCTTATATACCAATGTCCCCCAGTCAACAGCGATTTCCTTGGTTAGAAATCAGACAACAAATTTAAATATCCCTGCAGCCAAACAGCTGATGGTTAATCGGTTAGCAGAAATAGTGATAGAAAATAATTATTTTAAATTTGAAAACAGGTTGTTTCTTCAAACCAAAGGAGTCGCAATGGGAGCCACGGTGGCTCCCACTCTAGCTTGTTTAAACATGTCTATTTTTAAGGAGACCTTTGTGTATACTTCACAGTATTTTCATAAAGTATATTGTTGGAAAAGATATATAGAAAATGTATTCTTCGTGTTGACTGGTGGTGATGCAGGATTACAGTTATTTTTGGATGAAATTAATAATTGGGACGTAAATATCAAGTTTACTAGTGTCATGGATAAGCAGCACATATCCTTTTTGGATATAGAAGTGTTTAAATCAGGTGACTGCATCTCCACCAGCTTACACAGAAAGCTGTCTGACAGAAATTCCTTGCTTCAATACCAAAGCTTTCATCCTAGAGCGTTGAGAAATAGAATCCCCACAGGACAATTCCTTCGGTTGAGAAAGATCTGCTCAGAAGAAAATGATTTCAATAACCAAGCTAGAATTATGAAACAGAAACTTAAGGAAAGAGGTTATCCTGGGAAAATAGTTAGGCGAGCTTGGAAGACGGCCAAACACTGTCAGCGCCACTGGTTGATAAATTCACAAATTCAACGATCTACTGATAGTTTAACCAGCGTGTTACCATATACCAGCAATAGTAATTCTATTAAAAAGATTATACAAAAGCACTGGCCTGTCCTTCAATATCATACTGTGTTTAGTAATAGCCCCAAATTTGCTTTTTCTAGATCGCATAATTTGGGTGAATTACTTAAATACAAGAATATAGATCGATTTACTCACAGGGCATCACCACATTCATGTTGTGGAAGGTGCAGTAAGTGCCAATATGTTTTACAGGAAAATTCATTAGTAATTCCCTACAGTAGAGGTAAACAATTTTTTCTTACCCCAGGCATGGATTGTGACTCGTGCAGGATAGTGTACTGTATTGTCTGCCCGTGTGGCCAATGTTATATTGACCACACTGTTAAGAAAATTAAAATCCGTATAACGGAACATCTGAGTAACATACTGACATGTATACCCTGGACATACAGATGATTCAACTGGACACTACAGACCTATATTTTCATTTGTGTATGCTGGACACTACAGACATATATTTTCCCATAGCCAGGCCCTGCCTGTACCTTGCTGTCTGTAAACAGCTGCAGACTTTGCAATGCTAACAATGATGTTCTTGTTTCCATTTCCTGCTGGGAGGATATCCCTTCAAGGTTCTGCTGAACTGTTATCAGTGCTGTAGGACTTCATATGCCAAGCACCCTAGAAAGCCATAAAACCTTTATAATGAGCAAGGAGCCCTGCTCATGTGGGTGTAACGAGATGAAAGAACTTGGTACCAAAACATTTGCTCTCTGTCTCTGAACCAAGCTATGGGAACCAGACAGCTGGATTGTTGAAAGGTCACCTTTGCCAACTTTTCATCTTACAAGGACACCATCCCGAATATGCACAGAATTGTAAAACCACCAATTAGCAGTTACATGTCTCAGTGCTGAAAGAAGAAAGTTCACCAAGAGTTCTCTGTTTCTGCAAGGCCCCCCTTTTACTAGGGAGGGGGGGTGGAGGTGAGAGAGACGTGGACGGAAGGGAGGAGTTAGCTATACATTATTTTATGAACCAATAGGGAATTACATAACCAGAATTCGGGGATGGACTTTCTTGGAACAAAGGAAGAATTTCTCTGTATAAAAATCACGTGCATTCTAGGTAAAACCAGAGAGAGATTCACTTACTTATGCTACGGGGAACTGCTAGCCCCCTGCTAAGCATATGGGTGCAAATTCTTCTCTCCATTGCATATTCTGAACTGACAATACATTTTTTAATGATATGCCTTTGCTGCTGTAATACTTATAGTTTTTATACTAACAATAAACGAATATTGTATGTTTTGGAAGATACAATGCCGTCTTGTAGTTATTCCAATGAGGTAAACAAAGCAGCCTTTACTTCAATACGTAGGAGCCACGTCACAGCTCCTCTGGTATCTCACTGGTTACACAAGGATCATACCATTGACGCTCACAGGGATATGGTCCTGTTCCAAGCTTCTGGTTTCTCGGGGGATTTAGCAAATTTTCTATCTCTCAAGGAACATAGGTTCATCTTTAAATGGCATACTTTAGCCCCTTATGGATTAAATGCTGAAATAGATTGGTTCCAGATGTGAATCACTTAGTTTGCTCCACTTTCTAGGAGTCCAGTGATGACGTTATTTGCGTCTTAGCCTTTGGGAGGGATTTAAAAAGGGTGGTTCATTTAAGCGCTCCCAGTATAGTCTGGCTTTGCTGCCCTCTGGGCTTGAATCAGCCAAGAGACGGTAGGATAGCTTTGAACGAATAATATTTATAATATGTTTTGATGCCATTCATACATATCTGTTTTAATGAGAATAAGATCATTTACATAGTTTTAAATTTTAGGTTTAGTTTTACTCAGTAAGTTGATTTTGTTTCCTTTATTAGTGACAACTCCTGAGGAAGAGTACAAAACTTGAGTCGGGGGGCTGGATTTCATCAAATGGCTTTCAACTGTTCTCTTTTAGAAGCACTTTAGAGCACTAGCACTTTTACACTTCAGTCTATGGCTGTGTTACAATGATCAAGAAGCCTCCTGTTCAAGACTTCAGATAAGTTGCCTTTATTTACAGTTAATTTCATTGCAAGAGATTATGGTAACAGCAGGAGGTGATGGGACAGTAAAGACAATGATGGTCCCAGTGGCAACCATAGTTTAGTGAAATCACTGAACAGATTTGGTTGAAGGGTCTGAGCACTTTACATATTTATTTAATGTATTTAATATAATATATTTAGAGCTGTGATAATTGAGTGCAACTATATATATCATCACAGGATATTTAAGAATAATTCCCTAGATTGTTGAATTGACATTGTTGTGATCTAATTGTTCTTTACCATCCAAGATCATATTTTTCATGTGTATGATTTCCAGATATATTTATAGTGAATCTCAAAGCTAGTAATGCCTTCTTAGTATTGCCAGTGCATTGACACGTTATAACAAAGTAACATTGGTTACTAGTACAGAATAACCTCACATTCACTTGCTGATCATTGAATTCTTGTATGTGCATGCTTTCACCAAACTTCAATTACTGAATGAGCAGCACCACATTAAAAAATAAAGGTACTAATTATATTCTCCCAAGTATGAATTTATACCTTTTATTCTCAAAATATTTGGTACTTGCTCCTTTATTTGGCTTGTGTTTTTGCTGCTTCATAGGAACGTTGAGTCTATGAAGTTTTATGCATATTAAATATTTAGGGATATAAATGTATCCTCAGTTTGAAACATTCACAGAATTATACATATTTAAAAAACAAAAAACAAACAAACCACAAAACCTGAGCAAATCTCTACTCAAAGACAGAGTGCATTTCAAGCCGCAGGGGTTCCTATGCTCTGAAAAACTAAAAGGCCACAGGAAGCAGGGAAAGGAGGAAAAGTTCAAACTGGAGAAACTGAAAGATCGCAGCTTCTAAATCTTTTCCATAGAAAAGATGTCATGAACCAAAAGCTTTTAAAACTCCTCTCCCATGTTTGGATGACTCAGCATTTCTTTGTTGAGCTAGCAGCTCTAAGTTAAGGCACTTCTTCTTCCAGCAGGAGTCGCTGTTCTTTATTTCTCTATGTAGCGTGCCAGCATATTGCTTCCATGATGCAGTCAAAATTCACCAGCTGCTTAAAGCTGGACACTTGAACCTGAGCCTCCTGTACTGTAGTGCACTGTGCTTCTGCTGTGCTATGGGACCAACCCTACCTCTTGCTGTGTGGCTCCCTGCAGCTTTCCACAGTAGTGCTGCCCGATTCACAATTCAAATTGACTCACTGATTCAAATCAGGTGAATCGATTCAAATTGATTCAATTTTTTTTAAAAATCGGCCTCCCGATTCATTGACCGACCCTTCCTCCATGCCTTCCTAAAGCAGGAGCTGCAGCGCTGCATTTTGCTGGCTGTCCGCTGCCGCTCCTGCTTGGGGGGGGGAGGGTCAGTCAGAAAGGCCTCCCCCAGCTTCCCCACTCTTACCTTAAGGCTAATACGGCAGCCTGCAGGATCGCTGGTGCTATAGCGATCCCTGCAGCTATCCGTCGTTCTCAGGGAGAAATGCAAGTCCATAAGAGGAAGGGTACAACAGGGATAGATAGGTTATCATACCGCTGTACCGGGCCATGGTGTGCCCTCACCTGGAGTACTGTGTCCAGCACTGGTCGCCGTATATGAAGAAGGACACGGTACTACTGGAAAGGGTCCAGAGACGAGCGAGTAAAATGGTTAAGGGGTTGGAGGAGTTGCTGTACAGTGAGAGATTAGGGAAGTTGGGCCTGTTTTCCCTTGAAAAGAGGAGACAGAGGGGACATGATCGAAACATTCAAGGTACTGAAAGGGATAGACTTAGTAGATAAGGACAGGATGTTCACCCTCTCCAAGGTAGGGAGAATGAGAGGGCACTCTCTAAAGTTGAAAGGGAATAGATTCCGTACGAACGTAAGAAAGTTCTTCTTCACCCAGAGAGTGGTAGAAAACTGGAACGCTCTTCTGGAGTCTGTCATAGGGAAAAATACCCTTCAAGGATTCAAGACTAAGTTAGACAAGTTTTTGGTGAGCAAGAGCGTGCACTGGTAGGGCTAGTCTCGGTTGGAGTCCTGGTCTTTGACCAGAGGGTCGCCACATGAGTGGACTGCTGGGCCTGATGGACCACTGGTCTGACCCAGCAGCGGCAATTCTTATGTTCTTATACTGCTCCAAAGTAGGTGGGCAGAATGCAGGATGGCAGGAGAGATAGTAGGAGAAGGTAAGGAAGGTAAGGAAGAGAGAAAGAAGAAGCTGGATAAGGGGAGAGATAAGATGCTGGGCATGGAAGGAGCATAAGAGCAGGGACACAAGGGGGACAGAACTGGAGAAGAGAATAGGGACAGGGCAAAGAAGAGAGATGATGGATAAAAGGGCAGTTGAGAAAAGTAAATATGTTGGATCTGTGGATGGTGTGGACCAATGCTGCAGCTGCGAGGGGATGGAGATGAACAAAAGGAAAGATGCCAGACCTTCAGGGGAGGAAAGGGAAACAGAAGGGGAGGACAGAGATGGAAGATGGATGGTTAGCACGGAAAAAGAAGAAAGAAGGAGAGCCTGATCAGAAGACAACCAGATCAACATGGGACCAACATGATTTGAAAATTGACCAGACAACAAAAGGTAGGAAAAATAATTTTATTTTCTCTTTTGTGATTACAATGTGTCAGATTTGAAATGTGTATCCTTCCAGAGCTGGTGTTGGACCGCGAACGTGAGCTAGGATTTAACAGAGAGAGGAAAAGTATTTTTGGTTTGTTTATTTTGTTTACACCACAGGACCAGTGTGGGTAGGAGAGGGCAAAGGGGGTGAAGAGGCTATAAAATAAACCCACCAGGATGTTTGGAAAAAACCACCCAATTGGGCAGGAAAACCAAATCGAATCATCGATTCAATAGGCTGAATCGAATCGAAATTTTTTTTTCCTGAATCAGGCAGCACTATTCCACAGCAGATATTACTGTTTTCATTTAGTCTAAAATGAATACCCGCCATCAACTTCCTACTCACTTAAAAATAAAAATTTGCAAAATTTAGGAGGCACTGCTGTTTCACATTCAGTAAATTACATATTGCACCTTAAAATAATTGTCATAATCACATATAAAAACAGAACATTTTCTACAGCTAAATATTTTTTTTACCAATAGTTCTAGCCCTTTGAGTTACCAAATTCAGTATAAAAATATAGATATTGACCGATTCATGATTTTAAAAATAGTAATTAGAAAAAGATATAGACTGACAAGTCAACTTGTCTACTGGCATAGTCCTAACTCTGGCATATTGGATCATGGCCAAATACAGCCCTGCAACCCTTTAAAAATCCAGCAAGACGACATTGAGACCTAGGATATGCACTTATTTGAAACCTTTGATGATTATTTTGGATAAAAGCTCATTTGGATCTTCTGCCCCCTGTAGGAGATTATCTATTGGAACAGAACCACTGAAACATCAAAGTTCATCTTAAAACTGAAAAGTGCTTAGACTTTTGGTGGTCTCACTGGGCCCAGCCCCCTCCTTACTCACTGGAGGGAGGTATGGAGCTGAAAGACCAACTTCCAGGTAAGTCAGCATACCTACTCCCAGGAAAAGAAGTTTCAATAGATGAGACATGCTTTCTTTTTATGAAACATGGTCTTTGCAGCTATCCATTAATTCCATTCCAGGACAAATATAACTACTATTAACAGCCTTCAAACTACATTATGATGATAATCATTCCCCTAAGCCATGGTAATTTTTTTTTTTTTTTGTTGAACACTTACAATACATATATGATCAGAAAGTTTGGCACAGCCTCTTAAAAATTATACTAAAAAGAAAAAAATTGCAGAGTCTAGTCAAGTTTTGCTGGTACTGCAATTCTCCATTTTAAAAAATTGCTCTGTTTATGGAATTTTTTCTTCTTCATGCCATACATTTCTCTGTTATACTTCATTTCTGGGGGTGGGGATAAGGCAGTGACAATATTCACAACTCATGGAAGAGTTGGGTAGGGGAGGTTACTGCAGAAGGCTGGATATCTGGTAGCAAGAATCAGACCCTATGATTCTATGGCTACAGAAGGAGCTTTGGTTTAAGTATATGCTTGTGTCAGGGAAGGGAAGGGGAGCTTGAAATATTGCCACAAAATTTGTTGGGTAGCTGCAAATGATGGTTCTTGGTGTTTATTTATAAACTAGCCCTGTTTATGAATAAATCGGAAGCCCTTGTCCCCCAGCAAACACCAGGCCATCCTCATGGTCCAGTCTACTCTAGTTCAAGTCTCTTGGCAGGGCTTGGGAATTTTATCGACCTGAATCACTCAGATTTAGGCAAGAAGGAAGATGGCTGTGTTATCACAGTGACACCCGAGGTTTTAAGTGTTACAACGAAGGAATCTCTTGCATGAGGCATTCCTTTAGTCTGCAGAACAAGCAAGGGTTGCCTGGGACAAACAGGTACAAACCAGAGAGAAAAACTACGTTTAAGGCTTTAGAATATCCATAAATAGCTAAACATTGAAAAGTAATCACTTAGAACCACAAACAGTGCAATCTCTTTTCTGTGTAACCAAAGACTGGCACTTAAAATGAATCCGTCAGTTCAGTGAGGACAACACTGTGTTTTCTTCTCTGGTCATAAACTGTAACCATTTGCCGCAGTGAGATTTGGAATGGCATCTTCATAGATTCCCATAGCATCTGTGTTTTCATAAACTAGGGTGGATTTTGGTTCGCTCCTGGCTTTAATAATGTCCAAGGCACACTGGTTCAGGAAGATGTACTGGCTCTGAGATAGACCACATAAACAAAAATCAATGTCAAACCCACATGGACCTATAAAATATCTTTTAGAGAACTCAGGTCACAATAAAAAAAAAAAGAGAGAGAGACATTAGGATCCTGCATGATGATTTTTTTTTTACTCCTAAGGTGATGTCAGCATGTTTTGCTGTACTGACCCCCATCAGAATAGCATGTGTGCCACATACTGACAAATGGTAAGCATTGAGGGCTACTGTATGATCTGGGAAAAAGGGATTTAAGCAAGACAATTTTGACAACAAACGAAAATTTTGTTTGAACACAATATTTTTTTTTTTTATCTGCCTTGGAAAAGAGATGGCTGAGGGGAGATAGGACTGAAGTTTTTTTTTCTATTAATTAGATTGTATTTCTTTTCCCAGTCTTTCCTCATGTTTTATTATGTTTTTAAAAATAGTCTTTATTATGTTTTTGTAAGATTTAGTTTTTTGTTAGTTATGTTTGTCCCCCAATTTTGTAATTTTATTGATTTGTTCATCGCCTAGAATTTGGAATAAGCGATTAATCAAATTTTATAATAAACTTGAAACTACAAAATCCTGAGTGGAGTAGAACGGGTACAAGTGGATCGATTTTTCTCTTCATCAAAAATTACAAAGACTAGGGGACACTAAGTTACAGAGAAATACTTTTAAAACCAATAGGAGAAATTTTTTTCACTCAGAGAATAGTTAAGCTCTGGAACGCGTTGACAGAGGTTGTGGTAAGAGTGGATAGCGTAGCTGGTTTTAAGAAAGGTTTGGACAATTTCCTGGAGGAAAAGTCCATAGTCTGTTATTGAGAAAGATATGGGGGAAGCCACTGCTTGCCCTGAATCGGTAGCATGGAATGTTGCTATTCCTTGGGTTTTGGTCAGGTACTAGGGACCTGGATTGGCCACCATAAGAACGAGCTACTGGGCTTGATGGACCATTGGTCTGTCCCAGTAAGGCTATTCTTATATTCTTAGAATCTGGTATGAGAATAGTGCGGAATATAAATAAATATGAATTGAATAGAATATCACCACTTCTCCCGTATTCCAACTTCCGTAGCAACTTAACAAAGAAATCACCAATATTAAGATGCAGGCAGCAGACCAGCAGCAAGATAGGGGCTATCCAGTCTTTTGCACTGAGTGTCACATGTTTAATTATCTCCCAGTAGGTGAGGGGTCTTATGTGTGTGCTTGGTGCAAAGAACTCCTAGCACTCGGGGAACAGGGTCTGATCTCTTGAGGCTAGAATAGCAGACTTGGAGGAGCTGAGGGAGACAGAGGTACATAGAGGGGACAAAAGTCCCACCTCCAGTCTGGCAGACTTTGTGCTGCCTTGGAGGAAGGAGGTCTTCTTAAAGAACAGCATCACTCTGTGAAGTAGGAGTCAATCCTGTAGCCAGAACCTGCCCTCCAGGAGATGCAATGTCCTCTAACACTGAGGATGTATCTCCAGGGGCTTCTGCTGAGGAGAGAAGGGTTAGGACAACCATTATAGTGGGAGATTTGATCATTAGCTGGTGGACGTGAGGATTTCTGACACAGTTAGTCTGCTAACAACATCCAGTCGCTTGTTTCATTAAGCCCTTGAGGCTGCATACTATCTAATTCATACATCCATCTCAGTTCTTTTAAATTTAAGATCCGCTCATAGTTTCCTCCCTCCCACCCAGTTTTTACCATATCAATAACTCTCCATTTGAGATCACTCATTTTATGTTTACAAAGCATCCAGTGGCGAACCATTGGGGCCATTTCATTATGCGTGTGAACCCGAGATTTATGTTCAGTGAGTCGATCTTTAACAGAGCGAGTGGTGCGACCCACATAGAGTTTTGGGCAAGGGCACTGTATAACATAAATCACATTAAAGGAGTTGCAGTCTGTGACCTGTTTAGACCAGTATCTCTTCCCTGTTACTGGGTGATTCCAACTCTCCCCCACCATAGCATATTGGCACCATTGGCAAGTGCCACATATACTATGAGAGCCAGAGCTCCTTTCTGTCTGTATTGAATATGTCGAATTTAAATGCTCACCTATATTTTTAGATCTTTTATAAGCTAAAATAGGGGGCTCTCCAATGGACTCGTCTATTAGTCTGACGATATGCCAATGTTTGCACACTACTTGCCCAATCTTAGAGGCAAGGAGAGAGTACTGTTGGACGAAAGTGAAGGTGTACTCAGAATTAGACTTTTGTTGATACTGAAGCAACAGAGGGTGGTGGGCGTATTTAGCTCTCAAATACGCCTGACATATGTTTGAATGGGGATACCCTCTCTGTTGAAATCGTTTTTTCATAATACGTGCCTGTTTCTTGAATTCATCTAAAGAATGACAGATTCTGCGTAATCTTAGGAACTGGCTAATAGGTAAACTCGCTTTCAGTTTATATGGATGAAAACTATGAAACCTTAGAAAGCTATTTCGGAACGTAGATTTGTGATAAATGGTGGTAATCAGCCAACTCTGCTGTTTTATTATTCTGATGTCTAGAAACTATATTTCAGAATACTCTATGTTGGCAGTAAAATGAATGTGCTCATTGATCTGGTTTAATCATACTATGAACTCATCTAAGGACTCTTTAGTCGAAGTCCAAATAAAGAACACATCATCAAGGAACCTCTTCCATAATCTAATGTGTTGGTAATGATGGGATTCATATAAATATTGTTTTTCTAAAGCAGCCATGTATAAAGTGGCTAAAGATGAGCTGATCTTAAATTTAAAAGAACTGAGATGGATATATGAATTAGATAGTATGAAGCCTCAAGGGCTTAATAAAACAAGCGATTGGATGTTGTTAGCAGACTAACTGTGTCAGAACTCTATGGTGGTTTAACTTTTGTATTTTCATATAGCTTTGTATGAATGTGTTAGTATGTGTTTCAATTAAGTTGAATAGTATGTATGAGATGGTCCGAACTTTGGATGACGTCAGATGAGGGGAGGGGTATAAGTAGTTTGTGAAGAACGCCGTGGCCATTTTTAACTACCATGATGCCCACGTAAGGAAGGTGATGGTGTAAGCCATTAGGTCAGTAGAACTGTTATATATATTATTAACTGCATGGATGTATCTTGAACTAATATGGAACATGTTTGTTGTTTATGATTCTGAGTTAGTACTTGCCCCGTCCTGATGAAGATCGGAAACGCGTCGATGGGAGGCGGTACATTAACAGCTGAATAAAGAGCCATATAAGTTAAGTGCTCTGTTTAGTTCAAATATATGAAAAAATGGAATGAATGAATTAATCAACAAATGAGAAATGAAAAAATGAAAATGAATGGAAAAATTTTTGTATAAAGAATATTTATAAATTATCTCAAAAAAATGATATAAAAAGTAATTTGAATTTAAACTCATTTCATGTACTGGGTGAAGTCAGTGAGGAGTGCTGCTACACTGACATAAATTATCAGAGTAGCGTTCTGAGATATCCCCAGCATGTGATTACCAATATACAGTTCTTCTCATTTTATTAGACATTCACTTTTAGAGTTGAGACGAGTCAAAATAGGCTCAAATACACATCTTAATAGTTCATAGCATGTATCTAGGAAATGTACATGCGTTCAAATATAATACACAAACACACAATACATAGTACCATGAATGTTTTTGTAAACTAAGGGGGTCTGTATGCAGTAAGTACAAAGCCTGAGTGGTAAATGCTGGGGGCATGCCAGTATCTGTCCTGCATTTACTGCAAGGGTAGACTCTGAGGCTCAATTTATGGACCAGGTGAAGCCCTGGTCCAGGGCACCGATGATAAAGGGTGCCAAAATCTCATTCTGGCATCTCTCTTCCTTCCCCTCTGTGTTTGGGGAGGGAGAGATTGTGAATTTGGGATTCAGGATTTCGATCAAGATAAAGTATGAGCTCCTGGATCATGGAGGGGGGGGTGCATTGATGTAAAAGTTGGCTATTCTACGAGGGATCTACAAAAAGTTTCCGTACTTTTATTTTTTTAACACTATTTATTAAATATCTCAAAAGCAAATTACATCACTACCTGCAAGGTGAGGCGGCTTGCCTGACTAGTTGCATGACATTCTATGACACGCCCTCTTGCCTTCTTCTGCCCCAACCATTTCCCGTGAAAATATGAAAATGTGGAAACTTTTTGAAGAACCCTCAGAAAATAGTAAGCAGTGTTGATTCCCACACCTGTCTTCAGCCACCAGACTTATGCCTGCTGAAACCTGGTGTAAATGCTGGCGTCCAAATTAGGTACGCCAAGGCAGTATTCTATAACTATGTGCACAAGTTTTCGGAATGCCTCTGACATGCCCATGGATTAGGAACCATGCTTTATAGGACAGCATGCAGCCAGATGCATGCATGAATTTTAATGCCTGCCAATTATCAATAATTAGTTGTTGGCACTCAATTATTGATGGTTAAGAGCTTGTTATCCAATTCATTTGTGCATACATCTTGGCAATATGCCCAACTTTGGGTACCATATATGGAATCTGGTAGTTATGTGCAATGAAAGCACTACCAGACTACAAGATGCATTCAGCATAGCACACAACATGAAAAAACAAACAAAAAACATTGTGTTCTTAGTTTTCCCCATCGATTCTCCTAGTGGTAAAATGGCAAGACAGCAGTGATTCCCAGATGCTCCTGCCCAGATTCAAAATAGCGGCTTAGACTCCTAGTGGGGGGGCGGGGTCAATAGCACTCCTTATTTGGCAAATACTGTAAGATTACTGCGAATAGTCAGAGTTGCCATTTTGAACCCAGGTGGCAATGCAGCATAAGCATCTAGGAACCGCTCCTGTACCACCATTGTAGTAAGTGCCAGGTGGTAGCTTGAGGAGTTGGGGGGGATAAGAAGGGCATGATCTGGATTCAGTTGCTTTTTTTCTAAGCACTGTATGCACTTTATTGTCATGCCCATAACAAAGATACACGCAATGCCTTCTCTTGAGTAGGGCTTAAATGTATCTGTGCTATTTGCAGCAGTGACAGAGCATGCTAACTTATTGGGTGCTAAGAGTAAATACTGTCCATGCCCTATCTCCAGTCATAACCCACCCAGTTAGAAACATAGAAACATGACGGCAGATAAAGGCTAAATGGCCCATCCAGTCTGCCCAATCCACAGTAACCATTATGTCTTTCCGAGAGATCCCACGTGCCTATCCCAGGCCCTTTTGAATTAGAGTTCTCACCCTCTAATGTGCTATGAAGTTAGAGTGGGAATTTTAGCCACTGGTTTGGTTTTTATTTTTAACATGTGCTTAACTGTTGCCGTGGGCCCACTCTAGCTGCTTAGCACACTTGAGCAAGCATGCCTCTTAAATCACATTCAGTCCAAGCTATTGTGTTTACTGAAGGGAACTTAATATAACCCTTACCTCTGTTTGCACCATTAATGCACGATGCATTCGGAGATCATGAACTATTCCAAGCACATCAACACTATTTTCTAACTCAATTTGATAGATCATGTGATCAATGGCAATGAACGTGCCTGTCCTGCCAACTCCAGCACTATAGAAGATAAATATGCATTAATTATTTCAAAAACATGGAACCTATTACACAGTTTTGCTCAGAATGGTTGGGGACGGAACCAATTACACAGTTTTGCTCAGAATGGTTGGGGACGGAACCAATTACACAGTTTTGCTCAGAATGGTTGGGGATGGAACCAATTACACAGTTTTGCTCAGAATGGTTGGGGACGGAACCAATTATACAGTTTTGCTCAGAATGGTTGGGGACAGAACCAATTACACAGTTTTGCTCAGAATGGTTGGGGACGGAACCTATTACACAGTTTTGCTCAGAATGGTTGGGTCGGAACCAATTATACAGTTTTGCTCAGAATGGTTGGGGACGGAACCAATTATACAGTTTTGCTCAGAATGGTTGGGGACGGAACCAATTATACAGTTTTGCTCAGAATGGTTGGGGACGGAACCAATTATACAGTTTTGCTCAGAATGGTTGGGGACGGAACCTATTACACAGTTTTGCTCAGAATGGTTAGGGACGGAACCAATTACACAGTTTTGCTCAGAATGGTTGGGTCGGAACCAATTATACAGTTTTGCTCAGAATGGTTGGGGACGGAACCAATTATACAGTTTTGCTCAGAATGGTTGGGAACGGAACCAATTATACAGTTTTGCTCAGAATGGTTGGGAACGGAACCAATTACACAGTTTTGCTCAGAATGGTTGGGGACGGAACCTATTACACAGTTTTGCTCAGAATGGTTGGGGACGGAACCTATTATACAGTTTTGCTCAGAATGGTTGGGGACGGAACCTATTATACAGTTTTGCTCAGAATGGTTGGGGACGGAACCAATTATACAGTTTTGCTCAGAATGGTTGGGGACGGAACCAATTATACAGTTTTGCTCAGAATGGTTGGGGACGGAACCTATTATACAGTTTTGCTCAGAATGGTTGGGGACGGAACCTATTATACAGTTTTGCTCAGAATGGTTGGGGACGGAACCAATTATACAGTTTTGCTCAGAATGGTTGGGGACGGAACCAATTATACAGTTTTACTCAGAATGGTTGGGGACGGAACCTATTATACAGTTTTGCTCAGAATGGTTGGGGACGGAACCTATTATACAGTTTTGCTCAGAATGGTTGGGGACAGAACCTATTACACAGTTTTGCTCAGAATGGTTGGGGACGGAACCAATTATACAGTTTTGCTCAGAATGGTTGGGGACGGAACCTATTACACAGTTTTGCTCAGAATGGTTGGGGACGGAACCAATTATACAGTTTTGCTCAGAATGGTTGGGGACGGAACCTATTACACAGTTTTGCTCAGAATGGTTGGGGACGGAACCTATTACACAGTTTTGCTCAGAATGATGGGGGACAGAACCTATTACACAGTTTTGCTCAGAATGGTTGGGGACGGAACCAATTACACAGTTTTGCTCAGAATGGTTGGGGACGGAACCAATTACACAGTTTTGCTCAGAATGATGGGGGACAGAACCTATTACACAGTTTTGCTCAGAATGGTTGGGGACAGAACCAATTACACAGTTTTGCTCAGAATGGTTGGGGACGGAACCAATTACACAGTTTTGCTCAGAATGGTTGGGTCGGAACCAATTATACAGTTTTGCTCAGAATGGTTGGGGACGGAACCAATTACACAGTTTTGCTCAGAATGGTTGGGGACAGAACCTATTATACAGTTTTGCTCAGAATGGTTGGTGACGGAACCTATTACACAGTTTTGCTCAGAATGGAAGCACCCAATGCACAGCCCCCAGCCAAAGGGGGTTACTGCCACGACTGAAGTAAAGGAAATTAAGGCAGATATAAATCAATGGCAAACAACCCCAGGCAACTGTAAATGAAGGCCCTTCTTCTGCATAGAAGAGTAGTTTAGCATTAGGGCCTCAGCTGAGAACAGAGAAGCCCAGTTTAGTAATCTCAGCAATTTTATAACTGGATGCTTCCTTTTAGGCACTTCAATGCTGTGTGGTGACAGCCTGTTCCAAGGGACCTCAAATCCAGTCCTCGAGGTCCACAACCCAGCCTGGTTTTCAGGATTTCCACAATACATATCTACGAGATCTATTTGAATGCAGTAGGAGCAGCGAAGGCAAACAGGTCTCATAATCTAATCTAATCTTTGGTTTATATACCGGGTCATCTCCCAGTGGAGCTCGACTCTGTTCACATATAATTAGGACTAGAGTACATAGTGGAAAACATAAGAGAAGGAAGAACTAATTAAAAACTAAAGTACATAAGAAAAGCATAAGAAAAATAACTATAATATTATCATTTCCTTGAGGCTGTAGTTAAACCATTTAAAAATTGTGAGAACAACAAAGTTTTCAGGAATTTACGACATAATTGCAGCTGGTCTAAGAGCCTAATGGAATCAGGAAGTTCATTCCAGATCTCTAAAAACTTGAAAACAAAAGATCAACTGAGCTTCCCAGCAGATTTAATTCCCTTAAAGGAAAGGAAGGCTAACTTATATCTTTGTGTGTTTATCAAATGGCAAAGTCTAAGGGTAATCCAACATAAGGGGACAAAAGGATCAAATATTCCTTAGAGAAGCTTGAAGATTATGCTTGTGCAGTTAAACTGGATCCTAAAGTGAACTGGGAGCCAGTGAAGCTTTATCAACAAAGGGAAATCCTGAAAACCAGGCTGGGTTGTGGACCTCAAGGACTGGATTTGAGGCTGGGTTGTGGACCTCAAGGACTGGATTTGAGGACCCCTGACTTACTCTTTAATGGGAATCTAGTTGCCCAAATTCTGTTAGAGAATACTACTACTACTACTACTAATAAATTTATTTTTATATACCGCCATACCCGAGAGTTCTAAGCGGTTCACAATAATTGAATAAGATACAAACAGTACAAGTTATTTAAAAGACAACAACTGAAGGCATCTAGTGGAAGAAATACATAAATTATAAAAGGCATGCAGTATAGCTCGGCACTGGCACAGCTAACTTTTGGGCATTGGCAGTTGCATCGGCCACAGATCTGATGTAAATGTTAAGTGCCCAAATGTGGTAAGGGTGTGTGTAAGTAGTAGCATTGCCCATGTCCCGCCTACTTGTATACTACCCCCATATAGTTAACGCACTATAACACAAGCACACCCTTATAGAAAAGCACTTCAGGCACTTATGCACTAACTTTTTAACTGCATTTTACACATGCAATGGGCGAATAACTGCAGGGGCTTAGTTATAGAATTACCTTTTAGATTGTAAGCACTCTGGGGGCTGAAAAATACCTACCGTACCTGTATATAATTCAACTCAAGCTACAACTGAATAAAAGGTGAGAGCTAAAGCCAATCTTCCTTATAGCATGGCTTTGGAAGCCTCAAAGAGGAGAAAACTAGTGGCAAATGTTCTACATAGCAACCTATGAGTTGACCTTTTTTCTAACATGTCATGCAACACATTCCCAAAAACATGTACACTTTGGAAGAAAGAAGGAGAAAGGAAATACGATGGAGACACTTAAATA